>NC_071507.1:97761203-98509953 GCF_027887155.1 Malaclemys terrapin pileata | reverse complement strand
TTCCAATTCGTCTGTCCAAAAAAGACTTCTGTGAAGGGATTTGTGGAATGACTGAGATCTGATTTACTGAAGTGCTGGTCACAATTCAGTCAGTCCCATATGTTCAATATCTCTTGGAATAATACCTTCCCCTTCATCAGATCTGTTTCTTTCAATAGTTACAAGGTTGCAATTTAATTTTTTCAATAAATTTTAGTAATCAGTTCTGTAGATAAAGATCCTCTTTAGCTTTTGAATAGTGTCCTAGATGGTTTCAGATTTGCTGAGAATGAGACAGAAAGGTGATTTTAAATGAAATACAGTAGTAGATCTTTAGAGGTTACTGAGCAAGAATGCTCTTAAAAATAGTCTGAAGACTATTTAAAAGTTGCAAGTTAAATTAAAAGTAAATACACCTTATAGTCTGTGGAAAACATTGCATCTAAAAGAGACCAAATTCTGTGTTCTAACAAATATAAACTACGTACTTAGTAGCCCAGATATGGTAGTTGGTGGTTGGCTGTAAAAGGACTCTGCGACTGACTTCCTATACTGAGTGTGAACAAGGAAGTGGGTGATGTTGGGAAACAGCAATATTCACTCCAGTGCAGAAGGCTGGCACAAAACCCGTGCACCTCTTAAGTCCTCAGTTGGTTCATAGACCCTGTGGTATGGGTGAATTCCACCCCAAACAGGGGAAGATACATGCTACTTTCAGTGAAGTTGCTCTGACCTGCAGAATTAAAGAGTTAAAAATGAATCCAAAATAACAACTCCAACACTGATATTCAGCCACTTAAATTGTGCAGAAGTCATGAATACCATCAGCTAGTCGGCAGCCTAGCTGTGTAGGAAAGAAATGCACTTGTGTGCTGTGTCTATTGTGTTTTAAATATAGCAAAATTGACTGCAGTTTTTACTGCAGGTCTCCAGTTAATTTTGCCTTGGAGGCCAAACATACAAACAATGCAGCTTTGGGGGAATAATATACACTCTAAATAATGCACTGAAATGCCATATTTGCTCTTCTGGTTCATAGATCTTGGACTCACTTTGGCTACGTCAGTACTAATAGGTGCTGACACAGAAAACCAATAGCAAAATTTAGCTCCATTAGTAGTGTTGCCTCATGAGAGACATAACACTGAAAGCCAAGTCATGCTCGCACTCCAAATCGGAAACACAGTGAAGGAGAAAAACCATGAGAGGAAAAAATAAACTCTTGGCACTCTTCACCCCACCATTCTGAAATGATGCATGATTGAATCTTCCTTGATTAGTCAGACATCTATTTGCATTTCTTGAAATACGGAAAACATGTTGCAAATTTAGGGAGCCACTGTCTGCATGTATTGCAGGAAATAAAAGTTGTCAGTGGCAAATGACTCATCCATCATCCACAAGGGTGACATCTGGTTTAAGTGTGATGAATAAATGTTTTTATAAATCATGTGGCAGCAGTAATGCTGTTTGACATAGATGTTTGCAGATAGTATGGGGCTCCCTTTAGTGAATACTCCTGAGCAGAGTGAACCTGGAAACAGGAATACGTGTTTATGTTTACCACATCAAAGCATGCATTAGAATACCACAGAGTGTTAGTGTTTGCCTGCCCCCTTCAATAACTCAGGAATTGCAGGGCTTCACTTGCTACATTATGTAATAATATATCCTTAGCCACATGAGTACTGCTTACATGACATGTGACAAGCACCCAAAAGGACACTGGTGAAGTTATAAAGCTAAATATGTTAACTGTGTGGTTAAAAAGAAAAGTATTTCTTTGTACAGAGCTTGTACATTTCACCTTTTGTGAATGGCACTATGAATATTGGAAAGAAAGGATTTGAAAGCACCTATCTATCCAACCCTTTTCTTGAAGGATTCCTTCCAAATTTTTACTGTCAGAAGTCTTCAGTTCTTTTTCTCTGAATACTCAAAATATGCATATTGTCAAGCTGTCTGAGTGGCTTAAGAGTCTGAGTAACAACCTCAGGGAAGACTGTTAAGAGGCAGGGCATTAACCCCAAATTGGCTGTGAATTCTATACTTAGATTTCACCAATCAAGTGTAAACTCCTCAGGCACTAGAACAATCCTAACCATAGAATCACAGACCATGTACTTGGGTACTCCGATCTATCTGGTCATCTAAGCTAGCTTGCCTTTGTGATAGCTGGTCCCTTACAGCAACAAAAATCACAACAATATTCAGGTTACTCTCAGTCTCAAAGATCAGTCACTTACCCCAAGTCAATTGCAGTTTAGATCTGACACCAAAGAATGCTTTTAGCCAATTCTCTAATAAACTATCTAAATCCTATCTTATTAACTAGGAAAAGGAAATAAGTTATTGACAAGACTAAAGCAGGTAAACGTACACACACACAAATGAGTTCGGCTTAAGTTTCAAAAGGTATTAGAAGCTTCTGTAATAAGCAAGCTCTATATGTCCCTCAGGGCTAATACCAGGGTAAATACTGGGGATCTCTTGCTTATGCCTAGAAAACCTTTCCCTTGAGAGCCAAGCAGCATAGAGATCCAGTTTCCCCTTGTCAGGGATTTTTATTCCCTTTCCCTCCTTCTCTGAACTGCCAGCTGAGCTGATGAGAGGAATTCGCTTGCATATCTCCACTTCATTGAGGGACGGGTAGAGAGAGCAATCAGCAAAGTCTTGTCCTCTTTGATGTTCCACAATAGCTGATCTGGTGTTGATGGACCATCTCTGTTGTGCAGGATGCAGAAGCGGATTAAGATTTTGTGGGGCCCACTCTGCCTGCCCACCCAATGGTTCTGCTGGGGCTCCAGGTTTCTGCCACCTGGTGGCGGAGTTTTTCCTGGGCCCCTGGACACGGGACCCATCGGCCCAGTGGCTAATCCACCACTGGCAGGATGTCATCATTACACACTATTTAATGTCTCTTTCCTCTCTGGTGATTTACAGTTACAAAAGCTTACAATACAAATGCTCAGCTATTACCTTACAAAATAGGATACAGATGTTGTAAATGAGATTAATGCATGCAACAACTTACAAGTATTCAATAAATTCTAAACTCTAAGCACATTTTTATAACTCCAATACCTATGTTAACAATACTAACACCGGTGAGCTAGACTAATTCCAGTTATATATTTGTCAGTGTTCAGTTGAGACCCAAGGGCCTTGGCATGAGCTAGCACCTGGTTTGCCAGCATCACACCCATATTATTGACTTAAATATCAAGATCCTCATTCACCCAATGCATTACTTTAGTTTTACATCGGTGTAACTCTGTTGATTCCAATTGAGTTATGCCTAGGGTAAGAGAGGAAGAAAATATCGGGACACATGGGGGGAGGAGTGTCCGGCGGAACAACAACAACAAAAAAGCGGAGTGCTTCTGGCAGAGCGAAATATCGGGATAAACACCTAAATATCGGGATGGTCCGGATTTTATCGGTACATCTGGTCACCCTAGTTACGCCGGCATAAAATTGGAGTAATTTAGTGCTGAATCAAAACTCAAGTGTTTTAATGGCAGTCCCTTAGTAGTTGCCTTCATTCAATAGCATATTAAAACTTCCTTCATCTCATCCATCATCTGTGTTACAAGCTATTTAAGAAGGATAAGAATAAACTCTGTGTGAAGAAATGTGAAAATACTGGAATTAGGGATCAGGAAAAATAATTGAGCTCTGATGTTTTGTGAATCTCTCTATTTTGGGGGGTTAGAAAAGTTCACAAGATTTAATTCAAGTTTGTAAAGGATTTGAAATTAAGGAAAATCTCACATATCAAATAGAAGTATCAGGAGGTCATGTTTGCCATTGCAAATCTGTGTTTTAATGATGGCTATGCCTCTTGACTTATTTAACACAAAAAGAAGAGAGAAATGTGGGAAGATATTCCCTTTAGGCTCCAATATTACTGTATTCTCCTCCCAGCAACACCCACTGATCCAGTTCTGAGGAGTTAGAGTATATTATAAATGAACAAAAAAAAATTGGTGTATGCCACTAATACTTTAAATTAAATACTCTAATGCACTTGACTGATGCTTCCCACTCTGTGCCCATTTTAGATAACCAGCCTCCATTTTGGAAGCTTTGCTGTAATTTGTTTTATTTACTGAAGTTCATATCTGTTAAAACGGCATACTCTAAAAAAGCCTATGATTATCCCTAACGTCAAGTTTAACTATGAGAAAATAGACAAGATGGGTTAGGTAATATATTTCATTAGACCATCTTCTCTTGGTGAAAGAGACAAGCTTCTGAGATGCCCAGAGCTGCCCTTCAGGTCTGGGAAAAGTTAATCAGAGAGTCACAGCTAAATATAAGATGGAACAGATTGTTAAGCATAAAGAGTTAACACGTGTTACAAGAGACTAACCTAGAAAGCTTGTCTCTTTCATCAATAAAAGTTGGTCCAATAAAGATATTACCTCATCCACCTTGTCTGTCTCATACTGTGGGACCAGCGTGACTACAACACTGCAAACATAAGAAAATAAATATTTGTACATTTATAAACAAAAAGCCATAATTCATTTAAAATATAAAGATCAAAATATAGATTAAAAAGCTTTTATTTTGTTCATGATCAGTATAAGAACAGTTGAGCAAGAGAGCATCGGAGAGCAAGAATGCCTTAAACTTCAAGAAGAAGAACAGGAGTACTTGTGGCACCTTAGAGACTAACAAATTTATTAGAGCATAAGCTTTCGTGGACTACAGCCCACTTCTTCGGATGCATATAGAATGGAACATATAATGAGGAGATATATATACACACATACAGAGAGAGCATAAACAGGTGGGAGTTGTCTTACCAACTCTGAGAGGCCAATTAATTAAGAAAAAAAAAAAAACTTTAGAAGTGATGATCAAGCTAGCCGAGTACAGACAGTGTGATAAGAAGTGTGAGAGTACTTACAAGGGGAGATAGTCAACGTTTGTAATGGCTCAGCCATTCCCAGTCCTTATTCAAACCGGAGTTGATTGTGTCTAGTTTGCATATCAATTCTAGCTCTGTAGTCTCTCTTTGGAGTCTGTTTTTGAAGTTTTTCTGTTGTAATATAGCCACCCGCAGGTCTGTCACTGAATGACCAGACAGGTTAAAGTGTTCTCAATCCATCGGTGATCTTCCAGAAAACACCATCCTGGCCACTATGGACGTAGAAGCCCTCTACACCAATATTCCACACAAAGATGGACTACAAGCTATCAGGAACAGTATCCCTGATAATGTCACAGCTAACCTGGTGGCTGAACTTTGTGATTTTGTCCTCACCCACAACTATTTCACATTTGGGGACAATATATACCTTCAAGTCAGCGGCACTGCTATGGGTACCCGCATGGCCCCACAATATGCCAACATTTTTATGGCTGACTTAGAACAACGCTTCCTTAGCTCTCGTCCCCTAACGCCCCTACTCTACTTGCGCTACATTGATGACATCTTCATCATCTGGACCCATGGAAAAGAAGCCCTTGAGGAATTTCACCATGATTTCAATAATTTCCATCCCACCATCAACCTCAGCCTAGATCAATCCACACAAGCGGTCCATTTCCTGGACACTACTGTGCTAATAAGCGATGGTCACATCAATACCACCCTATACCGGAAACCTACTGACCGCTACACTTACCTACATGCCTCCAGCTTCCATCCAGGACACACCACACGATCCATTGTCTACAGCCAAGCTCTAAGACATAACCGCATTTGCTCCAATCCCTCGGATAGAGACAAGCACCTACAAGATCTCTATCAAGCATTCTTAAAACTACAATACCCACCTGCTGAAGTGAAAAAACAGATTGACAGAGCCAGACGAGTACCCAGAAGTCACCTCCTACAAGACAGGCCCAACAAAGAAAATAACAGAACACCACTAGCTGTCACCTTCAGCCCCCAACTAAAACCTCTCCAGCGCATCATCAGAGATCTACAACCTATCCTGAAAGATGATCCTTTACTCTCACAGATCTTGGGAGACAGACCTGTCCTCGCTTACAGACAACCCCCCAACCTAAAGCAAATACTCACCAGCAACCACACATCACTGAACAAAACCACTAACCCAGGAACCTATCCTTGTAACAAACCCCGATGCCAACTCTGTCCACATATCTATTCAAGTGACATCATCATAGGACCTAATCACATCAGCCATACCATCAGGGGCTTGTTCACCTGCACATCTACCAATGTGATCTATGCCATCATGTGCCAGCAATGCCCCTCTGCCATGTACATTGGCCAAACCGGACAGTCTCTACGCAAAAGAATTAATGGACACAAATCTGACATCAGGAATCAAAATACTCAAAAACCAGTGGGAGAACACTTTAACCTGTCTGGTCATTCAGTGACAGACCTGCGGGTGGCTATATTACAACAGAAAAACTTCAAAAACAGACTCCAAAGAGAGACTACAGAGCTAGAATTGATATGCAAACTAGACACAATCAACTCCGGTTTGAATAAGGACTGGGAATGGCTGAGCCATTACAAACGTTGACTATCTCCCCTTGTAAGTACTCTCACACTTCTTATCACACTGTCTGTACTCGGCTAGCTTGATTATCACTTCTAAAGTTTTTTTTTTTTTTTTTTTTTTTTTTTCTTAATTAATTGGCCTCTCAGAGTTGGTAAGACAACTCCCACCTGTTTATGCTCTCTCTGTATGTGTGTATATATATCTCCTCATTATATGTTCCATTCTATATGCATCCGAAGAAGTGGGCTGTAGTCCACGAAAGCTTATGCTCTAATAAATTTGTTAGTCTCTAAGGTGCCACAAGTACTCCTGTTCTTCTTTTTGCGGATACAGACTAACACGGCTGTTACTCTGAAACTTGTCATTAAACTTCAAGGTACAAGACAGTGCTGCCTGTCATTTCAAAACGCAATATTGGGAATTCATGTAACTTGCATCACTAACTTACATGTTTGATTCAATATAAAGTATGTCATACTGTAATCTCTAAGACAAGATATCATTATGGAATATATCAGAAATTGTGGAAATATGAAATGGAATGTAATTGTAAATGTGTAAAGAATTTACTGCACCCCTGCAAGATGTCTTTAAACATACCCAGATTTACAATTTGATCAGAAAAACAGTGACAGAAACATTTGTACAGGTTCAAACAAAATCATGGAGAGAGAGTAAATTTTACAGTCTATATAAAATCTCTTCTTTTTCTGTATACCTACGTATTTCTAATTTAAAAAAAATGCAACAAATTGTACATTTCTGAAGCCCTCTGGCTTTATCTCTTGTGACAGATAACACAGAATAGAATTTTGTTTCATGTAACAACTTTTATATTCAATGTATTGAAATTAGCTACTATTAGTGCAGAGAGTCTGTAATCAAACAGAACAACTGTTATGATCTCAGCAATAGAGGACCCCCCAGTGTTATTTAAAGGACACACTGAGATTTGTTATATTTTTTCACAAAGAATTGTATTTACCTGTAACTTAAATTAATTACATTTTAATTTTAAAAATTAGGGCTGTCGATTAATCACAGTTAACTCACACGATTAACTCAAAAAATTAACTGTGATTAAAAATAATTAATCACGGTTAATCGCACTGTTAAACAATAAAATACCAATTGAAATTTATTAAATATATTTGGATGTTTTTCAACATTTTCAAATATATTGATTTTATTACAAAACAGAATACAAAGTATACCGTGCTCACTTTATATTATTTTTATTACAAACATTTGCACTGTAAAAATGATAAATAAAAGAAATAGTATTTTTCAGTTCACCTCATACAAGTACTGTAGTGTAATCTCTATCATGAAAGTGTAACTTACAAATGTAGATTTGTTTTGTTACATCACTGCACTCAAAAACAAAACAATGTAAAACTTTAGCGTCTCCAAGTCCACTCAGTCCTACTTCTTGTTCAGCCAATCGCTAAGACAAACAAGTTTGTTTACATTTACAGGAGATAATGCTGCCCGCGTCTGGTTTACAGTGTCACCTGAAAGTGAGAACAGGAGTTGGCATGGCACTTTTGTAGCCGGTGTTGCAAGGTATTTACATGCCAGATGCTAAACACGCATATGCCACGTCATGCTTCAGCCACTATTCCGAAGGACATGCTTCCATGCTAACGATGTTTATTAAAAAAAGTGTGCATTAATTAAATTTGTGACTGAAATCATTGGGGGGAGAATCGTATGTCCCCTGCTCTGTTTTACCCACATTCTGCCATATAAAGAACAGGAGTACTTTCATGTTATAGCAGTCGCGGATGATGATCCAGCACATGTAGTTGGATTTACGAACACTGTCACTACACATCTGACAAAACTCAAAGAAGGTACCAATGTGAGATTTCTAAAAATAGCTACAGCACATAAACTAAGGTTTAAGAATCTGAAGTGCCTTCCAAAATCTGAGAAGGACGAGGCCTGGAGCATGCTTTCAGAAGTCTTAAAAGAGCAACACTCCGATATGGAAACTACAGAACCTGAACCACCAAAAAAAATTAACCTTCTGCTGGTGGCATCTGACTCAAATGATAAAAATGAACGTTCATTGATCTGCTCTACTTTGGGTTGTCATTGAGCAGAACCTGTCATCAGCATACATGTGTTTCCTCTGGAATGGTGGTTGAAGCATGAAGGGACATATGAATCTTTAGCGCATCTGGCACATAAATATCTTGCGACGCCGGTTACAACAGTGCCATGCGAATGCCTGTTCGCTTTCAGGTGACATTGTAAACAAGAAGTGGGCACCATTATCTCCTGCAAATGTAACCAAACTTGTTTGTCTGAGCAATCGGGTGAACAAGAAGTAGGACTGAGTGGACTTGTAGGATCTAAAGTTTTACATTGTTTTGTTTTTGAATGCAGTTACTTTTTGTACATAATTTCACATTTGTAAATTCAGCTTTCATGATAAAGAGATTCCACTACAGTATTTGTATTAGTTGAATTGAAATATACTATTTCTTTTGTTTTTTACAATGCAAATATTTGTATTAAAAAATAAATAGAAAGTGAGCATGGTACACTTTGTATTCTGCGTTGTAATTGAAATCAATATATTTGAAAATGTAGAAAACATCCAAAAATATTTAAATAAATGGTATTCTATTATTGTTTAAAAAAATTAATCATGATTAATCGTACTGTTAATCGCTTGACAGCCCTATTAAAATCCATCTTACATTCCACACAAAACTGATGAATAAATTTCACTTGTAGTCAGTTTTACATTTCAGTTTTCATGCACTAGTTCAGTGGTGCAATATTTTGGTTTGCAAATAATTCAGGAGAATGTTTACATTTTTTTAATAAAAACCCCAACATAGAATTTATAAGAAATGAATTAAATAGTGTTGTGATAACAGCTGATATTGGCATGCACAACATAGTAATAGTGCAAGCCAGGCCACTTAAATGATGGAGATGTTAAATATTAAAGTATTAATGTTTTTATCCACAACATAGGACTTTGTGAGCTGGTGCATCCATTACTGAATAACATAGTCCTTCCGTTACTGTGCAGAAAAAAATTCTCCTTAATAGTTTAAAGATGATATCAAGGATATTCTTCTGCTCCAGTTAGCATTTTGTGTACTGGATTCCACTCCCCAGCATCCAGTTAAAGCATAGGGAATGCCTATTGGAAGGGTAAAAGAAATATCCCCTTCAGCAGCTCTTCACTCTGCAGAGACTGCTGTAGTTGTCATGGTTCTTGCACACACCTCCCTTAGGGTGTTGAGGAGGAAAGGAGAATGCACTGGGTCAGGCCCTGCAAATCTTATGGCTTTCCCCGCCCCCTGCCTATACTTCCACAACACCAAATAAGGAGCACCCTGAAGCTGGGTTCTGCCGCCTGGTGTGTGCACATGACCTCTCCAACTCCTGCCCAGTCTGCTTCTCACACAGAGTTGAACCACTGCGTGAGGTCCCTTCACACCTGGAGAAGAGAGGGCAGAGCTTGCCCCCAAGTGCAGGTTTGATTTCCTTCCACAGCTCTCTTCAATATGCAGAGCAGTATCATCTGCAGCTGACAGCAGTTGCCGATTGAACCACATCTTTACCACACTTTGCTTACACTTTTCTCTTCAGCCTTGGGCTGCTTCTAAATTTGATTACACTGCACATTGATATCATTATGCATGAGATTCTGTTTCTTTATCTTACTGGGAGTAAATCAGCAGACAGCAATCATGCCTTTTTCTGTGGCTTACAACAGGCCTGAGGGCAGCTCTCAAGCCTCCAACAAGCTGAGGCTTCAGCATTTCCACATTGCCAGCTGTTTAACCCACTCTGCAGATTTTTTAGTATTGCCAAGCTCTAGCGTTCAAAAATCATGTGTTTGATTTAAAAATCACTGTATAGAGTGTGTTGTTCTTGTTAGGTTTCACATTTCCTCCATAATCTTGAGGGATAGAAACTTTTTTTTTCTTATAAAAGTTGAAATTCTCACAACATCCCAATGACTCTAGGAAGCAAAGTTTTTAAGAAAAAACACTAAATATCTGGGTACTCCAGATAAAAACATGAGAATTAGCAACACTCCAGGGCTTTTGCAGGAACTGATTTACCATACAGGGCCTAATCCTGCAGTACTTACTCAGGCACTACTCACTTTGACCTCACTGCAAGTTGTGCTTGAATAGAGACTACAGGATTTAGCCCATATTTATTGGTATTTGGTCACTACTATTACAGCTTCTTCTTTTTTATATTATGGCAGTGACTAAAAACCACAGTCAAGGGTCAGGGTCCCATTGTGCCAGGTGCTGTACAGACAAGTATCAAAGAAGATTGTCCCTGCCCTAGAGAGTTCTCAATCTATGTATCATACAGGATGTGTCGGGGACAAAATAGACAAACATATTGGATGTGGGTTGGGAGATTGTGTTAGTAGTAATAAAGTGAACAGAGTTTTTCAGAAGAGCAGAAGTCTTCTATGATTAAGGGTTTGACGGTGACTTTACAGGACAGCCCACAGTAAGAGGGTGTGCCTAGTGTACAGAGGGAGTGCTACACCCCTACATGAGGAGCAATTTATCGCTCTCATCCCACCGCACCGGTTCAGCACTGCACAGTGGGAACTGGAAATGTGCTAAGTATTCTCAAGGGTGTAGGGCAAAAGCAGTCCCCTACACTTCCCAGAGCACAGAGACTGCCCTTCTGCTTGAACTTTATGTGGGCCATGCAAGTGAGGGGTGGGGGCGAAGGCCTGCATAAGGACCATGCAGAATCTGGCCCTGACATTTAAGGACAACAGCGTTTGTTTGTCCCCAAGTTGTGGTTTTACTTAACTGCTACAATGAACTTAGTTCACTGCTACATTTCTCTTAACAGGTTGTCCAACTGAATATAGGTCCGTTTCTTAGTGCTGTGGCATGTCTTAAGTTCTCCTGTAATAGTTGATATGTAGATTATTGTGGTGGCATTTCTAAATGCATTTGTTGCTGGTTTTGTTTTCTTACCTTGATGTCAGGCTGTGACAACTGACCTTTTACTATATGCCTTGCAGCTACAGTTGTGAACTTAATTTATGTGCCATACACTGTTTTAATTCTGTTCTTTGTCTGACATTTCCCCCCCTCTATGCAGTATCTGCTCTCTGAGAATTCTTCAGAAGTTATATACAGTACGTGTTTCATGCCCTGTTTTCCAGTAGGTTACTTACTCTCTTCTGTCACCAATTCAAATGAGCCCTTTTACTTTGAATACCTTTGTTTTTGTCTGTATTTTTTCCTCCTATTATCATGTTCACCAGGTTTATATAAAAACAACAAGGAGTCTGGTGGCACATCTTCAGATGTGAGGTTTTTACCCACGAAAGCTTATGCCCAAATACATCTGTTAGTCTTTAAGGTGCCACCAGACTCCTTGTTGTTTTTGTAGATACAGACTAACACGGCTACCCCCCGATACTTGACAGGTTTATATATACATGCCACATTCTCAGTCCAGTCATTATGATGTTCAATCATCTGCATCACAAAATCACCAAAAAGATTTAGCCAGCAACATTTGGCATGACTGCTAAGGGTTATCTGGAACTGGAGACTGATTTAGCTCATGCTCTTAGAGTTTAAAACATAAAACTAATGGTGCTGAGACAGTAACGTGGAGGTACCTGTGCACTATACATGGGCTGAGTGATAGGAAACTTAAATTGCATTATTACTGCCCTGTAATTTTCATGTGTAGCAAATATTGTTACTTATAATTGGGTCACATCAGGAAATCTGAATAGTTTTAGAGAAGAGTGAGCATACGGCCAGAGTGGAAGGAAGATGGGGAATGAGAATCAATTGTGATACAGGGATGTCTTCGTTCTTCTTGGGAGAGATCTGGAGAGGAGGACTAACAAGATGGAAAGGGTTTTGTTTGGCAAAAGAAAGGAGGGGACTCCATTTTGCAAGGAGAAGATAATGAGAATGAGTATACTTGTCTTCAATAGCTTAGGGCAGAGCAACAAGGCTGAATATGCTTGTCCTCTGTGATTAAGGGTTCAGTTACGACTTTTGCTTTTGCAGTGGATAACTTTTGGTAGAGAACCTGACTACGCTCTATTACACTCAGGCAGGACGCAATGGTTTAGCAATCAGTAACTTTATTGACATTGGCATTGATTTACAACCCATACCCAGACACAACATGTATTAGAAATCTATTTAAGCTATGGCACCAACATGTTCAATTAATAGGTGTTAATCAAGAACTTTGTTACGTGACGGTAGAATATGACAGCTTTGTCTGTATTTTAAAGTCCCAAGGTCAGTCCTTAAAAGAAGATGTCATATGGATGCAGTGTTGGGATACATTTTATTGTATTTATTTGATATATTCAGCAGTATTGAAGAGATAAATCATGCTTTTTCAGGAAATACATTGTGGCTTGGTACAAAAAGATGTAGCTACAAATATATTCTTCTATTATACTTATCTTTTTGGTGCATTGGAAGTTTATTCTTTCAATGTAATATTGCTTAGGTATGTTTGTTGGGTTTTTAATTTGCTTACCATAAGTATGAATATTGTTTTATGTAGATAGTGTATATTTATTTGTTTGAATTGTTAAATGTCAATGCTTTATTGAAAGATGTTCACAATCTTCTCTTTATATGGTTTCATGGAAATTGTATTTTAAACCAGGGCCATTCCTTTCAAAGTTGGAGAAAGCACCTCTGTTTATTAGTGTGAAAAAATCGAGTTCAGCACCAGTTCAGTGAACAGCATCCAACATAAGCAGAAGCATAGATGCCATTTTGTTTATTAAAGACTACATAGTTTTATATGAAGCAAAATGGCTTGTCCCTTTGTTGACAAAATCTTACACATAAAAGATGTGAAACTGTATCACAGTTTTCTATTGAAACCACACAGCTCGGTCATGTAAAAACTAGTCTCAGTAGAACACTTTTATAAAAAGTGAGAAAAGTGGTCATGCATTTTTGATGGACCTGATCCTGCTTTGCTCAGGCAAATGTCCCATTGAACTCAATAGGATTTTTGTGTGAATGGGGAGTGCAGAATCGGAGCCTATGGGTATGTGTACTCAGGGAAGATTCGAATCCATAAGTCTTTGCTGGTGCAGTGCCACTCTTGATAGCAACAATGGTATCTGTAGTTTAGACAGTACTGAGATGTTTTTACCATTGTGTAGTCTAACCCTTCACTGAGCCATTATATATTAGGTGACTGGATGGGATAAAGTGAGTAGGAAAATCCTGGGCTTTATGTACTGTAATTTGTACCCACTAACCCCTTAATTACACTGGGATTTTTCTCTGTCTCATTGTTGCCATAGGTGGAGCTGCACCAATAGCAATGATGAAAGAGATAGTGTAGAAAAGGCTCAGGCACTGCTCGGAGTAGAGCTAGATGATATGGTGGTTAAAATATCAGCAGTCAGTCTATACCACTGTTGCTAAATGGGTAGAGCTGTGTTACATCATTTGTGGTGCAAGAAATGGAGATTTCAAGAAACAGGGTCACTAAAAACAGGGTATTCCTAAATAGAAAATTTTGAACTGTAATTATCCACTGATGGCAGCAATGCTATAAACTATGGTATGTACATAGGGCTTAGGACAGGGGTGGGCAAACATTTTGGCCTGAGGGCACATCTGGGTATGTAAATTGTGGCCATGAATGCTCACAAAATTGGGGGCTGGGGTGTGGGAGGGGATGAGGGCTCTGAGGTGGGGCCAGAAATGAGGTGTTCAGGGTGTGCAAGGGGGCTCCGGACAGGGGGTTGGGGTGTTGGGGGTTTTGAGGGCTCCAGCTGGGGGTGTGGGCTTTGGGGTGGGGCTGGGGATGAAGGGTTGGGGGTGCAGGAGGGTATTCTGGGCTGGGACTGAGGGGCTCAGAGAGCAGGAGGGGGATCAGGGCTAGGACAGGGGGTTGGGGTGCAGGAGGGGGTCGGGGGTGCAGGCTCCGGGTGGCTCTTACCTCAAGTAGCCCCTGGAAGCAGTGGCATGTCCCCACTCTGGCTTCTATGCAGAGGTTCGGCCAGGCGGCTCTGTATGCTGCCCCGTCCGCAGGCACCACCAATGCAGCTCCCATTGGGTACAGTTCCTAGCCAATGAGAGCTGCAGATTCAGAGCTTGGGGAGGGGGCAGCATACGGAGCCCGCTGGCTGCCCCTATGCATAGGAGCCGGAGGGGGGAAATGCCGCTGCTTCCAGGAGTATTGTAGGGGATGCACAACTTATAAAAGCCAGTAAATTAAAATGGGTCTGTATTTAAGGGGGTGGGGAGAAAGGGAATTCTTTTAATTAAAATAAAATGCTCTCTTGATAACTTTGCTCAATAGCTATTATTAATTCACCTGTCTTCAAATGGATACTGCAGGTGCTTTGATGAGTGGACTGAAAGATTGCCTACGAGGTACCTCTGATACTTCTAAGTACCTCAGTATCCTCCATGGGAGATTTGTAATTTCCTATGTCAGGATGTCTTTCTAAAAGACAACAAATATCCCTGTGCTTCCTGCAACGACAGCATGAGAGAGAAGCTGAATGATAGAAAAGGTATTATTAAAACAAACTTGGTATTACACTTTAATTTTATACATAGAATTGTAGGGTTAGATGGGACTGCAAGGGTCATCTATAAGCCCCTGCCAAGATGGAGGATTAGGGTCCAAGCCATCCAAGCCAGATGGCTACCCAGCCTCCTTTTGAAAACCTCCACTGAAGCAGCTTCTAGAACCTGCTGAGGCAGTCTGTTTCATTGTCCTACTATTCTTGCAGTTAGGAATTAATCTAAATCTGCTATGCTGTAGTTTGAAGTTGTTGCCTCTTGTCCTGACCTCTATGGCAAGAGAAAACAACTTCTATCCATCTTTAATGACAGCCCTTTCAAGTGTCTGAAGACCACTATCATGTGTCCCCCCCCCCCCCATACCCAATCTCCTTTTTTCCAGACTAAACATATCCAGTTTCTTCCGCCCTTTGCTCATATAGCTTGCATTCCATCCCTTTGATGATCTTTAAGCCAAAGATTTTGTAATGGTTATTTTTAGTAAAAGTCATGGACAATAAACAAAAATTCACGGAAGCTGTGATCTGTCTGTGACTTTTGCTGCTGCGGCTACATGGTTTCCCCCAACGCCGTAGTGGCTGGGAGATGTGGGGTTCCCCCTCCACCCACAGTGGCTGGGAGCTGCAAGGTGACCATATTTCCCAAAGACAAAATGGGACACCCCAGCTGCTTGTCCCCCTCCCCACACGTAAGGCTGTTGCCTATCGTCAGAATGTTGCAGGTGGCCCCCGTTGCTTGTCACTGCTGTCGTCTGTTGCTACTGGCTGTTGGCTCCAGAGTCCAGAAGCCCCTGGGGCTGAAGCAGAGAATGTCATGGAGATCTCTGGAAATCACAGATTCCATTACTTCCATGATCTCTGGGACATAAATGTAGCCTTACTCATCCTCGCCCCTGTCGCTCACCTCTGGATCCTTTCCAGTTTCTCTACATCCTTTCTATATATTGGGGACCAAATTTGGACAGAGTACTCCAGCTGCAACCTAGTAAGTGCCAAGTAGAGCGGTACTATCACTGCCCACGACTTGCATGCTGTGCTTCTGGTAATGCAACTTAAAATTGCATTTGCCTTTTTTTTTTTTAAACATCTCATTGCCGACTCACGTTGCGGTTGTGATCCACCATAGGGTTACCATACGTCCAGATTTTCCCGGACATGTCCGGCTTTTTGGGCTTCAAATCCCCGTCTGGGGGGAAATCCCAAAAAGCCGGACATGTCCGGGAAAATCGGGACATGCGGGGCCAGCGGTGCTGGGCCGGGGGCCGGGCCGGCGGTCGGCGGTGCCGAGCCGGCAGTGCGGTGCCGGGGGCCGGCAGTACTGGGCGGGCCAGGGGTGCTTGGCCCAGGGGCCGGGGACCGGCAGTGCTGGGCGGGCCGGGGGTGCTCAGCCCGGGGGCCGGGCCGGGGACCGGCAGTGCTGGGCGGGCTGGGGGTGCTTGGCCCGGGGGCCGGGCCGGGGACCGGCAGTGCTGGGCGGGCTGGGGGTACTCAGCTGGGGGCTGGGCCCCCGCCCGAGCCGACCCCCCAGGGCCCGAGCCGACCCAGACTGGAGATGCCGGGGGGACCAGACTGGGCCGCGCCTCCTCCCCCACACCTCCCTTACCTGCTTCAGGCTTCCAGCGAATCAAATGTTCAGGGGAGGGGGTGGAGTTGGGGTGGGTGGCGTGGGCGGGGCTGGGGGTGGGGCCAGGGCCCCGAGGAGTGTCCTCCTTTTGGAGGCTCAAAATATGGTAACCCTGATCCACCACAACTCACAGATCCTTCTCAGCAGTGCTGCTGCCAAGCCAGTTTTCCCCCATTCTGGTTTGTACATTAGGTTTTTCTTCCCTAACTATAGTACCTTACATTTGTCTTTGTCAAATTTCATTTTGTTGTCTATAGCCCAGTTTTCCAATTTATCAAGATCCCTTTAAATTTTAGCTCTCTCCTCCAAAGTATGGGCAAACCCCACTCCCCCCGGCTTTGTGTCATCTACAGAATTGATAAGTATGCTCTCTGTTCCAACATCTAGGTGATTGATAAAAAAGTTAAACAACACTGGACCCAGAACAGATCCCTGTGGAACCCCATTTGAGACCTCCCTTTCTATTAATAGTTACTCTTTGTTTGCAACTGTTTAACCAATTATGTATTCACTTAATGGTAGTTCTGTTGAGCCTACATTTCTCCAGTTTATGTATCAGAATGTCATGTAGGATTGTGTCAAAAGCCTTACTGAAGTCCAGGAATATTATGTCCAATGCATTCCCTCTATCCACCAAAGCAGTTACGCTATCAAAGAAGGAAATCAAGCTGGTTTGGCACAATTTGTTCTTGGTAAATCCATGCTGGCTGCTAGTGATTTACCTCTTCATCCTCCAGGTATTCTCAGATTGAATGTTTTATACATTGCTTGAGTAGCTTCACAGGTATCTAAGTCAGGCTGACTGGTCTATAGTTCCCGAACACCTCCTTTTCCCCCTTTTGAAAGATGGGCACTACGTTAGCCCTTCGCCAGTCTTCCAGGACCTCTCCTGTCATCCATGAGTTGACAAATATTATTACCAGTGACTCCAAGATTTATTTAGCTAATTCCTTCAGTACCCTTATGTGAATAGTATCTGGCCCCACTGATTTGTTCTTTACTTATCCTGATCTGCATCCCTTCCCCATTATTGTATATGGTAACTTTGCTAGTCATCTGGTCACATGTTATTTTTTTGTGAGAAGACTGACGCAAAGCAGGCATTGAGCAGCCCTGCCTTCCTATTAGGGTGACCAGACATCCTGATAAAATTGGGATTGTCCCGATTTTGAGGAGTTTGTCCCACATCCCGACCGAAGTACGGTCGGGATGCCATTTGTCCCGATATTTTGTTTCGGGCGTTGTTGTTTTTTTTTTTTTTTTTTTTTTTTTTTTACACTCACCTGTCCGGGTCTTCAGTGGCAATTCGGCGGAGGGTGCTTGTGTTTTTGGTGGCAAGGTTTATTACCCGCCACCGAAATGCCACAGAAGACCATCAGTGACTGAAGGACCCTCCGCTGAATTGCCACCGAAGACCCAGATGGGTGAGTGTAACAATTAAAAAGGTGCCCTCCTCTGCTGCAGTCCCAATATTTTCCACTTAGCATCTGGTCACCCTACTTCCTGTCATCTTCCTTTACCAGCTCACCTTCTCCATTGAGCACTGATACACACCATCTCTGATCTTTCTTTTTTGTCTGACATATTTATAGAACCCCTTCCTTTTGTCTGACATTTCTTGCCAGCTGTACCTCATTTATACCATATGAAGAAAAACTTTCTTCTTACTCTGTCTCCCATGCACACTTGAGCAACTGTTCACACCTTGTCCCCAAAATCCAGGGTTCAAGCCCATTTCTCCCCTGTTGCCAAACACCAGGACCTTGACCTGAACCTACCTCCTAAATTCTGTTTTTATTTAGGAGCTCCAAATAATAACACACAGCTCTTACAATCAGTAGCTCTCCAAGTGCTTTACAAGGGAGGCAAGTGTCATTATCCCCATGTTACAGATGGGGACTGAGGCATGTGAGAGGGGGCAAATGACTTGCTCAGAGACAGTCAACAGGCCATGGCAAAGCTGGGAATAGAAGCCAGGTCAGTCCCACTCTGTCCTAATTTCCCTCACCCTCAACTACGCCTTTCCTCTTGGCTCACAGAAAGCAGATGCTCATCTCAATGCACTCCCATCTTCAAAGACTCCTAGAACATTTCCTCCATCCAGAAAATTAAGTTCAGACATCAGTTTGGAAGTAAAACTGTTCATCTCATTGTGTGTGGTCCTGGTCCTGTAGAGTAGTCAGGGTAAAATCAGTGTCTCTGACCTTTCACTCCAAGATATTCAGGGAGAAAACAATTCATGTTGTGTGGGTGGTGGACCAGGGAGGTGGGCTTATCTAAAATAAATTAAAAAGCAAATGACAGGGATTAGTTAAAAATGCAGAATAGCAGGACTTCAGTTCCATTTCTCTTCCTGAATATGTTTACAAGCATTTAGTTAATCCTCAGCATTGCTGTGAGGTGGGTACGTATTATCTCTTTTGTAGTGTTGGGAAAAATGAGGCACAGAGGTTAAATAACATGTCCAGGGCCATAGAAGTATCGCTATCAGAGTTGGGAATGGAGGTCCACACAGTCCCTAGCTCTCAATCCTACACACAGACCATTAGATGGCCCCTTTTAAAAATCAATTTTTAATCTTCAGTAAGGTAGTATAAATTGATGTAGGCCAATTAGCCTTGATAAGTGAAAGCTCTAGGGTGCATAACTTCAAGTGAGAAATCTCCTCAGCTTCTATGTCTTTCCAGAAGATATGCTTTAGCCAAACATAAGTTATTGGACTCTGTAGCGAAGTGAGACTCACCGGCATGGCACCTCCTGCTGGTTGTCCTGGAAATTAGCTCAGCTCCAGCCTGAAGCACCCTCTGCAGGCCGATGGCTCACTTGCCTCAGGCCCCCCATGTCCCTCCCACACCCCGGTGCCCCTTTTCCTCAGGGTTCTGCCCCAGCAGTACCCCCACTCTCTGGGTCTCCCCTCCCAGGGGAACCCCCAACCCTCTAAACCCACCTTGCCTCAGTGGCTACTGCCAGTCATCATCTAGCCCCCGCTCACTGGGGCAGACTGCAGTCTATAATGGCCACTCATCATTGGCAAGGGGTTCGGACCAGCTGCCTCTGCCTAAGCTGCAGCCTCTGCAACCCCAGTACCTGTTTTGGCCTTTTAGCAAGGCCCATAGTCTGGGGATTTACCAGGGTGGAGCTCCCCAGCTCCTCTTGCCTTTCCCTAGCCCTCCTCTACTCCTGGTATCCTGATCTCCCTGGCAGCCAGGTCCTTCTCTCTCCACAGCTAAAGAGAGACTGTCCAGCTCCTGTCCCATATCTCTCTTATCAGGGCCAGCTGAGCCCTAATTGAGCTGGCCACACCTGTGGTCAGCTACTCAGGTGCTTTCACTCCTTTTCCCAGCCACAGCCCTCTCCAGGGCTGCTTTTACTATTGGCTCCCCAGGGCAGCCCTCTCCCGGGACTGTTTTAACCCCCTCAGGGCCGGAGCGGGGGGATCACCCCGCTACATACTCAATTACAGGGGAAACTGTATAATGTAATGGCCTGTATTATACAGGATGTCCTACGAGGTGATCTAATGATCCCTTCTGGTAGGTATAACTTTACAGCTATTTTCATTTCTGCTTAATTCTTATTTTTATGTGATTTTTCTCTAACTTTTTTGTTTTGTTGTAATATTCTTGAAAACTGAAATGTGAAATATTACAAGGAGAAAGCAGTGAAACTGGTATTAAGGAATGGGAACAGGAATTTGATTTGTGCAAGATATAAGATTTGTCTCTGAAAATATAATAAGGTGACAGATGTCTGTGTTAGTGGATAGCTTTTTTGGGTACAGAATCTTGTCTAGCAATACCGAAAGGACGGGAGACACTGGATACAGCTTAATCAGGCCGCAGCTTTATTATTAGATGATATCTGGGTCTACCCTGAGTACTGGGTGATCCAGTATACTTTGTTTCCACAGCACTGAAGAGTTTCCAATCTCAGAAGCAACTGTCCTGATCACTTGAATCCATTTCCTGCTGACTGTCCCACCTGCTGCTCTGGGCTTGCCCTTTATCAACACCATAGCCCTTACAGTCCCTGGGGGATGAGTCAGAATCACCATGCTGACCTACTCTACATTTACAGCAGCTTCTATCTGTGTCTCTCACTACCCGTTCCCCTCCGTAAAGTGTTATACCCTTCCCCCTCCGGGCTGGAGAACGCGCCTCCCCCTTAAAGTGCAGTGTGGTCATTCTGTGTAAATGTATGACCACAAGTCTGAAAAACAGATACATTAAGAAGGGGGTTGGGAAGGGGTTACTCTGTTTTCTCTGTATTTTTCCACGTGAATATATTCTTAGCTTTACTGCAGTATACGTATTGCAGTAGTGTGATATTTCTTTTATGAATGCATTTTGCACAATAGTCACGGTTTTAAAAAAAGTGAATTTATTAACTTTGTCTGCTAGTTACTTAAATCTTCATCCAGGTATGGTGATTACTTGTCATTGTTTAGGGATAGAAAAGAATTGGAAGATGACAAAGATATAAGAAGGTCATCTGTACAAATCAGCTCCAAACTGACAGCAAGAATAGTCATCTTCTTTACATTCTGAGCAACTAAGCAGAGATGAGTACATCCATTATGGGTCATAGAATTACACAGGTGGTCCCTGCAGAAATATGTCATCAAGAGAGCTAAGTATCAGGAGAGACCATATGTTCTTCTAACTCATTAACACCAACTTTGTAGCTGGGGATGATAAATTTTCACTCACTCCTTACTCCTTGTTCTCTAAGTTTAAGGATAATCAGGCCAAATACTCATAGCGCTTGTACTAATGATGATGGATGTCTGGAGGATCATGTGTTTGTGTGTTCTACTTTCCCTAGCTGAGGGAGGAAAGTTCTTTCTGGGGGAGCATTAGTGCCATTGCCTGGGTCAGGTATGGGTGCACCCTGAGGAGTATTGCACTGGGCCCCGATATTGCTGAAAAGCAAATATACCACTTGAGTGTTGTGGGGATAGACAGTAATTCTATCCTCAGTTCATTGGTGGTTATAAGCCAGGCAAATAGAGAAATTTAGATCCAAAAATGTCTCCTAAGTGGGACAACAAATAAAACATAAACATGTTAGTTCTGCTCTTCTGAGAATTCAGAGGTGTGAGATAGATTGGCTCTAAGGATCTTTACAAACAAGGCTTTAGTTGAACATTTGTCCCAGAAGATAGTTTGTTTGTTTTTACAAGATAATCAGTATTTTTCTGGTATTAATATAACTGTTTCTATACATACCTCTTCATGTGCCTGTTTAAGAGGTATAAACTGATGTGCCTGTGTGATAGGGCTCCAAGTAGGGAAGAAGCTATTAGTGGCTGCCATCAAGCTTGTCTCTGCTCTTTAGTGAATCACAGACCTTTTTAAAGATGATTGGTGTGCTAACTAACCTTCATTTAGCTTAAAGGGAAGAAGCAATTAAGCTCCATTATGGAGAAAGATAGTTGGATACAAGGGAAACCACTGCCCAAAATATTAAGCCGCATGTAAGGCCAATCAGAAGCAGAGCTACATAGAATGAATAGTTTTACTGGCATCTGATTACAAACACTGGGGCATTTATTGGTTGAAGTTATGTGTCTATATATCTGAGAAGCTGAAAGCAACCGGAAAGCCAAGAGAATGCCACCAGACACCAAGAAAAACAGTGGTGAGCGTGGTCCCGAGAGGAAGCAGAGACAGAGCTCCTTGTGGCACAAGACTGGCTGAAAAGGAAGACTTGGAAACTGTGAGCAAGGAAACTGCTGCCTGTTGATTTTTTCTTAGTGTGCTCAGGGAAACAGGATTTTTTGTACATTTGTAGCAAATAAACAGGATTGCACCAAAGAAAAATACCTGACTCATATCATGAATTTCTCCTTCTAATGGAAACATCCTGATAAGGCCCTGAGTACTGACTAACCTCTTGGGCAAAGGGGCAACAGTATCTTATGGAATTGATGAAGTGATCGGCTGTATTGCATTAGCTGCTTTCAGGATTTAGTCCCTGTTACGTGTATCAGGCAAGCTAGAAATAATAATGCTATGTCTCTTATATGCAAAAACAAGAAAGAAGATAGAGTCCTATCACTCTTCTGCAGATATATGGCGTGATTTGTAGGGTCCAGTCACAGGTGTATGAGTTATATTGTGGCCTGAATCAATATCACCCAGTATTCCAAGGATATTCTGAACCCTGACTCGGTCCCAAATGCTTCGAATGTGCTTGACATCAGAGAGTGGTTTTAGTAAGAGACTTGCCAGTTTTGAACATCTCTTGCAATTTCCTTTGTTTCTTCAAGCTCGGACTCCACATCGTGTAATCTGTGCCCTTTCCTGGAAACCCTTGAATCAAAGGCTGACAGCTTCCCAGAAATGGACTCTGCTTTCTCTGAGGAGACAGATTTTTGATGAGCATGCATAGGGTTACCATATTTTGAGTGTCCAAAAAGAGGACACTCCACGAGGCCCTGGCCCCGCCCCCAGCCCCGCCCCCGCCCCCACCCCAACTCCACCCCTTCCCCAAAGTCCCCGCCCCAACTCCGTCCCCTCCCCTGCTTCCCACGAACATTTGATTCGCGGGAAGCCTGAAGCAGGTAAGGGGGGGGGAGGAGGCGGGCCCAGTCTGGCCCCCCCGGCGTCTCCAGCCTGGGTCAGCTCGGGCCCTGGGGTGCCAGCCCCCGGCCGAGCACCCCCGGCCCCTGGCCCAGCACCGCCGGCCCGGCCCCGGCCCCCAGACCCCGGCTCTGCACCCTCGGCCCAGCCCCCGGCCCCCGGCTCAGCACCGCCGGCCAGGCCCCAGCCCCTGGCTCAGCACTGCCGGCCCAGCCCCCGGCCCCCAGCTCAGCACCGCCAGCCAAGCCCCCGGCCCCCGGCTCAGCACTGCCGGCCCAGCCCCCGGCCCCCGGCTCAGCACCGCAGGCCCCGGCTCCCGGCCTCAGGCTCAGCACTGCCGGCCCGGTCCCCGGCCCAGCACCACCGGCCCCGCATGTCCCGATTTTCCCGGACATGTCTGGCTTTTGGGGATTTCTCCCCAGACGGGAATTTGAAGCCCAAAAAGCCGGACATGTCCGGGAAAATCCGGACGTATGGTAACCCTAAGCATGCAGGACCAAAATCATAACTTTTTGAGAAGAGCTTTTGTGGCCTTTTTCTCTTTTGCTGACGTTTCAGAAGGAAAAGCTTGTTCTGCTTGTTTTCCGTCGCTGCCTAGCTCTGACTTGAAGATGTCAGAACTCCAGCTGTCCCTTAGTTTTCCCTATTCTTGTGTAACCCTGAAAAGCTGAACTCAAGATCTTCTATTATCATCATCATCATCCATTTGGGAGAACAAAATTGTGTCTTTTTGTTGTATTTAGCGAGTTTTTCAGTTCTGCTCACAGCTGCTGCTCGCCTGTTGGCACAATAGATTTTTAGCTTCTCCCATTCTGATGCAACACGTTCCTGTCAATCATCACCACACCACTGAGCACCCTAAAGCCAGGCTAAGGGATACTGAAATGATTCTGCAATCATGATTTATATTAAGTGTGTGTGGAAGTGGGGACCAACTACTTGTTCTTTCTAATGCTAGTGATCCATTTATATCAGTGTTTTTTCAAGGCTACTTTGACAAGGAAAAAGGCTAGACATATATAGAGCAAGAGAAGTCTGAGGAATCTCCTTCACAGAACCTAAAGGCCAGCCCCATTAACAAAGGGCTTGAGCAGGCCTCTTCTGGCTAATTAGTGGTTTGCTCCTTTGGTTCTTTTGTAGCCTGAAAAAAAGAAGAATGTGGGTGAGATGTAGAACATTTCTGCTGACATACACAATGACTGATTTGTAATGTTTGAGACTTTTGATTTTTTTTCCCTACCTCACAAAGCTGCAGTAAGGCTCATTTAATGTTTGAAGAGTACTTCGGTGTTTTGTAAGGAAGCGATAGAAATTATACTTATTAAATATTGTTCACTAATATTTGGCAAGTTGTCTGCTTCTATTGGCAGTCTGTTATCTGGTAAAACTAGTTGTAACTGAAATGAAATCCAGAAGCCCTGGTTCTCTAACATGAAAGCCCTGAGCATAAGTCCAAACTCGGATACTTAATCCTTTTAGACAAGGAGCCAATTTGTTCTGGCAGAGCCTTGGTTGCTGCAGTAGTAGGGCTGGGGCAGAGGAACGGGACTTGGAAATTTTTTGTCTCCGTTATTCCTCAGAGTTTTGTGAGGTTTTTGTGTGCATCATTTAAAAATCTTTTCCTTCCAATCCTGGTGTCATTAAAATACAAAGCATGGAGCTGTGCAGTGAGTGGCTTTAACAAGCTTTTGGAGGCTTATAGCTCCTGCTGCACTTCACAGAAACTGGTATTGCTGTTAACTCTACCTGTCAGAGGAATCTTCAAAACCATAGTAATTGGTAGCTCCTTTCTGGATTAAGGAAGGCAACATCTCTGCTTGTGTCTTAAAAGGAGAAGAGCAATAGGGAGAGAATCAAAATAAAGTTTCTTTCTTGTGCTCGGTAAATATATCAGTATTCCCATTTTGCAAAATACTTTCTGTAACCCTAAAATGTTAATTAGGACAGGCAAAAAATCAAGTTACTACAACTTGTAAATATGGAGGAATACAGAATAGTTCATCGCTTCAGATCTAGATCCTAGCTAAACTTACTAGAGCCTATACAACTATAATACTGGACTTTGTTGCAGAATGAGGGCTTTTTTAGCTAGTATTCATCATCATTCCTGGTTCCAAAAACAGTTCGGTTGTAGCAACAAGAGATTCGCATATTTCAGAGTTAAATATCAGAATTGTAGTTTAACACACACATGCTGCCAAACGTGCCTGTAGTACAACAGTATGTGGGGGGAGGGTTGTTTTGTTTTATTCAGGGAGAAAATAATCCAGTTTTTAAACAGGATTATGTTTTAGGATTGTGTTTTTAAAAATCTGTCAAGTGCTTACAACTATGAATAGGCACTTTTTCTATAAATCAAAAGAAATAAAATAGTGAAGTGCACTGACTCTTGAATGTTACCTGAAAACTGAAAATGAATTTTAATAGCCACTATCCCAGCTCTCATAAATGAGAGTGTTGTGTATGCTCGATTAACAATGAGATTTGACTGACAATAGAAATATATGATGCTGTGTAAGGCGCTAGTCCTGTGGTTGTCTGTGTACGGGCTGCCAGTTGGTAGTGACTGAAAGGTAGCTTGGAGGCTTGTGTAAAATGAGCTGGTTGTCTCAGCCCAGTACTAAGTTGACAGATGTCCCTATCATAATAGACACCATTGTTTGCAGCACGAAGGGCAAGGAGTGAGTGGACCTGTAGAGTAAACTATCCTCTCATCCATTAAGAGATGGACCCTCCAGAATAAGATTAAGGTGTATTGACAGGACAGTATGGGGAAACTGTCACTGCCTATACTGGTAGAGGCTTAAGGCACTGCTTTCCTTTCTGGATTAAGGAAGGCAACATCTCTGGTTGTGTCTTAAAAGGAGAAGAGAACTGCTATGAGTTTTATAACAGTTCAGGGAATACATTAAGATGTATGATTCTATTATCAGTGTGTGTTTGAGCCAGAATGATTCTCTTTGGAATCCAAAACTGTTGCAGGTTTTTGCATTTGATTTCTTGAGCTGGCGGGAGGGGGAAATCCTGCAGGTATTATGGGGGTGATTGCTTTTTCCTCTATAAACATTGCTGTGTGGAACTAGCTAACACATTAATTTAATTTTAAAGGGATATTTCAAATTTCACAAAACAAATATAGAAGAAATGCCCCAAAACAGACTTAGCCTCTCCACCCACCACCCCAAATGCAGATCTCAAAATAATATAATTAAGCAGTGAGGCTGTCCCGTACTTTCTTGTCCTTCTTAGGGTGTTTGCTAAGGCAGTGAAGTGAAGGCAAATGTTAGGACCTGATCCTAAACAGTTAAGCACACATGTAAGTTTATTCATGTGGCATTATTTTTCAGTAGTGTGAAAAGTGAGTTTGGAGGCACAAAGCCAGCAGCTTCAGTGTTTAAACCATCATTTTTATCTTAAAGGGACTTTTTCAAAGTTGGAAACAATTTGACCTAATATATTATTGTTACGAGTATTAAATAAAGTTACTATGAATGAAAGAAAGATATACTTCTCATTTGTCTAGTTTGTTTACTTTGGATATTTGACAACACTTTTGCAGTTTGTTCCCTGATGTATGTGTTGATTTTACCTGCAGAGAGACTTCTTCTTTAAAAAAAATAAATAAATAAAAAAGAGAGATAAACAACCTAAATTTGCAGCTAGATTCAAGAACAGATATTATGCTTGTGACTGTTGTTACCTCTTTTAATAAAAACAATATTGATTAGATTTCACATTGAAATTACAGACCTCATTGTCCAGATACCTTGTAAAGGTAAATTGTCAAACAGAACATTACTCACACATGCCAGCTTTTCACCTATAATTTTCACCTTATATTTTTGGAGTGTGACTGTGGTGAGTGGTGGGAAATGAAAGTGTGGGGAGGTCTATGTTAAAAGCCCACATATATATAATTCATTTGTTTTTGTTTAACTCAGCACTTCTGGTAGCAAAAGTGATTCTAGATATTACAAATTCCTGATCTCTATGTAGTGCAAAAAAGAAGAGATATATCCAAATGGGCCACAATGTATCTCTCACTGAAGAGTTGAAAGTTGTATTTCTACTGGATGTTTAATCAATTTTTTGCTTTTCCTTTACAAATGGATCACAGTTGGAGCATTTGCAGTCTCCAAACCAACCTGAACACTGGTTCTTGTTCTTATAATAGATAGCTTATGAGACCTACGATACCTTTTACAGGCTTGAAAGAAGTTAGAGAACAGGTCAACAAGGCCATCTGACTGAAAATATCAAAGCCCAGGACAATTTGTAAAAAGAAAAAAATGTCGGATTGAAGTGGTAACAAAAGCACGGTAACTCCATAGTTAAGGCTGACATTTTTGCCTTTAACTTCTCACATTATATCTTATTGGTGGAACACTTTAACTTAAAAAAAAGCCCACTAATCTAAGAGTCTTAAAACAACCAGGTGAAATTGGATATTGGTGTCACAGCCTTAATGCTATTGAAACATTAGTTTTAAATGCTAATTTCCTCTCTTTTAACTCATGGATTTTTTTTTTAATTGATCACAGACATGCATGAGAGTTGACACTTGGCATGTGCTGATTTGAAAATCAGCTGTCTGCCCCTTGATGTCTTCATCTGACAACATCTATATGTTGCCAGGTTGTCATGACAACTAAGTAGAGTTGTAATTGCAACCCTGGAAAGGTAATTCTTTCACTCAAAATGTGGCATACATTTAACCTGTCTGAAATTTCAACAAACCATCTTTTAATGACAAGTGTTTTGAAAGGTCTGATTCAGGCTCCTTGTTTGATGTCTTTTTAAAAAACTTTATGTAGCTTAACTAAGTAGATATGTTACTTTTTATTCCATGGAATCAACATTTTTAACCTTTTTATGTTCTGTTTAATTTTACAAGTATGTGGCATTAAACAGGAGTCTCAAATGAACAGAAAGTGAGAAACTATCAGGTTAATCTTTTATCTGTAGTACCAGTAATTATAGGAATATAGTGATTTCACTACTGGATGAGACCTGTGGTCCATCTATTCCAGTACCCTGTCTCTGATAGTGTCTAGTACCAGACGCTTCATAGGAAAGTACATGCAACCTTTTATAAAGGAGATGTGGGATAATCTGCCCATGAGTCTAGGTCTTTTGCTAATCCCTCGCAGTTAGAAATTGGCAATTCAGTTTTGTTGTATGATTGACTCTTCTTAGTAAGAAAGCTCCTGAGTTTGTCTCTCTCCCCCTTCAGGCTACCCATAATATCTATAGTGCCAAACTGTGCTGTGGGAGGTATTCTTGGACAGCATAAGAGCTGCTCCTGATTTTTACATTGGTGTAAGTGAGACCGGAATCTGTCCTTTTTATGTACAACTAAGGTAATAGATGTGAAAGAACCCACTCTTCTCCTTTTAATATGGAGCCAGAATATAGAAACACAAGAATGGCCATACTGGAGTAAATCAATGACCTGTCTAGTTTGGTGTCCTGTCTCCAATCATGGCCAGTGCCAGATGCTTCAGAGGAAGGTGTAACAGTTGTCCTAATATACTCACGTGTACATTTCTATACTAAGAGGGAGAGTAGGAGAAGGAGGATAAGAGACAATAGAAAACAGAATTTTTCCCCATGATCCTACTTCATTGATTAATCTTATTCTAAAATAATAATAAAAGTTGGCCCAGATTTTTTTGTGCTGAGATCTTCCTGGGCCAAGAGGGAGGGGAATCAGTCAGATTGCTGATTGAGCCTCCTTGATTCTCAAGCTGCTCCAGCCCATAGGTGCTGCAATGTATGTTACACTAGCTCTAGGGTGGCTCTAACTTATGCCAGCTGCCCTTATGGTTTTCCAAAGGAATAGATTTCCAATTGGGAATCGGCAGAGTATACTTGCTGTCTGCCCCACTGACAATATGACTGTTCTTGCCTATTACATGTCCCTACCTGCTCAGGACATCCCTCCCACCCCCATGCCACTATGTGGAGGAAGATGATTAAGGGGCCTGCTTTGTGCCAACTGAGAATTCCTCTTGCCAGGGAAAATTTCATTTGGATGTTTAGGGCCAGAATCTGCCAGAATCTTTGCAGCGTAAAGGGCCATAAAAGCACCAGAGAAGATTTACATTCCCCAAACTCTGCAGTATTGCTATTGTCAGACCTAGTGATTTGGAGCATTTCTGTAGTTGCTTTTTCAGAAAGGAATGGTAGCACCACTAATATGAATCAGCCAACGTTAGGCTTTGAATCTGATCCTGCAAGAGCATAGCAGAGATCACTGATGGCTAGACTAAGTTGTTTAACATGTAATAGGATAAATGTCTGGATCTAACCATTTATTTGTCTCTGCAATCCACAGAAATAAAATCATCCTACATAAGGCACAGCTGGAAAAGCTAGAGCTTTCCCTTGCTGAAGCAGCAGGGTAGGACCCTGAATTAATGTTAACACTCTCACTAGACTTCAACAAACATGTTACATTTGAACATCAGGCCAAATCTGCTACAGTAGTCCTTTTTCTGATTTTCAGCTGCCACTTTAGGCTACCAGCCAGCAAATATTTTGTGTGGAGGAAGGCTGTGCATGTTCTTGATGTATTTTGTCATTGTAATAGAAGTCACAGCTACAAGTCTAGACATTTATGATTATTTCAGAAGGACAAGTCCTTCTGAAACAATCATGGCTTTATGCCAGTTGAAGTTTATTGATCTGCTCTTATGTGCTTGAAATTATTCAAAGAATTTTCTTTTCTCTCCTTTTCCCCTCCTTCTAATGGAAAGGAAAGTAAAATCATGAGATTGCTCAACAAAATAATTGTAGACCTAGAAATTAGTTGCAGTCGTGACATGTGCCCACAGAAGAGATTTTCTAGTGCCCCTTACATTTATCTTGCATTTTATCATGTTATCTTTCATGAGGGAACTACTCAGGCTTGCCAGATCTTAACACATATAACAATACTGATATAAATCAGAGGAAAAACCCACCGATATTGTTAACCCAGGTAGTGAGTGTTTATATTGGAAATAATATTTAATCTCTTGGGCCTTTGCTGTGCATAGAACTGCTATGTGCTTCAAGCCGTTAGCATGATTCACTGATTAGTGTCCAAGTTATTTTGTCAGACTGATAAATCTAAAAGACACACATAGCTTTTGTATGTTAAAAGTATCATATAGTGTAAGAATTTCATACCAGTTACAGCAGGGTAAATCTGGAAAAACACTACTGACTTCAGTGGAGTTGCCTCTGGATATACACTGGTATAATGAAGATCTGAATCCAGATGTTAGTGTCTATTTTAGACACAAAGTTTTATGAAAAAGATTTCAGAAACAAATATTCTACATCTGTTAACACATTTGGATAGGAAGGATTAAACAGTGATTCACTACTAACCTTTAATATTCATTTTATTATTTATACATGAAGATCCATTAAAACATACATCTTCTTTACTGGATTATATTGCAATTCTTTACTGAAAATTGTTGAAGATTGTAAGTGGGGACAGTGTTTCTACATGAAAACAGGATGTATGTATATTGAAAGTTATTGTGGAACAGTGAGTGTGTGTGTGCAACATATATGTGGGTTTGAAAGTGCTTGTTCAAGCTAAATTGTAATTGATTTATGGCAGAGGCATTAAAATACAACATCAAAGATTCAGAACTGGAGAATACACTTTTGCTCTAGTATATTTTTGTTTCCCAGACTAATGTGCTACAATTGCATAGCTGAATTTCAGTCTACAACTTTGCTGATCAAACTAGAAAGGTAACTGTGAGGATAACAAATATTTCCAGACATTAACAAGTTTACATTGTCTAAATTTATTACTGTTGTCATTTTAATAGAGGAATACTGGTATGAGAGGTAAAGACCAAGCATTTTCTACTGTTCAGTACATGAAGATTAGTTGTTCCTTCTGTAGAAATATGAAATATGGGGTAACCTACAATGGCTCACAAACTAGATTAGAGTTCTGACATTTTGTGTGTACTTGTGAACAGAATTGTGAATGACAGTCAGATTAGGGTGTGGGGCAGAAGGAAAAGTAAAATTATACAGATTTAGCTACCCTACCAAAATGGACCTCTGAAATCAAACAGCCATTTCAGCAATGGAGCAAACCTATGTGTGGGAGGGAAAAGGTATTTAAATGAGAGGTTCACATAACTACAGAATTGATGCTAATTTTGATTTAAATCTCTCATCTTGTCAGCTGTCTTGCTGCCGTGTTTGAAGTGCAGTGCTTTGTGACACAGCCTTCCTAATGCAAAATTTGTTTCCCTGAGTTCTTTGATGTTATTCATAAAGGCGAAAGCATAAAAAGCCTCTCTTCAGTAATAATAATAAAAGGGGGATTGATTTGCTATTCACATTAACTTCTCCAAGGCTTGTCATAGAAACATCAACAGCCGTGACCTATCGCTAGCAAGAAATACAGATAAAATGGTTGTTGTTGTTATTGATATCACTGTAGCAGCAAGAGGGTTCATCTAATACCTGAGTTTGATCATGGTAGGAAATGTTCATACATATGGTGAGAGAGTCTCTGCTCCAAAGAGTTTACAGTCTAAATTAAGAAGACAAATGGTGGGAGTAGAACCAGAGTTGCAGTGACTTACACAGGCCTGCTGATTGATCTCAGGAAGAGCCTAGAGCAGGGATCGGCAACCTTTGGCACGCGGCCCACCAGGGTAAGCACCCTGGCGGGCGAGCCGGTTTGTTTACCTGCCACATCCGCAGGTTCGGCCGATTTTGGTTCCCACTAGCAGAGGTTCGCCGCTCCAGGCCAATGGGGGCTGCGAGAAGCGGTGGCCAGCACATCCTTCAGCCTGCGCTGCTTCCCCTTGTGCCAAAGGTTGCCGATCCCTGGCCTAGAACCTAGGCCACCTGAGTCCTAGTCTCTGTCCAGTGGACCACACTGCTTCCTCTAGTCCTGTATCTAGTAGGTAAATAAAACAAAATATGCCAGATATAAACAAAAAATAAGAATGTAATGTCTATATATCATACCATAAATCCATTCATAAATGTCAGTTATAAATAATATATTACACACACAAACTCTGTTAGGAAATGACAGAATGAATGTTGCCCATGTACCTTTAATTTGGCCTTCTTGGGTGTATGCATTATGATACAGTCTTTAATTAAATGATCACATACTATTTCCCCCCCCTGCTCTGGGGGTAAATCAGGGTTGTCTACTGAAGGAGGCTGTTGTCTGTAGAAACCCTGCTTCATTTGTTGCTGAAGTTGGAAGGTGTGTAGCAAATGAGGCAGGGGCTTGCAGGAAGAGAAAGGATGGTCTCATGGTTAGGTTGTTGAATGCTGCCATAGAGAACTGGGTTCTATGCCTATCTCTGCCACAGCGTTCCTATGTGATGCTTGGGATTCACGCCAGACTTTTAACCGGTGGTCACTAATTGTATCCTCCTCATTTTCTGGGTGCTCAACTTGAGACCCTAAGGTATGATCTGCAGAATTGCTCAGCACTCCTGGTTGTCAACTGAAGTCAGTTGGAGCTGTGCTTTGAACATATGAAGTGTTATATAATGCTAAGTTCTCTGAAAAATCATGTCCCAGGCGTCACAAAGTTGAAGATAAGCGTATGGAAAAAGCTGATGAGTCGGATTTGTGGATCTCTGATTCTGCATAATTTTAGTGAGGACATTTACCAGAATATCTGTAAAAATGCCTGCTTTATGTTTGAACTCTAGCCTGTAAACTCAAAATGCTTCTTCAGATACAGTGAAGGGCAGCAGCCTCAGACATCTAAAAGGAGGAATTTAGAAATGTGAAATCTATTAGAATACAAGAAAAGAGAAATTTAAAAGTGTAGATATTAAAGGGACAGAAGAAAAGTTTTCTAGTATTGTCAACTCTTGTGACTATTGTGAGTCTCACAATATTTGGTGTTTTTCTAAAAGCCTCAGCTTCCGGTTTCATGTGCTTACCTGAGACTCTCAGCTTTCATTTAAAAAAGAAATCAGATTTCCATCCCTCATGATTGCAGTATAAAGCTTGAAAACATGACCCAAGTGTAACCTAAAGGTTCTAAAAAAAATCCACCACTCTTTATGATTTTTAAGCCAGCCTCATGATTTTCTGAGGCCGGACACATGATTTTTGAACTCTTGAGGTTGACAAACATTGGAGAAAGATTCTAAGACAAGAGAAAGAAATTAAGAGGCAAAGTCTTCTCTTTAGGAAGTAGAAAGAGGATATATTTTATGTTCCAGAAAGTGTGGTATATTGAAAGGATATTTCAAATATAGTTTTTGTGGGTTTTTAAATAAAACTCAGCTCCACTTAAATGCATTTATGTTATGTTAATAAAATCTTAAATCAGCAGAAAAATTGATGTATACAGTGTTGTAGTAATGTTGGTCCCAAGAATATAAGAAAGACAACATGGGTGAGGTAATATCTTTTTCTTCTGTCAGTGAGAGAGACAAGCTTTCAAACTTACACAGAATTCTTACACACAAGACCTGAAGAAGCTCAAAAGCTTGCCTCTCTCACCGTCAGATTAATTCATGTCACTTATTCTTTTCACATTAATAATGAATAGCACCTGGAATTTTCATTGACTGAGGAGATATTGTTGCATAAACAAACAGCTTTGAGCAAATGTTTTAAACAAACAACCACATATATTGACAAAGATGATTTTCTTCGTTAGCAATTGATAGTATGAGATTCCTGAACAGCCATAATTATTCCAAAAGGAACCTTTCCTGTCACTGGGAGACTGAGAAATGTGAGTCTTAGGCTGTGGAAGCAGTAAAATAATAAAACTTATGGAGGTGAGCAACATATACTGCTTTTCAGTGATGTAGAAATGTTAAAATTTATAACGTTATCATTTATTTATTTTACAAAACCTAGGAATCACTAACCTTCCCCAAAATCCTAAACCAGCTCTGTATACATCAGTGTGATCATAGTGGAAAGCAGTGAATACCAGTTTGGCAGTGAAAAACTGTCTCAAAGCTGCCACAAATTACTAATGCTCAAAATGCCAGTGTATGCTAAAATGTCCTGAATTCTCCACTTTGGGTTTGGCTCTGTTCCATTTGGGTGTGTTTTCCCCTTTCGTTGCTTCATGCTATTAAGGTATTAAAGGTTTCATCATACATCTCAAGCATTCAGAACACTGTTGGCTAATTGAACTGGAGTGGAATGCCAGACTGTCTTTTTCCCCATTAGACAAATAAACTATTTCCAGTATTCTAACAATGAGTAAAATGTATTTCTAGTCATGAGGTTTGACTTCTTGACCTTTATCTTTGCCTAGTTTTTCGCCCTCACTATTTCAGCTAATAGCTAGTCATGGGAATGCCAGTTGCCTGGTGGCCAGGCAAATTAGAAGGTCACCAAATGGTAGCTGAAGCTTCAGAAGAGGTGTGTGTGTGTGTGTGTGTGTGTGTAATCAGGGATGCCAAATGATTAAAAAAATCAATCATGATTAATAGCAATTTTAATTGCACTCTTAAATAATAGAATACCATTTATTTAAATATTTTTTGATGTTTGTTACTTACTCCTGTGCTGATGCTGTGGCTCATGGTGCCTGGCACTCGGCCTGCGGCTCAAGGCATGCTCTGCTGTTGCAAGGGGCTGCATCTTGCCAGAGCCCAAGGCCATTCCACAGCCCTCTGGCCACTCTTGACTCACCGGGGCGCCTTTTCAGATTTTAGTTTGGTGTGAGACTCTGTGTGTGTGTTGGGGGGAAGTATGTGTGTTTTGTGGGAAGTAAGTGGGCGGCAGTGGTAGGCCTGTGCCCCTGTGCCTAGGGGCACCCAAGGTGTAAATCCAGCCCTGCCTACATGCCACCCTATCTAGAGTTACCATATTTGAACATTCAAAAAAGAGAACACTCCACAGAGGAGGGAGGCCCCAGTCCACCCCCGCTCCTCCCATGCTCCGCCCCTACTCTTCCCCAGGTCCCGTCCAGTCCCCGCTCAGTCCCGCCACCGCACCCCTCCTCACCCCGTGGCCCGCCGCTGGCTTGCTGCGTCCCTCCTCAGTCCCCCACCCACCGCTCACCTCCTCCCACCTGCCACTCACCTCCTCATTCCCCTGCCAGAAACCCCCATCCCTGCCCTGAGAACCCCCGCCTGCCACTGGCTCGCCACTTGCCTCCTCACCCCCGCCTGCACAGAGGCGGAGGGGGTCTCTGCGTGCTGGACCGGCTCCCTCCTGCCCAATCAGAGCTGCGGGGGTGGGACTTGCAGACATCAGCAGTGGGCAGAGAGCCCTCCGCTCCCCACTCTCCGACCCTAGGAGCCAGAGGGACCTGCCGGATGCTTCCCGGGAGCTACCCCAGGTAAGCATTGCCAGGACTCCCCACCTTGCCCCCTGACAGTTCCCTCTGGCTCGTCAGGGTGGGTCGGGTTGCGGGGGCGGAGGGCTCTCTGAGCGCTGCTGGCGCCTGCAAACCCCGCTCCGCAGCTCCAGCAGCTCCCATCTAAGGTTACCATACATCCGTATTTTCCCGGACGTTTCTAGATATTTAAAAATTCCTCCTTGACGGTGATTTAAGAACTAAAAAGCCAGACATGTCTGGGAAAATATGGATGTATGGTAACTCTAACCCTATCAGTCACAGCCCCTTATCTATTGGCCTGCCTTCCAACTGGTTTCTCTCTTTCCATCGTACACAGAGATAAAAAAATATTACAGTGACAATGCTTGTGTAACCCTTCTGCCAGTTGGAGTGGGCAGCAAGAAGGGCCGTGTTCAATATCTAGGGGTTCCTTTTCAACAATACAACACAGAATCAGCTCGAGCCCCAACCCAGTAACCTTAGAAAATTACATGCTATCCTCTGGGCACCTCTAAGAGGCAATACTTCCCCTCTCACAAGCTCAGAGTCTGAGGTAGAAAGAGTTTTTCTTTAATAAAAGTAACCTAGCATTAATCTGGGAAAACAGCACAAGCAGGATTCATAAATATAAAAGCATGAACAAGATACCCACCCCAGAGTGCGCTAGGCAGTGTCTTTTGCTTCAGGTTCTTGAATCCAACATCAAAGTTCCTGTAGTGTGCCCCCCTCTTAACACTCCAGTCACAGTTGTTATCCCTGGTCAGTGAAGACCCTGAGTTCAGAGGTGCATCTGCATAAATTCTCCTCCTACCATGGTGTGTGTCCAGGGTGGGGGGAAATAAAAGCCAATTTGCTTACTCCACCAACCAGGCACTTGCTCCGGCCTGCTGGCCATCTGCTCACCTGTCCCGCTGGCTGCTCCCACCGGCCGTCTGCTTGCTGCTTCCACCAGCCGCTCCCGCTGGCTGCCTGTCAGTCACCTTCTGCTGCCACCTGCCTCACTGCGGTGTCCTCTGCAGGTCAGTCTCTTAGTGATTGTCAGCTCTTAGGATGGGCAGAAACACTGTCCCACCACAAATGATTTCAGCTCTTATTGAGCACTTAAAATAACAAGACTCCTCATGGAGCCTATTTAGCTGTCTTTGAACTGTGGGAAGGAACAGGTTAAACTCTTAGGTAGAGTCCACACCTCCTGGCAGGGACACCTCTTAGGGTACGTCCAGACTACCCACCGGATCGGCGGGTAGTGATCGATCTATCGGGGATCAAGATATCACGTCTCATCTTGACTCCGGAACTCCACCAAGGCAAGCGGCGGTAGCAGAGTCAACGGGGGAGCCGCGGCCGTCGATCCCGCGCCGTGAGGATGGGAGGTAAATCAAAATAAGATACGTCGACTTCAGCTACGCTATTTCCGTAGCTGAAGTTGCGTATCTTACATTGACTCCCCCCACCCCCCGCCCAGTGTAGACCAGGCCTTTCTTTCACAGGAGTCTGGCATTCCAGCCCCTGGCTTAACAAGGTCCTTTCAGCTGATGGTGACCTCCTCATTTGGGACAGGTTAAGCATAGTTCTGCTCCCCTTTACTCATAAATAAAGATGACAGTATTGATAACAACATTTCGCTACGCCTGCATTCAGTATTAAAATGATTTGTAACCCAACACCAGCCAAAGTTGATCACTTGGAGCTACACAGCTCCTATCTGCTGGATACCTACACAGAGGTAAGTATATACATATACATATATATACAGTTTGATCCTGAAGTCTCTCCCCTTCCCCAACTAGCTGTCGGGAGAGTTCATTCAGACCTGCATACACTTACAAGCTCAGTTTATATTTGAGATTAATGTATTCCTTGGATCTGGAAAAGATATAGGCTTATTCCATCATTTCCCAAACTTTTGAAAGCTGACACTGTCCCCCTCCCTCATTGCCTCTTCTTCAGGAAAATTAAACACACCACCTTCAGCTCTGTCATGTGTTGTATAAATTACAGTGTTGTAGGCCTTTTTATATTTTCCACATTCCACTCTCCAGGCTAGTGCAATTTTATCTTTATGCAGACTGTGTCCATCTATTCAACTTATTTCAGTTCAAGGACAAAGTTTGCAAAACTTGTCCTTTTACTAATATTGTAACTAGAGTCAAAGGACTGCATTTCCAATTCCAATGCAGTTTATTTTTTACCAATAAGTATGTTGAGTCAAAACAAGTATAGTGAATATTCCCAGATTCTTGAGTATGGCACTAGTTTCATACAGTTTCTTGAAAGGAAGCAAACATAAAAGAATGCTAATTATTGGAGCAGTTAACACCAGCTACATCAGCCCACAAAGCTGTATTTAACACTAATTGTCTGCAGCAAATCTAACAACTGTAGAGCAGTTACTCTGCTGGATTTGAAAAGGTCACCTTATGAAATTGACACCTGGCTATTAGTGGGGCCAAGCAGGAGTCAGTTAAGGCCTTAGGTAGAAATTTCTACTTGTCAGAAAGAATATGTTGAGGAAACAGAAAACTCTAATCTAGAGTCACCACCTTGCAAATGAAAGGAAAAATATCCCCTTGCTTTTTTATATGTTTTGATTTTTTTGTTCTGTTCTGCAATAAAAGTGCACAGCCACTTAAAGCTCGGGGCATCCTTGAACAGTAATGAATAAATGTCTCATACCCCAGCAATAACACCACCACATAGCAAACTGCAATTTAACATCCATCTGGATCCCTGCCAGAGTCCTCTACATGTTACTGCCCAGCCCCATCCATCTCCTTATGGGCATGTGAGAAAGGGTGGGTCTTGCAGCACACCCTGAACATTTAACAAAGTTGGCTATTCATACTCAAAGGAGAAAGGAAATTCCATACATGCGGCGCCTAATAGAGAATGTCTACAATTTTGTATCCTTGTTTCTTATGCTGTTCAGAGTGTGTGGGGGCGTGCATGCCTGGTGGACTGTGTCCAACATGGACAGACATGAATCAGATCAATGGTTCTAATGCCTTAACACTACATCTGCCTACAAGCATACAAAGCTTAGTAGTCTGTTCCTGGATGTACTACTGGAAGTTTGAGTCTCTGATAAATCAGGATCTTGGGTGAAATTTTGGAGAATAATGCCATGCAAATTTGGTTGATTTGGGTAGAACAAATACACATCTTAGATACAGGCCTCAATGATCCCAGAGGTGGCTGAAACTCTTCAGCCCAATATGCTATGTGGAATTTGCATATTATTTTTCAGGCTAGAGAAATTATATGTACTTGAGACAGAACATTGCCAACGGCTGCATAAGTAAGAAAAAATTTAGTCTTCATACTACCTCGGTATGCTTTGTAAATTTTCTTTCAAATTGATGTGGTAATTGGTAGAGGGGAAAGATCATAGCCATAACTATAGTTTTCTATTAATGAGTGAAGCTAATAGAGTGTGGGTCTCATTTCAGGGTTTATACTTCCTGAGACTTTTGAGGAGATTGTTTGTTTCTGGTAGCGCTCATGTTGTCCTAGGAGCTGTACAAACGTGAAAGAAGATGTGGTCCCTGTCCTGAAGAATTGACACTTTAATTTTTATAAATGAGATGAGAAATTATTTCTGTAGTTTAAACTTCTTTGCCTGGGGCAGCAAAAAAGCCAGAGCTGGCCCTGGTGACTAGTTTGATTCTGCTCCAGTTTGGTGGTTGTTGAAAATCATTGAGGTCTGATAGCTGTTGAGTAGCCAAGAGAAGTTGGTTTTCTTATTTCAGTTTCTAATGGTTAGGTGGCTGTATCACAGGTAGCGCCCTTATTGGCAGTTTTAACAGAGACCACATATTGTTTGAGATTGAGAATTGAACTACCTTTTCACAATGAGTGGGTTTTTTTTCCCCTTAGATTGGGATGAGGCACTTCAGCAGGGCAGCGTGTTCTACCATCGCCCATGCGGTTTCGATGGAGATTGGAATTTGCTTTCCAGGGATGTCAGTCTGGTATCTCACGCAAGCATTAAGCTCTTATATGAGATGTTTTGTTCCTTTTAAAAATTATGTTCTTGTTTTCTGTTTCTCCACAATGTGCTATCCATAGTTATCACACCTCCAGCCTGGAGCCTTGCCACTCATACATGACAATGCCATATTAAGCTCAGAAACATTTGAGGACTCTCTCTTAAGTTACATTTTCAACTTGAGACTCAAATAGCCACCTGAAAATGCTGCATCCACTATTATTGAAGTAACCCATATTGTTTTTATAGCTGAAGAATTGGGGGGGGGAGCGGGGATTTCTCCAGCAGAGTAAGGTTCGATGATTCTAAATAAATCTTCAGCCTGTTTGCATCTTTGGAGGCAGGACTCAGTCCTGTCAGCCACTTGCTCAAGGAGACACCATTCCTGTCTAAGAGCCTGTTTTGTTCTGACTCTCTAGATACTGGTAAGAAGGACAGAACTCCCTACTGCAGAGCATCAGCCTCTTTGGGTCTAAAACTTTTCTAAACTAAAACCTAAAAGTTAAATTTCTGGTGCTATTGGGCTTTAATTTGTCCAGGTCTGCATGAAGCTTTTCAGCCAGCTTTTGGAGATGGGCCACTTGATTCAGGAGACTTCCCTTTGTTCTTGAGGGACATAGGAGCAGCAGCAGTACACACAAGCAAGCAGAGTAGAAACCTAAAAGGAAAAGCCTCCTCCGACAGCATTTCTTTCCTGATAGTGCACAGATAGCTAACTTTGCTGTTTTTTCAGGCCAGGAGGAACGAAAACGTCTGTGCACACCCACACATGTGTCCTGGGGGAGAATTCCCCAAGTACAGGAGCAGCATGAAGCTGACATACATGGCCATGCGGTGCTCCCCTGCACAGCCACTGGCATAGAGGCATGGCTGAGGAGAGAGGGTATTGCTGGAGGGCTATGTGCTCAGCCTGTTATGTGCTGCAGACCAGCCCAAAGGCATGAGTGCCCAGGGCTGCTCTAATTTATGCCAGGGACCATGCTCTTGAAGTAGGCAAAATTAAAGAGGCACAAAGCTCCACTGTAAAGCTCCTGAGAGGTGCAGAACAGAATCTGGCCCAGTATAGCTGTAAAATTTGATTGCGTTGCAACCCTATGTCTATTAATAATTTTCTATGAAATGACTGGAGAGGTTACTAAACTAGAATACCCTCTGCCCAATTCCAAAGGTATTAAATCTTCATTAGATTGAAGACTCAGGTGGCTTACTCCTGTGAGCAATGCAGGTATGGAGGTTCTGTGCTACCAGGCCAACCAATTACTGTAGCAAGTGTGAAAGATAATATAAATTGCTAGTTTTTTTTTTTAAATGAAATTCAGTATTTGCCAAAGGATTACTTTTACCTGAGCAAATGTAATACTACTAAGGATCTGACTGCTGTCATGGTGCGTGATTTCTTAAATTCATCACTGAAAAAAACCCACAGCGACTAGTTTAGGTTTCAGGCTTTTTGAAAACTTTGATATGTTAAAATCTGAGATCAGATTTCTTGCAATGAAAGCAAGCAATCATTATCATCCTTTACAGTCTGGCATAGTTCCAAAGTGAGTCTGTCAGTGGTTATCATATATGCATATCCTTCATCAGCAGCTACCAAGACATCCCTGTAAATGAGGCGTTGCACTTTTTAGTGGGATTTATTTTGCCTTCAGTTCATTTTTAACTAACATATTCCAGGCAATCACTCTGTGTTGTCCAAGTTTCTGTGCACAACTCTGCCAATGCATCTTACTCCTGATGTACAACCCACCCAGGTTATTTCATTGCAGTGGCTGCCACCCTTTCACTGCAACTGCCAATCACATCGAAGTTGTATGTGATTTTGTGATGTGGACAGATGTTCAGCAGGGACTAGTATGAGACCACCAAATGCATTTTCAGTTGTGGTTGAAGATGATTTCAAACCAACATATAGAAGTTAAAAGCTGGTGAGCTAACCTACATTGCACAGTCACAAGTGATCCCATAAGTTAGTGCATTAGCTTTTCCATTGTGAGTCTGAAACTTTTCCATCGTGTTAATGCTGTTCTTGAAATTGGACTGGACTAGAAATATGCTGCATTTGAAGTGTCAATAAAGCCAGCATTAAGTAACGTTTAAAAAAACATTTCACTGAATAGAATAAGAAAGAGAGACTGAGAAATTCCAATATAATTTTAAATGCTTTAGAATAACTTCACAATATCTTGTTTAAGAAAAGATGGGACCTTTGTGAAAAATGGTATTAGTGGAGTCCTTGAAGCAAGTGCTGGAAAATGGCATTTTCATTACTTCAAAGGCATCATTAAAGTACCATGAAACTCAGAGCTCCTGGTTTTATCAGACATTTTTGTCAGGGTTTAAATATTTCCTAGCTAGACCTTATTTCTGAGGGCCAGCATTTTAGATAGAGGAACTGATGTAATTGGGGTGGATCACAGGGTGATTATTAAACAGCAAGCTTTAAATTGGCTAGATATTCTAAATATTGCAGTTCTTCATATATCGTAAACTAACAGAGCTGAAAGCATCTTTAGGTTTTAATTAAAAAATGTAGAATATATAGAATTAATATTTAAGAGAGTAAACTGCAGATTTGCCTGTCGCAGTGCAAACTTATGATTTTTTTTTAATTGCTTTGGCCCCACAAACTATACGAGGTTAAAAGTGGAATTATTTGTTGAGTTAATGGTACAAATGTATAAACCTCAACAAAAATTCTTTCAATTATTCTTGCACCCAGTCATAGAAAAGAGGTATGACTGGTAATTTCCCTCCCTACTACCATGTTACCTATGGTCTATAAAGATGAAGGTTTGCTTTTTATTACCCCCTGGAGATGATGTATGAGAAGACAGGAGTAGTGGGTATCATGGAGGCAGAACTAAATAAAACGATCTCTTTGACTGTCCACCGTGCCCACGTCCCCCTTTGCTCATTGAATTTAACATTTGCTCAAATTTGGCGATTATATAAAGAATAAATATGGTTGATGCTGTCAAGAACACAGCTATCCCTTAACCTCACTCATTTTCACAGGCCTGGGGGAGGGGTTTGGGGTGTGGAAGAGGAAACAGGCTCTGGGCTGGGTGTGCAGGCTCTGGGGTGGGGCCAGAAATTAGGGGTTCAGGGTGCAGGAGGGGTCTCCGGGCTAGGGCCAAGGCGTTTGCAGTGTGGGAAGAGGCTCTGGGCTGGGGGTTGAGGTGCAGGGGGGTGAGGGTTCCGGCTGGGTGTGTGGGCTCCAGGGTGGGGCCAGAAATGAGGGGTTCAGGGTGCACGAGGGGGCTTCAAGCTGGGGCAGAGTATTGGGGTGCAGGAGGGTTGAAAGCTCTGGCTGGCAGTGCAGGCTCTGGGATGGGGCCAGGGATGAGGAGTTTGAGGGGCAGGAGGGGACTTTGGCTGAGGTATTCAGAGTGCAGGAGGGGACTCAGGGCTGGGGCAGAGTGTTGGGGTGCAGGAGGGGGTGAGGGGTGCAAGCTCTGGGCGGTGCTCATCTCGGGCGGCGCTCACCTCAGGTGGCTCCTAGGAAGTGGCCACATGTTCCTCCAGGTCCTAGGTGCAGGAACAGCTAGGTGGGTGTGCATGCTGCCCCCATCTACAGGCGCCATCCATGCAGCTCCCATTGGCTGCAGTTCCCGGCCAGTGGGAGCTGTGGAGCCGGCACTCAGGGGCAGCACGCAGGGCCTCCCTGGCCGCCCCTGCACCTAGGAGATGAATATGCTGGCCACTTCCGGGAGCCGCACAGAGCTGGGCAGGCAGCCTGCAGGTGCTGCAGACCGGACTTTTAATGATCTGATCGGAAGTGCTGAATGGAGCCGCCAGAGTCCCTTTTCAACCAGGTGTGCCTGGCAACCCTAATAGTAAACCTAGAGGGGAAGAACGTACAGTATGGTAGGAAGAGGCAGTGGTGACTGATGGTGTTTGAGGAGCACTTTGCTGATGAAGGTGCATTCTTTTGGGTAAAGAGCCTTAAAGATCCCCTCTCCTTTTTCACAAAGGTAGAGGTTTCATCTTGGCTTCCAAACTAATTCCATTTTGCATAATTACACTCTGTCTAACTTGCAATTTTAGTGAGACAGTTTATTCATTTCTTCTCCTAAACTATTCTGAGTTGCTGCATAGTGTTAAAAAGCTGCTGTTAAAAAGCCGGTATCTGTACTTAGAGCAAAGTGGGCAAATTGTTTCTGATTTATCAATTATAAACAAACCTGGGAGTTACCTAATTAAGATTGCCTAACACTTTCCAGCATGAGACTCTGTTTTTAGTAGTTAATAGCATTGCTAGACTTGAATAATTTGGGCAGAAATTTTCCGTGCTAGGTCTCTGTCTCAGCCTGATTTTAATTTTTTTTTCAATGTTTCAGCAAAAAGCATTCAGTTATTCAACGAGCTTAGGAAAACTATGTTGTTTTGCCATTTTTATAGTTCTTATAACCAACCATGTCTTTGAGAAGCTCTGGCGCCTCCAAACTTTGGAGCTGAAACTTGGAATCTGTGCACTGAATTGGGCAGGGAAAAATAGAACAACTATGTAATTAAAGATTGCATTATAGTGCATATGCACAAGGAGGCCAAATTAAGGTTGCACGAGGAACCTTAAGTTTGGCACTGCCTAATTAATTTTCTCCCTCTTGATTGTCAAAACTCTCTCCTTGATGGGAAGGGTCTCAGATCCTGCTGACTATGCCGGTGTCAGAGTGTGGCTGCCTCCTGTGCATGGGGATCTTCATGGCCTCAGAGCAGCCCTACAAGCAGCTGCTGCCTCAGTTTACCCCTTCATGAGGCTTCTTCAATAACTCACAAACCCTTTTTTCCATTTACAGCCCTTCTCAGGTTCTGGTATACTAAATTAACAAACATTCAAATTAAAGTTCTTAAGTCCATCCATCTAGACCTTCTTATCAGGTCACCCCCAGGCCTTTTCTTCCTGTAGTCTTACGCTCCAAGTGCCAGGTTTCCCTGGTGGAGCTACTTGCTCTACATTTATCTCATCAGCTCCTCTGCAAATTTTTCAGTGCATCCCTTATGTATCATCTCTTCTGGAACCTTCTTATTCTTACCACTGCCTCTGTCATCTCTCTGCTCTAGTCTCCCTAGGGATTCCCTCTCTGCAGCTTCCCACTGCCCTTTATAGGGGAATTAGCTGATCCCTGCTCAGGTGCCACCTGAGTAACTAGGGTTGGTTGCCTTCAGCCTTTTTAAGGCACAAAACCATCCTGTTACAATAATATATAATAGTAATGATCGCTTACATTTGGAGAAGGGGGCAGGAAGCAGGAACCAGAGGATTGGGAAACAGCAATTACCTAATAGGGGTTTTTATGAAATTTCCTGGAATGCTCTTTCAGTAAGTTTACATTTAGTCCCTAGTAAAATAATGAAATAAATTGTAAGGGAATAAATCTGTAAAATCACTGAAAGGATAATGTAACCATGAGCAATGAGAGCATAGTCTTGTGAAAGCAAATCAGGTCAGACACATTGGATCACTTTTTTTCAGCTAATCAGAGTTATGGGACAAGGTTATTGCAGCAGATGTAGTATTTCTAGACTTAAGTCATTTGATTACCGGATCATATGAAATGTGACTTGAAAATATATTTCAAATTGACTTGGATATTAGTACAGCCTCGTGGATGGAAAACTGGCAGAGAATCAGTAACCCAAAAACAATGAATGAACAGTGGCAACATATTGAGCTTGCGAAGAGATCTCCATTTCGTGCTTGCTGCAAGGATCAGTGCTGGGTCCTATTATATATATTATGCAAACATCTTTACTAATTTGGAAAAAGCAACATGTAGTATATTAATTACATTTGTACATTATATTAAATTTTGAAGCTGTTTCGTACACCAACAAGGACAGACAGTAATAAATGGGACACACAGAATACATAGAAATAGGTAGGAAAACAACAAAATTAGATTGTTCAAGGAGGGCATCAAGCCAATATGTCTTGCAGGAGACAGAAATATTGTGAAACACAAGTATTTAGGTCCAGATTCTGTCATCCTTACTCAGATTAAGAAGTAGTTTTCTCCATGAGTAGTGATGTTAATTTTAGTGGGGATTCTTAGGGAGTAAGGCACTTCTCAGCATGAATAAAGTATTAGAATCTGGCCAGCAAGGAGATTAGAGGTATTTGTAGAGATGTGATGTCATAAAAGATGTAAAATTGGGTGTAATCTATGAGATTGTGATGTGATGTGGCATGAGAAAAAAGCTAATGCCATTTTTGTTTAGAAAGGAATTGCAATGATCTTGGGGTTCATTAAACAACAAACCAAATGAATGAGAAAGGAATAAAGCTTTTAATAAAAGCAATTGGAGAGTAACACAAACAATTAAGGTGCTCGACAAACTGACTTCCTTCTTTATTTATTGTACTTGCATAGTGCCTATAACAGTACCCAGGTGCTGACCTGTGAAGTAAGATTAAAAATAAACTAAATGAAGGATTGAAAAGTACAGTTGCTTGAGGTCTGTAGTTGGCTATTTTATGTCCTGGACCAGTGCTAAAAATAATGCTTCTGGTTTGAGGGAGGAGGGATAGCTCAGTGGTTTGAGCATTGGCCTGCTAAACCCAGGGTTATGAGCTCAATCCTTGAGGGGTCCACTTAGGGATCTGGGGCAAAAATCAGTACTTGGTCCAGCTAGTGAAGGAAGGGGGCTGGACTTGATGACCTCTCAAGGTCCCTTCCAGTCCTAGAATCTATGACCAATAGCCTTTTTAATATCAACATCTTCCACACCATTAAGATTAGAAATGAATGCTACACACCTTTGGAAACTGGTAACTATTTTATTGCTTCAAACAGACTTTAAAATCCCATCATTCTGATTACACTGCTCTACAGCCAAAATGCTTCTGAAATAAATGTAGTCAAACTTTACTAATTCTGGGTCACTGAGAACGAAAATGATGCTTAAAATTGTTGATTGGCTCTAGTTTTCAAGATATGCTATTAGGTCAGTATATACGACCCTTGACTTGGGAATGGCGGAGGATAAGTGAGTTATAAAGGGAAGGGATCTCAATTTAAACCAGAAATGACTAATATACATCTTTGACTGGATCTATGAATAAATCTATGACTGGGTTTGGACAGTACTTGCTTTTTAGGCAAAACAATGAATGATGCAATCTGTAGCTGGTATTGTATCAGACATGATATGAATTGCATCATGTTATTCCTAGAAGTCGTGGATGATGCAATCATAACGAAGCTTACATCACTCTGCTGAACAAATTGCCCTATATCAGCTCTAGAAATCATACAGTGTTGTGCTCTCTTATTTGTCAGTGTTTGATTTTGCAAAGGGACACATTTCTGTTTAGCCAAAGTGAGCAGAGCTGCCTCGTACTTGTGTGAACAGTGCAGATAACTTCTGCTATGTTTGTGGTGAAGTGACTTTTGCATCACAAAAGCGCAGTATAACCACTATGGTTAAGAAAGCCTATCACCTTTATTTTGGCTGCAAAATTGGAGATCAGGACAAGAGGTGGGCCCCACACATATGCTGCAACACTTGTGCAACAAATCTTCGCCAGTGATTGAACAGGAAAAGGAAATCTATGCCTTTTTCAGTGCCAATGATTTGGAGAGAGCCAACAGATCATATCAACAATTGTTACTTCTGCATGGTGCCTCCAGTTGAGAAAGGTGTGTCAAAGAAGAAAAAGTGGACTGTGCATTATCCAAACATTCCATCAGCTATACGCCCAGTATCCCACGGGGAAGGACTGCCGGTTCCTGATGCACCAGAATCATTCTCACTTGAGTCAGACGAGGAAGAGGAAGAGGATGAAACTTCTGGTCCTGAACCATCAACGTCACAGGACCCACATTTTCTCCCATCCTCCTCCTCTGAACCACACCTCATAACACAAGGTGAACTGAATGACCTTGTCAGGGATTTGGAACTACCCAAGAGTAAGGCAGAGCTGTTGGGCTCCAGACTACAGCAGTGGAATCTCCTGGCAGGTGATGTTAGGGTTTCCATGTTCCGTGACCGTTAAAAGGATCTTGTCCCATTCTTCTTCATGAAAGGTGATCTTGTAGCCTGCAACAACATCGATGGTGTGATGGCAGCCCTCAACATCGTTCACGATCCAGATGAGTGGAGACTGTTCATTGATTCATCGAAGACGAGTCTTAAAGCTGTTTTACTGCATAATGGCAATGTTTTGCCATCAATTCCAGTTGGTCATCAGTCCATATGAAGGAAACCTATGACAACATGAAACAAATTTTGAGGTGCATAAACTATGACCAACATCAGTGGCAGCTTTGTGGTGATTTGAAGGTTGTTGCTGTCTTGCTTGGTCTGCAGACTGGATACACAAAGTACTGCTGTTTTCTCTGCGAATGGGATAGTCGTGCAAGAGATTCCCATTACATCAAGAAAGACTGGCCACTCCGACAGTCATTGGAGCCTGGGAGGAAAAGTGTTCAGCATCCACCACTTGTTGAATCAAGGAAGATTTTGTTACCACCCTTACACATCAAGCTGGGTCTGATGAAGAACTTTGTCAAGGCCATTGACAAAACACAAGCAGCTTTCAAGTACCTCCGTGGAAAATTTCCAAGGTTAAGTGAAGCTAAGATAAAGGAAGGTGTTTTTGTTGGTCCTCAGATTCGTGAACTTCTTTGAGATAATGCATTTGACCATGCACTGCGTGGCAAGGAAAAGATGGCATGGAAAGCCTTCCAGTTAGTGGCAATAAATTTTCTCGGAAACAACAAGGCAGACAACTACAGGTTGTTGGTGGAAAACCTCCTCAAGGCATACAAAAGCCTTGGTTGCAACATGTCACTAAAGATACATTTTTTACACTCTCATCTAGATTTTTTTCCACCGAACTGCAGAGCAGTGAGCGACGAGCACGGCGAGCGATTTCACCAGGACATTGCGACAATGAAGAAATGCTATCAGGGCAAATGGAGCCCATCAATGCTTGCAGACTATTGCTGGACAGTGACAAGAGGTGCTCCATTTAATGAATACAAGAGACAAGCCAAGAAGCGCTGAGTAGACACTAAAGAGGACTAAACTATGTACATAATAGTTTTTTGCCTTTTGTTTCATAATAAATTTTATTTATATAACCCTTTTGCTGATTTTTAAAGTGTTACATAAACAGGACCGGTGAAATATTATCATGTAAAGCAACCATAAACACATGAAAAGACCTAGGTTTACAATTTTTGATTAAAACTCTACTATCTACACAATATACATAGACATAAAATGTAAAAACTTAAATATCTTAGAAACAGTAGCCAATCAGTTGTTTTAATTGTCATATTTGAATTCACCACATCAAAATACATAATAAGTAGCACATTTTATCTCTGAAGCAGAAGACTTCTCAAAAAATGTAGACCAGTGTTGTTATTCTTCTCACGCTAATTTGATTGTGACCTGATATTGGTGACTGCTGTCCTGAGAAGTATTAGAGCTGAATCAATGTGTGCACTGCACATGAGGATGGAAGCCCAGCTTTTAAATGGCATATATCCTTAACGTCAATGTTGGGCTTAGTAAGAACAATTGCTTTAGAAATGCTGGAATTGAAAGATTGAAGAGAGAGGTGAGATGGTAATCAAAATACCAGACCTTAAAGCATAATTGGCAAAAAAATAAAAAAATTGGTATTCTTTGCTGAATATTAAGAATGTAAAACTTCTGAATGGTGTAACAAAATTAAGAAACTTAACTTGTACCTCCATTGTAATTCCCTTTCCCAGCAACGTTTGAGAAGCGGGTTGAGTCCCATGCTGCTGCTGGCAAATTATACATCTTTCTATTTTCAAGAACAACTATGGGTCAGTTAAGTGGTTGGGCTTATGAAAAAAAAAAACTTGTGTCTGAAGTTACTCCACTTAATAGGGCCATCAGAGTTTCTCTTGATCAAGTTATCTCTTAATACTTTGGACTGTCTCGGGGTTTAAGGCTGAGCAGTACAACCAAGAAACACAAAAGGTGTGTATAGCATATGAATCGTTTGTGGTGAAAAATGCTATTTTTAAAACATTTTCAATTATATGCACTTAACTAATAGGCAGTGGTGGCTCATTTAATCAGATAAGAAAAGGTATTTCCAAAATTAGAACGTGTAACAAAATAGGTTTTGGCCCCAAAGGCCCTTATGGTTGTGGAGCGAGCACCTCTCCACCTATCCAGTACCAACAAACATGGTCCTAGTGCTGGAAGATGTTTACAGTGAGAGAAAACCCCGCAAAGCGTATCACTGGGTCACCTTGCTAGAAAGCTGTTAACATTCATGTGGAGTTTTCTAATGCTTTTCCCTTTCCAATATGCTTCTAAAACAACCTGCCTTTACCAACTGGTCCCTTGTCACAGGTAAAAAATATAGACAAGTGTTTTATGAAAATTGCTTCTGAATGTACCCGCAGCATCAGTCAGCTTATATGCGAGCAAAAATTCCATCTGAGCAGTGACTTACAGAGAAGGGGGCAAAAAGTATATAAGGAATAGGATCAATGCCAATGGCACTTTTCATGTCTTGCCAATGACTTTCTGAGAATAATTCATTTTAAGCAAGCGGAATCACCTTGTTTTATGACAAAGCAGTAATCTCAAGGTCCACACATTAACTTTTTTTCATTGCTAAAGAAAGATTCAGATGTTGTATAAAAAAATGACCTGTTAGAACAATCCAATGCTCAAAGTCTATTTGCGAAAATTGTGTTGTAAATCATGATTCATTATGTGATAGTGATCAGCAAGCAGTACAGAAAATTCATCTTTTTCAATGATGTATTCCTTTTATTGCCTTCCTTTTTACAGTTAGGTTATTTTACTGCTTTGTTCTTTATCTGAGCTTACTTCTTTGCTTGCATATTTTCACATAATCTTTTTTTATAGCACCAAAAGGTTTTTTTTTTTTTTTTTAAAGTGGGGGGTCTTTTCAGAAAAGAACCATCAATCTTGCATTGTATTAGTTTTATAGGGCCTTAGATTAGAATCCAGGTTGTCATTATCCTGCAGGCCTGATGCCCCTCTCATATTAAAACAAACTACATAGATTAGGTCATCCCAATGGCTCAAATAATAGGATATCCTGCTGCATGGCTGATCCAGGTTTGAGACCCTCCTCTTGTGTTTTGTCTTTCGGGCCACAAGTGGCTAGAAACATTGAAACATGACAGAGTTACCTATGCTCAGTGTTGGCCAGACTGTGGCGCAAAGTACTCATCTACAGACAAGAGTTAAGGGGATGTAAGGCTCCCCTACATGGGCTACATACATCAAATATCATAGGATGCAAGGTGGGGAGAGCAGTCTTCATGGCCTCCACAGGTGGGCAGGAAATATTAAGCATGGATGAGGAATGAGCAGAGTCTTGATCCCCTCCTCCCACCGCCATGTGCTGGTCAATGCAGCAGAGCAGGCACAGAGAGGGATGTAATCTGCACCAGCAATAAGGCTGGGACTGATGACTTCCCCATTCTCTGAGTCACAATCTGGTTTTATTTTTGGCCCAGTGCAATTGTGCTTTGTCTCTTACTCAGGGCTTGTGGTAAAGGCAGAATCTAGCCCCTTATGATCAAAAGGGTATAGATAGGTTCACACCTCTTGAATACCTCCTTTCAGCTGACTCTATGCATTTAAAGTAGGATTCTAGTGTGAGAAGAGATTCTGTGAAATGATCTGTTGAGCTTTCATGTTTTCCTTTATAAAATTTGCTCATTTTGGGGAAGAAGAAAAAAAAGGCTTCTTTTCCTACCTGCCACCTCTGCAATAATACTCTTCTTTTGATTTTTCTGTGCCAGTCCAGAAACTTCCCTTGCGAGCAAGTGGAGATACAGTATATGGAGTCTCTTTGCTGATATTATCCCCTAGTAATTAATGAGGTTGGCAGTTACCAAAGCTCAGCCATTTGTGGGATGGAAAACAGCAGATGGAGAACATAATAACTTTACTAACTACCTGGGTAGAAAGCCAAAGAACACAAAATGCTAAAACCCATCTATTTGGCCTCAGGATCACATACAAATTGTATGTCTATGCAGCTGTAGCACCATAGTGTAGATACTTCCTACGTTCACACAACGTTTTTTTCCATCCGTGGAAATATCCAATCCATATCTCTGAGAGGTGATAGCTAGCTTGATGGGAGAATTCTTCTGTCAACCTAGCTGCATCGATACTGGGGATTAGGTCGACCTAAATACGGTACACGGCTTGCACATTTTTTCACAACCCTGAGTGTTGTAGCTGGGTCTGTCTAACTTTTAAGTGTGGACTAGGCCCTAGACACAATCCTTGTCTCAGAGAGTTTACAATTTAAGATGACAAATAACCTGCAGAATTAGATGTATACAATGATGTATACATGTATGCACATATATTTTCATTATTTATATTATTATATATGTGTAACCCCACATGCACCTCTAGCCATAGTGACTTAAAAATCATATACACCTTTACCTCGATATAACGTGACCCGATATAACACGAATTTGGATATAACGCGGTAAAGCAGTGCTCTGGGGGGGTGGGACTGTGCCCTCTGGTCGATCAAAGCAAGTTCAATATAATGCGGTTTCACCTATAACACGGTAAGATTTTTTGGCTCCCAAGGACAGCGTTATATTGAGATAGAGGTGTACTCATAGAAATGTAGGGTTGGGAGGGACTTTGATAGGTCATAGAATGTCAGGGTTGGAAGGGACCTCAGGAGGTCATCTAGTCCAACCCCCTGCTCAGACCAGGACCAATCCCCAGACAGATTTTTGCCCCAGATCTCTAAATGGCCCCCTCAAGGATTGAGCTCACAACTCTGGGTTTAGCAGGTCAATGCTCAAACCACTGAGCCATCCCTTCCCCCATGTTTGCTAAAGTTACCCCATCTCAGACAAAGGAATGCGTTGGTTTTGCCACCTGGAATGTATTTTCTAAGGTACATTAAGAGACATTGATCAAAAGACAGGAGAATAGAGCCTTGCTTGGCTAGCAGCTAGTAGGCCTCTAGCCCCTACTCCCACACATTCCCCAAACACACAATCCCCAGCAGACCATACTGTAAACTTTAAGCAAGCCAAAGGGAAAACAAAGCAGGCAAACAAGCTTGTCTACGCACCCCAAGAATTAGTGCTGCTCTTTCTTCAGCAGGAGACCTCCCTCTCAAACTCCCCTGTTTGTTGTCTCCTGCTTGCATTGAAAATTGAAAATAAATAGTTACAGTGCTAGCTTTTTTTCTTCCCTCTGTCTTGCTTACATTGAGTACCCTATTCCTTAAATTGGGGAACCTTATAAATAATTAGCTCTTTTTGAGGTGCACCTTTAAATGCTTGAGATATTCCACTACATACATATTAAAAATGATGTCCTATTTATATGTAGCATGATTAATGATGTAAAGGTTTTTAAAACTTTGAGCTAAGTCAGTCCAATTTCATGATGTCTCTCTTTTTTTTTAAATTCCAGTTATAGTATCCTGGACTAAAATCAGGCAGGGCTTGCCCCAGAATTAAATTCTGTGCTGCTTCTTTGAGAGCAAGCCAGCAAGGGACGTGTAAATTATGCAGAGAGTAAATCCCAACTGTGTTCCGTTTACTTGCACAACAAGCTCCATTTTAATTAAGCCAGAGCCTAAGACCCTTTGCCAAGTTTCTTTCAAGACTGATTTTACAGTTCATATAGCAACATCCTACTGCCTCACCTCCATGCTATCATTTGTTAACCCCTGAATAACGTACACCTACGACTTGCAGAATACATCTGATGAGAGGGCATGCCCCCCTTAGCAGCTGATGGACATGTTTTATGAGAATATAATTTATTAGACTGGATTAGCTCCAAGGAGAGTAGCCCTGGATTGGCAAGTGTCAGGGTCCTTAAAATTTTCAGTGCAACAGGCATAATGATTGACATGGCCTACCACTATAATGTCAGTGTTAAAGCTGCAAGATTATCACCTGCTAACATCCAAACTGAAAGGATTATACAGAGGTTACCTAAAGGGCACACGTGGGATTTGGAAGTGAAATAAGTTTTCACACCTCAGGAACACTGAACCTCCCACATGAGCTGTGAAAGTCTTTCTCATTGAGTGGAATCAATTCTAGAGATGCCCATTATTGAATGAATTCTTTGCTCCGTGAGGAAATAAAATATTAATCCATTCCCCTTGTATTCTGTAGTTGTGTATATTAAGTCCTGTAAGAGCTGCCACATAGTAAATGCAGCAGTTTCACTTGAAGGCACTGTGATTGGCTTGTTATGTCCTAGTGCAATAAAAACAGCTGATAAATGTATTAATTCATCCTTCCATGGCTGCCAGTAGCTGAGTGTGATTTATTGTATTTCCTCTCCCTCTCTTTTTGGTCAGGCCTTTATATATTTATGTTACATACAAGGGAAGCTTAACAAACAATATGGGACATAAACAGCACAGCAACAAATTGAGACTAACAAAGAGAATTTTTCACTTGCCTATTAGGCCAACTTGTCTGGCAGTTAGAGTAAATTGACTTACGGAAGAGCATGGGCTATTTTAAAATATATATTTGACGCAACAATTTTAGCAAATGGATGCCATGTTAGGGGAAAAACCGAGATCTGTAAAATTATTTCTAGTTGTTCTTACCTTGCTTCTCTGCCTCCTATGTACATAAATTAAATCCGGGGTTGTTGTTTTTTTAAAATCTGCTTTCAAATTATGAAGATGCAAGGGGAAAAACGGATATTGTTTTTCTTGAGAAAAAGATGCCAGCAACTTGGGAATAATAAAACCACACCTGCATGGCTCCTGTAAGCAGTTCAATATATTATATACAATAAGGAGCAGGCTTGGAAGGTTTTACACTTAGTTGTTTACATGAGCTAGTTTAAGGAAACTGTAGTTCTGTCCTTAAACATATATCCTTCAGAAAGCTTTTTTTTAGTTTTATTTTATTCAGCTCTTTGATGTGTTTAATGGTTACTTAAAATTTCTATATTCCTGAAATATATATCATTTAAAAAATGAGCTCATACTAACACCCGAAATCAAACAACTGGAAAGTTTGGAGCTTGACCCGAATGTCTTGACTGGAGTCTGTCCCCTTCATGTTATAATTAAAATTTTAAGTGAATAAGTCTTGTGAAAAGACTCAAAGTAACCAGCCTTGTTGCTTATGCCAAACCATATATTACTATGTGTGATAACTATAGTACTTTAAAGGACAGATAGTCTCAGGAAAGTGACTTTGTAAGACTTATTGACTTGCTCTCAAATAGATTTTGTTTAAAATACAAGATATAAGTTTAACTGGCACCCATGCATACTCCCAGCTGAGATCTGAAAATTTAAGGGGCATTTTCAATTTGGCTTTCAATTAGTCAATTACAAAAAACTAATCAGTTTCTGACAGCGCACCCTTCAAATTGTAAATCCTGAAATTTAAAACCCTTCCTTTTCAAAAGAAAAGTTAAAATTCTATTCCTCTGTTGACGTTTATAAGAGAAAGGAAGTAAATTGAGACGAGTTGATACCTGTTGCAGAGCAGGTTTCTTGATGTGCCGGTGTAGTTATGTCACTGGGCAGTCAAGGTTCCACCCCCTCCTGCCAACCTGGGTGAGGGGAGAGCATAGCAGTTCTGCCGAGCACAGAAATTGGTGGTGCAGTGCATTGGCTCAAGGGAGTAAGGAGTGCCAAATGTCCATTTCCCTACTTGCACAGCTATTCAGGATGGGCCACAGTTTGTCCTGAAGGAGGTATTAAGCACCTCTTTCAGAGCAAGACCCAATCCAGTTCTCACAGTGGCAAAATTTACACACCGTATTTATCTTTTGGTCATAAAAAAGCAAAAGAAATCACAGCCAATAGGTCAACTTTTTGAAAAGTTATAGGTGCCTAAATATAGGGGCTTATGAAGAAAAGTCCTTTTTAGCCATAACTGTAACATCTATATGGCAGTGCTGCAAGAGTGTGTATAAGATAATCTATATCTAGATGGATATTGATACATATGCAAGATATTCACGTAATAAACACAGAGTTACACCGTGAGCCAAATTGTCTCCTAGTGTAGCTCCACTTCCTTCATAGAATTGTCTCCAAAGAAACCGGTGGAGTTACACCAAGAGAAGAGTGTATCCCATTGTGTATAGACCCCAGAATGGTCATAAACTCAAATAGTTAGTTCACGTGGCATTCTGGATTTTTTTTTTAAAGTTGGCTGCATTTCACACTCATGCATTACCTCTAACCTTTAGGGGAAAAGGAATTTCATATTAGCATAAATATTAAGCAGATGCCATTTCTGCTATTTATAGGGCCTCTTTCAGCTAATCAGTTTTTCATGCATTTAAATAGGAATATTAGGATGATGGTAATTACTTCAGTTTTCCATGAGTGATCCATCAAGACATTGACTTTCACTGTATATTGTTGTACAGAATAACAAGCACAGAATTAAATTATTACCTATGTTGAAATATTTTAAATATTTGGTTGACAACATTGATACTTTGCAGTGTTTAATAAAATTGGTATGATTTTATAAAAAGTGAATGTGCTTCCTATGGGAAAATGTCTGTTGGCAGGGAGAGGTACCATGAGTTGGACACTAAAGGAAAACTATTTATTGTAAAATGCGACCACTTAAATTAAGTGACTTGTACATATGCAGTTTTGAACAACAAAATAAGGTGTGGACTCAAGGACAGATTATGGGGTGGGAGAGAGAAACCGTAAGAGCAATAAGCTATCCCAAAAGGAGTTGTTAAAAAATATTAACCATGCATGTCTTTACCTGCATTTAAGTTGCTACTGGGAAGTACAGTACAGCTTTGATTATCTGAATGTACTTGCAATAATAAACATTTGGGGTATGAACTTGTTTCAGATAAAGAAGATAAAGCCACCCACCTGCTTCAACAGGTTTGGGAACTTGCTGGGGTCGATGGTGAAAGGGAGACAGTCCCAGCAGCAGGGGAGGGAGATTCTCACTAATGGGCACTAGATAGCTCCTCCCCAGAGGAGTCTCTTGCACTCTTTGGCCAGATGGGGGGGGGATGCTGATTGGCCACTGTTGCCCAGCTCCCAGGGTTTAACCTAGAGCAGAGGCCACGTGGAGTCTTTTTCAGCTCCGTTCCCCATGGAGAACTAGGAATGTGAACCTATCTTGACAGTTGCTGCAGGTCTAACTGGTTGCCCATTTTGAGGTCAGGAAATATTTTTTTCTCCCATGGGCCATTTGGCAAGGGACCAGGGAGTTTTTTGCCTTCCTCACAACAGCTTCTAGTCACAGTGGGTTAAGTAGGAATCTAACTGAGGTACTTGGGTTTAGTTGTTTATTCATCGCAACTTATGATCAGTTTCCAGTATGGTTAAAAGGATAAAATGAACAATTCCAAGAGGTAAAAGGTGTGGGATTTTTGTGATGGTCCTTAGGCTCATGGGTGAGATTTCATCGCCCTTGCGGACCAAGGTACCCACCCTTCTGCACCCTCTATCCCCTTCAGGGGCAGGAGAGAGTGCTAGGCCTCAGAGAGCTGAGTTCTGGGGGATTAGCTTGAGGAGAGTGTACCTTGCATTACAGCTTGTATGGTGAGGAGCCCTGTAATCCTTCTGCTAGTTATGGGTGATATGGTAAAGAGCCCTGTAACCCCCCTGAAACCAAATAAATGCCCGCTATAGGAGAGTATGGGTGATGGGCAGGTAGTGCCTCTTCCCTGTGCTAATGTTGGATCCTGCCTCTTAATTCCATGCATGTTTTTGTTCTCATTTTGCTGCTGTGCCCGCATCAAAGCCATTTTGGGTAAGTGAGGTATGGATAATGGAGGTTGGACTGTAGTTCATTATGTGATTAGGCATAATATTGTTTGTGAACTTTGTATTTCTTTGTAGCACTGGAGTTCACAATGGCCAGATACAGACATTTGCCTTCCCTTGCTCAATTTATCTACATTTTACACACAATTGGAAGCACTTTTCCTAGTCTAACAAAAAGAAGCTTTCAATCATTCATTCATACTGGGCAGTCACTGAGTTTACTGTTCTTATTCTTTATGAAGATGTTTGTGTTGCATCACATTTTTAATTCCAGAGGGCTTGGCAGCCTTTCCAAATAATGCCTCTCTAAACTAGCCTTGCAGGGAGTGCTCAAGAATAATGCAGTGTGCAACATTTTCTTCCCCTTCCCCATATCCTAGAGGCTAAGAGCAACACTTGTGTGTTCATTTCCTTTTGGCTGAATGTGTGAAAGCTGGATATTAACCAAGCTTTATCTGCCAAGTCTTGGGACTCAGGCCGAAATCTGATTTTTGAATAAAACAGTTTGGGTGTCTATATGAAACATCAGAGAATTGCTGTTGTACATTCACATATCTGATATCATCAGCATATTTTTCCAACACTTCGAAAAAAAAATCCTAAGTAGATATTGACTTCTGTTGCCAATATCAAGATTTATTGGCACAAGAAGTATTGATCAAGGACAATTGAAGACATTATTGGACCTCAAGGATTAATACATCTTGATGTTGGCCAAACACAAAAGTCAATATTATTGTGCTTTAATTATACACACATTTTGTCCATAAGATCCCAGCATCATGTTTTTATTTTAGAGAAATACTGAAAAAATTAAAGAAACAACTAAGTGAAAAGTCACTGTGAGCAATCACATTCAGTGTCAGGTGTCCTGTAATTCCTAGGTCTTTAAAAAAGTACAGAAACAAGCACAGTTATCTATTTCACCTATTTAAAATGGTTTTGTCAGCCATTTTCTGTAGATTAAATTGAATTGTCCCAAGCAAAAAGACTAAGTTTTGATGTAACTGATTTCTTATGTTCTAGAATTAGATGGCACATACATTGTCATGTAATATCTTACTTCTCCCTCTAGACTTTTTTGAATATATGGACAGGAGCTTTGTTTGGAAATAGACTTTGGAATAAGACATTGCAATTCCACAGGCTCTGTTAGAATGTTGTCTTTTAGATGCAGTATATTTTATTAATTTTGTAAGGAAAACAATTTTGCAATGCTTCAGTAGATAACCATTTCATTTTTTAAAAAAAGGTTCACCTACGATTTCACTGGTTATTCTGAGTGCTCTTGCTGTTGTGCAGCCAAAAAATTAAAAAACAAACCAAAAAACCTTCCTATTGAAAGCAGCACTGCCATAGACCATCCATACAGCTAATTTTTAGTGAGTTTAATTTTCTAATTTTATTACCTAAAGTAGGGGGCAGGGAGAGCCCTGGATGCAGCAGATTCAGTGCCTTTCTGCTCAGTGCATGTGGTGACAGAAGGGAGCATTCCTGGAGCCCACTGAAAGGGGCTACACCTCCTGCAGGCCACAGGAAACATTTCCATGTAGATTCATTGTAACTTAGTGTGACAATCAAAATATTATGGTCACCACTTTTACAAGACTACAAGACATTTTGTACAAAGTATGCCCTGTAAGGTATCATTTGAAAACTCATAATCTGCTGAATATTGTTGTCCTGGTAAAATGTGTATATTGATATTGTATGAGAAGTCTGGAACTAAGAATTTGCGTGTGTCACCCTGTATGTAATTCATGAGTGACTGGTCAGAGTGCTCATGTATTTAGCTGGGAAGGAATTTTCCTGTATGAGCAGGACAGGAGTGGCTGTTCTGACAGCAAAGCAATATAAAAGACACCCAGAGAATTAAGGGGATACACTGTTCAATGGTACAGATTGTACCCTGGCTAATGTCACACTTATCATTTAGGGAGAGGCTGGTGGTTCCATGTCTGTGCATATCCATTACATCAGATGCAGAAATTACACAGATCTGAAGCTGCAGTTGTGGCTGTGTAATGACTATTCTGCATCCTGTGGGGGGATAATTCATTCCCTCAAGTGATATACCATATTCTGCATGGAGAACTGAGTTATATCCCATAGTGGGAAGGCAGGGAACATCATGGAAATCACTCTGAATTAACGTGGTCTTGGTTTTTTCTTTCTATTGAAGTCTATTCTAATTGTACAACTCTTAAATAAACTGCTGTCACTACATACTGTATACAATGTACTGCCCATTGATTTCCCAAGTTATACTGTGATTTGGGATTATTCTGTGAGCCAATAGCCTTTCTGATTTCTATTCTGTCCTCCCCCTAACCTCCTCCCCAAGTAGTCCTCATCAGGCCTTTGTTGCCAGTTTTCCTTATTGACCTATCAAGTAAGGGACTGCAGTCTAAATTGATGTGTCCTAACCCGTTCACCCCTGAAAATAAATAAGTGCCAAACTTTTAATCTATTAAATTTTTGAGGCAAAATAAGGAGATTCCCCAAAAGTAGCTGTATGTTTAGTAAATTATATATAATACATTTCAAAGCAGATAGTAAAAAATGACATGAGGAACTGTGATAACAAAGGAATGGAAATAATAGCTCTGCATAGAGGTTAAATGCAACATTGTGATAAAATAGTTACTGAAAAAGTGATTTAGCAAGATAGAGATAGTGGTGGATGCATTTTGTACACTCTCCTCTTCTCTCTCAAATCCTTTGCTTGGGGTTTTATCATCAGTCTCAGGTGAGAGGGGTGTGGACAGGATATAGGAAGGTCATCTTATTTCTGTAGAGTCTCTAAACCATATATCAAAGCATAAGCACAGTAGTATAGTGGGCACTTGGTCAAACTGGTATAGTTAAGTTTGCAAAATAGTTTCCATATTACTTGGGGGGGGGAGAGGAGGGGAGAAACGGGTGTAAAGTATTAATGGTTCTATAAGCTCACTCAGTGAAATCCCTTCTAATAATCTTCCTTTTGCCACTAGTTTGAAGCTTACTTTACTTCTGAGTAAATAGTCATTCTCTAAGCACTTCGCTGTCTCAGAAGCACAGATTAGAGATCAGGAAGATTTTCTCTTTTTACAGAAACATTTCAGCTGGGATTTTTATTTTTTGTACACATGATCTTGATGTACATATACCAAATCACAATCTGATAAGGGGTAACGTGATAATCACAGTTTATAGTCAACTTTTAGAGATTGAGGCAGCAGCATAAATCAAAAGAACAAGAAAAGACCAAAAGAGAAAAATGTTTACAAAGCTCTTTACGGAATACAACAGATTTTTTTTTTAATCTTCTCTGTCCTTTCAAAATAATAAGCTTTAAAAAGGCCTAGAAATATTAAATACTTTCATTAATGATAACAATGTCAGCATTTCAGGAGAAAAAGAACACTTGTATTACTGTACACAGAAGAAAACACTCTTCACATTATTTTCTAAGTGTATAGTAATTAACATGTAACTTTATGGATATATATATTGATATTATCAATTGATATACTACCCCTTGGAACAAAATATAATGTCAAGTATAGTTATGTACTTCATGGCTAGGAAATGGGGAGAGGCAAAAAGTAATAGCTCAAGACTAGGGTTACCATACGTCCGGATTTTCCCGGACATGTCCGGCTTTTTGGGCTCCAAATCCCCGTCCGGGGGGAAAACCCAAAAAGCCGGACATGTCCGGGATAATCGGGACATGCCGGTCGGCGGTGCGGGTGCTCGGGGGTCGGGCCGGGGGCTCGGGCCGGGCCCGCGGTGCGGTGCCTGACCGGGGGCAGGGCCGGGGGCTCCGGCGGGGCCGGGTCGGGTCGGTAGGGCCGGGGGCTCCGGCGGGGCCGGGTCGGGTCGGCCGGGCCGGGGGCTCCGGCGGGGCCGGGTCGGCCGGGCCGGGGGCTCCGGCGGGGCCGGGTGGGGTCGGGTTGGCAGGGCCGGGGGCTCCGGCAGGGCTGGGCCGGGTCGGCCAGGCCGGGGGCTCCGGTGGGGCCTGGGCCGCGCCTCCTCCCCCCACACTCCCCCTTACCTGCTTCAGGCTTCCCGCGACTCAAATGTTCGCGGGAAGCAGGGGAGGGGGCGGAGACTTTGGGGAGGGGGCGGGGCTGGGGGCGGGGCCGGGGCCCTGTGGCGTGTCCTCCTTTGGGAGGCACAAAATATGGTAACCCTACTCAAGACACATCAGAATCATAGAGTTAATATCACAGTGTTCTAGGTTTGACCTTTTTGAAAGACTATTTCATCTAGTTAACATGTCAAAGATAATGTCCTGAATGTACTTTTTTATAATTTTTGCCTCTTAATTGCATATTATTAAGCTGTTAGGTGTTTGTCATGCTTAATTTTTTGCAGTCATATTAACAAAATCAGGGGCAGTGGAAATCATGATAAACATTATGAAAAGACACTAAAATGTTGAGTATCATAACCTAATTACCTTTGCAGATCAGAGGCCAGGTCTCTAAACTTAAGAGTTTAAAAAATGTTTTGGGGAAAAGCCCAGAGCATGTTGGGTATTTAGCTACTGGTCCTTCTCTTTGCCACAACCATTTATATGTCTTAAACTTGGTTTTATTCCCCATTCTATGCCTCTCCTCCAAATGTGGTTGTAAAGTTTAAAGGTGATACCTTGCTACCACATTTTTTTACATCTTCTCATCTAGTGGCTTGCCAGTCCTTTGCTTGGGACCCCATCTGCAACTCCACCAGTCTAGTTCTTTGTGTCTTTGCAGGGTTGTCACATTCCCCTTCTCTCTATCAGCCTTCACTGATATGATATGATGGTTGTTTTATACTCTTGGTAAAATGCTCACTCACCCACACCCTTGTGCAATACTTGTGAGCATTAAAACAATCAGGAAACTCATGGAATCCACACCATTCTGGACAATCATTTATCTTTCTATTTTGGTACTGGGTCCTCTCCCCCCCCAAGACCATTCCAGTGCTTGTTCCATTTAACTTCATTATTATGGAAGCAACTCAAGTGTCACAAATGCTGAACTGTGGTTTCACTGAATGAATGTATGAGACATGCACAGAACCAGAAGTGTAAGAGCTTCAGATTCTTTATACAGATAAGCTTATGTACTTTCAATAGACAACCCGTCTGTCTTGAGACCACTTTAACATACTCCAAACATCTTCAGTAAAATTTGTTTGGGCTGTAGTTGGACACCATTTCTATTAGGTAAATGATTTTTAGTAGCCACTTACAGCAGTTTTCACTATATCTTGTTTGTTAATTTCCTAATAATGATGGTTACAGTAATATTATTTTGTATGGCATTCTAAGGAGTTGTTGGCGTAAAGTTACATATGTTGTACTTAAATAAAAATGTTATCAGTGACCATTTCAAGATGAATGATGAAGTTCGTCATTAGGGAATGCTAAGGCAGAAAGCAGATACAATGGCTTCCATTCTTTAAAGACTTCAAGGTAACAGGGCTGGAGCCAGATTATACTGCAAATACTAAATCGGACGCTATAAAATTCCTTTAAGAATTAGTGTCTTTGTCATTTTGCGTAAACCACACAAATGGCCCTGAAATAATTTTTTTTACAATTTCCCTAATCTACTGATCAAATCATTTTGTGTGCAAGCAATATAAAATAATGGTATATAGTGTTGTGTGCATAACTGAGCTATAAACCTTTGCTATCTGTTGTGCTAGGGATTGAATTTGCAATCCTTGATTCAAGACAGTGCTCTTCCTTTTTATATCCTTCCCACTTGGTTGGCTGAGCCCCAGCACAGTTTGTTCTTTAAGCAAGCATTGGGAGCTATAACCATTAACCTTTTTAAAGCAGCATTTTAACATGTCATGAGTTTAGATATCTTGCTTCTTCTTGCCGTTAACCTTTCTGATGGGACAGTGCACTGTGTTTTGCTTGCTTCAGCATGTCAGTGACTTCACAGTCATTTTCACCCCTTCCCCATTTGCAGCTCTTATATTTCATTACTAGAAGGGTGAAGGAAGGTTGGGGCGGAGCACGGGGGAAGCTGTGCATGTTACACCTTTCAATTAGCAATGCAGGCAGCTAAATGTAACCTCTTGTTTGAAAAGAAGAAATAAAATGAGCGTATTTAGTTGGGGACAGGAATTGTTCTCTCTATCAAAGCTTGCAGTTTATCACTGAAAAACATTGCTTGGTCTCCAGTAGTAGACCTTAATTGTCAACTATGTATGATAAGGTGGTATAACTGATGCTTTCAAAACAAAGCTTTTTATCTAAGGCCAACATCAGTGAAAGGTTCAGTTATTCTTGCTTTACTGAGCATGAAATGGAATTGAAAGACAATATTAAATGGGTTATTAAACTTAAGAAATGGTGTCTTGTGATCTTTCCCTGCAGCTCCCCTTCTTGCTTTCATACATAATCTGCGTGGCATATTCCCCTTGGAAGTGGTCATTTGTATGGCCTTTAGATTTCCAGAAATGTTAGCATTGCAATTATTCAATTGTCGTTTTATGATAAACTAAAACTATGGTCCCTCAGGGATGCAAACTCCTTTTGTCTGGTTATCTCCATCCCATAGGCGTTCATACACATAATGCACAAAATACAAACCTGTGTTGGAAAGTGAATATTAATTTTTTGCACAGTCAAAAAAAAAAAAAAAAAACAGAAAGGAAGTGGAATTTTGTTTTTGCAAAGCATGCTTTTTTCTTAAATATAACTTCTGGTCTCTTAAATTCCTGACTTTTTTGTCCATTTCACAAAACATAGGTTTAACTTGCACTATTGTCTAATTAGAACAGCTTTAGTGTGCTTCATATAAATGTCTTTCCTGAAAATGAACCATAAATGACAGCTGAGTACCATAGCTCATATTCAGCTTCATAAGAATTTGACCTGAGCCTTTTCTCAAATGAACAAGGGCCTAATCCAAAGGCCATTGAAGTCAAGCTTAGTCTTTCCATGGGCTTCAGCTGTTTTGGGATCAGGCCCAAGGGAGCTGAAGGAAAGCACAGTAATATTGTTGGATTCTTTAGATTTTTCTGGTATGTTTATTCAGAATGTCTAGTGACTGGAAAGGGTTGGAACATTAAACAAAAGTCATTGATCTTAGGGGCATTTGTCAGCTAGAGGTAACAATTGGTCAAGTAGGCCAGTTAACTAGAAGATGAGCTGAAGTCTGGTGCCCAGTAATCCAACTGAATAACCACCACTTGTACACCAAATATAACCAAATTAGCCTTGGCCTAATTTATGATAGACAGACAACATCTCTCAATACAATTTCAGTAGTATTGTGAGCGTGAAGCAATAGAAGAAATGACAGTGTGCCTAATTGCCAAAGGAAGGACGGGAAATAGGAGATGAAGCTTTAGTCATCGTGCCCTTGACTAATATTTGGTTGATAACCTATTTGTGCATACCATATTTCTGAGAATGCCTGCCAAAATAGAAGAAAAATGTATCGCAAACTATTTCTTTTTCCATATAGAGCAAGAAAGCCATTGGAAGATGTTTCTGAAAAGGAAAAGATAGTAGACGGTAGAAACATAATCGCTATCAGTTAGACTTTGTGCATTTTGACAGAATGTGTAACTTGTAATTGGGATTTGTCCAATGAAAACTGAGCAGTTCTGACTGCAAGATGCTTGAGGACTGTTTTAAGGAGTGTGACTATTGATGTAAATGTCTGATGAGAGAGATATAAGATTTGATTTTGTTAGAAACACTTGTCTTTTCAAAAATGCACGCAAACATTTGCCTAGAGTTAATATTCACAGTGAATCACTTGGACTAAACGATACACTGTCAGTTTTATGTTGTGCTAGCATCCTGATGCTGTGATCTGGATTGGAGCCCCATTGTGCAAGATATGGTACTACACAAACAAAAGAATACGCAGTTCCAGCCCTGCAAAAACTTGATAACTCAACTGTTAACATAGTTAAAATATCCAGTGTGGGACTATATTGTGTTCTCCCTGGACAATAAGGAAACAAAATGTGAAGCAACTGTCTTAAGTGCAGGATAAAAGGGCATCATACCATCTTGAAGCTGAGACAGGGAAAGGAACACAGATCTAGTGCCAGAAGATAAGAAACAGTAAGCTAGAATATTAAATGTTTTTAGAAATAATTTAAGGTTATTAAGTGATACCAAGGTTCATAAATTAATTCTATGCTGCAAATTAGAGAATTTTTAAAGTAAAAATTACTGCAGTGCTAGGTGGAGAGAGCAAGAGTGGTAGGTTTCCCTACAGGCAATCTCTTTGCCATCCCAAAAACTAAGTCCTAGAAGTGCCACTGATGAGAGTGGCAATGTTTACCGGTCCAATTATACTGCCCATTGCCATAGTATAAGCATGTTTCTAAACAGACAGCTCCCACTTTAAAAGAACAGATAGTCAAATTCAGTCTTCCTGTGTTAATTTTGGAAGCTCATATAAATTAAGGAGATAAAAAAAATTGTAATCCTGGAAGCTCTGGCAAGCAACAAACGAAATAAGAAAAAGAAAACTGATGATGGAGCTGCAACATTCTATTATAAATAGCCTCAGAGCGAGAACACATTTGAATGGAATTAAAGATATTTATCAGCAGTCTCAGCTGTAAGGATTTCAGTTTCATCTAATGATTTGCTTTTCTATGTGGCTCTCTGGACTTGAAGAGACCAATTCTGTGCCTCAGCTTTATTTCAAGACTTTCAAAATTCATAGCCAAAATCCCCAGAAGCACTAAAATAATCATTAAAAAAATAACCTCCACTGGAAATATAGTAATATGTCAGCAGAAAGTAAAACTAAATAAAAACTCATGATGAGTTGCTGCTGTTCAGGCAGATACTATAGTTATAATATCTTAAGATGGTCAAAGCCACGAAGTTTGGAACCACTTTGAAACTAAGGTTCAAAAACCTTCAGAATCAAGGCTGTTAAATTTACATTTGGAGTCAGACCTGGACCCAAATATCCCCAAAATGAGGTGGGTTGGTTGGTTTGTTTGTTATCTGGGGTTTTGGTTCAAGCCCATTTCTAATAAAATCTTTTACATCAACGGGGCCTGCAGCATTTAAATATACCCCATCTAGAACTATATTTAAATACTGTATGCACTATTCTTGTAAAAGCTTTTCTCTTTTAAAAGGTTTCAGATCCTCAGCTGGTGTAAATTGGAGCTATGACAGTTTACACCAGCTGAGCATTTGCCCCTAGGATTGCCATCAGCTGCTGCTTCTTTATGGGCATTTCAAATAGGTTTTTTTCTTGGGAATGCCTAGAATTCACTTTGCATTCTTACTCTGAATCTTCCCTATTCATCACTGAAACCCCCTAAAGTCTGGAAGTCAAGAGCAATGGACAGTGGGGTTTCATATGAGACTCTTATTTTAAATGTTAACACAGAAAAAGGGGCCAGTACAGCTAAGTACAAAATAAGCAGGTGTACTCATCCCTCCCAGCTAGCTCAATCCATTTTCTTACTGAAAAGGAAAATGCCGTGCTTTTCTTGGCTACTAATCAATGCCTGTATTACCAACATGGTGTGTGGTTACCGGTTTGTGGCTTGTGGTTTAAGGTTTTCACATAGAACAAGCATGCCCACACACTCCCTGAAATGAAAATCATGTTTTGTGGTTGGAGGTTCTTATTGTTCAAGCATTCCTTCAACAGCTGTTTTTTAAAAAACATCTTTAAATGTCACTAACACAAGGTTCATTGTTCTTTCTGCCTCATGCTCTCTTAGGCTATGTCTACGCCATGTATAACTACACACCGCAGTGAAAAGCCTGCTGAGTCCACACTACACCGTATAGCTACACGTGTCAGTGAAAGGCTCTAGCAGGGGGGAGACAGCAGGGAGAAGCATCCACAGCTCCCCATGCCAGAGCCTTTCCCCAGAGAGGGGAGCTGGCAACCTCTCCTGCTGCTGCCCCACTGCTGGAGTCTCTCTGTGGCAGGCAAAGGCTCTGCAGCGGAGAGCTGCCCAAGGCCTTTCCCCACCGCCTCCCACTTGCCAAACCCTCCCTCCTTCCCTCCACAGCCCCCAGAGAAAGGCTCCAGCAGTGGGGAGGCAGTGGGATGCTACACTGCTAAAAATAGCACGGCTTGGGCAGTAGAGAGTCATGAAAGGTAGGTACTCACATACATACCCATAACCTTCAGCCATATCTTCACTCTACTTGATTAAGTAATACCTCACTGGCTACACCGTGGTTGGGGGTGCTACGGAGGTACGTACACTGCACGCCATCGAAAGAAGCATGCAGTATAGATGCGCCTTTAGTCCCTGTGAGTCAAGGACCTGTCAGATAGTATGTTGGGTGGTGCAGTACTCTGCTATGGGGACACCTGGGTTTGAGTGTCTACTCCAGCTATCACACACTGAGGCAATCAACAGGAACTGGGATCATTTTGGGGTGATTCCCATCCCTCCAAGGAGTCTCTGTGTACATGTTTTGCGTCACTCACATGTAACTTGCTGGGGGTCAGTACATCAGGGCACATTGCTTTTCAAAGGAAACAATCAGTTCTTCAATCTGCAAGCTTTGCAGAGCTTGAGCATCAGGGAGATGGAGGGAATTTATACTGAAAAAATGGTAACACAAGATGGAGAGATAGGTGAATGGCCCATGATTTTGTGTAATTATATTTTGCACTTCTGCAGCACCTTCCACCCCAGGATCTCAACTTTACATTAATGAATTACAACATCCCTCTGAGGAAGTAGTATTATCCCTGTATTATAGAGGGAGAAACTGAACCACAAAGATAAGTGACTTACTCAGAGTCACATACAGCAATTCTGTCATGTATCATAGAAGCGAACACAGATTTGTTTTGGCGCTCAGTCCTATGCTTTAGCTAACAGATTATTTTCCTTGGTGCTTACACAAACCTCCTATCACAGGAGCCAATATGAGTAATATTAGCATGATCATACCCGTACCTTGTCTGAACATACACTCTGGCAGGAGAGCCTCAGTCTCTAGTACTGGAAGATACTGTTTGGGGTGAAGGGGGCATCATAACTGCACACTGTTGTGCAGGTTTAGACAGTATCCAAAAGGAGCAGAATATCACCTTCAATCCGTCGTGCTTACTGCATTCCATTAATAGAAATGCTGCTGCTGTGGTCTGCTAGGGTTTCAGAACCAGTTCAGTCCAAATAGCTTTGAACATGATGGAAAGGGTCTTCTTTCATTATAAAGCTACTTCTAAGTTCACTGGCATTTGCTCAATGCCTATTCCTAAAATATAACAAGGGCCCTTTCCTCTGAAGCATGGTGTGCGGTTTTAACTGGCTTTTCTTTCCAGGGTGACCTGAGGTTAAGACTTTTCTGGGTAATTACATCGGGATGGGGTAGACGCATGCTTTTTTTTTAGTTCATTTTAAGACCAGCCCTATAAACTACCTCAGCTGGCTAGCTGGAAGGAAGGGAATGTAAAGTGAAATTAGCTTTGTGTATTCGGGGGTCAGGGTGAGATCTCCATCACAGACTGATGCCAACCTCACTGGCAAAAAATAGCTTATCCATCCAATGCTTTTTGTTTTATGGACATAATTCATACTCATTATAAACCAGAAAAAGAAATGTCAGAGGTTTGCTTAGATCAAAGTGTCCCTGAAACCCAAACCCACATGTTTATTAAGATGTACATCCCTGTTGCCAAGACCACCTTGTATTGCCTTGAACTGCAAAGAAAAGACATGGAATGATAGAGTGAAGGGGTATTGTTTATTTATTTATTTATTTTATTTCATGTATTGTACCTGAGTTTAGTCTCAGTCTGGCTCCTAAATAGAATAATCGATGCCATTATCTCCTCCATCCTTATCTAAATCACATCAGGATTCTGCAGTAGATCAATAGCTATAACAAAGACGGCCAGTGCTTTCATTCCACTGGGACTCATTACTTTGCTGCCTAAGATCTGTGTATAGATTCTCGGTAAGGTTATCTAGTGTTCCATAGTAGTTAACAGCAACTGTCAGTTATTAATGCTGCACTGCAACTTCACCTTTACAGTACGGTGACTGATAACAGGACATGTGTATAACAAAATAATGCTCTGCTATCCCCCTCACCGCCCATTCTTTTTTTCTTCTCTTTCTCTCCCCTCCTTTCTCAGTTCTATTCTAAAATGGCATGTCCAGCAATCTAAAATGTTTGGGCCTTCTCATTGAGATTCTTAGCAAGTGCAGGTTTGCTTTTAAACAGACTAACATCTGCTGCAGTATTACAAAGACTAATTAAAATAAATTCAGATCCTAAATTAGTCCTTTCAATGGCATTTATTACACAAGCCACTGGGTGATAAAGTATATACTATCTAAACTGAAGAGAAAAGTGGTATTTTGATTTTTTTTCACAGGCCAATCCAAAAAAAAATTCACATTTGCAAAACAGCATCTTTCAACAAAGCTCATCATAAATTCCACAGCATTTTTCTCTCTCAATATTTTTTTAAATAAGCTTTTGTGAAAAAGACCCTGTTTTTCACATCAGTATGGACAGCTCTCCTAATCCATCTTGTCAAAAATAGGCAGCCAATTTGCAAGGGCTAGGTAAATGGTATGACAGACAATTCACACGTCAAGTCATCAAATCCTCAGAGGGATGGTTAGCAGCTAATGTAATCACTTCACCTTTTAGAGTGTTATACCCTCTGTGTAACTATAGATTCTCCTATGCGCTGTAGTTCTGATTGCAGAAGCAGGTCTGGAGTATGGCAGGAGGAAAGAACACATTTCCATGTGTTAATTACTGGGGAAAAGCCAAGCAAGTGCATTTTGTGTAGATAGAGCACTTTGAAAGTTTACACTGAATGTACATGTACACACTGATGGCAAGGATCATATTAGTTCAGTGGCTTTCAAACTTTTTTTCTGGCGACCCAGTTGAAGAAAATTGTTGATGCCTGCGACCCAACAGAGCTGGGGTTGAGGGGTTTTGGGTGTGGGAGGGGCTCAGGGCTGAGGCAGAGGGTTGGGGTGTGGGGGTGAGGGCTGTGGGGTGGGGCTGGTAATGAGTGGTTCAGAGTGTGGGAGGGGCTCTGGTCTGGGGCAGGGGATTGAGGTGCAGGACGGGGGTCAGGGCTCTGGGCTGGGGGTGCAGGCTCTGGGCTGGGGATGAGGAGTTTGGGGTGCAGGAGGGGGCTTTGAGTTTGGGGGGGGGGCTCAGGGCTGCAGCAGGAGATTGGGGCATGGGCTTACCTTGGATGACTCCTGGTCAGCGGCGCAGCAGGGGTGCTAAGGCAGGCTTCGGCTGGCACCGCAGACTGCACTGGTTTGGCTCCTAGGTGGAGGCGCGCAATGGCTCCATGCGGCTCTCGCCTGCAGACACTGCCCCCCCCAGCTCCCATTGGCTGGGGACCAGTCAATGAGAGTGCGGAGCCGGTGCTCGGGGCGGGAGCAGCGCACGGAGCCCTGTGCATCCCCCCCGTGTGTGTCCCCCCCCCCCGGCGTAGGAGCTGGACCTGCTGCTCGCCGCTTCCAGGGCACAGCACGTTGTCAGAACACGTAGAGACTAGCCTGCCTTAGCCGGGAAGCACCGCTAATAGGACTTTTAACGGCCCGGTCGGCAGTGTTGACCAGAGCTGCCACGACCCAGTGCCTTACATCCTGCGACCCAGTACTGGGTCATGACCCACAGCTTGAAAACCACTGTATTAGTTCATTTCCTTATCTATTTCAGTGAAATAGAAGACAGGAAAAGGTACATAAACAATAATGTCACTATTTCTAACCAGTGAAAATGAAATGAATGAAAATGACTGGAGAGCAGTTGTGAAACCACAGTTCTAACCTGTAGAATCAAAACAAAATGTTTACTTATAAAACACTGAGCCTGACCTGCACTCATTGAAATCAATGGGAATTTTGCCATTGACATAAGTAGGAGCAGGATCAGCCCACATTCTGTCCTTAGCTGCGGAACTACTAAAGCATTAAGTGATTTCACTACTGTATTCCTTTTTAGATAGTATGATGTTTCATACCTTTAAATTATGAACTGCCATGTGCACCATATCTTAAGTCCCTCCACTGTTCACCATTCTGTCTTAAAAAGTAAGGAGAGACTAATATTGAATAACTTAGTGCTGTTTGTGGTACTGTTTATTTTCACATCATTAGATTATTCTTTTAACAGCTCTTTGTTAACATTTCCATGTGAACACTAATACTTGTGTTTGTTGAAAACTGGCAGCTGTCCAAAGCCACAACTTCCCCTTCCCAAATTTAACCAGATAGAGCAGAAAAAGAAATGTTTGGACTTATCTTCAGATTGGTTTTTTTTTTTCTTAATATACATCAGAACGCTCGGGTGCTTAATGGTATGTGAACATTCCTTTCCACTGGCTGCACAGCATTTGAAGTGCAAGACACGTTGGCATCAGCCATCCCTGGTTGTATTTCTTTACACATTTTAAGTGCTTTTGTTAGACATTTTTTCTCTAAAGACTCTAAGGTCTTTTTTTCTAATTAATCACTTGGCACCTGTCCTGGAATTGAAAGATGTTGCATGCCTTCCAGTGGTTGGGAAACAGATTAGTTAGAAAGAGCTTGCATTTTGTGTGTGTGTGTACTTGTTTGACTATCACAGTAGTGTTTATTCAAGACTAATATATAACTTTCAGAAATGTTTTTCAGTAGTTCTCTCCCCCAACTGCTTCATTTTCCCTATATAACAGCAAAGTGTAGAGCCTGATATGCTGATTAAAGACTTGAATCTCTGAAAAGGACAGAATACATTAGGCAACTCAATACCAATATTTGAGTGTTCTCTTTTACCCTGTCTGTCCCCCAATTATGATAGACAGTTCAAGTAGTTGCCAGAGGCACCACAGGGGGGCTTGGAAAATCCAAACTGGACTATGGTCAGTATTAATCAAAACCAGAAAAACTAAAAATAAGTGAGCTGCTGTGTAACCTCACATCAGCAGACAACTTAAAAAGAACTGAAAGAAAGAAATGACTGCTACAGAAGTGGCTGAAGCTGGCTTGAATCAAAAAAGCCCAAAGAAATAGAGAATTTGAATTTCTGGAAGGTGCCGGGGTGAGGTTTCCTTGATAGGTTTTCAGCGTAATAAATAAAATGACTTACATCTGAGTTCGCTTCCTGCAATCTGTCTAGGAAAAAACCCTAATAGGTTGTTAAATTCTGAGTAGGCTGATGCTGTAACCTCTGTAGGTTATTTTTAGCTCTATCATCTTGGTGACATTAAAATTCCATCACACCTGGTGATGAAAAGCCTAGATCTCTTGAAGCTCACCATTACCTACTTCGGTTTGTGAACTTCCTGAGCTTTTCTCTGTGGTTTTAGGAAGCTTTCTATGTGCTAATGGAAATAGCTTAATATCTGTGCATCTGTCATTGTCTCTGCTCTACTATTGAGGGACCAAAGCAAACTGCTCGTGCATTTAAATCAAAGTATGATTGTTAACTAACATGAGCCATACATTTTTGCCATCTGAAATTGAGAAGCTACATTAACTGTAAACCTTTGGCAAGCTGAGAAATGAATGGTATTGGAATTTGGATCCAATCCTTCAAGAGCCCCTAAATATATAGTGGAAGTCCAGTGATGTGGCCCTTGGTCGTTCAATTCACAGTGCCACCATCAGCTTCTCCTATGTTGTGAAAATAAATAATGAGGAAAGGGGACAAATGTAAGCACAGGAGTGCTGAAGAGCTGTTACACTTAGGTGATTAATGCCCATTTACAAAATTGGACTATTTATAAAATTGACCATGTAACTTAAAGGTTGTCTGAGTTAAAAGGAAATGTCCCTGCTGCTGGCACTCCTTTTATCCCTCATTACTCCCTCCCTACTCCATTGTTCCATAATTATGGCTGAGCTTTGTGCAGCAGGCTGATTTCAGGTAGCAGTAGTCCAGTTGCTGCATGCTGCCCCTCTTCCAGCTCAGTGTGTTTTGCCAGGCTTGGGAGGTTAGAGGGAAGAGAGAGGTTTCCATTTAAGACTGTTTTCCACTCTGATCCAGGGGTGAAAATCATTATAGGGAAGCTTCAGAGCACAACAGGAAGGAACTACCATAACTAGGAGTAATGGGATAAAATTGAGCAAAGGAAAATGTAGGCCATTTCCTGACAGTGAGATCTATTAGAATGTAGAATAGCCAAATCTCCCAAGGGAAGTGATAGAAGTCCAAGCACTTGTGTCATTTAAATTTACACTGGAGATAGCACTCGATAATATATTATAATTGGGAATAATCTGGCAATGGCTTCAGGAAAGATAAAATGACTTAATAGATCTCCTCCATCCGACTGACTGATTGGAGTGCCCTAGCTTGAGATTTCCCAGTAAACATTTTTTTAATATGTTTTTAACAGAAAAAATATTTGTAAACATTTTTTTAATTGGGACGTTTTTGTACTGCTCTACCTGTAAAGGCAGGCTCCCTAGTATAGCTGTGTCTCTCAGGGATGTGAAAAATCCACACCCCTGAGAGATGTAGCTGTATTGACCTAACCCCTGCTGTAGACAGTGCTAGCTAATGGATCTTGGGAAAGTGGATTACCTACGCCACCGGGAGTATCCCTCCTGTCGGCATAGGTGGTGACTACACTGAAGCATTACAGTGGCACCGCTGCAGTGGTGCAGTTGTGTCACTGCAATGGTTTAAGTGTACACATACCCTTAGGTCCATAGCATCAGAAAGAAAACATCCCTTAGAGCAATCAAACCACCATACATAGATGTGTATATATAATTATAAATTAATACAGAGCAATTCCTCATCCTCCATACAGTTATCCCTGTTTTACAGCCTGAGTTCAGCATGTAGGCTCCCTGTACTTTGAATGGGGATAGATAGGTGCCTCAGAAAGGGATTGACAGAAGCTAGCATGCTAGACAGCCCCTAAGCTAGCCAAAGAGATGGCAAACCAAGGGGTGTGTGCTAAATCCCCCCCCCCCTTCTCTTGGGGATAGGCACCTAATCCCTGCTGCAAGGAGGCACCTCTGTCTGGGAGTCTCAGCTATAAACCGTCTTTTGGCCTTTAGATGCCTTTTCCATTTTAGCAAGAAGCTAGCAGGTATGTGTGTTTGCGGTAGGGGCAGGGAGAAGGAGGATGTCCCTCGTAACTTTTAGCCCAGTGGTTTGGGAACTAACCTAGGATGTGGGAGACTCTGTTCAAGTCCCCCATCCACCTGAGAGGGAGAAGGCATTTGTACTGGGCTATGCCACTCACCTCAGGTGGGTTCCCTAACCACTGGGCTATGGGATATTCTGATGTGGAGGCTCTCTCAATCTCTCCTGCTGAAGTTGCTGAGATAGATGATTCCAGTTTAAATCCCTTCGCCTCAGGTGGAGGGGGGCTTGAACTGGGGAGTCTCCCATATCCCAGGTGAGTGCTCTAACCAGTGGGCTAAAAGTTCTGAGGGAGCTACTCCCTTGCCCCAGTCTTTTTGTATAAGCTCACCTCTAGGGGACTGATCCAGTAGGTGAGCTCTGAGCACACTTACCAGATCGGGCCCCACATATGAATTGCGTGGTGGAATGCCTATCTTTCCCTGGTTCAAGCATCACTCTGGAGCTTAGGCTTCTGGAGGCCTAGTATGGGGCTGCAGTGTGCACACTTGAAAGGAGAAACGTAGGCACCTACCGCATGTTAACTGCAAAAATGTGGGCACTGAGTGATTTTTAGGCACCTACAGGGCTTGTGGCAACTGAGTGGGGTTTAATACCAGTGGTTTTCATTCATTCACCAATGATTCTGAGATTAGGTGTCTGAAGAAGCAGTTAGGCACCTAGGCAAGATTCACAAAGGACTTCAGTGACTTGCCCAAGGTCACACAGGAAATGCATGTCAGAGCAGGGAATTAAGGTTTCCTAAATCTGGAGCCAATGCCCTAACCACTGGGCTGTCCTTTGTCTCACCCTGAAGTTCTTCTTCAGATCTCTTCTGTTCCTAGGATTCCTAATTCTGCATCTCCCCTTTTTCTTCTCCCTCCCCCTTCAATTTGTTGAAGGTCACATGCTGCACTATTCCAGGACGCGTCTCTGTGAACCAGATATCCCTTGGTGCCAACTAGCAGAGGGCACAGTGGGTGCATAGGATTTTACAGGGATCTCCTGATATCTGCATAATAATTCACCAAAAGGTGGCATGTGAATTCTTTACCAAGAGCCAGTAGCTCACTGGTCATTATAATCATTGTGAAATGTTTGTACAGATAATATTTAAGGAATTGTATATCCTTACTAAAAATTATGTTCTTAATGTCTTTGAGTTAAGGCAGGTCACCAGGAGATGATGTACCTCAGACGTGTTCCTTTCAGGCAGGAGGAAACTGACACCTATCTCCCTATCTGGCCATTAGTGTATTGTCTGCCCCACTCATGCCTATTTGCCTAGTGAGCCACGGGCTAAATAAGAGATTGTGAAAGCTATAAGAGAGAAAATCTACAGGAAGAAATAAACAACAAGAGGTGTCCTGTTTCTGAATAAAAGGATTTGTTCTGGTATATCCTGAAGTGCCAAGCAACACACTGAATCCTTCACCTAGCAGGCAAGCGGACAGTGTGTCTGTCTCCTGAAAGGAGTATCACAGTGAAACCTGGTTGTAAAGCGTTGCCAGGATTTTGGTTGAGCATTATTGTACAAGACAGGAGAGGATCTAGTTAGTTAAGTCTGGGCTCTAGAATGTGTATAATGTAACCATTTGTTTCCACTACTTCTACCTGCTATTACTTTACTCTCTCTGCTTTTATAAATAAACTTGATTTCAGTATATACACATCTGAGTGCAGTGTGTGGATCTGAGGTGAAAGCTGGTAAGCTGGGGTATACTGTTTCTTTGGAAGCAGCGAATCTATGAATACTGCAAGCATCCAGTGGACCAAGGGTTGGACGCTCCAGGGAGGTGCTCGGGGTTGCAGTGTGCGTATTGCTAACCTGTGGAGTAAGAGTGGAGCCTGTGAGGCCTAGAGGGCAGTGCTTGTGTTGCCGGTGGAGTTGGGGATCTGACCCATAGTAGGCACAGACAAAACTTCCTCACTCTAAGGTCAGGTTGTATCGAGGTACCTCATAACCCTGGGTATCCCCAGAAAGCATCCCAGCCTCCCTCATGGCTCCAAATACATGTACTGTATTATAAGAAGATCAAGATCAGATTTCCCATTGCTCTGCACTTTGTTCAATCATTATCTCCAGTACGTGGTTGGGGGAGAAGAGATAAAGTGTTACTAAATAATTACAGCAACGAGAATCTGTCCCAAAGTGTCAGCCGTCCCCATATTCTCCTAAAGCCATCATTAACTAGCATGTTTTACATTGACATGGCAGAGCAGAGGCGGTCTTGAGGAAGGATTCTTGAAGGCGGTAAAGTGATCAGTTCAGAGGAGATATTTCCTGCATAAGAGGCTATGTCAAGGAAGGCACAGATGATATTTGTGTGAGAAGTTCACAAAAAAAGCAGAAAAACTGGTGTCATTGGAAGAGAAGAGGAGACGGAGGGTGCGGTAAGAAAGAAGAGCAGACAAGTTGGGAGGGGGCAGAGTTCTGAAGGGCCTTGAATAAGGACAAGAAGCTTGACTAGGGTCAGGACATTAGGCAAGGAAGTTGATGTAAATAGCTGTATTTTGAATGGCCTAAAGAGGCTAAAATGAGGAATGGTGGAAAAAAGTTGTGGTTGTGTGGGCAGAGAGAATTAGAAGAGCCTATAAATTCTAAACACTTTTCTTTTCAAAATAAAATCTGTATTGCCTAACTGTGCATCTTGAGACATTCTCAGTTTGAAGTTGTGGCTGATTTTTGGCTTTTGTGCCTTGAGTACACTATATTTCATTAATCACTTTCTTGATCCTATGCACTGTATGGGATTCAAGTGTCACATGTTATTTCACAGTTGTTATTTCAGATTAAACTATAGGCTGCAGAAAATGAAAATGGCATGCGTTTTCCCCCAGACTTGATATAATTTCATCTCCTAGCAGTCATTTGTGGAGCAACGCTGCTTGCATAATAATGGACCTGATCTTATATTTTAAGTTATGAAGCCAAAATTTATTATCCTGCAGTCTTGCTGGCTTTAAAAACAAAAGCTAAAAAAGAAAAAAGGGGGAAAGAGAATGATTGATTGCATTCAAAAGGGCCAAAGGGTGGCTAATCTGTTATAAGGACCTTAACAGCCTCTAATGACCTGTAGTTACTAAGAGGCTAGTTGCCCTGTTTGGTGGCCTTTAAATTTATTTTTAGCAAAACTAATTTGCATTTTTATTGTTCAGTCCCTAAATCCAAAATGCTACCTATTTTTCATACCTGCTTCCCTGGAAAAGATTTGTAAATTATTTACATTTGTAAAATGTGCTTATCGTTCATCTCCAAGTATATTTACAAAAATATACAGTGTAAGTTAAATAACTTATCAAAGATCAGTCCAATGTCAATTAAAGGGCTTGGCTAAGAACCTAATCAATGAATCAATAAAATTCCTACTCTGAAGGATGTCAAACTTCCTGTAATGGCCTGTACAAATAAATGGACCTTTGCACCCTGCCTGGAAAGTGAGCAGGCTTTGGATCTTTCTAATTTGTGAGGAGAGTTAGCTCCAAAGTCTCAGATATTCCTGTCAATAGCAGCTAGATGTTTCTATATGGAGAGTGTTAGTTTGGACATCCAGCAGATCTCAGTTGTTGGGGTAATATATAAAGTCCTTTTTTGGGTTACTGGTGTGAGCATTTTGGTGGCAGAGATCATATAGAAAATGCAGGTTGCCATTTTGAAGGAGATGGCATTGATTAATGGGAAGAACATTCTGCACCCAGAATCCTGCAGTCTCGCTTAGTTATTTGAAGTGGCATCTATTGTATGAAACTTTTAAATACTTAGTTTTGTTTGCTTCTTTGCAGCCCAGAACGGTTTCATGCTAAACTGGCAGTTCTAACTCTGTGTGTTCTTTAGAGAGAGAGAGAGAGTGTGTGTGTGTAAAAATCTGTGTGTTCTTTATTTTTTTCTGTGTGTCTGTCTGTCTGTCTGTCTCTCTCTCTCTCTGTGTATATATATATATACACACACATATATATCAATGAGTAAAGTCCCTTGCAGTTGCTCCGAAGGAAAAGCCCTGTTCCTCAGTGGGCAAACCCAGTAATATTCTTGTGCAAGAAGAACTGATTTTTAAAGGACTGTAATAGTCATTTAAGAACACAAGCATTTGAGTTGTATCAAAATTGTTGTTTATTATTTTTATTACACTCGCACCTAAAAGGCCTCAATCAAGGCTCAGGATCCCATTGTGAAAGGCAGTGTACAGATGTGAAATACAAAGGTAGTCTCTGTTCCCAAAATCATACAATCTAGGTGAAAGATAAAAATTCTAAAAATATAAATATTCTGTTGTCCATCAAAAAACAATACTGTATGTGATATAACATTTCGGTTGGGACATGCATTACCAGATAGTATAACATCTTATATTTTCCATATTATTTCTTGCCAAACACTTTCCGTGAGGGACCAATAAGAGCTTGTGATTCCACTGTTGGTAGTGGCATTTGATCTGTGGAGATGACTAGTAGATTCAAATCATTGTCAGCTCATGCCTTCGAGGCAGTAGTCTTTCCATGCCAGATTTGCCATACAGATGAGAAAAACAGCCAGCAACCTGTTATATGAAAACTTTTCAACATCTTTCATGATGTCTAGCTATGATATGATGTGATTCACTTCAGCACATAGCGACTTATCGTGCAAAATTATTCAATGCCCCAGACTCCTATTAACTAGTTAAAACTGGAAGTAGATTTTATAGTTTGCAAAATTCTAGATGTGAAAATGTTGGGGCTTGCTGAGTCTCTGCCTGTGAAGTTTTAACGAAGAATGTAAAGAGGCTTTGATTCTCTGGGAAGCCAGTTTTCAGAGTTGTGAGGGCCCATAAAATGTGTGCATATCACTTGTTACACTAGTGAATTTATACTAGGGTGGGGAGCCGCACTACCAGTATTGAAGCCGCAAAACAAATCAAATAGCTGGTAATAATGCATTTAGCAAATGAAAGTGCAAACCACAGAAAAATATATAGAGAAGAGAAAAATACATTGCCTGGTTGGGAAATTTATTGACTGTTAGAGCCAAAGAATAATGTAGGGAAGACATGTCCATGGCTTTTCCTCCCTTGTATAATTAAATCATTGGTGCAGATGGGCAGTCTAACCAAGGCTGTGGCCTAATCTGAATTCCTGGCAAAGAACAAATATCTGCGGTGCTCTTACTGGAGAGAGAAATGGATTAGGATGGTTTTGAAGATGGATTTTCAAGATGCCTTTTCTCTGATAAGAAAACTGAAAGAAAATTTAGTTATCTAAAGTTGTCTAGGTGCAGCTTCTCACCAGTCACTCGGTGATGCATGTCTCCACTTATTTTTTCTGCTTTTTGATCCTTAGAACCTTACCTCTTACACTGTATATTGAATTGAGCTATCTATGTTGGCTAAGCTACAGCTAAAGTAGCTATCTATTTAGCTAAAATAGATAGAGACAGGTGGCTAGCTTAGAAAGCTAGCTTGGATAGATAGATAGATAGTTATCCAAGATATTTCTCTAAGTTGACTATTTTAGCTATCTACTTCTGTATATTTATACCACACTCATCACCCTGGTATCTGAACACCTATCAATTTAGAGTTATGAATCCAGTCTGAATCTCATTTCTAATGTGGGTGGTTTGCTGGCTAACTCGTACTCTCTTTACAGAAGCGGGAGAGAAGATGTAACAATCTCCAACCAGGCTTTGTTTCTTCCTTCCCAGTGTATTATATGTGAACCTGACCCAAAAACCACTAAAAAGAATAGAAAGGCCCCCGTTGACTAAAATGGGTTTGGATCAGGCCTGGGGTAGAGCTGGTTGAATTGTTTTGTTCCAAGTTCATTTCTAACAAAAATGGCCCTATTCTGAAAATGAACATTTTTACAGTAAAGTCTAGTTTCCAGTTTTTCAACAACAAAAAAACCTCTCCACAAAATAGTTTTAGTTTTGAAACCAAAAATTACATTTTGGTGGTTTCTTCCCCTTTTTTCCTCAGCTCCTTTTTTCTCTTTCCCCCATTTTACCCTTATTTCCTTTTTTCCATTTTGCCAGTGAAAAGTGGGTGTGGAAAAGAGAGAGAGAAAAGAATTTTTTTTTTTAAATTAATTGAAAAATCAGAAAAAGTTGGAATATTTAGTGACACAGATTTATCATTTTATAACCCGCTCTAGTCCTGTATCTTTGAAGGAAGTGAGGGTACAGAAGTTCCTGAGGTAGTTTGTGATTCTGTGCAGTGTTTTTCTCCTGTAATGCAAAAGGACACAATTAGTCATTTCAATATCTGTACCAAGGTTGTTATGAGTCCAGTGTGCTTCACCTCAGCAGAGGCTTCCCTCTCTAAGGAAGAAAGAGAGATGGACTTAGAGTCTTCATGGAGTATTTCCTTCACACAAAGATCATGAGGATTGACTTAAGGGGCAACAGCAGGTGACACCTTCCGAGACACTCCACCTGAAGTTGTGGAGACAAAAAAATTCAGATTGGATCTTCTATCCTAGGGTGACCAGATATCTCAATTTTATAGGGACAGTCCCAATTTTTGGGTCTTTTTCTTATATAGGCTCCTATTCCCCTCCCCCCCCCCCCCCAACCCTGTCCCAATTTTTCACACTTGCTGTCTGGTCACCCTATTCTATTCTCAGTGATCCTGCTCCTGCAACTAAAGCTACAGAAGGGCTTCTGTCATCCAAGAGAATAGCTGTTCATGCCAGGGTTTTCTCCTGGGTCTCTTATATCTAGGAAAATCCTGATGCTGCATTTATTCATCTAGTGCATTTTAGACTTCACATTGCTACCAAACTATGCATTCCCCACCAGCACCCGTTACACAAACATGCATGCATTCATGTGCCCATACTAAACTATTCACACCTTGTTTCTACTGAACTGCAACATGTTGAGAAATGCTGTTTGCCTCTCATTGGATGTGATGATCTGGTACATCTAGCTGTTGATCCCACAGTGTGGAATTGACCTGGGAGAGTACCAGTTGCGCTAGTCTATTAAAAGCAAATTACTGTGATATTATATGGGAATTTATTATACATTTTTGTAGATTTCTTTCCTGGTAGATTACATGGTGCACTATTTTTTTTAAAAATGCCTGTATGTCCCCTTTGTCTCCTGGTAAGAACTGTAGGCAGAGTACATGGATGTCCTTTTCACATTTGTTATGTGGTTTTTTTTTTTCAATTATATTCACATCATACAGAAAAATAATAACATTTATTATAAACATTAAAAGCATAAAAGCAGAGTTTTTTTCAGTAAGGGAAAGCATGTTAAATGGTTGGAGGAAGCCAAATTAGAGAGCATAGATGCAAGCTGAATGGAATGTCTATGAGCATGAAAGAAATGCTAAAAAGTTAGAGAAGCATGCCATAGGCTACCAGAGAATTGGCAAAAGCTGCAGGGGCTGAAAGATGGCTCCAACTTTGGAAAGAAAGCTTAAGGCTAAGGTTTTCGTTCTGAAGATAAGAATCTGTTATCAGCTTAGTCCTGTTGTTCAACTATATTTGCTAACACACCTTGTACTCATAGGTTGCTTGCAATAAAAATATAATGGGGAGAAAAATGTGCATATGAATATAAATCTCCAGAGTGGTTCATGACAAGGTTTCATCATGTGAAACAGTTGATCACTGTGCAGAATGGAAGAGGGGGTGTGATCATAATCAGAAGACAAGGTTAGCTGCATCTGCCAAGTCTCCTGAAGTAGATGGAAGACTTGCAATTTCATTTTCAGCCACATCCCGGCTTGGCTTCCTATAGCCATAAAGCATCCATCTACCTGACATCCTTTTATGTTCACTTTCAGTCATGGGCCACAAAATGTTTCTTTTCAGGTTTACTCTGATTATGCAGCTCTGTTATTGCCTGTCGCTTTAGAGAAGTTGAAAGGCTGAGGACGGATTTCATTTTCTTTCAGCTTGCAAGTTCTTTTTTTTTTTTTTAACTTAAAATGCGTTTCTTATTTGCGTTGCATTTCATCCAAGGTAATGTTGGTGAACAGTACTTGAATAATAATTAAACTGAAACAGATTATTTGGATTAAGGTCTTAAGCTGGTATAGTTCTGTATGGTGTGTGTGTGTGTGTGTGCGTGTGTGCGCTTTGTGACAAAATAGAACTTTCCAAACTTAAGTGGCAAGTGAACATTAAGGATCAGACCCTCATCTGATGTAAATTGGCATAGCTCCATTGACTTCAATGGAGCTGCTACAACAGTTTACACTCCCTGATAATCTAGCCTTCAATATTTTCCACCATTTTCTTCACTATCTACGGCATATTCTAAACCATCAGAAATATTAAAACACAAATGAGGCTAAGGGTTTGTCTACACAGTGGGGTAATGTGCTCTATGGGGTTGTGATTTCTAAAGCACACTAACATGTTCACATTTACATATTTACAACGTGTCTTTCTGATGAGATATTTTCACATCACCATAATTTTATTGCTATCCAAATCTCCCTGGAGTTTTTCTTTCCTTGCTTTATTTCAACCCACTGGGTGGGACTTCTTTCTGTGAGACCCTGAGGAATGCCTGTTGTTTCTGTGGAATCTGCTGATTGAGACAGACCTCATTCATTCTGCTCGAATACGGAATTCACCTCTGGGACAACTTGTCCAGCCTCAGTTTCCACAGCTGTAATCTCCATTTTGGAATGCAGCCATGCTGAAAACCTGTCCTCTTGGTATCTTCTCAGATAGTCCTTGTCAAGGCTGGATCCCCACTTTGAACTTTAGGGTACAAATGTAGGGGCCTGCATGAAAACTTCTAAGCTTAACTACCAGCTTAGCTCTGGTTCGGCTGCCACCATTTCAATGGATTCCATTCCTGGGAAACCTTGAAAAACCTTCACCAAATCCCTGGTGAAAACAGATCCAAACCCCTTGGATCTTAAAACAAGGGGAAATTAACCATTCCCCTCCTTCCTCCCACCAACTCCTGGTGAATCAAGATCCAAACCCCTTGGATCTTAAAACAAGGAGAAATTAACCATTCCCCTCCTTCCTCTCACCAACTCCTGGTGAATCAAGATCCAAACCCCTTGGATCTTAAAATAAGGAGAAATTAACCATTCCCCTCCTTCCTCCCACCAACTCCTGGTGAATCAAGATCCAAACCCCTTGGATCTTGAACAAGGAAAAATCAATCAGGTTCTTAAAAAGAAGGTTTTTACTTAAAGAAAAAGGTAAAAATCATCTCTGTAAAATCAGTATGGAAATTAACCTTACAGGGTAATCAAACTTAAAGAGCTCAGAGGACTCCCCTCTAGTCTCAGGTTCAAAGTACAGCAAACAAAGATAAACACTCTGGTAAAAGGTACATTTACAAGTTGAGAAAACAAAGGAAAACTAACACGCCTTGCCTGGCTATTTACTTACAAGTTTGAAATAGGAGAGACTTGTTTAGAAAGATGTGGAGAACCTGGATTGATGTCTGGTCCCTCTCAGTCCCGAGAACGAACACACTCCCAAACAAAGAACACAAACAACAGCCTTCCCCCCCCCCAGATTTGAAAGTATCTTGTCCCCTTATTGGTCCTTTAGGTCAGATGCCAGCCAGGTTACCTGAGCTTCTTAACCCTTTACAGGGAAAAGGATTTTGGAGTCTCTGGCCAGGAGGGATTTATAGTACTGTACACAGGACAGCTATTACCCTTCCCTTTATAGTTATGACAGTCCTTATGGATAATTGGATCAAATTGTCTCCTATACATCACTTCATTTCTTGGGGTCAGTACTGTATAGGGTCCCTGCCAAGGTTTATGCAGCTCAGAGCTCCTACCTTTTTCTCATAGGGCTGTGGATCCAGACCAGGTCCCCTCTTTTAAAAGTTTCCTCAATTGACCGTATCTCATACAGCCTTTTCATCTTATCAGAAGTGATCCTCAAATTTTCTCTAGCAAACGTGAGCTTTTGAATTTTGGAGGTCTCTGCATAGTCCAAATGATCCAAATCCCTTGGCATCCTTAGCTCATGCCCAGACATGAGGAGTCTTACGCACATGTCATACTCTCTTTGATTGCTGTTCTGCAAGTCATTAAAAGGGAAAGGGATTTGTGGTCTCAGTCCATTTGGTGCTGTTCTACAAAGGTAGCCAGCTGAACCCCTAGAGTCCTATTGAATCTTTCCACCATCCCATCAGATTATGGATGTGCTAGAGTGTTGCATATTTTGTATATCTCTGATATTTCAAAAAACTGCCAAAACACTTTGGATTTAAATATTCTCCCTTGTTCTGGGTGTAAGTCACCCGGGACCTCAAATCTGGTGACAAATTCATTCACTGGAACTTCTGCTATTGACACAGCTTTGGGGAGTATGTCAGTAATGGAATGCAAGCCCAGGCTCAGGCTTGAGCTCAAACTCCTCTTCCATCTACACACAAATGTGTCTGCCTCATGCCAATAACCCCTCTGGACCCAAGTCCTAGGACCTGGCAAGGGGAGTTGGGTCCAAACCCAAGTCCCACTGAGACTTGGGTCCTCAATGCATCATTTTTACAGTGTGGATGCAGTTCAGGCCTGGTTCCTGAAAGTCCACCAACACTATCCCACATTCCCATGGGCCAGTGTTTCTATCCTTTCTGTCACAAAAGTGGCCAATTGACATCCAGGAAATGGAAGCAACCCTTTGGTTCAAGTACAGCTTCTAGGCATTTAACCCTTCTGATTTTTATTCTGATCGCTGAGCTGCAAACAGAGTGAACCATCTCCTGCATTAGCTATGGTCACTGAGAGGAAGAAATCTTCTGCCAACTGCGCTGTTGTCTGGTCACGGAACCATAGTCAGATTCTAGTAAATCTGTGGTGCAAGACAAGCTGGACATTCAACTTCAGTAAGAATACCAGAAATGACCATGTGTACCAAGAAATAGCAAACAAGCTGGCAACATTAGGGATTCACTGGATCAGTGACCAGTGCAGGGAGTGGATTAAGAGGCTCAAGGGCAACTACTGGAAAGCCAGGGATGAGAACTGCACCTCTGAGAACTCCCTGCCATGCTGTCTCTTTTACCAGGACTTTGACCACATGCTGCATACTGCGCCAAGCTCTAAGCCCTCAGCAGTTCATGATAGTTTGGTCAGCCAGGATAGCAATCTTCTGACTCCCAAATTTAGGACAGGACTGGAGGGGAGCCAAGAGGTGTCGGATCAGGCTAGTGAAGTGACTGTGGTGCTCACACCAATCCCTGAGGAGGCTTTGCCGGCAGAGCAGCTGCAGCACACCTTGGGCCCATACTTGGAGGAGCTGTTTAATGACCCCTGCCCAAAGGACCAGCTCGCTGCACAATCAGCAGCAGAAACAGAAGAGGCAGAAGCAGTCCCAGAACCTGGTAAGTATTTGGCTCCATGGTTTTTGTTGTTAATATTTAAATGAGAGGGATTTCTGGTTTATGTCCCAGTGCAATTTTTATTACATGCGACTAGTAGCAGCACGTAGCATGTGACTGGTAGCAACTAATGGCATAGTGCACACCAGTGTCTTGGCATCACCACCCCACAATGTGGAATTTGGAATGGAGCCCAGGAAGTGCAAACGACAGTGAAACAAGCGTTTAACATTCAGTTTTTACTAGACATTTGCACATTCTTACAGAGAACTGCTGGGGTGTTGGAAGTAACAACCTCATACTACTTTCCCTTTCAATAGGTCACACCACCACAAATCGGCCACACCACAGTGTTACGAGCTGCCTGTGAACAGTAAATTGTCTGGATGGGAGAGGGAAATGTAGTGCATGGGTGACAAAATCAGTGTCGGAAATACAGAAGGGGTGTTGTATGCAGTCCAGAAATGTGCCAGGTGGGGGAAGGGGGATGACAGTGCAGTATTTGGAGAGTCCATATTACTGTATTTGCATGTAGTCCATTGGTAGATGTAGCCAGAGCAGGATGTACTGTAAGCTGTAGCAAGACAGTAATCCATGTGGATGCTAACACTGCATCCTGTTGATAGCTAGTAACATTTTAAGAAAGGGTACATTTTCCAGGCCCTACTGTATAGGGCACCGACCCACTCCACTCGTAGATGTGTTGCTCAGTCACCATAAGCTTGAAAACTTCTGTGGCGTACCGTACCACCAGTAGCTTGGAACAGAATGTGTCTTTGCCATTCAGGAACTCAAAATTGGTTATGTGCTCCAGACTGTGGAATACCTGAAAGGACTAAGAAACCTTAGGTAGTAAACTATGCCTCCCCCAACCCCCACCCGCAAGGTACAATAGTCTGCAAATTTTAAACAGATAGTATTTGTTAATTTCACTTTACCATTGTGAGCACACTTTTTTGCTTCACTCAATTGTGTCCATGGAGCTTCTGGGAACTGAAGCCTTCATCTGAGAATATATTGAAACTGAGTTTTACAAAGTATCATTTTTTGGCCTTGAGATTCCACAGGCACTTTTCTCTGAAGATGCACTGATTTTTTTTTTTTTTTTTTTTTTTAAGTATTGAGACTATTTGATGTCTGCTTTCAGGCCCCTTCCATCTCTGCAGCCCAGTCCTAGACCAGCAGGAGCCTGGGATTTTGAACTGTCACAGACTGGACAAAGAGGAAGCATTTCCGTGATGAACTGATGGTGCACATCCTGTGCAGTGCCAACCAGCAGGTGCAATACCAAAGGGAAAAGGATTCACAAGTGGAAAGGCCCAGACAGGCAGCAGAGCATGAAGAGAATTGCAGTACATGAGGCGAGACTTGTTGTGCAGTTTCTGGAGCAGAGACCATCACTTAAGGGAGGAAGAGAGTGCAGCAAAAAGACCTGTTTGAGAGGCAGCTTGTGCAAATTGTGGCAACTGTTCAGCCTCTTGCTCCACCTGCACCACATCCTTAGTCCACGCCACAGTGCCATAACCTGCAGACCAGGAATGCACTGGACCATGGTTGGGTAGGCCATGCAGCCAGGACTGAACAGTAGCTGGACAGAGCAAATGCAGGCCTCCACCCCGTGCAGCGGTGCCAATCACATGCTAAATGTGCTAGAAAAAGAAAGGAGAATGGGGGACCAGGAGACATGGCAAAAGTAGGGAATTTATTAATTTGCATGGGTTTCACCGTTTTGTACTGCTCAATTTATACACTTTAGTTTATTGCTGGTTTTGGTGTTGGTTTATTACTGGCATTTTTGGGGTGGCAATTGCTGTTGGCCTGCCTGACAATGCTTTCATATTGTTATTTTTTAATACAACCATGTTCACAAATAAAGGCTTTTATTGTATTACAAAAGTGTATTACCATCAGTGCATTACATCATAATGTGTATTTTCAAAAATAAAGATAAAGGCATGATAAGGCACAACTGGGAAGTTGTATTCAAACACAATTTCTCAGTACATCCATTGAGATCAATCCATAAGGAAAATCCACGTTTTGTCACACAAACCATTGTCCTTTCCCATTGTATAAGCAGTCACATTATCCACAGTTAATAATTTGTCACATGGCGTACACTGACAATACTTCATTTACTATTAAAAATTGCTGTGCAAATACATCAGTAAACATACTATTCTCCCTCTTCCATTGATGCGCCATAATGTTGGCACACAAAGCATCCCTGATATCAGTGGCCCAGGTGCTCCAGCTGTGACAAGTGTGCTTTCTGTCTGAGGGTATGGGTTCAGCAACCCATTACTGTCATAGGTCCATGCAGGGGCAAATGACTCACTTTTGGGTTCACAAAGCTTGAGAAGAGCACAGCAAGCCACAATAATGTGGATAGCATTGATTACACTGGAATCCAAACCATTCTGTAAACAGCGCCAGTGGAATTTCCATCTGCCAAACACACATTCAACCACCATTCTATACTTAGTGAGAGTGTGATTAAACCTTCTTTTGCCAGGGCCTCTGCGATCAGGATATGGTTTCATAAGCCAAGGCAAAAGGGGGTATGTAGGGTTCCCTAGAATATCAGTAGAGACAGTTATTTCCTTTATGATAATGTCATTTGGAAGGAATAGTGTCCCGGCCTGTTCATGAAAGTAGACTCCTGAGTGGCAGGAAACTCTGGCATCATTAACTTTTCCAGTGTAGCCCATGGTGGCGTCCATAAATTGGCCTTTCTGGTCCCCTAGGACCTGCATAACAATGGAGTAGTACTGTTTGTAGTTTACGCACTTATGTGCTCCTTATGGAGTTCAAACTATGGGTACATGCATCCCATCAGTAGTCCCAGCACAGTTTGGAAACCCCGTTCTCTCAAAAACAACAGTTGCTTCAGGGATATCCACCACCTTTGAGTAAATCACACACCTGATTACTTCAGAAAACTCCACCATCACTTTACTCACAGTTGACTTTCCAATGCCTAATTGGTTAGTAACAGATTTGTAGCCATCTAGGGTAGCCAGTTTCCAGGTGGTTATAGCCACCCATTTGTGCACTGGCATGGCCACCCTCATGGAAGTGTTGTGACGCTGGAGGGTCGGCGCAAGCTGCTCACGAAGCTCCAGAAATGTAGTTTTCTTCATGAGAAAATTCTGGACCCACTGCTGGTCATCCGAGGTCCACGTGACGATGTGATCCCACCAGTCTGTGCTTGTAGCCCTGCTCCAGAAGCTCCTGCCTACATAGGGGGCATCATCAGCAGCAGCATTGTGAGTAGAATCAGCCAGTTTGAGTCTGTCATGTCTGTACCGTCGTTGCCCTCCTTCTCTGTCAGGTGCCTGTGGTGGGTCAGAAAATGCTGCCAAAATGTTCACCAACATCTCATGGATGCTCTGCTCGTTTCATGAGACAGGAAAGCTCAAGCAAGACAAGTTCTTCAAATGGTGACTCCTCCATGTTGCTGGCTTCAGTTGTTGGAGTGTGCAGACCCAAAAGATGGCTCACATGGATGTGTTGGTAGACTGTGACAACTTCCTCTGAAGTGCTGCAGAATGGCCAGTGCACCACAAACAAAGGGCTAGAGCGGGTACAGCTAGGAAGCATGCTGGGCAACCTGAGAGAGGCAGGTTTGACTCAGGTTTGTGTAATGCAGTGTAGACACGTGAGAGTTGGTGTGAGACCTGGGTCCAGAAAGTCTAGCTAGGATCAATATTTAGTGTGGACAGTCTCGCCCAGGCTTACAAATACCTAGCCTATGGACTCAAGTCCCACAGATCCTGGTCTTACATTGCAGTGTGGCCATATTCTTGGTTTCTTATTGGATAAGCCTCAGGCCATTTTGTGAACTATTCCATAGCTACCAGAAAATATTGCTTACCTGTCTCAGGCAAGGGCCAAAGAACATCAATAGCAATGTGCTCCATTGGTAATCCCCACAAGATTCAGCTGCAAGGGGGCTCTCCCAGACTTAGAGGCTTTTTCTTTGCAATGCAAGCATCAGATTTTCTGCACCAATTTTCTATACTCGGCCTGCATTTTACCCAATAGAAATCCTCTCTTAGCCTGACGAAGGTTTAGGAAGCCCAAAATGTCCAAGCAGGATTAAAATCTGACATACATTGAAAAAGGAAGTTCTTAGGTTATCAGGGACAGCCAGCTGGTACCTGTATCCATCACCCACTAGTTTTTCCCATTTCATATACAATAGTTCATCTTTCAACTTCAAGCTTTCCAATTGTGACCAGAAAGCTTTTACTGTGGTCTGGTGAGGAGATACTGCATTCCAAGGTGACTGTGTTTGCCAACTGATTTTCCAACCACACACTATTCTGTTATCAGGATCTTCTTTCTGCAAATTATGGGGAGAGAGGAGACAGCCAGCTCTTCCTGAGCATGCTCATTCCCTTGAGCAACCAAACCTTGCCCTCTGCCAGGGCCGGCTCTAGGATTTCTGCCGCCCCAAGCAGAAACAATTTTGGCCATTCCCCCCCCCCTTTTTTTTTCTTACCCCACCCCCCGGCCCCGCCTCAGCTCCGCCCCTTCCCCAAATCCCCAGCCCTGCCTCCTCCCCGCAGGCTCTCAAGCCTAGGAGGGAGGGGGAGAAGCGGTGCACGCGCCGCGGCCACTCGGAGTCTCCCCTTCCCTCCCAGGCTCTCAAACCTGGGAGGGAGGAGGAGCAGCGGCACGCGAAACAGCTGATTCGCGCGCCGCTGCTCCCCCTCCCTCCCAGGTTTGAGAGCCTGGGAGGGAGGGCGAGCAGCGACGTGCAAGCGGCAGCAGCAGAGGTGAGCTAGGGCTGCCGGGGCACATTTTTAGGGGCGGCAGGGGCGGCATTCTGGCGCCGGCCATGCCACCCCTAAAAATGTGCCGCCCCAAGCACCAGCTTGTTTTGCTGGTGCCTAGAGCCGGCCTGCCCTCTGAACAGAGGACTGCACAGTACCATGCCTGTGCCCAGACCTGTGTTTGACAGTGAAAATCATAGCACTGCAATTTTTTCTCACCACCTGGAAAAGTTGTCCTCAGGATTCATAAATCAAAAGAGCCATTGCAGGGAAGCATGGTCTATCTTGACTTTACAGTTCCTCCCATACAAATAGTGATGAAAATATTCTGTAGATTTAACCACTGCTAGAAGTTCGTGTGAGGTGGACAATAATTCCCTCTCTGGAGAACTTAGACTCTTACTGTAATAACCACTACACTTTCATGTCACTTGAATTCAGAACATTTTAGATAGTTCACAATACACCTCTCCCCCGATATAACACAACCCGATATAACACGAATTCGGATATAACGCGGTAAAGCAGTGCTCCGGGGGGCGGGGCTGCGCACTCCAATGGATCAAAGCAAGTTCGATATAACGCGGTTTCACCTATAATGCGGTAAGATTTTTTGGCTCCCGAGGACAGCGTTATATCGATAGAGGTGTAGTGACATTTTCCTCAAATTGGCTGATAGAATGCTCAAAACCAAGAATCAATAAATTGCAGATAAAGTTTGGACCAGTGTATAGTGGTGACCTTGGTGGTGAAAGTAATAGGAAGATTCTTTGTGTCAACAACAGGCCTGGACCATGATTCTGAGACAGTTTTATAGGCAGAAAATCATTCACTTCATCAAGCTTAATAGCTTTCTATAAAGCCGCAGAACATTTTATCCTTTTTTTTTCATTAGGCCCCTATTTGAATCATTTTAGTCCCTTTTATAGTCTCTTATTCAAGCTATTTTGTCTTAGACTGGGGGGGGGGGAATCCATTAGTGGTCAAAGTAGCAATTACATCTACTAAGTTACAGTCTGATGGCTTGAAAACATGTATTAACTAAAACTAGGGCTACCATATGTCCGGATTTCCCCGGACATGTCCGGCTTTTCGTTCTATAAATAGCCGTCCGGGGGGGATTTTTAAAAATCTAAAAATGTCCGGGATTTCCCCAGTCGGCTATTTATAGATCGAAAAGCAGCGGCTAAGTGCCGCTGGGCAGCCAAAGCCCCTTCCCGGCTCCCCCCACCCCTGCAGCCTTACCACTCCGCTGGCCCCGCAGCTATCTTCCCCCTCCTCCCCTCCCCTGAACGCTCCGCCCCCTGCTCCCCTGATTCCCGCGAAGCTCGAAATGAAGCAGGGGCAGGCCGGCGGCAGCAGCAGGTAAGCTGGGGGGGAGGAGGAGGAGAGCTCCGGGGAGGCGCGGCCCTGGCCAAGCGGCGCCCGGCGGCTCCAGCAGCACCGGCCAGGACCCGGCCCGCGCCCCAGCACCCCCGGACCCGGCCCGGCCCAGGCCCCAGCACCGCCGGCCCGGGCCGGGCCCCAGCACCGCCGGCCCCAGCACCGCCGGCCCGGGCCGGGCCCCAGCAGCGCCGGCCCCAGCACCCCCGGACCCTGCCCGGCCCAGGCCCCAGCAGCGCCAGCCTGGCCCGGGCCCCAGCAGCGCCGGCCCCAGCACCCCCGGCCCGGCCCCCAGCACGCCCGGCCCGGGCCCCAGCACCCCAGCACCCCCGGCCCGGCTCGGGCCCCAGCAGCGCCGGCTGAGCACCTCCGGCCCGACCCCAAGCCCTGCAACCCCGGCCGGAGCGCAGCCCGATTCCTGGACTCTTTAAAGCTGGCCCTGGTCAGGGGACAGGGAGGGGGGGTTGGATGGGTCGGGAGTTTGGGGGGGGGGCTACCAGGGGGGCAAGGGTGTGGAGAGGGGTTGCGACAGTCATGGACAGGGAGTGGGGGGGTTAGATGGGTCTGGAGGGGCTGTCAGGGGGCCAGGGGTGTGGAGAGGGTTTGGGACAGTCAGGGACAGGGAGCAGGGGGGGTTAGATGGGTCTGGGGTTCTGGGAGGGCTATCAGGGGGCAGGGGTGTGGAGAGTGGTCGAGGCAGGCAGGTAGCAGAGGGGGTTGGATGGGTCAGGAGTTCTGGGGGTCCTGTCGGGGGCAGGGAGCAGTTGGATAGGGCATGGGAGTCACCAGGGGTCTGTCTGGGGGCAGGGGTTTGAATATGGGGTGGGAGTGTGGATAAGGGTCGGGGCAGTCAGGGGACAGGTAGGGTAGTAGGGCATTTTCAGGAGGGGGCAGTCAGGGGACAAGAAGCAGGGGGGCTTAGATAAGCGGTGGGATCCTAGGGGGCAGTTAGTGGCAGGGGTCCCAGGAGGGGGCAGTCAGGGGACAAGGAGCGGGGGGTTGGGGGTTCTGAGGGGGGCAATCAGGGGGTGGGAAGTGGGAGGGAGTGGATGGGGGTGGAGCTGGGGCGGGGCTAGAGCGGGGCTCCTCCCCCCCCCAGTGTCCTCTTTTTTGCTTGTAGAAATATGGTAACCCTACTAAAACTCTTTCCAAACTCTTTCCACACTGCTTTAGTCTTTGAAAGGTTTGAAACTTCCCTTTCCCTGTGTCATCCAGACATGGGATAGAATTATTTTTATATCTTTTTATATGTTTTAGCCTTGCTTCCAGATAGAGAATGTGATTTCACTACACTCGGGGTCTGCAAGGGGAGGAAGGATGTGTTAATAAAACATCAAGAGAAGGCCTTGCCATAAGAATGTCTCACATCTGCATAAAAGCAGCTACAGGACACCTGATACGTAGATTTAATCAGAGTTAAAAAAAATACATGAGTGCTTAAAATGAGAAATGTTCTCGCTCTAGATATTCCTGAAGGATTAAAAAAAAATCTTTTAATTAATGACAACCCTGAAGGTAGTGAGCGATAGTTAATTAAAAAGCGAGCAAAAGAGAGAGAGGAGCTAGGGAATAGTACTGGAAGTGAACCTGTTTCTTTTCCAGGGGAAGATCATTATAAAATCCTTTTGCTAATAAATACAAAATCATTGCTATGAGGAAAAAAGTGTAAAGAGAGAGTCAGAGTGCAATGATGTGGCTGGAACCTCTGGATGCCTGCACATGCAGTGAGGGCTGCCCTCCGTACAAATTGGACCTCATCTGGAACACTCTGACCTTTTAGACAAATAAGAAGTTTCACAAAAAAGTTGCAATATATGCCACCAAATGGCTTAGTTTTCTCATTTAAAATGTGAAGCAGCCAACTAGCATGACTTAAAAAAAAAAAAATCCAGGCCCATCCTTCCCTTAGAAACTTCAATGGGAAATGCCAGACTTTAAGTCAGATACATCCAAAATGTTAGTGTCTTTCTCTTTTTAAAGAGAAGAAAGGAGGGGCAGCCTTGGGACTTTGTGATGCATTGTACATGAATCTTTGCGGGAGTGTACATCTTTGAAAGAATTTAATATCTTCATCCCCTCTATAGCTGATGTCAGCAGTCATGTAGCCCTTCATTCTGAAGTCTTCCAGATATGCTAACATAATTAACTGTACAATGCTCACGTAATATTTCATTTTATTTCCTCACTTCAAAACATTGCTAGTTAATTTCAAACAACTTAACCCAGCCTCTTAGGGCTTTGTACTTTCCTCAAGCCTTTGGTACCTATCTATAGGAGGATTGATAAGAGGAGATCATGTGAGCCTCAGATTAACACCTCCTTTTAAGTGTTTAATACCAGTTAAAATCAGTGACTGAAGTCTGATCATATTCTCTCGAAACAGTCCCTCAGCCTGGGTTTTGCTATATGTTTGTTTAGGGTCAGATGTGTGAGAGAGCTCCCTGTGTTGGATGCTTTGTTCTTTTGAAAATCTGGCCATAAATGTTAGAGTGGGGGCTGCTGGGTGCTGAGCACTTTGGGAAATCTGGCCTTTATTAGGTGCCTAAATAGGAACTGTGTTCTTTTTTTGGGGGGGGGGAGTGATTCATGTGTACTTTGTACAGGAGTAGTACAAAGGTAAATGAAATATAATATATATTGTACAAGATGATGAGCGGCTAATCGTTCAGCTGCAGGTGTTGGGGAGGAGAATATGACAACATTCCTTTTCATTGTATATTGACTGCACTCTCCTTGCTACTAGACAAGTTGGAAACAAAACCAAACCAAAAAAACCTTATAGTATGTAGATATTTCACACACACACACACGGTCTACTCAGTGTACTTCAGGTAGGCTTGGAAGGATTAGGTTTTTATCAAATATGTCAGTCACCATACATATGCAAATTGAAGAAAAATATTTCCTTTGATGATAACTGAAATTTACATATAGGCAAAGTAAGAAAAATGTTGCTTGAAAATTTATGGGAGTTTGATTTAAGGCTGTTTACTTTGTATATTTTGACATGTGATGTTGGCAATTTGTGGTATTAATTTTAGGACAATCTCATAATTTTGATGGTCCTTTCTCATGCTTTTTGAATGCTAGGTGTCAGGAGTATTGGTAGCACTGGTAGCATCCACCAGTAGCACTCCTCCTGGAAAAGTTTCCCTCCCTAGTAGAGCAGGGGTCGGCAACCTTTCAGAAGTGGTGTGCCGAGTCTTAATTTATTCACTGTAATTGAAGGTTTTGCGTGCCAGTAATACATTTTATGCATTTTAGAAGGTCTCTTTCTATAAGTCTACATTATATAACTAAACTATTGTTGTATATAAAGTAAATAATAGTTCAGCAAGGGTGAGCGGGGCCAGTGGCTGGTATCCCAGGCCAGCAGCGGGCTGAGCGGGGTCGGTGGCCAAGACCCCGACTGGCAGGGGGCTGGTGGCTGGAACTCCAGACCAGCTGCAGGCTGAGCGGGGCCGGCGACCGGTATCCCAGGCCAGCCAGCTCCTGCCAGCCGGGGTTCCAGCCGCTGGCCCCACTCAGCCCGCTGCCGGCCTGGGGTTCCGTTCATCCAGGCAGGCAGCGGGCTGAGCGGGGCCGGCAGCCGGGACCCCGGCTGGCAGCACAGTGCCACTAAATATCAGCTCGTGTGCCGCCTTTGGCACACGTGCTGCAGGTTGCTGACCCTTGCAGTAGAATGTAGTGTCATTACAGTGATACCTGTGGTGAATCTCCATTCAGAAACAGTTTCTGCTCAGGAAATCTTCTGGGTCTACAGGGATGGATCAAGGCAAACTGCTACAGAGAGATCTGGATTGCTTGGTAAACTGAGAGTTTTAATATTGCCAAATGTAAAGTTATAGATCTAGAAATAAAGACCATACTTATAGGATGGGGGACTCTATCCTGGGAAGGAGTGACTCTTGAAAAGACTTCGGGGTCATAGTGAATAGTGAATAATCAACTGACCACAAGCTTCCAGAACGATGCTTTGGCCAACAGGGCAAATGAGATCCTTGGAGGGATAAACAGAGGAGTCTTGAGTAGAAGTAGAGATGTTATTTTACCTCTGTATTTGGCAATGGTGTGATGTCTGTTGGAATACTGTATCCAGTTCTGGTGTCTGCAGTTCAAGAAGGATATTGAAAAACTGGAGAGGATTCAGAGATAACCCATGAGAATGATTAAAGGATTAGAAAACATGCCATATAGCGATAAACAATCTATTTAGCTTAACAAAGAGAAAATTAAAAGGTGACTTGATTCCAGTCTATAAGTACCTACATGTGGAACAAATATTTAATAATGGGCTCTTCAAATCAATAGCAAGGAAAAGTAAAACATGACCCAATATCTGGAAGTTGAAGCTAGACAAATTCAAACGGGAAATAAGGCACAATTTTTTTAACACTGAATAATTAACCTTTGGAACAATTTACTAAGAGTTGTGGTGGATTCTCCATCACTGGCCATTTTTAAATCAGATTGGATGTTTTTCTAAAAGATATTCATTAGGAATTATTTTAGGAAATTCTATAGACTGTTATGCAGGAGGTCAGACTAGGTCAGTGGTTCTCAATGCACAGCCCACGGGCCGCTTGTAGCCCAATCAGCACACAGCTGCAGCCAGTGGTGGAGAATCCACCACAACTCTTAGTAAATTGTTCCAAAGGTTAATTACTCAGTGTTAAAAAAAAAATTGTGCCTTATTTCCCGTTTGAATTTATCTAGCTTCAACTTCCAGATATTGGGCCATGTTATACTTTTCTCTGCTATTGATTGTATGGCCCTGAGGATTTCACAGGTAGTATGTATATTGTGTGGTTGCAGCCCAGATAACACTTAGAGAGCTGCATATGTGGCTCACAATGGTAAATAGGTTGAGAACCACTGGACTAGATGATCACAGTGGTCCCTTCTAGCTTTGAAATCTGTGAATCTATAAAACCTCTGTCTTGGAAAGCAAAATGTAGTGGAAGAATACTTAGCAATAGTACCTTCCATCCACCCCTTCTCTCTCAGGCCTACTGTTTCTAAGTGGTAGATGTAACAGGGTTCCACAACCTGCCCCTCTTCCTGGCTCATTTGCCCTCCCCAATAAGGCTCAGAGAGGCCTCAGGGTTGTGCAACACCCATGTCTTTATTTACCTAACATTGTACCATCACCAGTGTCCATCTATATACAAGCTTTACAGGCAGAGTCAGCCTTCAGCTAGGAGGCCTCTAGCTTCCTCCCTTCCTGACTGACTCCTCCCTTTCTCAGACCAGCAGGTGTTGCCAATCCTCAGGCCTGCATCAGGCCTTTTCCATCAGCCCCAATCTGCTTTCCTTGATTGGAGCTGACTGGGCAGGGGCTAATTAGTTGCTTCTGCACCAGCACCTTTCTACAGTTGAATACACCATGTTGAGTAGAGTCACTTGAGCAGGGTTAGGTGACACAGTGCTTACAATGTTGGCAGTGACCAGCTACATTAGCACTACTAACATTTTTTTAAAACGTTTTTGAACTTAGCCAACATTAGCAAGAGTGGGAAATTTTTACAAAATTTCACTAGATAGGCCAGGATTTAAACAGTTAAAACACTTAAACAGTAGGGAATTCCAATCTTCACCTGAACAATTATCCATCGCGTCCGGTGTTCTGTCTCCAACAGGGGCCAGTATCAGTTCTTCAGAGAGAAGTGCTAGAATCCCCACAGTGGACAATTATAGAATAATCTGCTCGGAGGGAAAGTTCCATGCTAACCCCAGGATTCATTGAACTATTTTGTTCTAGCTAATGAAACTGTAGATGTTCATATTATTCATATACTGTAAATATGTAATCCACATATGAATCCTTTTGTGAAATTAGTTCTTTTTAAAAGTCAGCTCTTTGGGTTAGTTGCTTAAAACAACTATTATCTTAAAATACATATAGTGATGCTTCCTTCTTTCCCAAAGGAGGGAAAAGAAGCCTATGTAGACTTTCTTGCTAATTTATAAACATATTTGCTCCCATGTGGGTTTCAGAACTAGAATTATTTTTGTCAAATTATTATTCCTGCTTGAATATTATTTGTTTTGTAATGTTGCTTTTAGTTAGCAGTGTCCTTCATTCATAAGCTATTGACTGCATAGTCCTTTAAACACTCCATAAGGAGGTCTTCATAGTGTACTGCAAGTTCTTCCCTGACATCTGCTACACAGAACTCAATCAGGTGCATGATCCCGGCTTTAAACATCTAATTCACTACTAATCTTTAAAAGGAATAGGATCATAAATTCAGACATTAAAGATAAATATTAGGTAAATTATAAGGGTAATGTGTTCCTAACTAGGTAATTTTCTGATAAGCACTGACATTTCTGGAAGATATTTAATTATTGATGCACAATACATCAGGAATTATTAATCAAAAGGGTATCATAAGTCCAAATGGATATAAATTACATGTATTATAATGCTGACATTATTTAATTCACTAGGATTTCTAATTTAATAGTCATGCTGGATTAGACAATGTAGTGTCATACCATGGGAATATTAATTTTTGCCTCCCTACCCTCCAGTTCTAAAAAGACAGAAATTATGCACAGTTTCCAAGTCTCTTAAATCAACATAGAATTTCAATGTAAGTTCGTATAACGAAGATAATTTAAGTTGGGTAATGATATCATAGACATTTTTTGTTTAAGAATAAAATAGTGGCTTTATTTTTCCAGTGATATTTTTCTACCTTTACTGTTCTTACCACTGCTCAATCTCATGTTATCATGTAGTGAAAACACATTTGCACCCATTTTTTATATAGCATTTAAGAGTCTAGTGCAACATTGATGCTTCAGTTTAAGAGATAAGTACTATGGGCCTGATCCTTATCTGATACCAGTTTTACATTGCTGTAACGCCGTTGATGTCAGTGGATTTACTTATGATTTACAACAATAAGAGAAGATTCAGGCCAAATATTTCTATTTATAAAGAGACCTATCCACTCTCCACTTATAAAACTGGAATATGCTCCCAGCAGAAATCCATTTGCTAACATAAGTATTTTTCAATGGGCCATCACAATGATATTTGAACGCTGTCTAAAATTAAACAGAAGTCCAGTCTTCTTGCTAATTGTCAGCTCCATTACCAATAGCATTTAGTCTGTGGCAAGGCTCCCTCAACTCTGTCCTTAAAGTTGCTTTGCTTTAGGAAGTTCGGGGGCACTTGTTCCCTAAAACTTTGAAATGGTTTTGCTTTTAATATAAGCCATGTAATCTAAGTAATAATAATTTAGAATTCCTTGACTAAGCTGTTTTTTAAATATAATGTTGCAATGAAAGTTACTTTTCCAAAAATGGAAAATTTCTTATTTTTCAAACTCATCTCTCTCACATGCCTTGTACAACTAATCTTCAATTTAACAATTAAAAATCTCCTGTGGTTACATAACATGCATGAGAAATTAGCGTAGAGCTGGGTGGCTTTTTTGTTGAGGAAGTTGGTCAAGATCATGCTTACAGTGGAAGGTTAGATACAGCTTTAACTAGGGAGTTACTATTGTGAAAAAAAACGTAGACATTGTTTAGGTAGTTCCTTGTTTTCTCTCTGTCTCAGTCACTCTAAATAGAGAAATATTCTAGTCCTATGGCCTTTCTTTATCAGATCCTTTAAGTAGATTTAGGTAATATTGCTCTTCCACAGCTTCCATGGCAACTCAAAACTGTTCAGAAGATCACTTCAGCTGCACACACTGGTGATAAATGGGAAAAAAGACAATAGCTCCCCAATGGTAACCTCTCAATTCTAAGTCATCCTGGTGTGCAAGTTAATGGAGGAGGACAAAGAAATCCCCCCCTTTCTCTAACAGAGGTAACTGGCAAAATGCCAGTCTCTATTTGTTTTATCGTGTACATTGTGGATAGGAATGTCTCAGACCTTTGGCTTTTCTGAAGTAATATGCTGCCATTGTTTAAAAAGTATCTGCAAGGTTTTTACAATTTCCAACTGGCATACTGTTCTTTGTGTTGTGAGAGCTGGCCTGGGTGGATTTTGGACTCTAACACTGAGAAACTTTAAAAAAAAAAAAAAAACTGTCAGTGTTTGGTTAAGACAAGCTCATTTTGGACCACTATTGTAATTTCATATTGATTATTTAGCATTCAGACCGCAGTGCAAAGAGCTGTAATTAGCTCTACATTGGGGAATTAATATGGTGCCTCACTACTTACTACTGAGCTCCTAGTCAGTATCGTAGGTTTCCTGTTTTGTTTTTAAATTGGCAAAATCCATCTGTTTTATTTATCCAAACTGTTCCCTGAGAATAGTTTTCAGTTTTGTGTGTGTATGTGTGTGCGTGTGTGTGTGTAAGCACCTTCCAATGTCAAACATTAGACTATGAAGACGAGTCAGGAAAGTAAACTTTATTAACCTCCAACACATAGCTGTGAATCCGGTTTAACAGGCAAAAAAGGTGCTTGCTAAATGGGTATGTAATATTCACAATGAATTCCACCTCTACACTCTGCATTAAGGACTATTATGATTAATTCATTGCCCAACGTTACAGCAATATGCTAAAAGATATCTTAAGGCATTCTTTTTGGTTTGAAATATTAAAGATTCAACATTTATATCAGTGTACATAATTTATATTCCAGTGCCTATGAGTTTGAAGAGAAGCTTGAATGTATTAACTAATTTCAAAAGTTGGTTTGTTAAGCATTTATTAGAATTTCCACTCAGTAGAATTTGGGGTACAGAGAAATTCATTTTAGAAGGGTGAAGTTAATAGAAAGATTGAGTTATTACCCTTTTTCTCTGTAATCTGTTTTGTTGCACAAGAAAAATGAGATTGCAGATATGTGCAATCTTAGCAGTTACCACGTCTTCAATGAAATTTGTCAGTTTGATCTTATATTTCAATGTGTATCACTTGTTACAGGTGAATGATTTATTAACTTACTGTTAATTAATGAAGGAAAAGGCATTTGGCTAGACATGTTTATTTTCTAATATTTCTGCATTGCAAGAAATGTACTGTTGAGCTCAGATCCTGGGCTACTTGAACATGTACATTACATTACATTTCAGAGGATACAGAAAGTTCTGTGTCACAAAAATAATTACCCATCAGATTAAGTATTGGATCTGGCCATAGATGGTCATTATTTAATTGGCTGGAAGGTCATGATTACATTTAATGTACTATGGCTGTTAGCACAGTTTCTTAGTTATTCAGCTTCCACTCCTCTCCTTTAGTCCCATTGTGCATTTGAAAGCATCATGGTACAAATACAGCAGTCTGATTCAATGTCTTCTGTACAAGTTCATGTATTTAGAGGGCGATTACAGATATTAGAGAGAGATCAGCCCTTTAAATGCAGGTTCTCTGTTGCCTGCTCTGCACGTTTCTCATTGATTAAAAACTAAAACTGAATGATTAATTTGGATACAGGCCTGGTATAATCCTGCTTGCTGGCATGTGGTGATATGTAGTGTTTTTCAGGTCTTGTGATTATAATTCTGCTGACATGGTGTAGGGCCGTGCACCTCCCTACAGTTTATTCAGGAATCTGTGTTAAGTGATTATTTCAGATTAAAGAGTTATTTCTTTAAGCACAAAACAAAATTGTATGAGATAGAGAAGATAGGATGTAGCTTTAAGGAATGAAACAAAGAAGCAGAGACCTGACTTCCCTCATGATTATGCACAGTGGTTATCGATTTATTAAAGGCCTACTCCCGAGACACACTGAGCATCCAATGTGACATGATGTGTGTTGGTGGCACTCAGCATCTTGCAGCAGGTGTTCATCATCTGCCAGGATCAGAGCAGAAAGAGCTAATAATATTCTATTAAATGACTGTTGAAGGCTGAGAATACATTTTCCTGAGATCATTGTTTAAAGATTGTTTATTGTAATGCCTGAGAACCAAAAGGTTAACAGGATAGTTTAAAGGACAGTGTCAAACTGTTAAAATATATCCCCATCACTTCTTCTCACCACTTCTTATGACTCCTTAGAAACTTGTTTCCTTAAGTAATAACACTCCAGGCTTGGGTCATCTGTGGGAATTGAACCTGGTACTTCTCGTGGTTCTTCAAGGCTTGGTCCCTATGTGTATTTTATATGTGGTTTACACATGTGCACCACGCACCTGGGATCAGAATTTTCCAGCAAATAGTGTCCATTGATCTGCACATGTGTGGTGGTTCTCCTCATGCTCTGAACCATGCCTTTCCAGTTCCTTCTTACTGCCACATGGCCAGAGTTGGAATCCTCTGTGTTCAAATGATCCTCATATGTCTCCTAATCTGTAAATATATATATTGTACATATTTTTAGTATTTAGTATTATTAGTGCTTTTAGATTTTTGGTGTTTATAGTCACAAGACCATAAGAAAGACCATACTGGGTCAGACCAGTGGTCCATCTAGCCCAGTGTCCTAGCTTCTGACAGTGGACTGTACCAGATGCTTCAGAGGGTATGAACAAAACAGGGCAATTTCAAGTGATCCTTCCCCTGTTGTCCAGTCCCAGTTTTTGGCAGGTTTAGGAACACCCAGAGCATGGGGTTGTGTCCCTTACCATCTTGCCAAATAGCCATTGATGGACCTATCCTATGTAAACTCATCTAAATCTTTTTTGGACTCAGTTACATTTTTGGCCTTCACAACATCCCTTGGCAACGAGTTCCATGGGTTGACCAGGTGTTGTGTGACGAGGTACTTTCTTATGTTTGTTTTAAACCTGTTGCCTATTAATTTCATTAGGTGACTCCAAGTTCTTGTGTAATTTGAGGGGTAAATAACACTTCCTTATTCACGTTCTCCATACTATTCGTGATTTTAGACCTCTATCATATCCCCCCTTAGTCATCTCTTTTTTTAAGATGAACAGTCCCAATCTTTTTAACCTCTCCTCATATGGAAGCTGCTCCAGATCCCTAATTCTTTTCATTTATCTTCTCTTTTCCAATTCTAATATATCTTTTTTGAGATGGGCAACCAGAACTGCAAGCAGTATTGAAGAGGAGGGCATATATTGGATTTATATAATAGCATTATGATATTTTGTGTCTTCTGTGACAGGGTCGGGCCAGATGGCTACAGGAGATAGAAGGCAGATATATTAGCCTCAGATTAAGCAGGTCCCTTTTCCCTGAGTAAGGTAACAGGGGTGGTTCCAGAACAATCAGGAACTTGCTGGAACCAATTAAGGCAGGCAGGCTAATTAGGACACCTGGAGCCAATTAAGAAGCTGCTAGAATCCATTAAGACAGGCAGGCTAATCAGAGCACCTGGTTTAAAAAGGACCTCACTGCAGTCAGTGAGGGGCGTGTGAGGAGCTGGGAGTAAGAGGCGCAAGAAGCTGAGAGTGAGTAGGCATACTGCTGGAGGACTGAGAAGTACAAGCGTTATCAGACATCAGGAGGAAGGTCCAGTGGTGAGGACAAAGAACGTGTTGGGAGGAGGCCATGGGGAAGTAGCCCAGGGAGTTGTAGCTGTCATGCAGCTGTTACAGGAAACATTAAAGACAGCTGCAATCCACAGGGCTCTGGGCTGGAACCCAGAGTAGAGGGCGGGCCTGGGTTCCCCCCATTCTCCCAACTCCCTATTTGATATAAGAGGAGTTGATCTGGACTGTGGGTCTCACCAGAGGGGAAGGTCTCTGGTCTGTCCCCTGACCCATTAGGTGGCCCAACAGAGACTGCGGGGGATTGTTCTCCTCCTTTTCCCCATGCTGGCCAGCGATGAGGTTAGCCGAATGAACGGCAGAGGTTTGTGCCACTAACAAAAGGAGCCAAACTGAGGACTGCCGAAAACCTCTGAGGTGAGCAAATCCTCCAGAAAGCGCAGAACCCACCAAGGCAGAGGAGGAACTTTGTCACACTTCTTATCTATCTTTTTCCTAAGGGTTCCATACATTCTGTTAGCTTTTTTGGCTGCCGCTGCACATTGAACAGATGTTTTCAGAGAACTATCCATGACTCCAAGATCTCTTTTTTGAGTGGTAACAGCTAATTTAGACCCCATCATTTTATATGTATAGTTAGGATTATGTTTTCCAGTGTGCATGATTTTGCATTTATCAACATTGAATTTCATCTGCAATTTAGTTGCCCAGACACCCAGATAAGTGAGATCCTTTTATAACTCTTCGCAGTCAGCTTTGGACTTAACTATCTTGAGTAACTTTGTATTGTCTGCAAATTTTGCCACTTCACTATTTAATCTCTTTTCCAAATTATTTGTGACTACGTTGACCAGCACAGATCACAGTACAGATCCTTGGGGACACCACTATTTACCTCTCTCTATTGTGAAAACTGACCACTTATTCCTATCCTTTATTTCCTGTCCATTTACCAATTACTGTAGTACTCCCTGCATAGAAAGACTGTGCCCAGAGTCTCAAAATTCAAGAACTGTATCACCTGCCCCCACTCCTTCTCCATCAGTGATGAACATCAGCCCTCTCTTTACTGCACTGGGGAGGCTCATTTCACCACCAAGTGTGAAATTTATCACTCCTTCCTCCCAGGGAGAACAGCTCCATCTGCATAAACATCTCATGGAGGCCAGGCAGACCTCCCTGTACAGTGGCTTCAGATGGGGAGCAGCACTGCTTCAAGCATGAGCTCTGTATAGGGACCATAACCATTAAGGCAAGAAACCTTCTCATGAGAGTAGGGGACACAGCAATAAGGACGGATCCCATCAAGATTTGTCTCTTAAAAAAAGATCTCTCCCTGTTTTGATCCAAGTCGGGTGAGCTCTCTTGTGTATGCCCCCAAAGAATTAGGTTTGCACAAATCTTTTGATTGATAAGGGAAGGTGCAAAGGAGAAAGGATCTGTTGGTAATGGGTCCGGCTCCAACACCAACTCACAGGCCAAAAGTTTGCATCTGCCAGCTCCAGCTGCAAGTTTTATGTTGGACTCATATTAGATGGTACTGACATACTCCAGGAATAATCAACCAAACACTGTCTTCTTAGATGCACCAGATTCATTGGTCCCAACCTCCAGGACTCCTCAAACTCTGGGACAGACCTTTATCTCACCGGAGGACATTTTTGCCTTGCTCTATCTGCAATTTATTTTTCTCTTGCGTCCAGTCCTCTTCTGGGAAATTTTGACACAAGAAGAAACCAGCTCGATGGTAAAGGATCTCTCCCCATCCCATCCACGAGCTAGAGCATGCTTCCCCTGGTTCCAACAACACCACTGGGGAAACTTGAACCTACCTTTTTGTCAGATGAGTCGGATATTCCGGACAAACCTTCACCCCCGCCAAGAGAGACCAGTCTGAACAAAATCTCTTCAAGGTCTTGGAGCTGCTCTCTTCCCAGACATTGGAACCCAGTGCACTGGGAACTTCCCCAACCAGTAGACCCTTCACACGGTCCCTACTGGAACCCATAGTCTGTACAGTAGATGCCCTGCCCTCTTCCCCTGGGCAGTACTGCCCAGCCCTGCCACAGTACAAGGAGGAGGAAATTGAGTTGGATCCAATGTTAACAATGGTTCAAACAGCTGTGTCATCCTCCTCAGCAGATAAGACAGTTGCTCCATCATCTCCATCTCTGCCTGATGACTACAGGCAATACTAGGAGCTGTTGTAGAGGGTGGCAACTGAGCTCGAGATCTCTCTTGATGAGATCAGTGACATGCAACATAGACTCCTGGATGTTCTACAACCGTCTAGCCAGATGGCTCTGCCAGTAAATGAGGCCATTATGTTACCTGGCAAGGCAGCATTGTATATTCCAGGCTGCTGTGCCCCCACAGCGAAAAGGGCTGGAAAATATTATTTTATTCTGGTTAATGGGGCAGAGTTGTTATTTACCCACCCACTGCCCAATTCCTTCATAGTGCAGGCAGCCACTGAAAGCACCACATTGCATCACCCCAAAGCAACTCCATCAGACAAGGGCACTTAAATGCCTTGACCTTCTGGAAAGGAAGGTATTTTCATTGACCAGCCTTCAATTCAGAATTGCTAATTACCAGGCCCTGTGAGCAAAACAAAATTTCACAAATTATTCCAAGTTTCTGGAATTCAAGGACAAACTGGAATTCAAGGACAAGGAAGACATGGCTCAATTCTAAGTGTTCCCTGATTAAGGCAAATTGGTAGCTAAGTCTTCTTGCCAAGCGAGCTATAGTCATGAGGTGAGAGTCCTAGATTCACGCTTCAGGGTACCCTAGGAAATGCAGAATATCCTCAAGGACTTGCCCTTTGATAAGCCTAATCGCTTCAATGAAAAGACAGATGAGTCGCTACACTCACTTAAGGGCACTAGGACAACCCTAAAATCCCTGGGCTTTTACACCCTGGTTCTGAAGAGAAAGCACCATCAGCAGGTTTACAAGTCTAGACCTCCCCCTCAGCTCTTTTTTTCACCAAGGCTCTTACGAACAGCCATGTAAGCACGACAAAAACCTAGATTTGAGGCTTCTTCAACCTCAGCTGCTGCCAGGGCCTGAAATGTACTTGGGTGTGACTCTGGTCCTGGGCTGTGCACATATCTTACACTATACACGTCCCTTTCAACACAAGCTGGAGTCAGATGAGGTTCATCCTATCTTCACTCTCCCCCATAAAAATAATAGATTGACAATAGACTAGGTTGGTCAGGAACCTGAATGACAAAGGGGCACTCTAGCTGTGTTTCGGAAAGATAAGGCTATTCTACCCATCTTCTACGACTGAGTGGAATGCAATAGAGAAGAGAGAGATGGAAAAGAATAATTTTATATTTTAGAAGTGTGAAGGGTTTCCCCTTTTAAGATGCCACATGATGTGCTGAGATACCACTGAGCCCGCCTGTTCTGCCAGCCTGGGCACTCTTTTTACCTGTCTTGCTGAGCCAGGCTATTAAGCCTCCTCCAGCACACACACAGGTATGGCCACATCCAACTGCAAAAACAACACAGACACTGAGATCAGCTCTGGGAAGACTCAGCTTAAGGGACTTGCCCCAGCACTCAGGTGTCCACCTCCCTTGGAGTGCAGACCCAAAGGTATATTATGAAATCCTCCTCCCTCAATGTGGAAGAAGGTATGCACAGCCTCTTACCCCTCCCCCCCCATTATGAATTGCACAAACAGGTTTTATATGATAGAGGTATATAAAAACATGAATGGTGTGGAGAAAGTGAATAAGGAAAAGTTATTTACTTGTTCCCATAATATAAGAACTAGTGGCCACCAAATGAAATTCATGGGCAGCAGGTTTAAAACAAATAAAAGGAAGTTCTTCTTCACACAGCACACAGTCAACCTGTGGAACTCCTTGCCACAGGAGGTTGTGAAGGCTAGGACTCTAACAGGGTTTAAAAGAGAACTAGATAAATTCATGGAGGTTAACTCCATTAATAGCTATTAGCCAGGATGGGTAAGTAATGGTGTCCCTAGCCTCTGTTTGTCAGAGAATGGAGATGAATGGCAGGAGAGAGATCACTTGATCATTGCCTGTTAGGTTCACTCCCTCTGGGACATCTGGCATTGGTCACTGTCCGTAGACAGGATACTGGGCTGGATGGACCTTTGGACTGACCCAGTGTGGCCATTCTTATGTTCTTAGGATTATATTATAAATAAGAAATAAGTTTATTAACTACAAAAGGTGAATTTTAAGTGGTTAAAGAGATAGCAAACAAAACAAATCAGATTACTAAGCAAATAAAACAAAACATGCAAACTAAACTTGATTCACTAAAGAAACAGGTTACGAAATGTAATTTCTCACCCTAAATGTTGAATTTAGGCAGGAATGCAGAGTTTCTGTAGCTCAGAGTTCCAGTTGTTTTTCTTACAGACTGGACCCTGTCTCAGTCTGGACTCACCCCTGCCTTTCCCTTCAGGTTGGTTTCTTTGTCCCTTCAGGTACTTTCAGCAGTCTTTCTTCTTGGGTAGGCATGGATGAGAGTCCCCTTTGCCTTCCTCCCCACCCTTAAATAAGATTTACATAAGGTGGGAATCCTTTGTTTTCCAAATGTGACACCCCCCCCCCTTCCCTTTTAGTGGAAAGTTACAAATACTCCAAGATAATATTTAGCATCAGGTGATCAGACCACCTGATCTAGTAGTGTCACAGTTACATCCCACGATGCCTCCCAGGAGGAAGAGAGATTAGTATCTTCACAGTCTTGTTGTTCCTTTCATATGGCCCCTCAAATCTGATGGCCTTTCGTCTGGTGGGTGTCTTCCCAATACATACCCAGTTGTAATTGTTACATAGTCCCTATTCCTAACTTTAGATACAGAAATGATACATGCATACAAATTGGATAATCACATTCAGTAAATCGTAATCTTTCCAATGATATCTTACATGAGCCATCTTGCAGAAAGTACATCTCATTTGTGTCGTATCCATATCATAAGCATATTTTCATAAAGAATATGGAGTGTAATGTCACAAGAAGTGTGGGTGAATTTTACCTCTGAGCAGAGCCCAGCACAAGATTGATTCACCACTAAAGTCCCGCTTAAGCCTCTGAAATAAAACATAAGTTTTATTTGGCTAGACCTTGTGCTGGACTTCTGGCTGGAGGTGACTCTCACCCAACATGAAGAAGTTAGTGTGAAGTCTAAAGGCAATTTACTGAGGAATCACTCCACTGCTAGGTGAAAGGTTATTTGCTTGGAGAAATAATTCAGTTTGCAAGTGTTCCCTAAGCATGCAAGAAAATCTCTTATCTGAGTCGAAGAGAGGCCTCTGAATAGTCATGATTGTACTTCCCAGCCAAGTGAATGTGTTTTGTTGGCTTTCCCTCAGTAGGGGCCCATGTGTGAAATGGGAATTCAAGGTTGAAATGGCATCTGTGTGATAATTTATTTGAAAATTGCATGATGATGCCCCTAGATGAGAGAATACATAAAAATTCATAAGATACATGAAGAAGCAAATGTCATTAATATTTATCAGCCTTCTCCCTTTGTGTAACATACAGATGTTAACTCATTGTCTCATTTAAATGCAATATACTCAATATATGGAAGAAATAATGGGCAGTAAATTTCAGTAACCTAATTCTATGTCTTTCCCATGGCAAAGCTGGTGCACAGGGTGGAAACCAGTCTCTTCCATTCCTCTTTGTAATTTGCTGCTGCTTCCGTTTGCTCTAGGGCATTGAGATCGACTATTCTACCCTCCTGGTTAAGTGTTCTTCTTAACGTCTCTCTTGGGTGCTCTTGTTTCCTCACACCAGTCGGTTTCCACTTGCCAGCTTCATGCAGTAGCGTGTGTATTGATATCTGGAGTACATGCCCCAAATATGTCCAATACTTCCTTTTGAGTCTGAGGGAAGCAAGCTGCTCATTGCTGATTTCTCAGATCTCTTCTTCAGTGATGAAGTCTTTCCAAGCTAGGCCCCGAATCTTTTGTAAGCATGTATTTTTGAACGCCTCTAGTTTTCTGTCTAATGTTTTAGTAGCTCTCCAGCTCTCACAGCCACGTGCTAGCACTGAGATTACATTTGAATTGAAAATTCTGAGTTTTGTTCTGATGCTGTTTAACATTTTTTTATTTCTATACATTGTTGAGTTTAGTAAATGCTGGGATGCATTTCCTACTCTTTATGTCACTTCCTTTTTGAGGTCTCCATTGGCTAATATGGTGTTGCCCAGGTAGATTAATTGTTCTGCTTTCTTGATATTTTTTGCCTTCTAATTTGATGCTACTGCTTGCCATGTGTGTTTCAGGGATGTTTGTAACTTAGTGCTGCAGAGTAAATCTACACATGGCCACACAGATGTGCAGATAGCATGTCTGCTTTGGAGGTAGTGCTTTCCAGCATTCTCCTCTTCTAGTGAGTCTATGAAGGAATTAATAAACTCTATAAATATTCAAAATTAAGAAATGAATAAGACCAGTTGCTCTGTCATAGGCTTAAAAGCAAATCTTTAGACTTAGTCTATTGTCTTTTTTTCTGTAATTTAGGAAAATAAAAAATATAATACTAACACTCTACTGACTCCTTTTCAAGCTTTCTGCCGTAGTCTCATCTACACTGACGATAATAGGGCCTGTAACTCATCACTTAGTGCATCACTGGTTGTAACTGATGTATAGACACGACTTGGGTGTAAACATAGTAGATTCTGGACAACACTACAGCTTCCATTGTTGCTGCCTATATTGGTTGGCAAGGTGGTGAATAATAGGTCCTATTTTTGCTGAGTAGATGCATCCTCTAAAGATCATCTACAAACAGGATTTGGATCTAAATTTCCCTAGAGATTGGGGTGCTTGGAGCCCAGCACTAGATTAGATATATTTTAAATGTTTTCAACAACACATCAACTCAAATCAGCTTCCTGTTTTAGGACTTTATTACAAAATCTATATGCAGACCAAGATTTTTAACGCATTTTACAGTGAACCTGGACTGAATTATGATATTGCATTTAAATCATGAAAATTAATGGTTTTGCACACAAAAACCAGGTGAAACTGTAGCTTTGGTTTTTTGTTTTGAGATTTTGGGTTAATTGATTCAGACCCACACATATCCTGAAATGACAGAAGTATTTGTGTGAATCTCTTACTGAAATGCCCAGTTTTGTACCGATGTGACTGAGAGACTACAGTTGGCTGTAGGACTACAAAGATAGCAGATAATGCCACTTTTTTTCTCCAGGCCTTTCAACAGACTTCAGGGAATTACAGCATTAGGCTCTGTCTCACTGGGAGAAAAAATAAATTAAATAAAACAAAATCAAAATTGATGCAGTTCTCTCTGCAATAGAAGCCATCTCTAATGAACTATCAGAGACACATTCTGGTGTGGAATAATGTGTATCAGACCTAAAAGATACTCTCCACACAATAGATTATAACACAAATGGCACCAGAGGAGCAGTTTCAAACTGCCTTGAAGAAAATCAATGATCTAGAAAACTAGAGCTGAAGCAATGATGTTAAGAACTGTAAAAGTTCCTGCAGGAATTGAGGGCTCTGACCCTGTGAGGTTTTTAACTAAATGGCCACTTAGTTTATTGGATTTACTCAGAAAAAATGGTTTAAATGAAGCTGGATGGAGAAAATATTCTCTATTATGTCAAAGACTGAAAAATAGTGAGAGCTTTAACCAGGTAAGGGAGCTTAGGGGAGAGCTCTTTCCTACACAGTTGGAAAGAGAGGACTTCTGCCATGATGTTTACAGAACACTGCCAACTGATGATGTCTAGGGAGGTGGGTAGCTGAGACTACTGCTGATCTGATTGTTTCCATTAACAAAAAAACAAATAAGCAAAAATACTCTATATCTTCTAATTGCACACACAGCTAGTCTTAAAGTTTGTCTGTATTACTGATAAGTAGAACTGTTCAGGAAACAGAATTTCCATTGCACAAGCTATTACAATATTTCAACAATTGTTTTCATCCTAAAATAAGATGAAAGATCAAAATATCAAAAGTTTTTCACAGAACAAAAAGTTCAAAAAAATGTATTTGGAAATGCAGAAATGAAAAATGTTGACATTTTTGATTGAAACAAAACATTTTGTTTAGAACGTTCCCATTGACAAATATTAGTGACATCCACCAAAAAATTCAATTTTGAGCAATTGAGATGGGAAAATTCTGAGTCAAAAAATTTCAACCAGTTCTATTGATTACATATGTTTACAGCACCCTCGCATAATGGGATCATGGCATGCTTGGCATATAGGTACTATCTATAGGCATATACATTTAATGATTGCTTTGACCACATATTAGTTTCCTGGGAAAAACAATTTTACCCATCATCTCTGAGGGTAATGGTTTTTGGAGCAGTGGAAAGTTACCAAAACACAGAAAATTGAAAGCCAGGTACAGGGATATATAAATACACTCACAGAGTCACAATGCCGAAATTGGATACCACACCCAGGAAATCTGGGCAGGAGGAAGGAAGGGGTCAGAATGGTCAAGGGCAAAGGAAGGCAAGCTGGGGGAAAGACTTTAGAAGGGAAAAGCAAACCAGCATGTATAAGCTTCATGAGGCAGGAGACACTGCCTATCTTCCTGAACAGAAATAGTCATTGAAGGACTTCCAAAACAAGGGTGAGCTAGTGAGGGCCATTATGTTTAGATTGTTTGTTGTGTTCTATATGATCTGTATTCTCTTGTGGTTTATCTGTTACGTATAAAAGAGCAATGGCGTTAGAATCTGTGCAAAGTGTCTATGTGTATTACATCCTTCACAACTATTGCGTGCTCCTGAGAGAGTTAAACTGTAACCTAGAAGTTTCCCATAGACTCATAGAATCCTAGGACTGCAAGGGACATCAAGAGGTCTTCTAATCCAGTCCCCTGCACTCAAGGCAGGACTGAGTATTATCTAGACAGGCGTTTATCTAACCTGCTCTTAAAAATCTCCAATGACGGAGATTCCATAACCTCCTAGTCAATTTATTCCAGTTCTTAACTACCCTGGTAGTTAGGAAGTTTTTCCTAATATCCAACCTAAACTGCCCTTGCTGCAATTTAAGCCCATTGCTTCTTGTCCTATCCTCAGAGGTTAAAGAGAACAATTTTTCTCCCTCCCCCTTGTAACAACCTTTTATGTACTTGAAAACTGTTATCGTGCCCCCTCTGTCTTCTCTTTTCCAGACTAAACAAACCCATTTTTTTCAATCTTCCCTCATAGGTCATGTTTTCTAGACCTTAAATCATTTTTGTTGCTCTTCTCTAGACTTTCTCCAAGTTGTCCACATCTTTCCTGAAATGTGGCACCCAGAACTGGACACAATACTCCAGTTGAGGCCTAATCAGTGAAGAGTAGAGCAGAAGAATTACTTCTCGTGTCTTGCTGACAACACTCCTGCTAATACATCCCAGAATGATGTTTGCTTTTTTTGCAACAGCGTTACACGGTTCACTCATATTTAGTTTGTGATCCACTATGACCTCCAGATTCCTTTCCAGAGTGTTCCTTCCTGGGCAGTCATTTCCCATCTTGGATGTATTCAATTGATTGTCCTTATTGCATTTGTCTTTATTGAATTTCGTTCTATTTACTTCAGACTGTTTCTCCAGTTTGTCCAGATCATTTTAAATTTTAATTCTGTCCTCCAAAGCACTTGCAACCCCTCCTAGCTTGGTATTGTCCACAAACTTTGTAAGTGTACTCTCTACCATTATATAAATCACTAACGAAGATATTGAACAGAACCGGACCCAGAACTGATCCCTGCAGGACCCCACTTGATATGCCCTTTCAGCTTGACTGTGAACCACTGATAACTACTGTCTGGGAATGTCTTTCCAACCAGTTATACACCCACTTTATAGTAGCTCCATCTAGGTTGGGTTTCCCTGGTTTGTTTATGAGAAGGTCATGCAGGATAGTATCAAAAGCCGTACTAAAGTCAAGATATACCACATCTACCACTTTCCGCCATCCACAAGGCTTGTTACCCTGTCAAAGAAAGCTATTAGGTTGGTTTGACATGATTTATTTTTGACAAATCCATGCTGACTGTTACTTATCACCTTATTATCTTCTAGGTGTTGGCAAATTGATTGCTTAATTATTTACTCCATTATCTTTCCGAGTACTGAAATTAAACTGGTGATCCCATCTCTGGTGGGAGTCTCGCAGAGGATGTATTTAAACTACTGGAATATCTTGGGAACAACATTCGTCCTGGGAGCCTAAAGCAGGTGAGCTGAAGGGCTCTATTTCCATGAAGGGGTAGCAGACTGAGAGGTCGTGCCCCAGGAAATGTGCCAGGGAGGCCAAGGGAGGAACCAATGCTGCAGCCTGCTGAGATCCAGGGAAACACAAAACACCTGGGGACACAGAGAATTGGATTTCCGTCACACCACTCTGGTCGGGAGCCATCCGGGGGAGCCCAAACCTGTCTATGACACAGTGTAGTACAAATATAGAATAATAATAATAATTAACACTTCTGGGTTCAGAGAGAGACCAGGTGGGAAAAAACATCAGAAATATTTCTATTTTTAAGATGCTTTGAAACAGGTCGACATTAATCCATGATGAATTACAGCAACATTAAATGTTGCATCCCACTGAGTACAAAACGAAAACATCAATATAAATATTAAATCAGGGAATGTTAGGAAGCAATAGTTAGTCACAGATTGTTATAAAAGTGTTGCCTCAAATCTGTTATGATATTGCAGCTGTGTTTCTTTCATTACCCAGGAGAAAGTTAAAAGAGCTTTACAGAGACCAGGATCAAAGTTACTGTACTTTGTGAAGGTTGGATTGTGAAGGCTGGACAATCCTTTCCCATTCTCTTAGCAGCCCAGTCTGTTGGCTTGCACTATTAGGTACCCAGAATTATATCTCATTGTACAGCCTTCAAGGGAGTTGTGTGAACACATCAAGGTGAAAAGTATACCGTGCTCTCTCCCTCTTACGCGCTATAATTTTAAAAGTTTCTAAAAAGAATAAAAAGAATTTGTTAGTCTCTAAGGTGCCACAAGTACTCCTGTTCTTTTTTAAAAGAATATGATGTTCAGATGGATAATGAGAATGTCCAAAGATACAATAGTAAAGATAAAAAAAGGAAGGAATATATAAACCGTCATGTTTCATGGCATAAGCCAGCTTCTAACTAACAGGGGTTAGGAAGAAACTTCCCCGACAAACTTTTTTTCTATACCTGCACCTGCTGCCACCATGGCTGATTGCTCTGGGGGCCTTGCCATGGGCCTGGCAGCTCAGAGCTCCAGGGCTTCCACTGCCCGTGATGGCTCGGCGCTCTGGGGCTCCTGTTGGCTGATAGCTCCAGCCCTGCTGCCCTTGGACACGGGGCTGAGCTGAAGTGGAAAATGACACTGGGGTCTCTAAAAGCCACTGAATCTGTGACCTCCATAACAAAATCTTATCCTTAATCATAAGTAATTTTGGCAGTAATTTAGGGAATACTAACAAAGATTATATCTTCTTTTTAATGGCTTTTATTTGTTTAGTAATGTCAGTGTTTGTTATTGAAGTCCTGCCTCTTTCCAACATATGTAATTGTGATGGTGACTAAGACCAGTTAGACAAGAAATGATTTTATAAACTTTCTTTTGCGTTTTCTAGCTTTTGGTATTTGTGTGTAGGCCAGCCTCAACTTGATTTAAGTCTATCAAGACTCACGTGGTTCTGAAAGTTTGTTTAATTTTAAAAAGAAAGCAAAAACAACAAGGAGTCTGGTGGCACCTTAAAGACTAACAGATTTATTTGGGCATAAGCTTTCGTGAGTAAAAACCTCACTTCTTTGGATGCATCCGAAGAAGTGAGGTTTTTACTCACGAAAGCTTATGCCCAAATAAATCTGTTAGTCTTTAAGGTGCCACCAGACTCCTTGTTGTTTTTGTAGATACAGACTAACACGGCTACCCCCTGATAAAAGGAAAGCAAGTTCTCCAGACAACAGTAATGTACAATGCTCTGACTGGTTCACAAAACAGCTGTTGATACAAGGATTTTGCTTGCATGTAAATAACAATATTGATTATGAAATTCATTATAACAATTTTAAACTAAATTTCATGTTTTTGTATAACGTATGCATTCATAGCCTCAAAATTTCTAATACAGTGTTATTTCTGTATGCTCCCATTTAGCAAAGCAGCTAAGCATATGCTTAAATCCTGTTGACTTCAATGGGAATTAAGCACATGCTCTAAATCAAGCCTGTGCTCAAATGTTTTGCTGAATAGGGGTAGACTGCTGAATTGAGGACCTAGTTTTGAAGTCTCCAGCCTCTGTGTTTAAAATGTATGGGTTCAGATCCCACTTTAGGAATTGAGTTTATACTTGATGAAGACAATGATAATCCTCAGGAGATGTTTAAAAAAAAATAAACAAAACAAAATCATTCAGTGTTTTTGACAAATGCCAGAGTCATTTAACCTTTCCTTAAAAACTAAATTGACATTTTAAAAAGTATCCAGGATTAAAGACTTATTCCAAAATCTTGAGTCCAACATCATTGGTACCTAAAATTATGCTCTTAAAACCATTTTTACATGTTTTCCTTTGTGGGGTGCCCACCATTTGATGAAACTGGGCTCCTCTCTGCCTTTCTCTGGTAACATTCCAGCTTATTAAATGTCCAGTGGTGTTCTTAAGCACACAATGGCTGCACTGTTGGCCATTTGTATTTGTATTTGGCATTAGTATTAAAGGAAGTGAATAGCTATTTAAAACCAATACCCATTGAAATGCTGTTTGAGAATGTCCAAATAAATGCTGAATTACTGCGAGCTCTTATTATTATTTACATAGAAGAAAAAGAAGACTTTGATCTTCAGTAAGTCAGGCCTGGTCCACACTACAAGTTTAGGTCGAATTTAGCAGCGTTAAATCGAATTAAGCCTGGACACGTCCACATGACGAAGCCCTTTTTTTCGACTTAAAAGGCCCTTTAAACCAGTTTCTTTACTCCACCTCCGACAAGGGGATTAGTGCTGAAATCAGCCTTTGCAGGTCGGATTTGGGGTAGTGTGGACGGAATTTGACATTATTGGCCTCCGGGAGCTATCCCACAGTACTTCATTGTGACCGCTCTGGACAGCACTCTCAACTCAGATACACTGACCAGGTAGACAGGAAAAGCCCCGCAAACTTTTGAATTTCATTTACTGTTTGCCCAACATGGAGAGCACAGGTGACCACGCAGAGCTCATCAGCACAGGTAACCATGATGGAGTCCCAGGATCACAAAAGAGCTCCAGCGTGGACCGAACGGGAGGTACGGGATCTGCTCGCCATATGGGGAGACAAATCAGTGCTAGCTGAACTCCGTAGCAATAAATGAAATGGCAAAATATTAGAAAAAGTCTCAAAGGCCATGAAGGACAGAGGCCATAATAGGGACGCATAGCAGTGCCACGTGAAAATTAAGGAGCTAAGGCAAGCCTATCACAAAGCCAGGAGGCAAATGGAAGGTCTGGGGCAGAGCCACAAACATGCCGCTTCTACGTGGAGCTGTATGCCAAGCTAGGGGGTGCAGCCACCACTACTCCATCAGTGGAGAATCATGCAACAGGGAAGCAGGTTCGGGGTACAAGGAAGATGATGATGAAGACAATGAAGATAGCTCACAGCAAGGAAGCGGAGAAATCGGTTTCCCCAACAGCCAAGATATGTTCATCACGCTGGACCTGGAACCAGTAACCCCCGAAATCACCCAAGGCGTGCTCCTAGACCCTGAGGGCACACAAGGGACCTCTGGTGAGTGTACCTTTGTAAATTATTACACATGGTTTAAAAGCAAGCGTGTTTAATGATTAATGATTAATTTGCCCTGGCAATCGTGGCCAGTACAGCTACTGGAAAAGTCTGTTAACGTGTATGGGGATGGAGCGGAAATCCTCCAGGGACATCTCCAGAAAGCTCTCCTTCATGTACTCCCAAAGCCTTTGCAAAAGGTTTCTGGGGAGGGCTGCCTTATCCCGTCCGCCATGGTAGGTCACTTTACCACGCCAGGCCAGTAGCACGTAGTCTGGAATCATTGCATAACAAAGCATGGCAGCGTATGGTCCCAGTGTTTGCTGGCATGCAGACAACATCCATTCCTTATCTCTCTTTGTTATCCTCAGGAGAGTGATATCATTCACGGTCACCTGGTTGAAATGGAGTGATTTTATTAAGGGGACATTCAGAGGTGTCCGTTTCTGCTCGGCTGAACAGAAATGTTCCCCACTGTTAGCCACGCGGTGCGGGGAGGGGTGAAGTGATCATCCCAGAGAATTGGGTGTGTGTGCGGGGGGTAATTGGGTTTGTGCTGCATGTTAACCCGGAAACCGCAGCCCCTCCTTTTACATTGCAAACCCATTTTAAATGGCCAACCCAACGGGTGCTTGATATGGGAAATGAGGGCGCTGCTGTTTGAAACCATTCCCACATGTTATGAAGGTTAAAAAAGCCAAATGCAGCCCCACGTCTGCCAGCACCCAGATGACATATGGTGATGGTGAGCTGAGCTGAGCGGGCTCCATGCTTGGCGTGTATGTTGTCTGCACAGGTAACCCAGGTAAAAAGGCGCAAATCGATTGTCTGCCATTGCTCTGACGGAGGGGGAGGGGCCTGACAACATGTACCCAGACCCCCCCGCAACACTGTTTTTGCATCATCAGGCATTGGGATCTCAACCCAGAATTCCAATGGGCAGTGGAGACTGCGGGAACTGTGGGATAGCTACCCACAGTGCAATGCTCCGGAAGTCGACTCTAGTCTCAGTACTGTGGACACGGTCCGCCGACTTAATGCACTTAGAGCATTTTATGTGGGGACACACACAATCAACTGTATAAAACCGGCTTCTATAAATGACCTAATTTCGTAGTGTAGACATACCCTCAGTTGCTTCCTGGGACACAATGAAGGTATTACTAAATGTAATTTAATGTTCTGGAACAAGGCTAGAAAGATATCGAGATACAGATTTTAACGAAATTGTTAATGATCTCAAACTTAATTACAGAAAAGATCCTGATGAGGATACATAAAAGGCTTGAATGTAGCCAAAGCATCTCCCAAAGAACTTTAAAAAATGATTGTTGTTTACTAATTACAGACAATGCAGATGTAGAGTTGAGGCAAAAAAGATACCTACAAACAAAGATCTCAGTCCTGCAAACCACCTGTGTGAAGCTCATTCAGGATCAGGGCTAGACTTAAAGTAGAATTCACACATAGTTTTCTTAATTAAAAATAAAATAAAATAAAAAAAAAACCCTAAACAAAAGTTAACTTTTTCCTAATGAGAAATGCAAACCTTCAAAGATGCTCCCCCAAATTATAGCAGTTCAGCAGCTTTCCTAAATTAAAAATACATCCAGACTAGAGTCCTGATCCCACAAGTACATGAGTTACTTTGACTGATGTGAGCAATTCTTCTGTCTTAGTGTATAAATGTTTGGAAGATTGGGACCTTTTTTTAAAGCTATTTTACATGAAGATTAAAAATTACAACTAGGAAAAAAAAAGTCAGTGACAGCAGCAATACCTACACTATACTAATACTATAATTAGATGGGGTGAGGATTATCTTCTTAAGCTTGTATCTGAAAGCTGGGTTCAATGTGACAGAGAAAAGTCTTACACATTTCTGTAATCCTGCACCTTCAGACAAGAAACGTGTGGCAGCCAAGGATGCAAATGAAAAGACTTTTTATTAGGTGGAATGTTTTTGTGGTTATTCATTTTCATCCCATTATTTTGGCTCTAACCTCCCTGAAAATATTGTTAATTTCTGACAATCTTGCTCTTTTGTGTGGTTTCACCTGCCTGCAAAGACAAATCTACCAAGTGAGGGATCATGCTCACAATAGTAATTCCAACTATTTTAAAAGTAGAGCCGAGCTGAATTTAGGGTAACTAATTTGTATTCAGATAAAATTTGTCAATTTTGGATCCGGATAGGCAACCAAATTTAAAACAAGAATCAGACAGTATGTGTCATTAATATGAACATACATGCATTATTTCTTTCTTTCAAAAGAGCTTTGTGTTGAGTTTGTTTTGTTTTTTTGTGATCAAATATTCATCTTTGAAAGAGCTGTAAAACGATTCAGTAGCACGGGTAAGTGGCTGTTTGGTCCTTTCTCTGCTGGCAAACTCAAGTTGTGTAATAACCTTGTAAGAGTACTACAGTGTTATATCTCAAGCTCCTGACATGGCTAATTTGTAGGTTGGGATACGCCCTTACTAATAAAAAATTGTTAATGTCTTGTGGCTTTCAGTTTGCTAAGGCATCACCTGTTCAGGACCACAAGGATTTGGGCAGTTAATTACATTATGAATGTCACCTGACTGGATAATAATTTACAGAAACCAGCGTTCATTTAACAGAACAAAAATCTCTGTATCATTTTTATTTAAACCAGCAACAACTAATGGGTTACCCTCCCCTCGTTATGTTATATAACATATGAACTATTTGCATTCTTCATGTGAGTGTGATAGTAGACATTGTTAAAATCTTTATTTAAATTCTATTTTTTATAATTTTATTATATTTTCTCTTCAGAAATGCACATTTTGTGTTGGCAATTTATATTTATAAAATAACAGTTCTTTGCAATTATAAATGGGAAATATAATTAATGCAATGTTAAGAGTGCACAACTATGCACTCAGTAATGAGCATGGGCCAAAAGTGTCATTGATCATGCATCCTTAACTCTGCCCCCTTGTGCATCTGCCTCATCATTAGTATTATTACTTATTCATTATTTGTATTACCTGTAGCAATAGTCTTTATTTATCTCATCCCAAACTTTTTTATCAAATAATAAATTATAACATCTTTCCTGTAACTTTAATTATATTGCATAGTAAGACTGCATGATGTAGATTGCGTGATATTTTCTCAAGCTTGTATATTTATAGTGGATCATTATTAAAATGAAAATAGTGTGTCTTCATAGACTTTGACGTCTGACGTCATAAGGTCTCTCCTCCCTTAAGTAATATGAGGTGGAAAGGAAGTAAAGATAAGAGAGAACAAATGGTCCCAGAAGACATGCTAGCATAGGCGCTGACTCTGTGGGTGCGCTTGGGCCGGAGCACCCACGGGGAAAAATCGGTGGGTGCCCAGCTTACCTCCGCCACCGCTCCATCTCCTCCCCTGAGCGCGCTGCATGCCTGCTTTTTCCCCCTAGCTCCCAGCGCTTGCGCCGCGAAACAGCTGTTTCTCACGGCTGAGAAGGAAGGGGGGTACGCTGCACACTCGGGGAAGACGCCGGGGCGGGGATTTGGGGAAGGGGTCCAATAGGGGCAGGGAGGGGGCGGAGTTGGGGCGGGGACTTTGGGGACAGGGTTGGTATGGGGGCGGGGCAGGGCTGGGGGGGCATGAGCACCCACCGGCGCCAGGGAAAGTTGGCGCCTATGCATGCTAGCACAAAGGTGTCAAACAACTAGCCAACAGGCCCTATTGACATATTTGTGTGGTCTGCATGGCATATTCAGATTCTGCAGAATCTAAGATTTTTAAGTACATTTTCAAACCTTAGGCCTGGTCTACACTACGCAGTTAGTTCCACAGCTTACGTTGACCTATCTTCACTTAAATATGGCTCCCGCGAACATAAGTGCGTCTCTATGCCAATTTAGTATCACCACCTCCTCAAGCAGTGTAGAGTCACGGTCGATGTAATTAGGTCGACACAGTATCAGTGTAGACACTCCACAAGCCATCCTACAATGCTAACACTCCCACTGACAATACAATCGACAAGGCGCTACTTGTGAGGACACACACCACTAACATAAGGAGCCAAGTGTGCACACACACACAGCAATTTAATAAATGCAGAGGCTGTATGCTGATATAAGGTAGGTCGACATAATTTTGTAGTGTAGACATGGCCTGACATCTGTAGGAGATCTGCTGTGGGGCAAGATTAGTATGTGTAGTTCTATATGTATTCTCTGGTCCACATAACATAATTAAAAATACAACTCTGCCTTCTCCAAAAATGAATTTGGCCCCTCTGCACAAGTCATTTTGTGGGAGAGCTTGTTTTAAGTTGTCTTATGTAGAATAATGTGATAAACTGGGTATTCAGTTTAACCCAGTACATAAGCAGAAGCAAAAGGAGTTAGAGAGGCATAACAGGCTACCAGCAGAGGCCAAAATATCTACTGTGCTTGTTCTATTATTGTGGGAATGTATTCATTATATTTTAGGCAATGCAGAAAACTCTGATTCCTAGACCTTACAGGCTGTGCAACAGATGGTGGTGCTTTGAACTGGCATATGAGAAAGGTGTTAAAGCAACTTCCAGAGATAATAGAGCCACAGCGAACGGATTCAAAAAGACACCATTGATCCTTTCCCCGCCTCCCTCTGCTTATGGAAACAAAGAAAATGTGTTGACAGCAGGTTGTTCACCTACAATCTGTAGATCATTGTTAAATGGGGACTCATTTTGAGACGTTTCATAAGTTATTGTTATGGATACCAATACATTACTAAAAACTGAGTCTATTTCTTTTAACCTTTTTTAGCAATCTTACTGGTACCACTTGGAAAGAGAGCTTCCTTTTGTGAAAGAGTGATAAATGGTAATCTATATTTTTTCTATCAGTGAGGGGTTGGCTTTTTGAGTCCTCCTTCTCCATTCCAGACTGTCTTGAGGCAGTTCCTCAAAAACTCCTCAGCTATTCAAATCCTTTTGTATGACAGCCATCCATCTATTTTTGGGTCTTCCAACCCTTCTATCTTCGTCCACTTTAACACCCTGTTTCCTGTGTAAATGTAGCATGTTGTGAGTTATGCCTCCCAATTTGAAGGTCAGGGGTCATAAGGGTTATTGGTTATGGGGGAGCCTGCTACCAAGCAGACTTATGTGGCTAGAATATCTGTGTGTTACTTATTTGTTTAACAGTTAAGTCTCTAAAACTTTTTTCAGCAATAAATTGTTAATCAATAGACTTGCTGTTGCGGGGTAATATGGATTATACCGTGTATATAGCTAAATATAGTTAGAAATTATAAACTAGAGCTCTCTGGTGGTGCGATCTGACTGACTGACAATTGGAGAAAGACTGCTATCTGGATCAGGCTGCTGAAGTTGATACCATATATTAGTTATGAGATCTGAATATCATCCAGGAGCGTGATGCTTAAATTTCCCAAACAAGCAACTGGAAATCTTTGTTAACATAGAGGGCAGTGATACTATTTTCCACTTACTAAAATGCTACAAATATATTGGTTCTTGAAGTCTAGACCTGAAGTGATTTTGGAGAGGATCTTGCAATATTGTACTTACAGTGTCCAAAAATTGTGATACCACCCACCACAACCACCCCCAAAAATGGCAGAACAAAATGCCTCTTAAGCACTTTGGAGGGCTTTGGAGTGAGCAGTAAAACTCTTGAACTCTGATCCATGCATAGTAGTGCATTGAGCTATTGACTGTATGCCACCAGGTCATCCCAAACCAACAATGTTCAAGAAGAATCAAGGGTGGGTTAGTAAATCACACAGTGAATGAAAACCTCAGTATAGAAGGGGAAAGGTGAAGGATTTCAAAAATTTCTTGGGAGAGCAAAAGATGTGGGAGTATGGAAGGATTTAGAAGAAGTTATTAGTACAGATTTTTATACTTTGCTTATCACTTTCCAATAATAAAAATATAGTCACTGACTCACGTTGCCTATTTTACTTAGCCTAAAATGTAATTGTTATTTAGAAGAGCTTTGTTTAGTTGCTGACATGTCTATGTACCATAACCCAATAAGCTTTATATACCCTGCTTGTTTTTTTTAACTAATTTACACATGCCAAAGACTAGATCCTGAATGACCTCTACTAGGTCCAGTAAGTTGAATGAAAAGGTATTTTCACTATCCTTGCCTTGGAAAAGTCTATTTATAAGAGTCCATCCACGTTTTCATTCTTTTGTATTATATTTGTCAGGCTTTCTGGCACCAGGCTGTGCAGGCTGAAAATAAAGTGTGAGATTTCCATTCCACAGGTGACAATTAGTGTGATGTTGGGAAAGTGCCCAACTTCTCAGAGACTGTTAGTAAATAGCAGAAGGCTGCAATCAGAGTTTTGCATATCAAATTATGGAATCATTGTTATTAGTGGGTGTTTTGCAACTCAAACATTTAGGGAAAATATTAACTTTCATTTACCACTGGTTTGGTATAAACATATTTCTTCTTTCACATTTGTTTCTTCCTATTCCTGCGAGAGTTTCAAAGTGGTATCTGTTAATCTAGTGGCTGCACTAGAATCTCTTTTTAAATTAGTGCCCTTGCACTTGTGCCGGTAGAGCTGATTTTTTTTTTTATTGAACAAACATCAGAATAAGTGATATTGATCCTCTTGTGAAGGGGTGTAGAAGGAACACTAGAATTTCATAGTTTACTCAATAAATAATGAAGAGCGGTTTGGATTTTTTTTTTAGTTGAGTAGCATTTTTTATTTATTTAAAATATTTTAATAGATAAAACGTCTCCTCACCTACACTCTTTTGAAAACTTCACTAACCACCTGTCAGCATCTTTTGGTGCCTAAATACATTTAAAAATCAGGCTCCTGACTTCAAGGAACAAGAGAGTAAATACTAACTCAGTTCACTTAGCCATTGGATTGCAGTGGATTCAGTCACTATCTACTTGGGATAATGGCTAACATATGAGAGAATAAATATCCTTTTATCAATCTCCTGAACCATTTAGGATCTCGTTTAGTTTTATTTTAAATTATTCAGTGCTGTAGTGATAAATGTAAAAATAATATCATTTATATTTGGGTCTAAATAACATAACTGCATCTAGTTAATAATTTACTATCTACTGCCTAAAAATCACTTTTTGAAAGCATTTCTTAGAAATAAGTATTTATGGAATTTTTAACAATAATTTTATTGTCCCTATATATCACAAATGCCATGAGGTCTGTCCTTAAATCTGGAAGACTTTGTTGTACATATTACAAATGTATGCAAGGAAAAGAGTTTATAAAGAGCATTTTGCAGTCTGAAATGATGTAACAGCAAATTTCTAACAGTGTTAATCATAGAATCGTAGGACTGGAAGGGGTCTCGAGGTCTTCTAATCCAATCCCCTGCACTCAAGCAGGACTGAGTATTATCTAGACTATCCCTGACAGGTGTTTGTCTAACCTGCTCTTAAAAATCTCCGATGATGGAGATTCCACAACCTCCCAAGGCAATTTATTCCAGTGTTTCACTATCCTGACAATGGAAGCTTTTCCTGATATCCAGCCTAAACCACCCTTATCATGTCCCCTCTCAGTCTTCTCTTCTCCAAACGAAACAAATCCAATTTTTAAATCTTCCCTCATAGGTCACGTTTTCTAGACCTTAAATCATTTTTGCTGCTCTTCTCTGGATTTTCTCCAATTTGTCCACATTTTTCCTGAAATGTGGCGCCCAGAACTGGACACAATACTCCAGTTGAGGCCTAATCAGTGTGGAGTAGCGCGGAAGAATTACTGCTCGTGTCTTGCTTACAACACTCTTGCTAATACATTCCAGAATGAGTGTACTCTCTATGCCATTATATAAATCATTGATGAAGATATTGAACAGATATTGATGAAGATATTGAACAGAACTAGACCTAGAACTGGTCCCTGTGGGACCCCACTCGATATGCCCTTCCAGCTTGACTGTGAAGCACTGATAACTACTCTCTGGGAACCGGTTTCCAATCAGTTATGCACCGATCTTGTAGTAGCTCCATCTAGGTTGTATTTCCCTAATAATAGATAGCTTTTATATTGTACTTTTCATCAATAGCTCTTAGAGCACTTGTCAATGGGAAAGTAAATATAGTTATCCCTTCTTATACGATGAGGAAACTGAGGCACAGAGAGGGGACATGATTGACCATGGTCACACAGTAGAGCATAGAATAATCTCCTTCCCAGTCCATTGTCCCAGCCACTGGACCATACTACCTCACCAGGCCAACTATACTCTTATTTTCTTCATACATTCATACAGAATGGCATATAGTTCAATGTGGTTACTGTGCCATGAAGAGTTGTATGAAACAAAGGACGTAAATGGAGGGTAGGACTTCATTCATTTTTCCAAGGAGTCTAAATTCAGAAAGTGCTACCACTTTTTGCTCATTCTTCCTCTATCCCTAGGCTAGTCAGATGTGGTAGTTGGAAACCCTCAGAGAGGAATTGCTATTTCACTGAATTCTCTGCATGTCTAGAAGAATGCTGCATAAACCATCTTTCTCCAGCTCAAATCAGTGAGTGATAGTGGATTTGGAGTCCTGTGGGAAGATTTCACCAGATGCTGACTGGCCAGATTAAAACTAGAGAAAGTGACAAATTCATGATTCGAGCTCCTGTAAACAACTACACTCAAAGCAATTTAATCTGCAACTGAAATCATTATGCATGGCACACACGGACTGGAGGCTAAACAGTGACTTCTGCTGTCAGAGTGCTAGACAGACAGACAGACAGACATGCACCTATGCATTCCTGTTATAAGCAGAGTTTGAAGAGAGCAGCTCTGCCTAGGATGGCAAGAGAAAATGGGAGGATATTAATGACAGAGTAATGGATACCTGTGAAGCATACTGCAATCAAGATAAGCAGCCAGCTCTCATGTTCTCCATCGCTGCCATCCTTCAGCTTGATGAGCTCTGGGAAAGCTCTGGGTATTTGTTCTGAAGTGAGTCAGTTAAATGCAATAATTATATTCCTTCAAGAAGTGAAAGTGACACATGTTCAACACTGACATGATTTTTTCCTCCTCCCTGATCATAACAATAGATTTGGGCTGATTTCCTATTCAGAGACAATCAGTGAGGGGGAAGAACAAGGAATACTAGCCGGATGCGCTGGCTGACCTTCAGACGAATTATTGTTTCTCTCGCTCCTGTTTTTTCTTCATTATAAGGGGAGCTACAAAAGCTTTCTATTTAAAAACAGGTGCATAAATGAGCGGTCTACTATAGAGATATAATTGATTCAGGACAGTAGTGTCCTTAATCTGACAGCTGCTTTTGTTGTCTTGCCCTTTTGTATGTGTGAATAGGAAAATTACTATTACAACCGATTCATGTCAGAAAAATATTCAACAAATATTTGCAAAGCAACATGTGTGTGTTTGGAGTATGGCTTGAAGTGTGTGTGTGTGTATGTGTGTTTATTGCACTTTTTTCTCCTTTAATATTCAGCATTGTCAAGCTACAAGGATGCAACTTAATTAACATTGGCATTTTAATACAGTTTTTGGCACTAGCTGTATGCAAATAATATATTTCAGCTAAATTGTATTTTAGTGATTTTTAGGTTCAAAACATTTTTTCCAAGAAATATAATTCCTAATCAATTCAAGTCTTGCTGATTTAAAAAAAAAATGTTTTCCAAGACACTACGATATAAGTCAAGGGTACAGGGGATAAACTTACTGTCACCTTTATGCAAATGTCTGTCACCCAGCACAAGGCTCTCAGATTAAAATTGAAATGCCAGTGGGTTGAGACAGTAATGTCTGCCGAATGATCAGTGGTGAACACAACTGACAGACCACAGCTGTTTGCTAAAATGAGAGCATCATTCTTGTAAAACACGGTGCATTTATATAGTTGGAAAAATGTAGATCAGTTTCACTGTAGATGTTGTTTTTGAAAGACTCTAGATGTAAATGAAGAATTCTTCTCTTAAAGACAAGTTTCCCCAAAGAGTTGCCATGCTTGTTATTATACATTAGTGCAGAGGTCAGAGGAAAAAATAGGATGTATAAAATATTTCTTATATGCTTAATCAACACTTTTGTCAATAAAGCCTAGAAGGCAAAAGTCTTGGGGGGGAGGCAAAACCAAGCTGTAATATTAGTCCTCAGTGAATAATTTACTTGATGAATTTAGCCTGTTTATCAACTCACCAAATGTCCACAAACAGATTGTAATCCCTGAAAATACACTTGTTATTCTAAATCACATAATAATTTTATTTGTTGTTTTATTTTTTACTCTCTAGATTGCAAACAGTTTGTGAGTATTTGATACTTGGGACTTGTCTACACAGGGACACTCGGGAAAATTAATCCAAATTAATTAAAGGTTTGAATTAAAAGTGGCTAGTTAAATGTCACTAAACCCCGGTGTAGACTCTGGCTCAGAATTCACTGTCCCCATGTAGAGAAGCCCTTGATTTTCAAAATGTAATCTGTGTTGGGTGGGTGTCATTGGGATATAAATTACATAATATTGTTTCTGTCCCCGATTGGATGAAGGTAATTCCTTTATGACCAGATCCTACAATGACTTAACCCCATGAAAAAGTGTTAGAGATTTTCTTCAAGTATATTACAGTATATCCTAAAAATACAAATATATATAAAGTTTCAAAAATAGTCCTAACCGGCAAGAAATGCATAAAATAAATGTGTGATCTGCTCTCCATGAGAAATCTATGTCCACCACTGAGTTTGTCTACAGTTGGAATTGGGGTGTGAGATTCCCAGCTTGAGGAGACATACCCACGCTAGTTCTTATCAAGCTAGGGGACTAAAAATAGAATGTAGCTGCAGCAGCATGAGTGGCAGGAGGGGCTAGCTGTCCAGAGTATGTGCCTAGGACCTTGGACTGGTACGTTCTCGTGGTGACTAACCCCTCCTACCACTCGCGCTGCCACAGCTACATTCACACCCACAGCTCCAAGTATAGACATACCCACTGTCTTCCATTCCTTGCCTGCCTTGGGCTGTTGTTTCTTTTGTAATGTTTGCCATTTAACCTATATTTAAAAACTAATAATAACTGTAAGTTTCTTGAGGCATGGACTTAGTGTATCTATATGCCTGGTCAGCACCATAACATCTGTATGGCACAATATAAATCATGTATTTGTGCCATTTTACGTGCTAACATGCCTGCAGAAAAGATATTGCTCTCCCCAATGGTAGAGGGAAATATTTCTTTTAGTAGTAATAAATAAACATTATCACATTTTCTTAAATTAAGTATTGAAAATTGCTGCATTAAATGAAATTCCTGTCCCAACTTAGTAAAGTTGCAACATACGTGCAGTCTATGGATTCCTGAGTGGGAACATAATTTGTGATAACATTCAACTGGGTAGTGCATAGGTTATCTTAACAGCTATAATAAAAAACATAAAGCTCCATAATCTCTTTAAAGTCTTCTCAGATAGAAATAAAATGTTATGATTTTCTAAAAACAGTAAATCAAGAATATAAATAACCTTCCAGTTGAAAAAAAAATCTAAATGGTATTAGTGTTAGTTCCTGCCATTTGAAACTATTTAGGTGTGACACAACTAAATGGAAGACTGCTTCTGTCAGGCGTGTGTATATTCTTGCATTTTCTTTTCCATAAATCCATTTGTTAGCCACCACAGGTGCTTCTGGATAGACTACATACCAGATTTTAAAAATCATTGCATTTAGTTGTTATAGGCTCAGCAAAACTTAAAAAAACAGTGACAAGAAAAAAGGAGAACCATAACTAAGAAGGACTATATATATATATATATATATATATATATATATATATATATATATATATATATATATATATAAAAATATCAGTACGTGACAGTTATGATGATTATATATTTAATATACAGACACATGCATATATATATATATATATATATATATAACCTTCCAGTTGAAAAAAATATATATATATGCATGTGTCTGTATATTAAATATATAATCATCATAACTGTCACGTATTGATATTTTATTTTATTATTTGTATTATTGTAGCAAATAGGAGCTTTAGTCCTGGACCAGGATCCCATTGAGCTAGGCACTGTGCAAACAGAACAAAAAGAATTGACAATGTAAGTAGAAAACAATGGCTGGATACTGACAGACAAATGGGGAAGTCCAAGGTAGGGTGACCAATATCCTGATTGTTATAGGGACAGTCCTGATATTCAGGGCTTTGTCTTATATAGGTGCCTATTTCCCTCCCCCCCCCCATCCCTGTCCTGATTTTTCACACTTGCTGTCAGGTTACCCTAGTCCAAGGAGACAGTGAGACAGTATCAGTCAGCATGATAAACAGTGGTTTCAGCACACCAGTAGCCTAAACGTTCTCAAGTTTTTTTGTAGGCATCATAGCAAAGGAGAGTTTTAAGTGGGGATTTGAATGAGGATAATGTGGTAGCTTTCCAGATGTTTACATGGAGCTCCTCCCAAGCATTTGAGGGAACACAGAAGAAAGTGCAAAGGTGCTTGTTTGAAAATGTAACAAGTGGGTGATAGAGCTTGTTATCATGGGCTGTTCGGAGGTGGGAGTCAACATCTCAATAGTGAATGAGAGATGATAGGTAGGGTGGGAATAGGCTGTGAAGGGACTTTAAATGAAGACAAGTAGCTTATGTTTAATGTGGTAGAGCAGGGAGAGCCAGTGGAGTGATTCAGAGAGAGGGGTGACATGATCAAAGTGACGGGCTAGGAAAATGATCTTTGCAGCAACAGTCCGAATGGATATGAGCAAGATAAGATTGTATTTGTCAAGGCCAGAAAGAAAGGTGTTGCACAATCGAGATGCAAGATGATGAGAGTTTGGACCTGAGTTTTAGTTGTGTGAGTGAATTGGAAACGCTCTATCTCAGAGATGCTATGCAGAAGATTTAGCAATAGCCTGGATGTGAGGCCCTAGAGAGTGGTTCGAGTCAAAAATGAAGTCCAAGTTATGGGTCTTAGAGTCAGGTAGGATGGTAATGTTGTCCACAATGATGGAGAAAGGAGGTGGAGATGGCAGCAGGGGAAAGGTGCGGGGGGGGGGAGCAAATATCACCAGAGATGAAGGAGGAAGAGGAAACAGATGTGGCACCTAAATTTGTGCTGGCTGTAGGAGCAGGAGATTGGGATGGAGGTGGGAAGGATGAGTAGGAAGAGCTGGTGAGAACTGTGGGAGGTTGAGAGTAATGAGGAAGTGGAAATAGTGTCAGTGGGGCGAAGAAAGGAGGAGGGAAGGAGTAAGAGAGATGCTATAATCCAGAAGAGGGGTGGTGAGAGACATGGGTGAGTGATACAAATACAAGTTTACCAAAATAAGAAAACAAAACAGGTAAGGGCTGAAAGTATACTCCTGGCACTAGTGCTGGGTCCAAGCTAGACTGGGAAGTGCCCCCTGTATGTGTATGAATTATTGTTAATAATTCTCCTCCTTCTTCCCCTTTTCCAAGCTAGATGGGTCGGGTTGCTGGATCCGTCTTTTCCAGGCTTGCCAGTTCAATGCTTACCGCCATATCCATTCCACCTCTTTACGCAGTCTATCCACTATTTTCTCAGTCATCCTCTTCTTGTTCTCCTCCTACAAACTCTAGTCTCAGGTGCCTCCCTAACAGGATTACCTTCATCCATCCTTCCTACATGCCCATAGCATCTCAGCCTCCTCTCTCGCAGCTTCTCTCTGATACCACAGAACTTGGTCTCACAGCTGATGACATCATTCCTCATGTGGTCCAGCAGTGTCACCTTCTCACTGTCCTCAAACAATGGCTTCTAGTCTTCTCAAGTGCCTTTCTTTACTCACCCATCTCTCTGATCTGTACCGAAGAGCTGGGCTTACCATGATTTGTATTATCCCTTCAGTAGCCTGGACATCTGTTTATCATAAATCACTCTGCTTATCTTGTTCCAGACTTTCCCCACGCTCTGCAGTCTTACTTGTACTTCTCTGTCAGTTTCTCCATTTGCTGCTAGCCAGCCCCCAAGATACCTAAACCTACAAAATTAATAATTAGTATATCATTCTCTCTCACAAACACACCCCACCTCTCTACTCTCTCACTCATACACACACCACCTCCCTACTCTCTCTCTCTCTCACACACACACACACCACCTCCCTACTCTCTCTCTCACACACACACTCACACACTCTCTCACACACACACACACAACCAACTCCCTACTCTTTCTTTCTCTCTCACACACACACCCCACCTCCCTATTCTCTCTCTCTCACACACCCCTACCCCTCCTCACTCACACACACATAGAGACACACACCCACCTCCCTATGCTATCTTTCTCACACACACAGACACACACACACATCTACCTCCCTTCTCTCTGTCACACACACACCACCTCCCTACTCTCTTTCTCTCTCACACACACACCCTTCTCTCTCTCTCTCTCTCTCTCTCTCTCTCTCTCTCTTTCTCTCTCTCTCTCTCACACACACACACACACACACACCCCTTTCTCTCTCTCTCTCTCACACACACCCATATGCACACACACACACCTACCTCCCTACCTTTATGGTAATAATTAATAAAAAATACAGACGCCAGATGAAATTTATTTGCCTAATACATTCGATTAACTAGTATTTAAAAAAGGACAAATTAATAAAAGAAATCTGTTCATAAATAATTCACGTACTGGAAAAGAGGCAAAATGCATTGAATAAATTGCCTTGAGTTGTTAACCCAGCTCTATCCATGACAGAGTGTTGATAACAAAGCAGTGTTCCCTTGGACTATATTTAAATAGATTTGCCATCTTGATGCTGACTAGCAGGTGTCGTTGTCACATTTGACAAGGTTTTATTGGACAAAATGTCCTGAATACAGATTAACTCTTTGTTCAATGTGTACTATTTTCTCTTTGCTTGAAAGAGGAAATATTAGGAATTAGATAAACTGATCCCTTTAGCGTCCATGTGTTTTGTACCACATTTTGCTATACTATGAAGCACTCACAGCTATGCAAACACCTGGCACTGAATGAAGCATTCACTACTATGAGCTGTCCAGTGACTCCCTGTAGTAGGGGCTTTGCTTGGTATTAAACGTGTTCCTCTACTTTACAGATCCTTACTTGGCAGTAAAATGCCTCATAGTGTCACATCAGCTATCACTACCCTGCTACCGTGTCAAGCAATGTTTTACTAACTGGAACTATCTTTTCTTTTCACCTGTGAAAGCAATTATTGGCCACAAAGCTGTGATAAATCGGAGCATGCAGTGATGGCCCAAGGTAGCTTTTGCTTTTGTAAAGCCTTTTCATCGATTTAAAATAAGGGAAAGACTGGATCCAGGTTCCATTTTATCTGAACTTCCAAAGTTCTGTACGTTGGAAGGTTTGATTTTAGCGTTTCTTTACTTCTTCCACTGATACTGCTTAATCAGAAATGAGATACAGTAAACCAATCCCCATTAGTTTCCAGAAGATGAATAATTTAGTCTGGGAGAAAGAGAGGCAATATGTCCATTTTGGTTATCCATGTTAGGCGTTATTTGTCTTCAGATGGATCCAAATCCTGTTATACAAAAAAGGTTATCTGTTCCATCAATACTATGTAAAGTTTAATCATTTCAGTCTCGTCTAGTCTGTCACTGATAGTTCTGCTCTCATTCCTGTATTTGAGAATGGCTTTGTGACCCATCATTAGCAGAAAAAAAGCACCATTTCTTTTCTCCTTTACTCATTACTCAGAGTGATGCTTTATAGAATATGGGGAACACAGCAGCTGACTGGGATTAAGCTGGAGTGTATGGCAACTAGATATTACAGTGATAGGCTTATTACAGTCTGGAATATAGATATATTTGTATGCGCTCAGACAGTGTAAGTCCTAGACCATGCACCAGAAATCTTTACATTCTGACTGTAACTTTAATTTACATACTGCAGATGCTATACAGCCTACTAAACATATGAACAATGGCAAAACGCTTTGAAGTGCTCATTGTGGGATAAGGAATAAATCGTAAGAGAAATGAGAATGTGTGGAGAAACCTTTTTTAAAGAGGTAGGTTAAGTCAGAAGTTGGCAAAGGCTGCATTAATGTCTGTGTTGTGCACAGAAGCGTGACAGTTCTGTTCTTAAGAGCACAGAAAAGCAAAATGATCTCAAATTGTTACTGTATGGCATCAAATTTTCTCCCAGAAAAACAGATGTAAAAGTTTAAAGTTTAAGTTTACTTGATTAATAGTAAACTAATTCCTCTTTACACTGCGTGAAGTTGAAAAACTTACCAAACTTGCTATTGAAAGTCTCTTTTCACAGATTGAGTGAGACATAGTTTATCTTTTGCTAGAGCAACGAAAGTGATGGCATTGGATGGGAAGGCAGAGGCACATGCTATTTAGTACACTCAGGCTGGCTCCTCTAAAAAAGTTTGAGAAAGGAGAATTTAGTCATGAAAACAAGCTGGGAGTTTGTGGCTTCAGTCCATATTTTTTCTGTATTGCAAATCTATTAAGCAATTGGCAGTTGTGCAAAGAAATGTGTAAAGGAGTCTCGAACCGAGGTTCGTTAGTAAAACTGTATTGGGATTTGTATGGACATAAAGGTGAGTTGGTACAACTGTATGGGAAAACTCTCTTCTGTGTTTGGCTATTGGGGCCTCAATTTTGCATGCATAATCTCTATCCCTGCTTCCCAATAAACCAGAGAAAAAGTTAACAAAGAAAAGTTTTTTTTTTTTTTAAATCCTGGTATAAAAAGAGCTGAATTTTCCAACTATGTATATTGAAACAAAAGCTTGTAGATTTCCCTCCTCCTACAATGGAGCTGTTCCTGTATTGGAGGTTTGTGTTTGACTATGGAAGCAGATCTGAGAGAACTGTGCACCTTCAATGAGTGATATCTGTTATACTGACGGATGGTTGATGGATATGTTGGAGAAGGTCAGGTGCTTTTAGAGTAGAACAGCCTCACAGCAATGCATAATTTAATGTATTGGTATCAGCTCCAAGAGTCCAGTATTCAAAGCTTTTGTACTGGCATTAAATTGATACTTGTGTTTAAAAGGCATTAAAGACAAATGTGCCAATATAATGGGAGAATAGTAAGGAGAAAGTCAAAGTGAAAAATGATTGCAAAATGTCAGTGAAACATTAAATGACCCTTCCAGTTTAAGCTCATTCTAATATATTGCCTTCATGGATCAGCTGTACTATCAAGTGACTGAAATTGGTTATGTAAGGGCACAAAAACAGTTGAATGGCAGCTCTGGGATGTAATCGGTTCTTTGGGTGAAATTCTGACCCCACTGGAGTCAATGGTAGAACTCCCTTTGACTTCAGTGGGTTCAGATTTTCACCCCTCATGTTTGAGGAAAGGAACTCAGACACCCCAAGAGGAGCAGGGTCCCCCATGTGCTGCTGGCAGACCAGGTGCCATTTCATACCAGGCCTCACTGAACACTTACAAATGCACAGCTGGAGACCACTCTTGCTTACCTTCATGTTAGCATTATCAAAATAGATATTAGAGGCTAAGTTGATAAGAATGTGTTTAGTGTTCAGATTTTATAAAATGCTTGTAGGATGCCACATGTACTTATCGCACTTCACAACATGGGCTATAGAGTTATATTGAGTGTTCACTTTGTAAATCTCTGTAATTATATAACTCATCAAACAGGAAAAGAAGTATTGATTAAGGTAAAGGGCTTGCCCTGCATACAAGATGGCCAATGAACGGCAAATGAGACATTGTGTAGCATCAAAGGAGAGAGGCCCTGTTGATTGCATTCCTAACTCCCTCCAGGAAGGGGAAACCTATGCATGAACTCATCCCATCAGTTTTGACTCTGGAGTGGAAGGGATAAAAATCCCTGACAAAGAGAAACTGAAAATATTTTTTTTTTTTTTTTTGCTGTCTGGACTTGGAGGGGAAAAGATTCCTAAACATAAGCAAAGAGATCGCCAGGCTGCTTGGCATGGATTAGCCCTGAAAGACGTTTTGAATTGAGAGATTACTACAACTCTGTCACCTTTGGAATCATAGGATGAAACTAATTGTATCTATATATTTGCTTGCTTTAACCTGCGAATAACTCTCTCATTTCTTTTACCTAGTTAATAAATCCTTAGTTAGTTTACTCTAGGATTGGCTACAAGCATTGTCTGTGGTGTGAGATCTAAGGGCTTGTCTATACTTACACACTCATTCGGCGGCAGGCAATCGAACTTCTGGGTTCGATTTATCGCATCTTGTCTGGATGCGATAAATCAAACCCAGAAGTGCTCCCCGTCGACTCCGATAATCCTGCTCGGCACGAGGAGTACACGGAGTCGACGGGGGAGCCTGCCTGCCGCGTCTGGACCGCGGTAAGTTCGAACTAAGGTACGTCGACTTCAGCTGAAGTTGCGTACCTTAGTTCGAATTGGGGGGTTAGTGTAGACCAGGCCTAAGGTACAAATTGATCTGGGACAAGTGACTGGTCTCTTGGAACTGGGAGCAAGCTGAATATTTTGTAATTTTGATGTAAGTGACCATTTATTACTAAGTCTGGCTTGTTTGGGTGACAAGATAGAATGGAGAGCCCCAGGGGACAATCTGTGACAATGGTAAGACTGTTACAGTGATACAGGAGTTCACATTTGTTACTGGCTTGGTGAAATCTAATTATAGAACATACCACCAGTTTGAGGTGTCTGCCCTGTTTTTAGACAGTCTGCCCTGAAGGTGGCACTTGCAGTTGTGAACCACTCCAGACAGCGTGTAAATTACCCCAACGCAAAATTGGTGTAGGAAGGGGCGTCACTGACACTCCTGAATATGATTTCAGAGTGGTAGCCGTGTTAGTCTGTATCAGCAAAAACAATGAGGAGTCTTTGTGGCACCTTAGAGACTAACAAATGTATTTAGGCATAAGCTTTCGTGGGCTAGAACACACTTCATCAAATGCATGGAGTGGAAAATACAGGAGCAGGTATAAATACATGAAAGGATGGGAGTTGACTTACCATGTGTGAGGTCAGTCTAATGAGACAATTAATTAACAGCAGGGAGGAAAAATAACTTTTGAAGTGGTAATGAGAGTGGCCCATTTCAGACAGTTGACAAGAAGGTGTGAGTAACAGTAGGGGGAAATTAGTATTGGGGAAATTAGGTTTAGGTTTTTTAATGACTCAACCACTCCCAGTCTTTATTTAGGCCTAATCAGATGGTGTCCAGTTTGCAAATTAATTCCAGTTCTGCAGTTTCACGTTGGAGTCTGTTTTTGAAAAAAATTTGTAGAAGAATTGCCACTTTGAGGTCTGTTGTTGAGTGATCAGAGAGACTGAAGTGTTCTCCTACTGGTTTTTGAATGTTATGATTCTTGATGTCAGATTTGTGTCCATTTATTCTTTTGCATAGAAACTGTCCAGTTTGGCCAATGTACATGGCAGAGGGACATTGCTGGCACATGATGGCATATATCGCATTGGTAGATGTGCAGGTGAATGAGCCCCTGATGTGTGGCTGATGTGGTTAGGTCCTATGATGGTATCCCTTGAATAGATATGTGGACAGAGTTTGCACCGGGGTTTGTTGCAGGGTTTGGTTCCTGGGTTGGTGTTTTTGTTGTGTGGTGTGTAGTTGCTGGTGAGTATTTGCTTCAGGTTGGAGAGCTGTCTGTAAGCGAGGACTGGCCACATATCTGTTCAAGGGACACCATCATAGGACCTAACCACATCAGCCACACCATCAGGGACTCATTCACCTGCTCCTGTATTTTCCACTCCATGCATCTGATGAAGTGGGTTCTAGCCCACAAAAGCTTATGCCCAAATAAATTTGTTAGTCTCTAAGATGCCACAAGAACTCCTCGTTGTTTTTACTCCTGAATATGTCTCAGAATCCCCCCATTCTTGATAAGGCATCTGCCATTACATTTTCTTTCCCATTGATAAGGACTATTTGCATGCCCAGGTCCTGTATAACTAGGCTCCAACATCATAATCTAGAATTGGTCCCCTTAGCTCAGTGTAACAATTTTCAAGGATTGTGATCTATTAAAACCTTACACTTTTTATTACACAGATAAGGTTTAAGTTGCTTAACAGTCCAGACAATGGCATGGCATTCCCGCTCAATGATAGCATAGTTCTGTTCAATGGTGGGAGGGTCAGTTTTTTACTCAAGAAGGCAATGGGTTGCGCTTTTTTTCCCTACTCCACCTAACCCAATGTTAGAAGCCTCGGTACACAGCACAAATGGTTTGCTGAAATCAGGGCTGACCAAAACAGGCTCTTTAAACAAAGCCTCTTTTTTGTTCTGAAAGCCTTTTTCACAGGTGTTTGTCCATACCACCCGGTCTGGTTTCCCCTTTTTTGTAAAGTCTGTTATGGGGATCACAGTGTCACTAAACCCCATTACAAACCTCCAGTAATAGTTGGCCAACCAATAAAGGAATGGACCAGCTTTGTGGTTTGTGGGGTCCAGTTCAATGTGTGACTCGGGCTATGTAACCAACCCTAATCCTAATTTTCAATATCTACCTGAGACTACATGAGGAGAGAGTGAGAGGCCAGAGGCTCAGCTGCCGACAATATGCTGATGACACTCACTATGAATATCGTTCTCAGCTGACGCACTCACCCCCAATACTAAAATGTGAGAATGCCTACAAGAAATCAGAGCAGCTGGCTCTAGCTGAACTCAGCCCAGACTAAACTGATGCTGGTCAAAAAGGGGGAAATGCTTTGAGGAATTGGCTGAAATGTTGTCTCCACCTTCTGTTGGAGGCCTACAGTCCCCACTCATGAAAGTGGTGCAAAGCACCAGGGTTCTGTGTGACTCCCCCCTAAACTTGGATGACCAAGTCGTGTCCGTATCTAAAAATGCCATCTTTCTGCTCCAACTCGATAGGAAACTTGGTCTCTTCCTACTGGACAAGGACCTGGTGATCCATGCATGTGTCACCTCCAGGCTGGATTCCTGTAAGGGCATGTCTACACTTACCTCCAGAGTGATCGATCCAGCAGGGGTCGATTTATTGCATCTAGTGAAGATGCGATAAATTGAACGCCGAGCGCTCTCCTGTCGACTCCGGTACTCCACTGGAGCAAGAGGCGCAGGCGGAGTCGACGGGGGAGCAGCAGCAGTCGACTTAGATCTACTTATCGCAGTATCTTCACTGCGGTAAGTAGATCTAAGTGCGTTGACTTCAGCTACATTATTCACATAGCTGAAGTTGCATAACTTAGACCGCTCCCCCGCTCCCCCAGTGTAGACGAGGCCTAATTCACAGTGTCTGAAGATGAATGTAAAGATGATGCTCAAGTTCCAGCTGTTACAGAATGCATCTGCCTGCTTTCTCTGTGGCTTAGGCCACTGGAAGCACATCATCAGCAAGTCCCTCCAATGGCTCCCAGTCAGCTTCCACAGCCAGTTTAAGCCCTTAGTCCTGTTTTTTAAAGCAGTTAATGATCACACCCAAGCGACATCAAAGACCAAATTTCAACCTATGAACCACTGCAACCGCTGCACATTCTTGATCAAGGGGATCCAGCTCTGTAACAAACTGCCAGAGAAGATTAATTCTGATCAAGTCTGAACATCTTTAGGAAACAGCAAAGCAATCCTTTTAGAAAAGGACTGTCCATCATAAGAAGGTGATAGTCATAACATTGACACCCCCTTCTATTCCAAAACCTAACCACTCTCATACCCACCCCCCCAAAGAAGAGTTTTTCCCCAAAAAGGGAGACATTCCAGCGATTCCATGAAATACACTAGGGACTTTGCTATTGCTATCACTTTTTACATGGAAGGCATTCAGATACAATGATGATGGGCAGCAGTATAAAACCCTGAAGCACATGACGAGTCACACTTATATAGAACAGGAATAACCCCAGCAAAATGAATGGCGTTACACTAGTGTGAGATCACAGTTCAGCCCAGAAAAATAGTGCTGCAATTTTTGATGGTTACTTTAAAGACATCTATTTTTGTAACATACATTCTGGGTAAACAGCACTGCCACTTCCCTAAATTTAATCCTACTCATACTGGTCTCTGATATTTTTTAAATATACCTTTTAAGGACAAGGGGTCATTGAGCATTGGCAGGTTATGTTGGGGCCCTACCAAATTCATGGCTGTGAAAAACACGTCACGGACTGTGAAATCTGGTCTCTCCTGTGAAATCTGGTCTTTTGTGTACTTTTACCCTATACTAAACAGATTTCATGAGGAAGACCAGCATTTCTCAAACTCGGGGTTCCAACCCAAAGGGAGTTGTGGGGGGAGGGGGGGACAGAGAGTAGTGGCTGCTGACTGAGGGCCCAGCTCTGAAGGCAGCAGTGCAGAAGTAAGGGTGGCAATACCATACCATGCCATGCTTACTTCTGCGCTGCTGCCTTCAAAGCTGGGCTCCCGGCCAGCAGCCAGCATCCTCTAGCCGCCCAGCTCTGAAGGCAGTGCCACTGCCAGCAGCAGCACAGAAGTAAGGGCTGCAATCCCGCAACCCTCCTACAATAACTTTGCGATTCCCCCCCACCCCCACACCTCTCCACAACCCTCTTTTGGGTTAGGACACCGACCGTTACAACACCATGAAATCTCAGACTTAAATATCTGAAATCATGAAATTTACTATTTTTTAAATCCTATGACTGTGAAATTGACCAGAATGGACGGTGAATTTGGTGGGGCCCTAGTTATGACATTCTGGGGAACAATCCAGACTAGTGAAGGCTGTGTCATCCCTGGCCTGACAACTAGGGTGCCTCATAATGCTTTGCTACTGTAACTCTTATCTGGGCCACTCAGAAACAGCATGCAGGTAACACACTGAATGTCTGTGTATAGCTACAGCCTGCCAGCCACACATCAGTCACACTCTGGCTTCCAACAGCCTGGGTAACCACTTGCAGGGTGACCCCACACACTCCCAGTCCCAGATTTTCCCACAGAACATGTGTTCTGCTCTGTCCAGCCCTCTTCTGTATGCAGTGTAGTAGTAGCCATGTTAGACCCAGGTTACTAGAGAGACATGTGGGTGAGTTAATGTCTCTTATTGGACCAAATTCTATTGGTGAGAGAGACAAGCTTTTAAGCTTACACAGCTTCTTTAGGAAACTCAAAGTATCACTGCTAAATACAAGGTTTGAAAAGATTATTTAGCATAAGTAGTTAGCACATTTCAAAGGACCATGCAAGGTGAAATGGCCTAACACCCCTCCAGTCATAGGGAGGAAAGGAAGGGGAGGAGGAAGCAGTTGGGGGGTTAAAATCATGGACTGAATTGAGACACTGGATTTACAGATTATTACAACAATCTGTAACCTACTGAGAACCCTCCTCCAGAGAGAGATGGATAGGGAGAGATAACTTGGGCTGTTTTTGCCACACACTTTGATAGTCCTGTAGTTCCTTTGAAAGGCATTTTCTTGAGGGTTACCCCTAGATAAAGTTCCTTCCAGCTGTGAGGATGGAGGCATGGGGACTCTTGTGAAAGAGGTTTCATGCTGTTATTTGCTAAAATACAGATTTGCTTGTCTCCCTTTTGCTATCTCAAGGACCTTGTTTACTATTTATATGTAAATTGAGGTAAACACACATTCCTTTGTTTAAGATGTAGCCCTGATCAAGCAGAGCTACATGGATTTGAATATGTACATTAAGGGTGAATTCATAACTGTACATAGAATACTGCTACGCACATTTCATCATGATATTATTGACCAGTGAGTTGTTAGTTTGCAAATGATACCTGACAAGGCATATTTTGTACAAAGATTATTACAATGAGGTGTTGGGTGTGAATACAGGAGTGCATTCAGGCACACAGGTTCTCTCTTCATCTGTGAATAAATACATGGCAACAGGAAACAATGTCCCAATGGACTTCCTTAAACCCTACCAGTGACTATCAACAAATCCTAATTATTCTCCAGAGAGAGAGAGAATGTACTCACCAGTAAGTTTTTGTGATATGAATAAGTACCAAATATCACCTTGAGACAGAGGTAAAGCTAGCAAACTCTGGTCTTTGGATAAGCAATTTGCTGACTCAGTACTACCAGACTATTGAAATCTGAACTTATTTCCTCCAGGAAAGAAAAGCACTATCTATCCTGCTTGTTGGAATAATATCACTTCCTCCCCTCTCTATTTAAGTCTCTACTGTTAGTATGTTTCCCTAGAAAGTAAGATTTTTACATTTAAATTTAGTGAGTTGTATGTAACTTTCCCCTCCCTCACCTAGTGTTATCCATTGTAATCAGCCCTTAATAAAGCATGAACCTGGCAGTAGGAGAAATTATCCACAGAACAGTAGATTTGATGGAATTAAAAGATTTACTTTTTTGAGATGCAGTGACATATTCAGATTGTGCTGGAAATGTACAATTTCTTGAACAGGCACAACACCACTGAAAGGAACTATGGGAGCTGTGGACTTGAAAAAATGTCAAAATCTGCTGGTCCTTATGATAAAGGTTAATTTCAGTACAGCTACAGGACTGAAGGAGAAATGAAGGTTTAGAATATATGTCACCCAGAGTTAAGATTCTGGAAGTATAGCTTGGCCTGGCTCTGTGATCTAGAGGTAAACGTGGAACATTACCATGCACGAGGCCTAGGTTTGAATACTGTATGGAGTCTCTTGCTTCCAAAGCAGCAGCACATACTGTTACAGTTGTGTCTGTAATAGCAGAAGGCAGGACTGGGGTGCATTTTGCTAGATCTGTTTTGGGAAGCTTGATTCTCTGCAGCCTGACAGTTTTTTGCCAGTTTTATCCATTTCTAATGGGCTCCAAAACAAGATTAAAGGTGAACTGAAAAGCTTTTATAAACAAAATAAAACCTTTTGAAAGATAACCCAAGTAACAAAATAATATGTAAATTTAAGATGTACATTTTACTGTTGTTAAGTCCTGAAACTACACTCGACACTGTAAAAGACAGAAAACTCCGCTCCTTCCTTTAGGGACTCTCAATCTAGATAGTATGAAATTAAAGTTCAGGATTTCATATTTCCCCTGCAATAAGTGATAGTATCATAAATACCCACTGAGGAGATTTTCAAAGACACAAAGGGCAGTTAGGAGCTCAGCTCCAAGTGAAAGTCAACAGGAGTTAGTTGTTTTAGGGCTTGGCTACAGGGGGAAATTTAACAGCACAATTATACCAGTATAATCTGCTGACAAATAGCACTATATAAAAGATAAATATTATTTATTAAGCAGCTATATTTATACCAGTATAACTCCTCTGTGTAGACACCTTTTTTCCAGTTTACCTTCTGTCACTTTGGTAGGATGCAATAGAGTCTACAACCTCCCATCCCAAAACCCAGGCAGGAAAGGTTTAAGAACACTCCAAGTGTGGAGAGAGCCAAACTAGCCACAACTGAACTCAGCTGTGAGAAATGCCAATTGTGGAGGGACACACCCACAGCTGTGATGACTACAATGGCAAGATTAACTATAAAGAACAAGGATCAGGCAACAAAGGGATAGAAGAGCTTGGGACTGCTAAGGAGCAACAGTTCTACACTGGCTTATCAGAGTGCCTCTAAGAGACAAATAAGCCCCTTGGAAGAGCAAGGGAGGTAAACAGAAATGAAAGCCCTGAGGCTCAAGGGCCTTTTGATTCTTTTTTTCCTATTATGTTTATAGACTCTGCCTTGTTCTTGCTGATTTGATTTGAATCATTGTTCAGGTCAAAGAGTGACCCAGGCTGTCTAAACTGGGACTTTTGCCCAACTGACAGAGTGGTTTAACCTGGAAAAAGGCATGCTTATTCTGTAATGGAGGATGTATATTAGGATAAATATGCCTGTATGTTTTCCCCATGTAGACAAGCTCTCAGTCTCTTTCATGCTCCTGAAAATTTCCTGACTTGTGGGTGTTGCAATAAAATTCTTAGCTTTCTGTGGCAGTTAAAGTGTTCTTATATTCCTGTGATCTCTCTGGCCCAATGATTATTTGTGTAGTTATACAAAACAGAACACTCTCAACAAAAAAAAGTTAGGGCTTGTTTACATTTAAAAACAGTGCAGCTGTAGTGCTTCAGTAAAGACAGTACCTCCACAAATGGGAGAAATCCTCCCTTTGGCATAGGTAATCCACATCCCCTCCCTCCCATCCCTGAGGAGTGGTAGCTAGGTCTACAGAGAATTCCAGCACTGTGTACACCAGAGGTTAGATCAGTTTAACTGCATTGTTCAGAAGTGTGGATTTTTCACACCCTGAGTAATGTTGTTATACTGACTTAATTTCCTAGTGTAGGCCAGGCTTGATAGTAGAACCACCTGTAACATGGTGGTTAAGGTAACTACCAGGGAGGGGTGAGATGTGAGTTCAAGTCTTTCTCCCCAATGAATAAGTATGTATACAACAAAGTGGAACAATTTTAACTGGAAAGAGTGAGAACTACTCACCCCACAATTGTTCCTAGTCCAGGGGCTAGGATTCTCATTGGGGAAGGGTAGAGCTGAGCTGAACTCCCTGCTCCAGAGTAGGGATTCAAACCTGCCATGCGAGTGCCCTAAAAGCTGGGCTAAAGGTTAGATACACTCTCTTTTTCCCCTCCCCCCTTCCTGCAACTGGCTCTGAAAAGCTTTTTTCTCAACCAAAACTATACTCAAGTCACATTCATGACTAGTTTCAGGTCAATCAATACTGCATTTTTTTATTTTATTTTATTTATTAAGGTCAGATGGGACCCTTGAGAACATCTAGTCTGACCTCCTGCATATTGCAAGCCACAGAACCTCACCCACCCACTCCTGAAATAGACCCCTAACCTCTGGCTGAGTTATTAAAATCCTCTAATCATGGTTTAAGCACTTTGTTATAGAGAATCCACCATTTACACTCGTTCACACCTGCAAGTGACCCATGCTGCAAAGGAAGGTGGGGAAAAAAACAGGCTCTCTGCCAATGTGACCTGGGGGAAAATTCCATCCTGACCCCAAATACGGCGATCAGTTAGACCCTGAGCATGTGGACAAGACCCACCAGGCAGATACTACAAAGAATTATTTCCTAGGTAACTCAGAGTCCTCCCCATCTAGTGTCCCAACTCCAGCAGTTCGGGTTCTTTTGCTACTGGTGAAATAAATATTTAGAGAGTATTTGTCCAAAATATTTTGCTCAGCTCTACAGATACCTACTATAGGTAGTTCCTTAATGTAGAGACTGGATCATATTTCTCAGGAGATGGGACAATTCAACTCCCATTCTGGCCCCCTGTGTTGATTAATTACCTCTTTGCCCCTCCCCCACACAGAAACTCCCTCAACCCATCCAAAACAGTTTAAATTTTTTAAGAATAGCTTTTAGTTCAGTTTTAGAATAAAAACATTATGACCTGTTTAATTCATACGTTTTACAACCAGAATGGATTTTTTTTAAACCAAAAAGTTTATGGTTTTCTCCAATTATTTCTTTATCAAGAGTTTGTTGAAGTAGACTGAGATGTTCTAAAACAGCTTACTTTCCAGTATATGGGATTTCACAGTTCATTATGGAGCAGTCTCTGCCATTACTGTCATTGTTTGCCAACAATAAGGTTTAGAAAAATTGATGACATCAAATGATAATGATGGTTTCCTGTGTCTGAACTAAAGCTAGGCCACTCATCATTCCCCAGTCATTCAAACAAAAAGCTTTGTATGTTTGGCCTCTGACTGGATTATCTTTATTTATTTGGTAAATAGCTTTCACATTGTGTTCCTGAGCTGCTGAATATCTAATGTTGTTTACCAACTTTTGTGATCTGCTTTTATTTATTTTTTTAAACTAATCTGGTTGGTTTCTTTTTAAACAAAACAAATCAAAACAACCTATTTCTGGAGTGTATGGCGGATGCAGAAACACTATTACACAGTTGTTAAAAGCAGCTTCTTGGCTCTCTCTGAGCTGAGGGGCGAAAACATTATCCTAACAGTCAACCTTTTCTGTATTTAAATTGAAACAGAACAATTCATTTTATGAGGTTAGCAGATATAAAGATGTTGGATTACATTGTATATAGCCTCAATTTTGTCATCAAGAACAGCAAAAAAGTCACCCAAACAGTGTTGAAAGCTAGATGGAATAATATTTCCATAATGTAATCTTGCAGCCATATCACTGGATCAAAACAATTAAGCTCAAATAAATCTTGTTATGCCCCATGCACTATGGATAAAGAGAGAGAAATTAAGGTGTAACCAAATATATGTTGATGTAAAATCTATTGTCATTTAACTTGACTATAACCTGTATACTCTCTGCTTACTTATATCGATCGTATGCCTTCAATTAGACAACATAAAATGAAGTGATATACTAATGTTTTGTATTGCTACCTATAGCCCTGTTTGCTATATTTTCTGTTCAAATGTCACTTTTTCAATCTTTTTTAAAAAGAAAATAAATCATGTTATCTGTTCAAGCTCTTCCTTTGTCAAAATAATAGAAACGATGTTGAAAGATATATTTTCAAAATAGTCTCAGCTAAATTTTAAAAAGTAATGTATTTCTATTATCTGACCTAAGGACCTTTGTTCTCTTTGAGAGCAATTATTTTGTTAGTTTTTTATCTAAACTTTGTGTGCATATATTAGATATGGAAACAGTTAAGTAAATCGAAGTTGCTGTATTTTCTATTTACATGATCAGCCTACTAAATATGAATGATTTGGGGGGAAAAACTTTGAAATTATTGTCAGAAAAACAAGTTATAATCTTAACACTTAAAAATTACATAATAAAATGTAGCAAGTAGACTTTTTGCTATTACTACTTTTTATTTAAAAAAAACTTATCAAACTTTTACTGCCATCTAGCGGACAGAATAGAGTTAGCTACGGGTATTAGATCTGCAAATAGAATGTTGAGCACCTGTTTGCAGGATTGGCCTCCTGAGTATGCTCTCTTCATTCTCTGTGATTAGGAAAATGAAATAGCTCATTACTGAGGGTATATGCTAGTCAAAGTGGTCAGTCTGAGTCAATTGTAGCTGTTTTAATTGTGCTTTATCATTAGAAAACTCTAAAGCGGTTGTTAATGATTTGCATATAAATCATGTTATCAGTGCAGATACCTAATGTTAGAAATAAAAAAACAAACAAACCCCAAACTTGCCTTGGTGTTTTGAAAGGAACTGCCTTCTGCTGAGGTATTTAAAATTTGGTGGTTTTATTGGAATTGTAGCTGCTAGTTGTTTATCTAATCTAAAATGTTATATTTTTTCTAATCTATAGTCTTTCTGTATATTGTACTGTGCCTAGTACAATGGGGCCCCAATCCTGATTTGGGGCCTTTGGGTGCTTCTACAACATAAATAATAAAGAAGAAATCATTATCTATCCCAGAAACAATAAGCAACTCCCAAGAAATGCATCACCATTTAGATTTGCATTATGAAAGAAGGAAAGCTCTAGTCCTGTAGAAGGATTAAATTCTTATGCCTAAAATATTCAACATGGTAATAATGAAGGAAAAAGGTAGAAAAATTCAGTTGATACAGATTCAGTGATGCAAGAAGAAAGCACAGTGCAAACAAAAGTAATGCTTTTAATAATCTGACGGCTACCAAATGAAATGAAATTCCTTCCCAGTTTGGCTTTAAAGCATATGCTGTCTCTGTGTGGTTCAGACACTCAAAATAGTTTCTTCCTTCGAATAGCACTTCATGCTTTTATTGTATTTTTTTAAAGCTTGGATGCACAAATATAGAAACTAGGGCTTCAATCCTGCAAAGATTTATGTATGTGCTTAAACTTACTCATGTGAATAAGCCTTTGAAAGATCAAGACTTACATTTGGAAATACCCCTACTGTCTACCCAGAGCCCTTGAAAATTCTTCATTAGCACTACTTTATGTTGATATTAATAACCAAAGTTTATTAGTGCTTGAAATGTGATTAACCTTTAACCCTGACCAATGTTATGTGAAATTAAGTTCAGTTGTCTCTTCATAAGTGTTATGTTGGAGTGGAGAGTATGCTTTTAAAATTTTCAGGTGACACCAAGTTGGGAGGGGTTGCAAGCACTTTGGAGGACAGGATTAGAATTCAAAGGCCCTTGGTAAATTGGAGAATTGGTCTGAAATGAACAAGATGAAATGCAATAATGAGAAGTGCATAATACTACACTTTGGAAGAAAAAAGTTAAATGCACAAAAACAAAATGGTGAAAATTGGCTAAACAGTAATACAGCAGAAAAGAATCTCTGGGTTATAGTGAAACAAATTGAATATGTCAACAGTGTGATGCTGTGGCAAAAAAAGCAAATGTCATTCTGGGATGTTGTGACAGGGCAGTTTAAGGGCAAGGAGGACCAGGGAGCAGCCAGCCCTTTTCTGGAGACAAGTCCAGCAGATGGGTGCTGCGAATCAGCCAACCAGCTGGATAGCGTCTAGTGACTGGGTCTGATTCCCAGCTAGAGGGTATAAATAAATGCTCTCCCTCCTTGAGGGAACCAGGGACCAGGAGAAGGCTACTCCTGTGGCTGCAGCAGAAGGCTGCAAGAGGGTAAGCAAGTAAGTGGACACCTGAGGCTGAGGAAGGACCAGACCCTCTAACTACCAGTGGGCCCCACATTTTCAGTTGAGAACTGTCACATTGTTATTCCACATTTCTTTTTGTGTGAGTGTTGAGAAATACTCCCCCTACCCCCTGAGGAAAGGGCTGCAAACTGAACTGGGCATGACTAATAGTTTGTCCCAGGCTGGTGATCAGGTCCACTAGCCTACAGATATATTACCAGGAGTGCCATATGTGAGACATGGGAGGTAACTGTTCTGCTCTGCATGGCACTGGAGTATTGTGCCCAGTTCTGGGTGCCACATTTTAAGGACGATGTGAACAAGTTGGAGAGTATCCAGATGAGAGCAACAAAAATAATAAAAGGCTTAGAAAACCTGACCTATAAGAAACAGCTGAAAGAATTGGACATGTTGAGTCTAGAGGTGAGAAGGCTGGGGGAGGGGCAATGATAAGAGTCTTCAAATATGCTAAGGGCTGTTACAAAGAGGACTCAATTGTTTACTCCATGTCCACTGAAGGTAGGACAAGAAGTAATGGGCTTAACCTGCCTCAGGAGAGATTTAGATTAGACATTAGGAAAAACTTTCTAACTAAAAGGATAGTTAAGCACTGGAACAGGTTAACTGGGAGGTGGTGGAATCTCCATCGCTGGAGTTTAAGAACAGGTTAGTCAGATCTGTTCCGTCTAGATATACATAATCCTGTTTCAGTGTGGCAAGATGGACTAGATGACTTCTTGAGGTCTCTTCCAGTCCCACATTTCTATGATTCTATGTTACACTGTTGTTACACACCTGACAGTTCACTTTCTGCTCTCACATCCCACCCTACCTCACTGAAATCAGTAAGATTGCACAGGATATAGGGGAGGTTTGGGGTTTTTTTGGTATGACAGCAATGATGGATGGTTACAGCTGTGTTTGTGTAGAGTGAGCTTGGCCATCCTAGATCCTTGTGCCCTCCTGAAACAAATCTCTGGTTTTGTCTTGCTTTGAGCAAATGTAGACCCTTCTGGGCCTTCACAGCATGCTGAGTGACTATGTACATGTGCTAGAGAGGTTATGTCCTTTGAGACCAATACTGGATCTTTTCCAAACCCAAGTATTCAAAAACTCATGAGTCAGGCCCAAATATGAGATTAATAATAAAAAGTTAGATTATTTTATATACCTTCTGGTATTTGAGCTGTTAGTGTTTGTTTTCCTCTTTAACCATGAAGACTAAACTTTTTTTTATTTTTTTAATAAAAATGGAATAATTTAATAACATGATTCCAGGAGCTGAAGCTTTCATGATATTTTGATTTTTCTTTTCCTTAGTCTCTTGATAAAAGTGTTGTCAACTCATGGTTTTAAAAGTCACTCTTTCCTACGAACTACCAAACCCTGGAATAACTCTTCGTACTGTGCTGTCAAGGAGTTCAATAAATAGCATGCTGGTTATTTACATGATTCTGGCTTATTTTGACAGGTCAATCACACCAGTATCTCCTGTTACAAGCTTGAACTGTAAATGTTTTCCCCTGGTGCTCGATTGCTATGTTAAAGTGATCACAATGAGTTTCTGCCATAGCAGCCTGAGAAAACAATATTTTAAAATCTCTGCTGGAATGTTTAAACTAAAAAGGCAAAAGCTCTGATTTATTAGAGAATTTCATACAAGGGTAGAGGAACCTATTTATGCTTCCTGTCAAAGTGCCTCTCTTGTTGACTGTAAACTGCTGTAACTTCTTGGATCAATAAAGGGCATAGCCTAGGGATAGTAATTACAATAATTGGTAAGTCTACTGTTAATGTCAGGGAAAGGAACAAGTTGTGTGGGAAACAAACAACATGGCCAAGGCAGTTTATAGAACTGTCGGAACATTGTTACAATAAGATGAGCTTTGCCACCTTCCTTGTCTCTTTGGGTAAGATAAATGAAAGCTCTGTATTTTTTTTTTAATGTAATGTTAGCCTTAGCCATTGGAGCTAACCTAAATTAATTTTTATATCTCCCTATGCCCCAGACCATGGATGGTCAGACTCCTTTTCTCGCCTTTCTCAGGGGGACCTTGTCAGACAAATCCCAGAAAACAGTGTGTGCTGGTGTGTAAAAAGCCCACGTAAGCACATCTCCTTGTTTGCAGACTGCTTCCATGGACACCTAGAATCTAGTTCCCCCACACAATGTGGCAAACTGCATAATGGGTCTCCTCTCCCCTACAGAATGGGAGGCCAGCTTTAGTATGCATGCTACAGGCAAGCATTGTGGTTCTGCTCTCACAAACTCAGGACAGGTGAAGTTAAGGGTGCTGGCAGGCATGTTGTTTGAGTGTCTGTTACCTTTCAGGAACATTAGGGTTTGGTTTTTGAATGGATTGAAATTTAAGGATAAGGTTACACTTCTCAAACATGGCACCCAAACTACTGAATTCTGCCACGGCAGAGATGCCATTGCACCCTTCTCCCTTCTTTGCATCTCAAAACAGTTGTTTTATAATGATTCAGACATTTGTCTCAGATATGATGTGTGATTTGCCTCCATAGTAACCATCACTTTCTTCATGTCAGTGCTCTCATTTCGTGACCTTGGCATAGGACACCTGTATCTGGAGATACACTCAGGTGGGGCTCTGAAGCCCACACCCTTTCCTAGGCTTAGAGCTCAAGCTTCAGCTACACCATTAGTTTTAGAGTGCTAGCATGAGCCCCACTATGCTATCAACTCAGGGTGGGAGATTTGCTTCTGCGGGCTGTATAGACATACCCTAAGACTAACAGAGTAGACCTGATCCAATGGTATGCCTCCTTAGGTCTGCGGGCCATGACTTCTCCTCTGAAAGTCTTCACTCACTATCTTGTAGAACTGAGTCCTGATGCTGCAACCTCCTCAGATCAACAAAAGAAGACTTGCTATAGAAAATCTTTGTAGCTCCTCAGGACTGGGTCTCCTCTGCTACAGAAGATACCAAGTGGATAGGCACAGGACTCCTCCTGTCAGCTTCGTAATTTCAGAAGGACTAGAATCCTCCTTGTAAGGAATAGAGAAGGAGCTAGAATTGACAAGAAGCTGGGGAGGGGGAAGAGGGAGAAGCAGAACCAGGAGAAATCTTCCACCTCCTGCTGCCTCTCAGCCTCTTAATGCATTCGGGGAAGGGATGAACCTCTCCTTCCAACCCCAGCTGTTGCTTGTTGGGACCCTTGTAAGGGTTCTCGGAGAGTGAAGTCTCTGGCCTCTGTTTCCACTGACCTCCACCCACCATGAGTCTTTGGATGCTAGTCAGGGTTGTTAAGTCCTACATCAGCCTTAATACTCTGGTGTTCTTCCCATACCAGTAGTATGTTCCTGAATCCTAAATGAGCCAAACATGCATGCCAGCCTCCAAATATAAAGAAAATACTCATGAGGGATTGATAATCTTACTCATTCTCATGGGGTGGGGTGGGTTTGCCCCCTGACATGACTCCTGTGGGTCATGAGTAGGGAGCTAACAAGCTGTTAAGGTTTCCTTGGTGTACATCTGTCCAGCTTTAGTGTAACCTTCATGTTTCTCCCACTTCTGGGGCACACTTCAAGGCTATTGGAGGCTTTCCTACTTCCTGAACTCTTTATTTTATTAGTAATAAAATAAATTGCAAGAATTCTTTCTCTTGCTTTAAATTCTTGGGATTTTTTTTATATGCCTCTATAATAAACAGGAAGAGAATTCCCTTCATGTTTCAGATTTTTATAGCCAGAATTGTTACTATTCATGTAATGATTCTCAGTTCTAAAACCGAATCCGGTGTTACACAGCTGGGGGTATTTGAGTTGTGTTTTTTTACTATCAAAACTCAGTTTGTAATAAGAATCCAAAAAGGTATTTTGAAACATCAGAAAGAGGCTGTTGACATAGATGTATAGTGGAGTGTGTGTGTTTCTGGCAAGGCTGAAGGTTCAGTCTAAGATATTTAAAAATTGTTTGTATTGAGCACAGAATACTGCTCACAAGAATGAATGACTGTCTAATACCGAATGGCCAAATTCTGCTACCCTTACTCAGTAAGATACTACTCAACATATGTTTGTAACCTCTGCATTACTTGAACTTGTTAGCCCTGATCCAAAGCCCACTGAAGTCAATGGGAAAACTCTCGTTGACTTCAGTAGGCTTGAATTATGTTCTGTATCGACCGTGTTAGCATAATGAAGTCAGGGCAAATTCTTCTAGATTCATTATAGAGCACTGATTCAGGATGTACTGGAGGTGCACTGTGGTAGATAGGTGAAGTTGGAATTTTCTAAGTGCTAAATTATTGTTATTGCAGGTTATGAATCCTATTCAGTCACGCAATTCCCCTTCTAATGTCAGATATCCTCTATTTATATCACAGCACTGACCATATAAAATATGAGCGCATAGTTTCAGCTATTTCATATAACTTTAAAGTCTGTTTTTCCTTTCTTCTGTGATGTTGCATTTCTTATAAACTAGTGTTGTAACACTCTGAGGTAAACATCAATTCATATCACAATCTTGCCTGCATCACACAGTGAGACAACATTCTGCTCTGTTGATGTTCCACAGAAAATGCTTTGACCTGACATTTATTCTACGCATAATGTGGGGGAAAGAGTATGCAGATTACTGATGCAGCTAATTCAGATAGTTACACTCAGATAAACTATGATGCTTAGCTTGCAAATGGCTGAAGGCCATTGAAACAAATCAAACCAGACTACTTATGCCAAACCCTAGATACATTTCTTTGAGTTCTATTTAAGGATAAGGTTGACAGCCTCAGCATAGATGGCTACAGATTTGGGGTGAATTCCTGGCCCCACTGAAGTCATTGGCAAAGGTCCAGATTTGTAAATGTATTGTGGCACTTACCTTTGCAATACCTAACTGATTTAGGAGCCTAAATGTAATTTTCAAAAGGGATTTAGGCATCTTAGTAGTCTAAATCCCATTGACTGTCATTTAAATAAGTCAGCCTGCCTGAGCTGGGTGCAAGCAAAAGCATTGTTAGATAATTAGAGTTGCCAGGCGTCCAGTTTGCGAAAAGGGACCCTGGCGTCTCCGGTCAGCACAGCTGACCAGGCCTCTAAAAGTCCAGATGGTCACAGCAGCTGGCTCAACGCAGCTCCCGGAAGTGACTGGCATGTCCCTCCGGATCCTAGGCGCAGGTGCGCCCAGAGAGGCTCCACATACTGCCCCTGTCTGAGGCACAGGCTCTGCCCCAGGCAGCAGCAGGGCCTCAGGGAAGAGGGAGCAGGAAGGGTGTTCAGTTTTCTGCAGTCAGAAAGCAACCCTATAGATGTTTGGAACATTTTCACATATCCATCGTTTTCTGGGAGGGATCGATATATGAATACTTCAGAATGGTGCATAAAGATTTACTATTCACCTTTTTGAGCTTACAGTTTTTTTGCAGTAATTGAACTTCAGACTGTTCTCTGGTTTTGTTTTGTTTTTTTGACCTCCTGCTAAGGAAGAAGAGAAAGATCTTTGTTGGATGTTTATTACGATCCGGATAGAGCCTGGCACCTCTGTGCAAAACTGAGTTTGCAAGAGAAATTGGACAGTAAGAGACTTTTTAAAGATAGCTTCATTTGTGCACCTGTGCCTCATTCCCTGCAACCTACTCTCTTGGTTAATCTTTGCAATGTCTAATAATTGACAAGATGCTGGGCTTGTAAACCCTACTGATGCCACCACCTGCCATATCCTAGTACATGAGACTCACCATATGAGTCTGCTGACTGGAGAGTTGCTGCTGAGCTCTCGCATATTTGGCCTTGTCTATTTCTTCATGGTTAGTCTAGCAATGGTGGAATCACTAGTGTACACACAGCCCAGGCATTTTTATGTGGAAGTTAACTTTTTGGCAACCGTGTAAGGCTAATCTTTAATTTGATTGGACATCTTGATTTCAAGAATGTAGACAAGATAAGGTCAAAAAACTCTCTTTGGCTAGATACAGTAGTGGGATTACAGGAAATCTGGGATCTGGCTATGGAGCTTAATTGAAGGATATATTTTAAACTTTTGGACTAAGTTTACACAATTCTAAACAGTAAATCGAGTACTGGAGATGCCCTGGCTGTAACTGGAAAGATCAGAGGGCTAAGACTCCCTTGCAAAGGGACAAAAGTGTGTCTTACAAAATGTGAGGAGATTTGTAGTCAGTTGCAGAATTCACAGAATAAAACAGGAAAGGCATATTTGCTGATAGGCGCAGTGTGGTAGTTCCTGAAAATTAAGGAAGCCTTACTAATTTTAGATTTGTTGCTTAACAACATCCTTCTTTTCTGCCTATTTCTGTAAGCAGCATCCTGTTTTTTTTTTAATTTTGTTTATTTGAGGAGAACATTGAAGTGGCTAAAACAATTTAAGGCACCGATTAAAGGTGCATCTAAGTTTATCGCTCATCATACTTAAGTGGAAAAAGTAGATATGCTTAGTTCATCAGTCTATGGGATATCAAATGCATTTAAGAGTTCTTAAATCAGATTGTTAAATTTTCCTAATGTGTAATTGCTGATTGGTGTTAATGGGCATAAGTATATGACTAGGGGTACATCTACACTACAGGGGGGAGTCGATTTAAGATACGCAAATTCAGCTACGTGAATAGCGTAGCTGAATTCGACGTATCGCAGCCGACTTACCCCGCTGTGAGGACGGCGGCAAAATCGACTTCTGCGGCTTTCTGTCGGCGGCGCTTACTCCCACCTCCGCTGGTGGAGTAAGAGCGCCGATTCGGGGATCGATTGTTGGGACGCGATAAATCGATCCCCGAGAGGTCGATTTCTACTCGCCGATTCAGGCGGGTAGTGTAGACCTAGCCTAGGTTTCTGAATTAGAATCTGCTGTGGAGATCTTGCTAGTGTCAGATACAAGGATTTATGAAAATGTGGAATTGTTACTGTTTAGATCAATAGCTGGATGCAATTAAAGGTTATCTACATTTGGATAAATAGTTCATTCAAACATCAGATTATGACATTCCTTAGTAGAATCTCTTAGCCCCCAAATTTCTGTTCATTAGGTTTTTTAATACTTATGCAGATTTGATGGTGTCCTTTGTTTTCTGCTTGAAAGTGGAGTGGTATGAATGTTTAAAGGCATGCAGTCTAGTTGCTCAGCCCTCGAATCTAGTGGGGAGCGCCCTTTGCATTATTAATGTAAATTATTTTTCCAAATCGCAGCTGCATGTTGATGGGGATGGTCATATAACCACTGTATTTGTTTCCTGACACTGCGGCACAGGCAACCAGTAGAGGATGCTCAGGATTACTTACAAACTTTTATTCCCAGAACTGTGATGACATCACTGATTGTAAGGAAGTAACAAAAACGGGAACATAATGTCCACACTGTGTCAGACCAATGGCCTGTTATCCTGTCTTCTGACAGTGGCCCATGCCAGATGCTTCAGAGGGAATGAACAGAATAGGGCAATTAGTGAGTGATCCATCCCCTGTTATCTAGTCCCAGTTTCTTAGGGTTACCATATTCAAACATTTAAAAAAGAGGACACTCCACGGGGCCCCGGCCCTGCCCCAACTCCGCTCCGCCCCCGCCCCAACCCTGCCCCTTCTCTGCCCCCATTCCAACCCCTTCCCCAAAGTCCCTGCCCCAACTCTGCCCCCTCCTCTGAGCACCCCGCATTCCCCCTCCTCCCTCCCGCTCTGATCTTGGTTGGGGGTTGCTAAGTGCTTCCCTGCTCCCCACTCGCTCCGCAGCCCCTATGCCCTTGCCTGCCCTGCTCCTCCTCACCCTGCAGCCTCTGCACCCCCACGCCCCTGCAGCCTCTGTGCCCCTTGCTCCCCACTCGCCCTGCAGCCTCTGCACCCGCCCCGCCCCTGCAGCCTCTGTGCCCCCTGCTCCCCACTCACCCTGCAGCCTCTGCGCCCCCTGCCTGCCCTGCCCCTGCAACCTCTACACACACAAACACATCCCGCCGCCTGCCCTGCTCCCCCCGCTCACCCGGCAGAGGGAGAAATGCAGGCTCCACGTGGAATCAAACACAACCGTGCTGCTCTGTGGAGGAGGAGGGAGCGGGGGAGGGGGAGGGACTCTGGCTGCTACAGGCCCTAGTGGCTGCAAGCAGCTTTCAGTCAGGCCAGGCATCCAATCAGCCGCGCCGCACTCCGCAGGAGGGGAAGGGGGAAATCCCAGACATTTCTACTTGATTAGAAATCCCCCCCGGATGGCCATTTAACGCTGAAAAAGCCGGACATGTCCGGGAAAACCCGGACGGATGGTAACCCTACAGTTCCTGGCAGTTGGAGATTTAGAGGCACCCAGAGCATGGGGTTGCATCCCTGACCATCTTGGTTAATAGCCATTGATGGATCTACCCTCCATAAACTCATCTAATTCTTTTTTGAACCCGGTTATATTTTTGTCCTTCACAGCATCCTCAGCAACAAGTTCCACAAGTTGACCATACGTTGTGTGAAAAAGAACTGCCTTACGTTTGTTTTTAAATCTGCTGCCTATTAATTTCATCAATAGTCAACAAGACACAGTGGCTTGTTTGGGCTGTGTGAAACTTGTGTGGTCTGGTGAGTGTTAATCTGTTGGCAGGCACCAGAATGAACACGGTAGGCTCACTTTGAGGTTTTGGCTTCTACACCCTCCCCCCCATACCCTAGAATTACCCCCACACCCTCCAAAAAAACTTATTTTAAACACTTTCTGGTGGGGCATGGCTCTGGCACTCACTCGGGTCCAAATTACCTTCTCCCAGGTGCTGAGGAGGCACTGATGAAGCTGCTAATCAGTGTTTTGGTATGGGGTCTAGGGTTGCTAACCTTGCAGGGTTGTCCTGGAGTCTCCAGGAATTAAAGATTCATCTTTAAAGATTATATCATGTGATGAAACCTCCAGGAATATGGCCAACCAAAATTGGCAACCTTAGTAGGGTCACTTTCTCCCAGTCCTTGCAGTGCAATTAGCGGGTATTGTGTGCCTGCACTCTCCACTATGTAAGGCAGTGGGAGCCAGGAAACATCCCTGCCACTTGCTCTACTAATCTGTCAGCACAGCTTTCTCATAATGACTACAACATGATATTTTGAAAGACCTCTCTCTATGTAAACAGAGATACTAGGACTCCACTAGGGTACTACAGAATTTGGAGAAAACTGTAGCAATGGTGTTTCTGATTATTTATTTTGAGCAGCTGATGTTCCCCGCAACTTGCTCCATTTTCTCTTTTAAGGGATCTTTCCATTCTACATTGTTGCTTGGCCCATGCATTTTTCTTTTTTACGCCTGCTAGCGACAAAAAGAACTTGCAAGCACAATGAGGTAGTCAGAAGAGGGCTTTAAGAAGGGGTGCTAAGTAAACTGTTTTTTCTGCTTGCAAATTACAACAATCTTTGAACAATAAAGGTTGAAGCTGTAAAGAAAATGAGTCTGGATTGACTGAACTGCTTTGATTTCTCACTTTACATGCTGTAAACTTTGCACAGGCAAAATGTCAGATGGTGCTGGCTTGTCATGAGCTATCAAGAGACACAGTTTGCATACTGTGCAACAGTTAAATATGTCAAATGGGAGCTTGCAGGGGGGAAAGCTTGTCTGATCCCCTTAGAGAAGGTTTCATGGGTACATAAAGGTCTGACAAGTATTTATTGCCTTTGAGTGGTATTTCTAGTCTGCTGACTTGTAAATCTTTCCACCTTCTTTGGATTACGTGTAAGGGCAGCTGAGTGAAAGCTTTAAAGATCATGTACAAACACTAAAAATTACTAATATTCCACTGGTTTCTCCCTCGTGACAGCTGATCATTAGGTTGTAATGTCTCCCTTTTCATCCTGCATCAATAAGTTTTTGCTAAACTCTTCAGAGTACATTCTCCTCTCGGTGCACAGATGTTACTCTCACTAGAGTTGATGGGAGTTGTAAATACATGTCAGGAGGTAAATGTTTCCTGTAGGTTGCACCTGAGACTGAATATCTCCATTTCTCCATAATACTCTGCACATTTGTCTTTCCTTTTTTCTTTAATAGACAGCTCATTTTAAATAATTATAATAACTGATAATCATGCAAGCAGACTTAAGTTTGTATAATTTCTTCCTGTTAGAATAGTTGCTACACACATCTGAGAGTCTATAGTAGCAGAGTTCACTTAATTTTACATGCAGATTATGGGCTTGAAGTTACTTTCTTAGTTATAAGTAACACCCACACTTAGTTCTATATGTGTATTCTGTAACTTCATACACCTTAAACTTGCACATCAGAGACGTATAATTAGAAGCCTCTGGCTCAAGCTTGCTTTGCTTTCTTTTGGCTGAACACAGAACCCACTAGAAGGTTGTACTTGGAACATCATTTTTGAGGTGTGGCAAAGTTACACATGGTAACATGAGTTGAAGATTTATGAATGGCAGTTAGGGGATATGTATTATTTCTTGAGTCTGAGTATAACTCAATTGAATGCCTGCACAATATGTGAGACATACTTAGCTTTTGAATCATAAGTAACATGCCACTCCCCTGCTTACTTGTGACCTCGCTTTCTACAAAACTTCCTTGCATCAGCAGAATACAACACTGTGTTTTAGAATGCTCTTGTAGCAATACAATGTCTTCTTTCCTACACTCGATTGAGTAGTTGGAGTGATATTTTTGACAAGGAAGAAATAATTTCTCTCTTTGCTATGGAGCATTTTGCAAATGAAGCTGAGTTTTGGAATCAAGTCCTGGTGAGTTGAAGTAAGAAGTGGTGAGTGAAAGATTATGTTACTGTGCTCTTTATCCAACAATATTTGAAAATTAAGATGAAAGATTTTTTTTTTTTTTTGGCATTAAGATTGCAGGCTTATATGTTATCTTAAAGGAGAAAACAGGATGTGCTGGCTATGCAATTTACAAGACACTATCAATGATAACCACTCTTGTGCCATGAAAAAACTGAATGTAAATTCTTTGGATGGCAGGAAATACTAATCAGATCTATTGTGACTTCTGAAAACAGAACGTGACCTGGTCAAATAGATTTTTCTTTTTAATCTATACAGTAGATATATCTACACAATATAAACCTTTACATTTTTAAATAGTCTCAAAAACCTTTGTGTTTGTTGTTTTTAATTATAAGGAATTTTTATTGTTGGTCTATTCCAGTCGGCAAGGAAAAACTAATTTTGTTGCAGATGGAGGAAAATCTTATTAAATGATTAAGAATACGATCGCTCTCTTTCTGAAAACTGCTTCCACAGCATTCTGTGTGTTTCGTAAACAGCTGGATTTGCCATTTCCTTTTTTTTTTCCCCACTGAGATACAATTTGTTACCTCAGTTAGTGAGCTATCAGTTTCAGCCACTGAGAGACGCAACGTTTCTTTAAAAAAAAAATTCAATCTGATTTTCTTGCCTCTGTATATGGTAGATGGATTGAAAAGTCTAGAAATAGTAACCGGCACTTATGAATAGAGAGGTAATGATATGCTGTGCCTGCAGGTTAGGGCAGGTAAACTTTACTTATCAGTTCTCTGATTACTGATGGTAATTTGGGCATTTGCTCACTTGAACAGGTCAAAAAAAAATATTGACCAAAGTAATTAAAGAAGTTCTTTTGTTGTAGAGACAGCAATACCTAATGGTTAAAGTGAGTCCTGGAATCCGACTCCTTGTTCTGCCACAGACTTGCTATATGAGCTTGGGCAAGCCACATGGGACCAGATTCTACCACATTTAATTAGTATATTATTCATTGAGAAAGATACCATGGCAGCATCTATCCATTAGCTTTCTCATCTGTAAAATGGCGGGGAGGGGGGTAATTTTTATCTACCCCACAAGGCAGCTGTGAGTCTTTATTCATCAATGTTTGTAAAATGCTTTTGGATCCAGACATGACATGGAGGCGGGCGGGGGCAGAGATAAGCACATGGGATCATGTGCTTACCCAGATTTCTGCCAGGATTTATGGGTTTGTTTGTTTTTTGTGGGGAGTTGGTTGAAAATATGTCCACGTCCCCTTTCACACACCTCACCTCCCACTCCCTTCCCCCCTCCAATCAGCAGTTATGCGTCACCTCTGTTTGGATCCTTGGATAAAATTGCAAAGGGTTATTAGAGATCACATATTTACTCTGTAATGACCTCATATCCGTTTCCTTATGCATGTGGATAGCATGACGTTACTATTGGGAAAAGAGGATTAAACTTAAACCACACACAAACAAAAACTGAGTTTGAAAGGAATTAATAGCTTTAATTTCTTTTTAAAATAAAACAGTAACTAACTGCTTTGGGCTATCCAAATCTTGAAAGTCCAGGTGTACATAAACAAGATAAATGTTAGAAATGAATGACTTTTACTAAGTTGAGTTTTTCATTATAAATAAAATTCTAGCAAGTCTACAAAGTGTGAGATTTCATTTTGTTGTCTTCCATCAATTGTTCAGACAATATTAACTCATGACAGAAGGTCACAGGTGAAATGAATTACCTAGTGCACACTTAGGCCCTGATCCTGCAATGAGATTCTTGCAGCTGAGCTTCTGTGCCCGTGCAGAGCCGGACTTAGTCAATGGGGCTCCACTTGTGCACAGGAGTCTGCCCACTTGCACCAAAATAACATCAAACTGAGTGAACTGAAATGGTTTTAGTTATTTCAGTGCATGCTTCTGTGTAGGCAAGGCCTCAGATGACTTGCCCTAAATATACCAAAATTGTTTTATGCAGTTATTTCTAATAAAAACTAGTGGACAGATGCCCAGTTTTACTTTTTTTCTCTCTATTTTTTGTATTCCTTTTCTACCAGTATTATAAACCCTGCAAACACCAATGGATTTTATAAACTTGACAGTTTCCTATGGAGTTTGCAAGCTCTGCCAGGAGCAGAGAGCCGGTAGGCCCAGAACTTGGGCTTATAAATGCCACAGGAGAAAGGCAGATGATCTTCGTGCAGCCTAATGGGTTTCTACCTAGTTTGAAGTTAAGATTCTGATACTTTTCTGGGGCAGACACAGAAGAAGTTTTATCTTCACAGGTCCATAGAATGTCACTTTATAGGGCAATGTGCCTTTTCATCATTCTTCTCGCAGATTCTAAGGCCAGAAGGACCATTGTGGTCCTCTAGTCTGACTTCCTGTACAACACAGGCCATAGAACTTTCCCAAAATAATTCTGAAAGCAGATTTTTTAGAAAAACGTCCAACCTTGTGTGATGGGTTGGGTCACAGAAACCACCTTGGGAACTGCCACCTGATGTGTTGAGACTAACTCTGAGCCCGTTTTCCCTGGCAGTTTAGGACTTTGCCTGGTTGTGCCAGACATGCTAGCCTTCTACAAACACAGACTCCGGTCTGAACCACATCCCCAAAAAGCTGCAGGCTTAACTGAAAACCGCTTAAGAAGTGCTCCTGTCTCCAACACCCAGATACCCCGTTCCCAATGGGATCCAAACCCCAAATAAATCCATTTTACTCTGTATAAAGCTTAAACAGAGTAAACTCATGAATTGTTTGCCCTCTATGACACTGACAGAGAGAGATGCACAGCTGTTTGGTCCTCCAGGAATTAATTACTTGCTCTAGGTTAATTAATAAGTAAAAAGTGATTTTATTAAATATAAAAAGTAGGATTTAAGTGGTTCCAAGTAATAACAGACAGAACAAAGTAAATTACCAAACAAAATAAAATAAAACTTGCAAATCTAAGCCTAATCCAGTAGGAAACTAAATGCAGGTAAATCTCACTCTCAGATGTTCCAATAAGCTTCTTTTACAGACTAGGCTTCCTCCTAGTCTGGGTCCAGCAGTCACTCACACCCCCGTAGTTATTGTCCTTTGTTCCAGTTTCTTTCAGGCATCTCTTTGGGGTGGAGAGGCTGCCTCTTGAGTCAGCTGAAGACAAAATGAAGGGGTTTCCAGGGGCTTATATAGGCTTTCTCTTGTGGGTAGAAACCCCTCTATCCTCCTGTGTAGAATCACAGCTACAAGATGGAGTTTTGGAGTACCTGGGCATGTCAGATGTCCATGCATGACTCAGTTCTCTACAGGCCGACGCCACTGCCACATGTTAGCCCAAACATTCCCAGGAAAGCTCAGATGTGGATTGGCATCTATCAATGTCCATTGTTAGCTAAGTACTCCCAATTACTTGAATAACCCCTTCACACTACATTGACCAAATCTGCTTTATGTGCTTCCTACAGCAAACACTTTAAATACAAGCATAGAGCCAATGCTCATAACTTCAAATATAAAAATGTTACATGCATACGAATAGGATGAATACATTCAGTAGAACATAACCTTTGCAAAGATATGTTACATGGCATATCTAGCATAAAACATATTCCAGTTATGTCATATTTACACTCATAAGCCTATTTCTATGAAGCATTATGGGGTGCAACGTCACACCCTGATTTTAAAATGGCCCGTTATGGAGAATCCACTGCAACCCTGCATGGATTCTTCCAATGGTTAATTACTCTCACTGTTAAAAATGTATTTGTCTAGCTTCAACTTCCAGCCATTGCATTGCATTATATTCATGTTAAAAATAGCATGAAGGTGGCACACTTTTAGAACATAGTAATTTAGTTGGGAGGGGAAGGCCAGGAAAAGTAGATGTACCATAGTTTAAAAAAAACAAACTCTGTACTTTGGAACTTTGAGCATGTTCACATTCTCTAACATCATCCCTAACTACTCATAGTGAAGAACCCACCTACATGCCACATGAAAGAAATAGAATTTTTGGTTGAACAATGATGTCAAGCATCCGTTAGGTACAGTGGACTCTTAGGTCAGTATAGAGGGTAAATAAGTTGTTGGGGTCCAGCCCATGTGATCAGGCTGGCCATAGAAAAGTTGATCTTTGGCAAGTTTGAAGTCTCTGGTCAATATTGGGAAGGTGACTCTGGCTATCCAGTCCATATTAAGGTGATGGACAGGGGCAGGTCATGTTTCAAATGTGCAGAAAGTAGTGTGAGATGTTGTGATTTCTGTCCTATTCCTGAAAGATGGTGTAGGACCTCTTCTCCAACCTCTGTTTATGGGAAGAATTAAAAGTACCCAGCTCAAAGTATGAATGGAAAGCTTTTATAATATTACTATCTATCATTTCCATTACAGTAGATCCTAGAGACCCAGTTATATGGGAACCCCAGAATGCTGGTTGGTGTGCAGGCATATAGTACGTCTGGTATCCAGACATCTAGTAAGAGGTAGTCCCTGCCTCAACGCTTACAATGCTCCAATCTGGCAACTGACTCCAGACAGATTTGCTCCTGTTGACTTCAATTACAAGATTTGGGCATTAATTAAAAGCAGACACCCAAAGTGGTTGTAACAAACAAATGCAGGGAGGACAAGGGCAACAGTGTTAGAAGCATGTGGTGACATGGACTGTCTCATTGTGCTTACTGAATCTCTAACCTTCTACAATCCCAGCTGAGGGGGAATGGTGACCGGGGAGAAGAAGGCAAAGTTAAGGTTGTTTTTTAACTTTATTTAAATATTTCCTGATATATATATTTTTGCCCTGATGTTTAGGGGTTTGGTTTGTGTTGGTTTTTTTGTTTGTTTGTTTTTTGTTTTTTCTTTTTAACTAGATATACAGTTTCCAAACTAATTATTTTTTTCATAAGTTTTCTAATCATATTTTGAATTATTCAATATATATGTACAAATAGCAGAGATTTTTCAGGGTGTTTGTATCTGCTATAATTACATATAAAGTCTTTTGCCTTTAGGCCACCCATTGGAACCTGGCCAAGAACAAGTTGTGAATTAATGTCATTGCTGTTTGATGCTTGGTTGACTAGATTTCTTACTGAACATGTCACATCACAGTTGACAAAGCCATTGGCAATCTTGTCCGACAGGCCAAGCACTGCATGGGAATGGAGCCTGAACACGCCTCTCATCCCCTGAGGGGGTCCCTGTTTGCCAGAGTTGAGGTACCCTTGCAGAGATCCGCAAGGCAGCTTGCACTGCTGCTACTTCTACTACACCTATTGTGCAGATAAACGGAGGACATCACTTTCAAAACCATCCAAAGTATTGAAAATTCTAAAACAAGATAAAACAAGAGACCTTTTATTTTAAACTATGTATTTGGAGGCGGGAAGGGTGGGAGAGTTCTAGCAAGAAGAGATCACCACACTAACTAAAATTCTTTGATTTGCCAGTGATGTTGGCAAATGCCTGTCCATCAGTCTTTTGCACCTAAGTTAACTTCCAAAATTGATTTATTTTGTGGTCTTATTCTCTGCATGTTCACCCCACAGTCTGTTTGATAGATAGTAATAAAACTGGGCAAAAGATTTATGCCAGCCTTCAGGATTTGTTGTTTGGCAGTGCACGTGTTTTCACACTTCAAATAGTGTATACATGGGTAAGTACTCCTCCCCACCCCACCCCACCCCCTTATAGGCTCTATTAGAGGAAAAGTCTTGCTTATTTTCAGTTACTTATGAGACACCTTTTAACAAGGGCATTTATTTGGGCTTATCCATGCTTCTATACACCAAGAACAATTTCTTAATCAGTGCTAGTTTCCCAGTGGTGATTTGCAATGTTAAGTTTTGCCCCATCAAAAAGGCATGCTGAGAACATGGCATCTTCCTGGTGCTACATTTCTTCTTGCAGTAGAGACCACCTTTTGAGAACAAGGCAGTGATTACTCAGCATTATGGATAGGGTCAGTTGCCGTATAGAAACTGAAGTTGTAATGAAGGCCTAACCTATTTAAATTAGGCTTAAACAGTGAGAGCTTAAAAACTAATTATTTCAATATATATTGAGAGGCTGTGCCACTGCCCGGAGTATGGAGAGACACTAGATGACTGAATACTAGAATGCATAGACACTGATACTAAAATACTGAATCCAGATTTTAAAAAGGATGTTGAAAAATTGGATAAGGTGCAATTTGAAGGGTGGAAAGAATGCCTTACAGTGAGATTTAAATAGCTATTTAGCCTTAATGATCTCTTTAAGTCTAAAGATCTGCTTAGTTTCTCAAACAAAAATGATTTGATTAGGCCGGGTGTATAGGTACTAGAGAGAAAATACCAGATACTAAAGAGCTCTTTAATCTAGCAGAGAAAGGCATAACAAGAACTACTGGCTGGAAGCTGAAAGCAGCCAAATTCAAATTAGAAATTAGGCACAATTTTTTAATACTGTGGGTGATTAGCTATTGGAATAAACTACCAAAGGGAGTGGTGAATTCTCCATCTCCTGATGTCTTCAAATCAAGACTAGATGCCTTTCAGGAAGATATTCTTTAGCCACACACAAGTTATTGGGCTCTGTATAAAGGAAACTGGGTTAAATTCTTTGGCCCGTGTTATGCAGGACTTCAGACAAGATGACTTAGTGTTCCCTTTTGGCCTTAAACTCTGACTCTCTCAGTTCCTCTCTGGGTACCCCTTTTGCATTGGGGGATGGAGGAGGCTATTTATTGTTTTGAAATGGTGTGGCTGACTTTCCACATTGCTGTGCTAGCCAGTGCAAGGGGGAGCCATGATTTCTGGTAACTTTTTGCCCCTCTTCATCTACTCACTTGTGAGGAGTCAGCAGCTGTGCAGTCCATGCGGTCTTCACAGGACACAGAGGTTAAGCCTAGCATGGCCATATGGAGATCTAAGGCCATGTTAAGGCTAGGTACAATCTTTGCACTGCATAAGAAGAGACCAAAATAAATGCATTTTCAGTGCTCCCCTTCCTCCTGCATGTTTTCTTACTGAGTTCAACAGTTCCTGGGTTTGTTTTGGATTGACTTATTTGAATCTAATTGCTTGGCATTCTACAACCAAGTTAGGAATTCTACTTAGGAGTTGGTTCATCTTTGCAAGTACAAGCTGAGCAAGGTATATCTACACGTGTGTGCAAAACTACCTGAATGATAAAAAACATTGTCACAGGGTGACTGCCTCCTTTAAGGTGAGATGGGGGTCAGCCCCACCTATGCCATGATTGATTAGCTGCTTCCCAGCCTGAGGGGGCAGGGCTAAGGGGTGAGCTGATGCTTTAATGGGCAACTGCACGTTTTAGAAGAACAGAGAGAAATCAGTGTGAGGGAGGAGAGGGCGGACAGGCTCGTGTGGAAGGCCCTGAGCCAGGGTCTGCGGGAGGCTGCGTACTCTAGGGGAGCCAGCTTAGGAGCTGAGTGCTCTGTACTGGAGCAGAGGAAAGGACTCAAAGCCCAGAAAGGGACTGAGAACAGAGTCCAGGCGGTGGGCTGAAGAGGGCAGAAGAACCTTTTGTTTGCTGGGACTTTTTAGATGTACTTTTGTTAACCCTGGAAGGGGTTACATTTGTTTTTGACTTGGCCGGAGGGACAATCCACATCTCCAGCATGACTGTGTGTAGAGTTTATTAAGGAGCCCTGACAGAGGGCAGTGAGGCAGGGCACTGCAGAGCCACCCCGGGCATGAGGGGGCTCTTGGGAGGCAGCTACATTGTTACAGCAATCTTCAGTGTTAGGTTATTAATCGAAAGTAATATTAATACTAGTATACTTCCTCTTTTTAGAACTACCGATAGCCTCTAACTATGACTGTGTAAGAAGCATTGATTGGTCTGGAATGTTGCTGTGTTCAGGCAGTGGTTGATGGCTTTCTGACTTCATTACTTTCTGTCTCTTGGGCTCAGAAAAGTGCCCTAGAGTCTCTGTTGTCTGCTCAAGTATTTCATTCAGTGTAAAACAAGCTAGCAACACAATCACAATCTACTAATGTAATTTTTGTAAGGTGAGAACTCTATTGGACTGTGAGGCAGGATCAAGGCAGTGTCTTAAATATATTGAAATAAGAGATTCCCTGGTTGGTCCTCATCTGTCAAGCTCTGCAGGATCTATGCTACCAGCCAAATCATAGCATGTAGTTGGGCCTGCTGTTACTGATATCTTTTCACTGTAGTAAGGCCATTGGGCAGGGGCGGCTCTATGGCACGCCTGCAGGAGGTCTGCTGGTGCCGTGCCTTCAGCATCCCTACCGCCGAAGCCGCAGGACCGGCGGACCTCCCGCAGGCATGCCACCAAAGGCAGCCTGACGGCCGCCCTCACAGCAACCAGCAGGCCACCCCCCGCGGCTTGCCGCCCCAGGCACGCGCTTGCTACGCTGGTGCCTGGAGCCGCCCCTGCCATTGGGATATGCTTCAAGGAAACACTCACTGAAAAACTGCAAGTTCCCCAGTGTGTGTTGCCATCTTCAAACAAATAGTGAACAATACAAAGGGATCGCACCTTCCTTTAGTTAAAGTGGTAAAGTATAAAGATTTTCTGTAGAGATGAGTATGAAAATTCTAAAGCTAATAGGTGTTAAATACAGTCACACAGAGCATTACAAAACTCATGGACCAAAGCCAAAACAATTTTCCCATGGGAGGAAGAGAATCTTATGGTGTCCCAGAGTTTAAGGGGAGATTCAAGATTTGTGTGCACAGAGCCAGGGGAGGAGAAACAGTGAGCTACTTCTACCCTCTCTGTCTCTGGACTTAATCCTGCAAAGTATTGCGCAAGGTCTAGAAGTGCTGATGACTCTCACATCCTTTTGCCTTCAGTAGGTGTGGAGGGCACATAGCACCTTGCAGACTCGAGACTTCTGTGTGCAACTCTGAAAGCTCCTAACTCACCCCCAGCCAAAACCACCCATCAACGTCAAATATATTTAGACTGCTGCTGACTAGCTGGAAAGCACAGCTGCATACTCTAGCATGCCACTGCTGATCCATTTACAGGGCACGCTATGTTCATGTTCCTCTCTTTAGGATGAATTGGGAAAGGAAGCAAAGACTATTGAAGGGAATCCACATATTACAATTGTGAGAAAATACTTTTCTCACTGCCATTTTACCCCTTTTTCATGGTGTATTTTTGTGTGTTTTTTCCTACCTCAGTGGGGCTGAAAGTTGTTGGTTTGTTTTTTAAGGCACTATACATAAATGCAAGGGGGTGTGCCGTTTTCCAGTAACTCATTTAAATTCTGAACACCCAAACCCAGCACTTGCAGGTAATTTGCTCATCTGGAAGAGGCAATTTTGTTAGAGTTAGGTTGAAGGCTATATACTTCCCCAGAGAAAAGACACACACATTGATGTGTTTGTGCTTTTTGCAATAACAATATTTGTTCATGTAAGAATGTGTGATTTATTTATTTTTTATTTTTTGCTTTGCCACACCATATGGCTTATTACTATTCACAATTCAAACAGTAGCAGCTGCTGCAATGTGTGAGAATGAGTTTCCTTAAGCTGGAGATGTACTGACTAGTGAATGACAGTTGATGTCCACAGATGTATCCCAAATATCCTAATTCTCAGTTGACATACTGTCCCCCATTCTCTTCTATAAGTTTATTTGGGCTCTTTCTCGTGTGCTTGGGTGATGGGGAGTTTCTTTTCTTTTGTACTGATATATATATATACTGAGAATCCCATGAGGAAAATGAACAGTTCACTGTCTGAATTTTACAGAAAGGAGGAGGGTGACCTGGCAGTCCCATGCACAGAGAAATGAAACAATGAATCCATATTCACTTTTAGTTTCATTTAAGAAGTAATCAGGACACTCTTAAACTTTAAATACATTAAAATATGTGGCCTTTGGACCTTTAAAATGTAGGTTGCTTTGTGATCAGTCAATGGCATGCCCATAGTTTGGAGTTTCAGCATTTGAGTTCAAAGATGCTGGTATATTTTGTCCTTATCTTCCAACTGCTGGTATCACTAATTTCCAACTCCATATCAGCTGTCTTCTTGGGTCTTTTTGTTTCTTTCAGTCCTCTGTTGATCATTTCTCTAAGTACCTGAATTTTTGTATCGCTCATTATAATAGGGTGATTTATCAATGTCTCTCACTCCTGTCAGCAGTAAGAGAACAACTTCAAGATCTTACAGAATTGGTCTGCATACCTGGCCTTTAACTACAGTGCTCTGATTGGAAGTGGCATTTAAACCTCTGTCACTTCAGCACCTGTCACGGGGGTCTCTGGAGCCATTGTTCGCTCATATTTGCACTGAGGTGTTCGTGCACCTGCCCTTTCACAGTAGTTTAGACAATTGGAGCATTGTATTCATTAGGACTTATCTCTCAAAAGCATATTCCAGAGAGGTTGAAATGTTTTGGGGTGATATTCCCTGTGCATATTCTTCCTGTCAGACACAAATCTAATGATGCTCATTAGCAAAAAGAATTGTAGGCTTAGTGCACTCAACACTTATCTCTCAGGAAGCTTCAATGGCAAATAAGACCCAATGGATTTCTTCCTATTTGCAGTGTTTTGGAAGGTGTCTGTTACTATAGAAAAGATCACCCTCTCTAAAACTGTTCTGTATTACTGTGGAACACGTTTCCAATATTACCTAATCATTGGAATGCCTTAGAATTAAACTGAGGGTTGCATATGTACTGCATTGGTACTGTATACTCCTCTTCTGTCATTTATATTTATTCTACATATTTTCCTCTGTCAATGGGATTTTTACATATGTCCAGACTACCCAATGCAGTAGATTTTCCAGACATTCTAACCCTAAAAACAGAGTGCCTCTGGGGGATATGCCCCACTGAGGTACACAATTCCCATTAATAGAGTAACAAACGTGTAGCAACTTGTCACTGTGTTACACACCATGACCCAGATTCAGCAGATAACTTTTATGCATGCACTGAATTGAGGCTCAGGGCAGCTGTAAGGGCAGACTTCAGAGCCTCCTATTATAAAAGCACAGCTCCTTCTACTTAGAGGTATGAAGAATCACTATTAGCAATGTAGCCCTATGAGAGACAGGATGGAATCAGAACAACTCATCTGAAGTACATACGGTCATAGAGTTTAAGGGCAGAAGGGACCAGATCATCTAGTCTGCCCCCCTAAATATCGCAGGCCACCAATGCCATCCAGTGCCTGCATACTAAATCCAGTGTAGTGGCCAGCTCTTTGCTGTATGAATGGGAGCTACTTGGGAATAGATTCCTCAGTGTGCATCTTATCATTCTTGCCAAATCGGATTACTGGAAATATTTGCAGAGAGAGCCATATGTGAAGGCTTAATCTATATCATTGCTGTAAGTGAATTTCTAACACGCTCCTAACAAAAAGAGCAGTGGCAGGTACCATTCTCTACCCTACCCACCTCACATTCACTGGGAGAGAAACTAGATCAGCTTTCTTGGATCAATACAGCTCTCCCTGACTTAAACTTGGAACTGCATAGGAAAGAAATCAATATAGAAAACTGACAACAAAAATGGCAGGAAAAACTTGCTCTGTGTAAACTAACCCTAAGATTTCTTGCTGCTTGTGCCTGCCAAGTCTACTCCAGCAGCAGCAGGAATGGGTCATGCAAGCCAAGTGTGAGGAATTCACAGATCCTGGTTTGTCACTTTGTCCTTTCTAGTTGTCTGCTATTTCAGGCTGAGAATCCATGTCCTTACCCATCTAAGCATAATCCTATGAGCAGATCTGTTTTCAAAAAAAAAAAAAAAAAAAAAAAATCAGGGTATTGCTGAGGGAAAACCTGGCTCTGTAGCAGCACTGTCTCTGTAGCAGCACAACATACCAATCATGGCCATTAAAATACTTAGTGAGCAAAATTACTGTATAGGCCTGATGTGATCTGATGGCATTAACATCAGACTTCAAAGCCCATTCTTCCTGGGAGTCCACTCTCAGCTCGAAATATATCTGAGAAGGGAATTTGCTCTTGGAAACAGTCTTTGCTTATAAGGCAATGAGCCAGGGAACTCCATACACGGGGAAAGGCCCTCTGGCAAGATACCTAAGGGGATCACCAAAAAACACAGTCCTTATTGATATCTTTAAAACAAAATAAAGCAAGCAACAACAGAACACTCTTAACTGTCGAACAATTTATTCCCCAATACAAACTTCAAGACTAGAGTTCAAAATATTCTACTCCTTTGGCCGGCCAGCTACCCTCTCAACTGGGCTTTCTACTGCTGGTGTTGCGTCTGCCCACCTACCTAGAGGTACTGTAACAATCAGCTCAGAGACTTGTTTTCACATTAACTCAGCAAATGAGCGGTGCTGAGCCAGTAACCTTCACAGATGCCCATGCCTTGATAGCAGCCCAGCATGCTCAAACTGCTGAGCTTGTGACCTCACAGCAGCCCAACAAACTGGAAATGCTGAGACAGTAAATAATTTCACAAAGTCTATGCATTTGCTTCAGCCCAGGAAGATAGAGCAAAAGCCTGCGCAGAACCATGTACCTGGACAGCCTCCCAGCAAAACAGATACTAAGCCATTAACATCACAAAAGCCTGTGCCTTTACATCAAGCCCAGCAAACTAGAGCTGCTGAGCCAGAGACCTCTTAAGCTAGCAATGTTGAACCATTGAACTCCCAAGGCCTTTGCCATGACATCTGATGAGCAAATTGGAGGCAGTGAAGGGGAAACCTTGCAAGAGTATTTGCATTAACATTAGACCAGCGCATAGAAGGTGCTAGTGCTCGACTCGTAAACTCACATTGGCCTGTGACTTGACATCTTCCCAGCAAGCTAGAGGTGCTGAGCAAGGCATAAAGGAAGAGTGCTTCTCTCCCTCCACTGATAAATGCAAAGGCAAGTTTGTACTCCTTCCTCTTTCTGGGCTTAGAGTGCCCTTTCCTGCCTTTTCACTGGCTGATTAAACGGAGGCTCATCAGGTGGGAGAATCTGAAATGAGAGTCGGAGGAGGTACTCGTGTCTGGCTGGGGAGTGTATAGAACTCTTGTCTTCCTACCAGCAGGTGGCACAACATCAGCACCTGATGGGAGAAGAATTGTCTAAGTTGGGGGTTCCCTATCTAGCTCCAGTCTCCTATATGAATATCTGTTGTCCCCTCCTTTCTAGTGGGCAAGGAGAGACAGCAGGGAGAGCCCGCCCCTCCTTGAGAAAGTGGTTACCCTGCTACTGGCTTTCACATGTTCAGTGAGAATTCAAGGGGCAAAGAATGGCCCTCTGAGTGACCTCTCTCATCCGGGAGCTCCATTGTGAGGTGTGCTGGTGAGGCAAGCACTTGGGAGCACAAAGAATGTTCCACACTCCTGAGCTACGAAGTGACAACCATCAATTACTGTTCCTGAGTAATGGTCCTAGGAGACTTATGGTTAAGGATTTGCAGATTTGGGGCCTCACACATTAATATATTTATACATGGTACGTATCATTTGCAAACATTGGCTGTAGTTTTAAAATCTGTTCAAACATCTTCTCAGGAGAATTCATGAATTACATATCATAGTGCCACTGATTTCATAACTTCTATGAATTCACTCCTTTTATGGTGAGATTTTTCTGAGAAAAGAAAACAATTTTGGTATGCACCACTTTGTGCTGTCACAGAGTGAAATTACTTTCACTAATACCTTTTGCTAGATTGGCTCTGCAGAGATTTGGAAAATCTACAATTGTTGTGACGGTTCTCCAACATAACCTAAAAAATCATTTTTTTTCTTCTTGATTTAATAGTCTAAGCCATTATATCAAAACAAAATGTTGCCTATTTTTTATTTCTTGAGTTCTGTAGTTAGTGATACTTTCTCTCCTGAGAGTGATTTGACTGAGGAGGAGGATGAATACAAGAAACATGTTCATTATTACCCCAGGCAGAAAACGATTCTCCTTTCAGATATTCGGGAAATGGATTATTTTTTAAAGATGATTACCTTCATGACACATCTATCGCTGTTTGCCTGCTCAAACAATTACATAGTATGTTTTGTCTTTGACAAGAGTGTTCATGGTATAATGCCCATGCAGTAGGAAAATTATTTATATATTTTAGCGATTACTGTAAAATGTTGTTTTTAATTTCTATATGACATGCTATTAAAAAGTTAACACTTCATCACTGTTACCGAAAAGTAATATCTAGGATAATGCAGTAACTTATAGATACAGCATATTGAGAAACCTGTGACATCTCCAGTACCATTGTGTGGTTACTGTGGATTATTATATTTATTAACTGTTTAATTGTAACCACTGTACAAAATAGGGCTATGTCCCTGCAAATATACACAGGGGCTGAATTATACACACAGTTATCCCAGTGAAGTAAATTCAGCACCTGTGTAAATCTTTATAGGATCAGGACTTAGAGGCATGCATACTTGCAAATATTTCCATCCTATTAGTACCTCTGGTACCCTTCTACCACCACCACAAGAAAGCAAAAAATAGACCAACATTTTCTTTCCCTTCTGCCCCTACACACTATATTTGGAAGTAAGTGTACATTTATGGCCCCTGTATAAGAAAGAAATTGGAGAATTCAATTTAATTATGCTCATGCCCAGTTTGAAAATACCAGAGAAAAGAATTTGTTACGCTAACAGTGCCTGATTAAAAACACACTGCCCAATGGAATTCAGGTGGTATCTTATCAAAATAGTTCTATTAGGAAGCCAAAATCAGACTTCGTAGACAGTGGTACATACACTGGCATTTCAACTGCTGGGATTTAGAACTGTTGTATTAGGTCGCAAGTCAAATTAAGTTTGAAGGTCTCAATCTAGTCTCTAATTGCTCAGCTACATCTGACCATCACGCATCCAGGCACCCTTAGATGAAGCTGTCTGTTTTCATCCAAAAGAGACCTAGGATGAAATTCTTACCGCCCCTCTGCTAATAAGATGGATAAAAGGGCTGAAGCAGCATTAAGAATCTCTCAAACCTTAGGTTCAGCCAGGGGAAAATACGTCCAGCACAGGAACTGAGGCAGACAGCTGTAGGGGTGGCCTCTGAAGACCCCCCTCAAAAAGCCCTGGTGTAGGAGTGTTCTAGGGAGGAGGGAGTGCAATACCTACAGCATTTGTGCATAGACCAGCAGGGAAAGTCTGCTATAATTTATGCAGACCCTCAGGGACCACTCTGGACCCAGAAGCAACCCAGAATCTGATGAATGCAAAGGGTGGCATAGTCACTTCAGTTCCCTTGGGCTGTGATTTTTATTTTTTGAGGGTCAGAACAGAACTGCATCCATAGTGACTCAGCATTGTTAGCATTTGTTAATTGACGAGGCTATGCTATATTCAGCAGTGGTCAATATCACTTGTGTACATGGTGAACACCTGAAAGACAGGTAGGTGCCATACAGAGAAGTAAAAAAGACTCTTAATTTATCACTCTTGTGAGTACCAAAGTTGTTCAAATTGCTTAAGTTAGCTGACATTTATTTTTAGCGCATTCAATCTCATGGTTTTATAATCAGATTAATGATAAAAAGGAATAATGTATTACAGAAGAAAATGGAAGAGCTGAATATAATTCAGCCAGTTAATATGGTAATAAAAAAGATTTCTTGTTCTGAACTATTCACTAAACCCACATGTTGCAAACAGCTGAATAGGCTTAACTTGCTCATTTTCAGATTTCCTTTGCATTTTTTGTTCCCTTTAGTGATGTACTAAACACACTGTTTTCAGCAGCTGAATAAACAGTGTGGGGGGGGAGATTTGTCACCAGTTTATTTTATTTTTTTCCCCTTCCTTAAATTTGTGTGAACATTCACATTTGGAACATTCACAAAGCAAGAGCATAGCTATAGTATACATTAATGTCAAGCAGATGTTCACCAATGTTCAAGTCCACTTGGCTGGTGCTCAGTCTATAAAATTCAGAGATTATAAGGGGAGAAAAGACCACGGTGATCATCTAGTCTGACATCCTGAATAGCACAGGCCATAGAACTTCCCCCAAATAGTTCTGTTTGAACCGGGGCAGACCAACGTCTTTTAGACCAAGTTCCAATCTTGATGCAAAAAATGGGAAAATCCACCACCACCCTGGATAAATTGTTCCAGCAGTTAATTACCCTCGCTGTTAAATGTGCATCTTTATTTCCATTCTGAATTTTTGTCTAACAGCAACTTCCAGCCATTGCATCTTGTTACACTTTTAAAAATTGATTTACTTAGTCATTCTCATGGCTCTTCTCTGAACCCTCACCAGCTTTGCAACATTCTTCAACTGTGGACACCAGGACTAAACAATATTCCAGCAGCGGTTGTAGCAATGCCAAATACAGAGGTAATTTAATCTCCCTAGTCCTACTTGATATTCCCCCATTCATACAGCCATGGATCACATTAACCCTTTTGGCCAGAGTGTCTCACTAGGGGGTCATGTTCAGCTGATTATCCATCATGACCCCGAAGGTGTTTTTGTTTTGTTTTTTTTCAGTGTCACTACTTCCTAGGATAGTCCCTCATCTTCTAAGTATTGCCTACAGTCTTTGGTCCTAAACGCATAACTTTACATTTAGCCATATTAAAATGCGTATTGTTTGCTTGCATCCAGATCACCAAGCAATCGAGATCACTCTGAATCAGTGACCTGTCCTCCATTATTTACCATTCCCCCAATCTTTGGTCATCTGCAATCTTTCTGCCGTGATTTTGTTTTCTTCCAGATCATTGATAAAAAGTTAAATAACATAGGTCCATGAACCAATCCCTGCCTTACTCCCTCTAAGCACACACACCAGATTGATGATTTGGCATTTACAGTTATATTTGAGACTTATCAGTTTTAATCCATATAATGTGTTCCATGTTAATTTTGTATTTGAATTTTTTACTCCCCATGTTGTATGATACAAAGGCCTGGTCCCCACTAAGCCCCCACTTCGGACTAAGGTACGCAAATTCAGCTAGGTTAATAACGTAGCTGAATTTGAAGTACCTTAGTCCGAACTTACCGCGGGTCCAGACACGGCAGGGAGGCTCCCCCGTCGATGCCGTGTACTCCTCTCGCCAAGCTGGAGTACCGGCGTCAACGGCGAGCACTTCCGGGATCGATTTATCGCGTCTTAACCAGACGCAATAAATCGATCCCAGAACATCGATTGCCTGCCGCCGGACCCTCCGGTAAGTGTAGACGTACCCCAAGACACATGCCTTACAGAAGTCTAAGTATATTACATCAACTTATTCCTTTATCAACCAAATCTGTAATTTCATCCCCAAAAAATCAAGTTAGTTTGACAGGATCTAGTTTCCAAAAATCCATGTTTGGCATTAATTGTACTGCCCTCCTTTAGTTCTTTATTAATAAAAGTCCTGTATCAGCTACTACACTACTTTGTTCTTGATCAATGCCAGGCTGACAGTCCTATAATTACCTCGCACATCCTATTTATTCTTTTTTTTTTTTAAATATTGGCACATTAGTTTTCTTCTTGTCTTCTGGAACTTCCCTAGTGTTCCAACAGTTACTGAAAATCCACATTAATAGTCTAGAGAGCTCCATGGTTAGCTCTTCTAAAATTCATGGATGCAAGTTATCCAGATCTGCTGACTTAAAAATGTCTAGCTTTAGTAACTGCTGTTTTAAAATCATCCTGAGTTACTAGTGAAATGGAAAGTTTTTCATGATATGACTACATTCTGTTGTTCCCCCCGTCCCCCAAATACAGAACAGAAACATTTATTGAACAGTTCTGCCTTTTCTGATAATTCTACCATTTCCATCTAGTAATGGACTAATACCATTGTTAGGATTCTTAATTCCCTAATATAATTTATAATATAAAACTCCCTCCTCCTTACTGTCTTTAACTTTGCTGGCCATAGATTTCTGCTTGTGCCCTTTTGCTTCACTTATCAATCTTCTACAATTCCTAGTTTCTGATCTATATTCATTATCATTTTTCCTTTTCTTCCATTTGTGTATATGATAAAAGAAATAGTATTTTTCAGTTCACCTCCGACAAGTACTGTAGTACAATCCCTTTATCATAAAAGTGCAAGTTACAAATTTAGAATTTTTATTTTTACGTAACTGCACTTAAAAACACTGTAAAACTTCAGAGCAGACAAGTCAAAGCATGAAGGGGCATACTAATGTTTAGCATATCTGGCAAATACCTTGCAACGCCAGTTACAACAGTGCCATGCAAACGCCTGTTCTCCCTTTCAGGTGACATTGTAAATAATGCTACCCACTTCTTATCTCCATTAAATGTAAACAAACTTGTTTGTCTTAGCGATTGGCTGAACAAGAAGTAGGACTGAGTGGACTTGAATAAGATGAATCGAAAAATACTATTTCTAGTTTTTTTTACAGTGCAAATATTTATAATAAACAATAATATGAAGTGAGCACTGTACACTTTGTATTGTGTTGTAATTGAAATCAATATATTTGGAAATGTAGGAAAAACATCCAAAAACATTTATAATTTTAAACTGGTATTCTATTATTGTTTAGCAGTGCGATTTAAAATTGTGATTAATCGTGACTATTTTAATCTAGTTAATTTGTTGTTAATTGCATATATTAACCACAATTAATTGACAGACCAAAATATTATATTAAAAAAAATTGTGGGGCACTCTGCATAGGTGTGGATGAGAATGTGTCTCTTATCGTGGTTTTGCCTTGGGAAGGTTTTGTCACATGATACTGACTTAGAAAGGTTTTGCACCAGCATTTTGCACAGATCTGATCTTTCTGCCTTGTCTTTGCACTCATCCAACACCAGTCTCTTTTTGGGCCCTCAAAAGAATGTCTTCTCCTCTGGAGCATCTGCTCTAATTTAAAATCACAGCTGAAAAACACAGCTTTTCTCCTTGACCTGTGCCTCCTGATTTCTGCTGTTCTTTGTTGCTTAACTCTTTCAGTGTGCTTCCACTGTTTTCACTTGGTATATCAAAGGCACCATTCCAGATCATTGTGCTGCTGAATTTCAAAGAGCACTGCAAGCAGAAACTATGGTTGTAAATAATGAAAAATCTTTTCTTTCCATTCAAGTCAAAATAAAAATCTGGGTCCTTTTTCTTAGCTGAATAAAAAGGTGCAAGGGAAGAGAGGGAATCACTCTTGGGCTGAGAACTTGAACGATTCAGCCTAAAGGGATTTGGACTTCTCTGTTGGACTTATTTTTATTTTATTTTGCTGATACTGCAAACCACTGAAAATAGAAGCTCATAATGCAACTGCTGTCAATCTTTTTTTGTTGTAGGATAGATCATCACTTTGTAATTCCTGAATGGAATAAATAATACACACACTCCTAGGTACATAGAAGGTTAATTCCAGACTTCTTTCCCCTCTGTACTTAGGTTTTTATTTCTTCCAGATCTAAAACCAACAGTGTGGAAAATAGGGTGGCCACTTGTCTTATAGTTCTACCAAACTAATGTTGATATCCAGTTTGATTACATTTTTCTCCTTTCGGTGGATGTTGCAGTTCCTTAATTTGAAGATTTATTCTCTGAGATTTCTGATCTTACTTCCAACGATGAAGCCTCAGTCCTGCAAACGCTGGAGGCATGTCTACACAAGCACATACCGCTTGGCAAGCTGGGGTGTAAATCTACAGCGCTCCAATGGGCTGTGCACTGACTGTGTGAACCCCGCTGATGCGCACTAATGTTCCCCACGGGGCGCATTGTGATGTACAGCTGGGTGTGGAGGGGACATGTTTATATACACAAACTGTTTTGTCATAATTATAAATTAAAAGTGAACATAGAACCAGGTTTACTAAATCCAAAACACCTGTAAGTTAAACCCTGCAGGTTTACGATGTAGACAGTTTTTTATGTTAAGGTGTTGTCATCTTGAATAACAATTCTACCTCCAGTTGGTGCAGTTGCTCCCTAAAAACCACCATTGTTGTGAGATAGTCAAATTGCAGGTGCAACAGGTGTGGTTTGTCTAAATTTGTTATTTGAACTTAGAGGAAAAATATGTTCTCCACCCATGTGATCAAGAGCCAGCTGCTCTCTTGCACATGCACACACGTTTAGTCCTGCAGAGAGAGATACAAACTGAAATGATGCATTGAGCAAGTGGAATTTCAATAACCAATTTAATTAAAAATCTTATAACTGGGTTGTCAGGTTCATGACAGATGCACAGGAATTTCTGTTGCACTTTGTACTGTCAGCAAATGCCAATCAACAGGTGTTCCTTGGTCTTTCTAAAATTTTTATTAAAATAGTTGTGTTCAAACCAGTCAAAACAGCGGGATATGTTGTCATCCTCAAGATCATACGATTTATTCTTTACCAGTCTGAGATATATTTTTTCCTAATGTGTCATCAGTAGCAATGAACACTGCAAAATGACTATTGTTAATAATGACAAATGAAGCAGAAAGAGGATTGGGCTTTTAAAATTTGAAGTGCTAAGTGCAACAGAAAAAAAATAGACAAATGAATGTTTCTTGTGGAATTATAGAATTTTTACCTAGGCACATTTGTTCACTAGACATCGGTAATACACACACAAGTAGAATCCTAAGTGGGGTTAAATCTTCAAATTGTTGCACAGGCTTTTAGCCACATGTTGCCTATTAAATCGGTGAGAGTTGAACTCCCAACATTTGAAAATTTATCCTTAAAAGCTTGGATTTAATTTGGTTTTAACATATGATTGCATATATTATATAGATAAAGCTAAAATGTTTTTCCTTTAGTTGATGGAGTGGCATTATTAAAAGAAATAGAAAATATTTCATAAATGCTTTGTCTCAAACTGGAAGTTATTTTCTAAACATTTAAGTTACTTGATATTCATTTGTCAGACTACAAGTGAGTGCCCAGGGTGGAAATTACATTTTAGAACGGAACCTCTTTCTCTTCTCAGGTCCTGAAAGCACATAATTTATGTCGTATGGCGAGATCTCTGGGGGAACAAATGGGCAATTGATTCTCAGGATCATCTTTCATTTGCTCAAATGATAAAATGAAAGTGATTTGAAAAATGGATTTTTAGAGCAGACAAGCTAAAAGAACTTGCTCAAAGCAAAATAGCTTCTTTCTTTAGTGCCTCATCTTATTTTTCCAGCAGAGTGATGACTGGCCTGCATGTATTTGAATTCTCCCCTGCTTGAGTTGAAATCAACTTTAGAAACAAATGGGGGTGGGAGGAACCTTTTAATTTCCAATATACTTTTTGAAAAGGTAGAACTGTAGTGTATTGTTAGTGATATTTCTTTAATTCATTCACACCTAACCATTTCCCACCCTGAAATCAGACCCTGACCTTTTTTCTTCAAATCTTTTACAATATATCAGAAAATGCGTACACAGCAATCCTGTAGAAGATCTAGACATTTATCTTGTAAACACCTACATTCAAGGAACTATTTGGCATGTAGTTAGTGCCGCTTTGTGGGCTGTGCGACTACAGATCTCTGGTGGAATTTGGGAGTGCCTAGTGCCACTGCAGGCCCTCTTCTGATAGACTGGCCATGATCCTTTGGCCCATGGTTACATCTGGAGAAACTGGCTCTGATGTCTCCTATAAGGCCCTATGTTTCCCATTATGCATGATTAATAAAAACAGACAGCTAGACATCTGTATTTGTTAATTGAACTGTGCCTGCTATTTTCAAAAATATTGGCAGTAAAAAGTAGTTCCCCACGTGTTAACTTTTTACAATTCCCTTTGGCACATTCTGTGATTGTTTGTTTGTGAATTTCAATCATTTTTGGAAAATGATCTTATTTATTTTTATATATCTAAAACTACCGTAATTTTCTGTGGCAAAACTCTCAATCACGATGGATCAGATGATTTTTCTTTTTATTTCAAGCTCTATTAAAAGCCTAATTTCTTTGTTTTTTGTTGTTGCTGTTTTTGTGTAGTGTAGCTTTATTAACAATTTAGCCTACTCCTTTATTTGCACCAAGACCACTAGATGGCAAGGTAGAAAATTCACAGAAGTCCTTTTCTGTACCATTGGTCCACAAGCAGCTATTCAAAGGTGCCCTTAACCTTTGTGTGCCTCCATTTCTCCTTCTGTAAAATGGGGATAATTGTTCAGCTTTTGTAAAGTGCTTTGAGATACATAAATGAAAAGTGTTGTATCCCTGTACAGTAGTGTTGGCCCAGATCATTCTGTCCCAAATAGAACCTACAGGGGAGAGTTTCTATGAGCGTGCCCTTGAAGAGATCCCACTTCCTTTTCCCCCAACAGGAAAGGTTGCAAGGCTGACCCCCATACAGGACCGACCTTCAGGGCCAGGGGCTGCTCTAGCTTTTTTTGCCGCCCCAAGCATGGCAGTCAGACTACCTTCGGCGGCATGCCTGCAGGAAGTCCCCGGTCCCACGGATTCGGCGGCATGCCTACGGGAAGTCCTCCGGTCCCGCGACTTCGGTGTATCCGCCAGTCCCATGGATTTGGTGGCGGGTCTCCCGCAGGCAAGCTGCCAAAGGCTGCCTGACTGCCGCCCTCGCAGGGACCAGCAGGGCACCCCCCATGGATTGCCGCACCAGGCACGTGCTTGGGGCGTTGGTGCCTGAAGGCGCCGCTGTCCAGGACTATCTGTGTCTTCATGCATGCTCTTGCTCTCAGCAGTTCTGTTTCCTGGCTCCATGGCAGAACAGAGCCAGTGGAGTTGTGCTAGGGGAGCTCCCTCAAATCATGCCTACACCCACCGTGGAGACAGAATAATGCATCCTCAGACTATATTATATTTTCTAGGGATTGCCTGCAGTGCTGAGGGAAAGGAGGACAATGCACATTTCCTTCCAGGCCACCTCTTCTTCCCCCCACATGCTCAAGAAGAGGCCTTCAAAGGGCAAGAGGAATTGAGGATGGTACTGCAGATGGGTCTGGGAATTCCCACTCTTCCCAGTCTGCACGGGGGGGGGGGGGGGGGATGCACACACATCTCGGTGGGCCTAGTCTGCTATTGTCACTATGTAAGTGTCACTATTTATGCACTGATTGGGGCGGAGGAGAGGGGGGAAAATACACTTTAAACAGCCTTTTCCTGCTAGCTGCACTGATATTATTAAATGCTACTGTTGGAAGAACAGGGTGATTAAGAAAGAGCTAGTTGTTCAGCCAGGAACATATGTCATTATAAATACCAGCTCATGATTTTGTCCTTAGCAACCTTTAACATACCAAGCTTTTATTATTTTTCCCCAGTAAAGTTATTTTCCTCCAAACATCACATGTTAAATTGATTAGGTACTGTGTAATTTTAAAAGTATGTATTTGCTGTTGGATGATTTATATAGTCAGACTATGCACTGACTCAACAATTTCCATCCTATAATAACAGGTCCAATCCATCCCCCTCCACCCACCCCTGGCTGGCTGTTTTATATTGTAATGATTCAACTGCAGATCTGCGCAACCACTAATTTCAGCCCACTAGTCCAAAGGGACACGCAAAACCCTGCCATTTTCCAGCAATTACAATCAGTGAAGAATACCAAATAGGAATGGTAGGCAGAAAAATCGACAGTCAAGAATTTACATCAGTGAGTATTTCTACTACTTTCTCCTGGTGCTCAGTCAAAATTGGCCTTTGACTGTTAAAACTGGTTTAAATGGTAATCCCAGACGCTATTGTTCCCCCTTCATAATTCCAGAGAAGTCAGTGGAGTTACAGAGGGTCTGCATCTAACTGAACAGATAAACTGGTCTGTGGAAGCTTTCACAGTATCCCTGGACCCATAATGAAAATATACATACAAAGCTCTGCTGGATGTTATTGCTTCAAGTGTAAACCAAACAAGCCTGCGTACATTGTACGCATACAAACTGACTAAGATGGGCAGTAGACACGGCAACATTGTCTGCATGTCTGTTTAAATTTAGAAGTAAGGGGACAGTCCTATGGCCTAATGGCTAGTGCTTCACACTTCAGGTGTGTGTGTGTGGGGGGGGGGGGGCTAAATGGGGCAGAGTCCTCTTATGTGTCCTATTCTTTTACTCCCCAGGCCAAAGTCTGGGGGCATTACAAAGAACATTCTGACCTCTTGTGGGGAAGAGAATACCTAGGATTGATCAACAGTCTTGTTCTCTTGAGAGTCCCAGCCATTCCACTCTGACTAGAGTACTGAAAAAGATGGGGGTTACGTTCAGGGCAAGGAGAGGTATTCTCAGAATTCTGTAATGGCAATGGGAAATGAAGAGATCTCCATTCCCAGCATCTGGCATTGAAGAATTCAGAACAAAACCAATGCCAAACTTCTAAGTTTACCTCCTGTTGTCTTTCAGCAAATTATTCAACACTCCTGATCTGTTCACTGATGGAACTGTACCAATAAGTGTCTGATGGTAGCTCAGATCCCCAGCTTTTATCAATCTGACCTCTTATGACCATAAACATGTATGGCAGTCATTTTATAGTGATATATAGAGCCTGATAGCTAACTCATGTATTATTTGTATTAGTGATGCATAGCTAAGCCCATTACAATAACTTAAGAAGAAATATCTAACAGATCTTTGCTAGGAGTTCTCTTGTAGTGCTTGTGAAAGGAACATCTTTAACAGAGCTCAGGTTTGATGAATACAGTATTAATTAAATTAGAGCCATAGTGGCATAAGTGATAACAGTGCATTTCCAGTCTGTGCACCAACTGAGCTAGCGTTTCAGATTTGGGCTTTAGGGTTAGAGATGGGCTGAGCGCAAATGCATAAATAGTGTTTTCATGGCATAATTACTAATTAGTATAATTATATCCAATGTAATTTGGCTAATTTATGACTTGGCAGCATGGCAGAAAGTTGCTTTCCTTTTGAACGGTTTAGAATTTGGTTATTAGAATGAGGAGGTTGGTTTACAATTAAGTCATTTTATTTCCTCTAGCACTAATATTAATGAACCACTTAATCACTTGAAGCCCTTCTTGCCACTCTGGTAAATGGAGAGAAAATCGTATGGAATTCAGCTTCCCATTCCATCATTAAAGCTGCAGGAGGAATTTCTCTCATAGATTAAATGAGAGAATGAGGCCACTGCATGTGAAGTCATCTGTATGTGCAAATTCCTGTCTCTGTGCACCCAACGGATCTTTCCTCATGTTGCTCTCCCAGCTCAATCCATCACTTCAGATGTGGAAGAATGTTCTGCAACATGATGGGAAAGAAATGCAAAACTTAACGTCCAGCAACACAAGCTTTACCAAACAAGATCAGACCTGGATCCACCTGTTCTAGCACTTATCTACCATCCAAGACATCTGACGAAGGAATCTGTGGAAGGAATCTCTCCTCCCAATGCACCTAGCTAATTTCAGTGTTGTAGAGAAGGGATGATGCCTATAGATTGTCAATCTGCATCCTAAATCAAATTCATTGCCAATTTGCATAGCTACAAAAGCTATGAAGGGACATTGTCTAGTCTTTCCTTTTAAAAAAGATCCAGCCACAGTATTTCTCTTAAATGCTACAGTGAGGTCTGTTGTCATGTTCTGGCTGTGTGTGTGTCTGTGATGTTACCATGTGGTGGCTGGCTCAGACAGGATAAAGGAGTGCTGCTACCACTGCCATCCACTAGCATGCTGCTGTTTTAGTGCAGGTTGTAAAGGCTTATAATTTGGGACCTGAAGGACCAGTGTTCTAGTTCCACTTCCAAGTTTTGTGTATGAAATTTATATAGCAATTGTGTCATTGGTAACTGTAGTGTGTAAAATGTGATACACAACGTACAGAAGAATTCTGCTTTCTGCCGCATTTTTGGGGGGATGATAAATGACTTGTAGCACATATGACCACCACATAACATGTTTCCCTTTTATATGCCTCTCTTTCGCTAGTAACCTGTTCAGAATGCAGGGCATGCTGCTACAGTAAAACACTGGATTTTAATTCTGATCGCAGTGAATGTAATTGGCATTTAGCCTTCTTAATCATTCCAGTCACATCAATTAAAAAAAAAAACTAATAAAAATCCCTTTGCAGATTCATTACAGTAGTTTTAACTGGGTCTGTGTGTGCTGTGTATGTGATTTTTTTGTGTATGCAAGTAGGTACACATAACTTCTGAATTCAGTATCTTTAATCCATTTAAAATAAAAACCCTCTTCCATTCCCAGAGTAAATGGTGGGTGGCTTGTTTTGCAGTCCTCAACCATGTGAGGATGTGTCACAGCTGTGATTCTGCCAAGACTGGCCTCTTTCCACCCTCTGTTTTGTGCACAGGCCTCTGGAGGGGGCTGCATGTTGAAGGGATCTTCCACTTGACAGAAGGATTAGCTCTATTCCCACTCTGCCTTAGTGGGGGTGGAGGAGTGGCTAAATTCAGCAGCTAGCATGGTTTTGAAAGCTATTAAATGGGGTCCTGGGGGTATTGTCTGTATGTGCAAGTTTTGCCCTGGCATTCTTTCATCAAGCCCATGTTCCATCATCCTACGCTCATCTCAGATGTCTTCCAGGAACCTTCCCTAGAGAAACAGCTGCCTAATGCATAAAAGAGGAAATATTGACAACTCTTGGGGTTTAGAATCTGTAGGGTTGAGACACTTTCTCTCCTTTGGCAAAACAAACAGCATTACCTCTTCTCTTCCCAAAGGCAGCCACTAAGGAACTTTAAAAAATAATTTACTTGCTTGTGAGAGTGTGATTTATCATCTACTATGTCCTATAATTAAGTTGCAGATTTTTAATACTGAACTAACATCCTTTGCATGTTCATGTTACTTATTCTGATACGTTTCAAAAGATCTGTCTGGAAAGAGATGGCATGTTTCCTGGCAGTGGTATGATATTGGCATACAGAGTCTGATTTTTCAAAGGTGATTAGGTGCCTAAAAATGTGGATAAGCCCCTTGGCACTTTGAAAATGCCACTAAACACTTTTGAACATCTGGACCATATACCCTTTCACCTCTACACTGCGGTTTTGAGTACAGCTGAATGACCAAAAGTTCTTATTGCTTATTGCTTTTGGGCCAATGTAAATCAGTTTGGCGTAGGTCCAGCTCCTGGAAAGACACTGCCCACATCACACTAAAAACACCATTGCTAATGTGTTGCTTTATAGGACTCTGACAGAAAAGCTGAAGACTGAATGGGCAACATAGAGTGAAATATCATCTTGCTACTATAACTTATGGTCCAAATTCTGTTCCCATTTGAATCCATGTAAATCCAGAGTAGCTCCTTTAAGACAGTGCTGTTACTCTTGATTTTATACTGGTGTGAATGAGAGAGGAATTTGGCCTTGTCTGTTTAGAAAAGATTGGGGGAGAGGTTCTGTGCTGTTTCCAATACTGAAAGTTTTGCGGATGAATGATTTTACAGGCACATTGTCCACTTTAAAACTCATACCTATGACTAAAAATAGTCTAAACTTCTAAAGTTTCCATAATTAGAAGTTTAAATGTATATTTTCCCTTAACTGAAAAAGTTTTGCTTACTTTATACATTTGACTGCATTCCCCCCAGCCCCCATAATCAGTCATTTAATTAGTTTTTAGTGGTTTTATTTGCATGTGTGTGTAGGGGGTCATTATTTGTAGTAGTGCCAAAGACTAAACTACAATCCCTGCTCCAAGAAGCTCACAGTTTAAGGATGTTGCTCAGAGAAAGAGGATTAACAACAGGGATGTTATATACAAATCAACAAGATAGGCATAGGTTGCATGGTAGAGGTGGATCTTAAGGGGCACTTACCTACAGACAGAGTAGGGCCCTTGTGAAGGGGCTCAAGAAGGCTTCACTATGCATAAGGGAAAGCATGACGGAAGGCATGGAAACGAGGGTGAAAACCTGGCAGATGGGTAGATGAGGCTGGGAGCATAGGAGATGAGCAGGTAATAGGATCAAATGGAGCTTAGTGAGGGGAGGATAAATAGGGATGGGCAGAGTTATGTAGAGCTTTGAAGGTGGTAACAAGAACTTTAAATTTGGTAAGATATTGGATGGGAAGCCAATGGAGAGGGTCAGAAGGGGAGGGGAGATAGATGAGTTTAGTGGCAGCATTGGGATTTGTTGCGTTTGAGAGGCCAGGGAACAGGGTGGTGCATTATTCAAGACAGAATATAATCAGAGCCTGAATGGGGGGTTGTCCATGAGGCTAGATGATAAAGGACAGGAGGAGAAAAGAGTCAGCATTTAGAAACTGTCTGGATGTGTGGCCAAGGGAAAGGTGTCAAAAATAACCCCCAGCTTGGAGGTCTGAGTGATAGAAAGGATGCTGGTATTGTCAGCAGTGACAGAAACTCTGATGGGAGGAACTTGTACAGGAAAAAAATACAAGTGCCAAATGGGTTTGGCACCAATCGTGCTAGGCAGCACCCAGATGGAATTTTGTGGATCACAGTGGTGCATAAAACTGGGGCTTAGGTGTCTAGATTTGGTTCTTTTATGGATCTGAGCTCTTGAAACATGAAGGTCAATATCCCTTAAGCTTTCTATCCTAATTAATATAACTGTGGATGCTCCTATTATTCATGTAGGGATCAACCTTGCAAGGTGCTGAGCGCACTGGCCGTGTTCCAGCAAAGCTTTTTAAGCCAGTGCATAATTTAACCTGTTTTCATCAATAGGACTACTTACGTGTTTAAAGTAAGCATCCGATTAAGTGCTTTGCTGAGTCAGTGCCCAAGTGCTCAGCACCTTCTAGGACCGAATCCCTAAATGTCTAATCCTTTCTCTGAATTCTGCTTATACTCTTTGGCAGCAAGTTCCACAGGTTAAACGTCACGTTGTGTAGTGAAAAACATTCCTTTTTGTACAATGTAGGTTTTGGGGATGTTATTGTAGAATGCGTGTGTGTGTGGATATATAGATAGATATAGTTTAAAGGAAGCATCCTATACTCCCTCAGGTCTTTGTGCTGCCCGTGCAATACTTGCAGGCTATGCAAGATCTGGAGCATGGGCAGAATCAGTGTCTACCACATGGCAGTACAAGCTAATACTACGAAATGCTTCAGGATAATTTTTAAAACACTCAACATCCCTTGACTTATTTGGACAGAAGGATAAATATTGAACTATTGTTCTTGATCTTACTGATGATTAACACGTCTTGCTAAAAGCTTGCTTGCTAGTGTGTGTATTAAACAATGTCCTGTTGCTGCTGCTTTTCAGTGTCTTGCTGTGATTGAAGTTGCACTGCAGCAAAGTTGTAAAATGAATGCTTTTCCCAACTGGGAATTGGAACAGTTCCTGTAACGTCTTGTCAGCCACCCAAGGACAGTTGTGGCTGGTTTGTGATAAGTGAGAATTATTCATGCAATCTGACTGGCATACAGATTGCCTCCTTTAGTTGAAACTGTTAAAGGAAGTCATCCGTGTGGGAAAGAAAAGAAATAGCAGTGCAAAAATTTTAGAAAATTCAACCAAAGAATCTAAACTGCACAAGCAAATGCTTCCTTACTTGGTGTTACACTGACATGTAACCATTCTTTCTTCTCTTCCAGTACCCACTACATGATTAAATAGTAATGATCTCCATACACGTCTGTTCAAGAAAATGCAGCAGAAAAGTAAATATAGTGACCATTATTTTAACCCGATATTATTAGGCACGATGCTGATTTCATCACTCAGTTTCATTGCCTTCTAAGACATGTATTTGCATTTAGAGTTTCTTGGCTTCTAGTTTTGTTTTTGTTTTTTAAGGACATCAGGCTGTTATCGGCATATATAAAGTTTTGAAGTTCCTGTTTCATACATACATTACTGTAAACTTTATTTGGAAAAACCCAGTAGAAGAGAAGGAAAAGGCAGTTTGTCAATTCATTCAGAATGTTTTGAAGATGTGCTGGATTGCTAGAAGGGGCTGTGTCAGTTTGAGGGAAATCAGGCAATTATGCTTTGGCACCCCTCACTGGCAATCTTTTGTGACAATGGCTGTGAAGAATTCAGGCTGGTCTTCCAAGATCAGAGTGCAAGAAAAATGGCGACAACAGAAAAGCTCCAAATGTGAAAATGAGCTGCCAACAACACCACTCAAGACTGCTTAGTTTTTGATAGCTGAGCATCTTTGTTTGCAGCAATTAGGCTCAAAACTAGATATTAAAAATATCCTTTAGGACATAATTGGGTCACTTACAGTTGTTCTTAAGTTATCACTGGAAACTCTTGCTGGCAGTGCACAAATAGACTAAGAATGATAAAATGTCCTGTAGGAACCATTGTTAGTGTGGCATTTGCACACGCAGGACCTGGTTCACAAACTCAGGACCCAATGCGCACACATTGCCCACGGAGGGGGAGTGTTCTTTGCACAGTGACGATCTTATGTAAGGAAATAATAGACTGATTTCTATTCATTAGGATGGTGAGTAACAGGAATATGTAAGGGAGTATGCTAAGAAGCTAAAATCAACTGAAACAGGATTGTTCTGTATTTAGTGTGGAGAATTGCAAAATGAAGATATTGTTCTTGATCGCATATCCAGTAGTTGTTTCCCAGGGGCTACAGTAAGTTAAGAAGTAAAGCTCACCTCCTCCTCTGCTAAAAGTAGAACAGCCCCTCTCTTTTCCCTGGCTTGAGTGAACAGTGTTCCCCCACAGCTCCCTCTCCTCCTTGGTTGCAGCAGTGAGAACTCACTATCTTGTCAATCTAGTTTCAGCACTGCTGGTCGTTCAGCCATAGCTCTAGTCATTAGAAACAGTGAATCTTTTACAAGACCCCCCCCCCATCTGAAACAACACAATTCTAAGTCTTTATCTACACTACGGACCTTACAGCAGCACAGCTGTACCGCTGCAGCTGTGCCGCATAAAGTCTCACGGGTTAGCCACTCTTTGCCGGCAGAGGAGAGCTGTATTGCCAGCATAATTAAACTACCCCCAATGAGTGGCGTTCGCTATGTTGGCAAGGGAACCTTTCCTGCTGACATAGCACTGTCCACAACACTTTAGTCGGTGAAACTTATGACCTCCTCATAATACAGGCCACAGAATTTCACCCAGTGATTTCTGTATCAAACTCCTTTATTTATGTTGGACCAGGTGCCATCTGCTGCCCAAGCACCTGGTGGAAAACTCCACCTCTCTAAGCAGTGGGGAGGTTGGTGGGAAAGTACAAATAGCTTCACTTATGCAAGCATCTGAATTGCAATGGTTAGTAAAAATCGAAGTGGTCAGTGATATGTGGGAGGACTGGAGGGGAGGCAGCACATACATCATTCTCCAATCAGAATTTATTCAGCATTACAAGTCAAATTCCTATGTAACTATGACATCATAGTTCCCTTCTCACACATACTGCTCACTTCCTTGTTCCGTGAGTGATAACCTTTGATGCACTAGAATTTAGAGTGTTGCTAGTCAAACTAGGCTCCTTTCCTTATGCATCAGTCCAGCGTATAATGCGAGTGTGTTTCTGGAGAGCAGAGTAACTTCGTTCCAATAGCTGAGGTCAGTGAGTTTTTCTCCTCCCTTTTGCTCACATTGCTTCATTCTGATGAGATGCCATTTCTCATTTACCTCAGAGCTCCTGCAGCATTTCATTGCCCAATCTGTGGCCATAGCTAAACAAAGGAGGAAGAAAGATGGACATTGTGTGGCTCATTTCAAATCAACTTCTGAATGCCCTGGTGGTGTGTTCAGCACAAGCCTATTTCATTTCTTATATTGTATTTGAGTAGAAAGCAGTTCAATGAACTCTTGATATACTTATTAGCTGTGCCGTAAACACTTCAGAGATGGTAAAAAATAATGACTTGTGTATGTGTCTTGGATGAGGAGGAGGAGGAAGGTGAAGGTGAGCGCTAATGAGCAAGGGGTGAAGTCACCGGGGAAAAAACTCTATGGAAAAAATTGCCAGGATTCCAGATGAAGAAAGGACACTACCACAGAGAGAGAGAGGGAGATTTTTCCGTCAAGCAAATATTGTTTGCTCACCTGCAGAAGAGAAGGTGACGCCTTTAACATTCTGAAGCAGTTCAAATCTAAAGTGCATCAATTCAAGGTTTGGTTTTTTGTTTTTTTTTAAATGAATATAAAGAACCAATGCAGGGTTGTTTTGTTTTGACTTACCTGCATATTGACAGTCCTACCTCCTTGCAATTTTTCAACATGTTACTCTCCTAACTGGCTGTGTCGTGGGGAAGCAGAAGGCTGTGCTCGGGTTCATTGAGCTGGAACAGCATATTGATACAAACAGACCAGGGACCTGCTGAAAGTGCTGTGCACTTGGAAATAACACCACCTTGAGTTCAGACAGGATGCACATCTGTGCCTCATTGATAACGTAATAACCTTCATTACATTTTTGGCTGAGAGCACCTGTGCACAGGCCAAGAAGTCAGCCCAGGGCAACCATTTTGATTGAGGTGATATTAACAGCTCTCATTAAAACTGATGACTATAGCAGTGCCCGATAGCACTGCTGTAGTGAAGCGTCTGTCAGCATTTCTATTATAAACTTCTATTTTCAGGAGTTAATAACCCAGCCATAAAAGTTTGCTCAGCTCTGAGCTAAAACTGGAATACACAGTATTAGACTGGGATTTCTTTAAAGTTGCACAACTATTAAAAGTAATTTTCTTTTTTACTCATTTCGATGCTTTCTTGCACTCAGCTGTGCAATGACTTTAGCTAGGCAGTGATAACAGATGTGAAGAATTCATGCTCATCTTCCAAGACTAGAAATGTGGCGGGGGGAAGGAGAGGGAGAGGAATGGAGACGCCAGAAAAGTTCCAAAAGAGAATAAGAGCTGTCAACACCACTGTGCCCCCAGTGTGAGATTGCTCAGACCTTGGTAGCTGAACACCTTTGCAGCATTTAGCAAGTGATCCAGCTTCTGCTGAAGTCAATGGGAATCTTTCCATTGACTTTAAAGATCTGATGAAACTCCTTTCAATCTCTTAAGATTATATATTACACAACAAAATCTCTCCTGGGACATAATTGGGTGGTTTACATTTTTTCTTGTTCTATTTCTAATTGCAGTTTGGCATTTTTGTTTGAGTTTTACAAATAGGCTTTGCAGTGGTCAACTGTCATCCAAGAGGTGCTGCTAATGCTAAATTTGAGCACAAGGGGACTGAAGTGCAAATACAGGCCTGACCCACAACATGCACATGCTTAACTTTGCACACTTGAGTTGGAGCTACCCACAATATTAACATTACACATACTGTATAAGTGTTTGAAGGATTGAAAACACATCATCTAATAATGAAGTACCTATAGACATAGTGTTATTGAAATCAGTAGGAATTTGATGTCTACGTTGACCGTAGGACTGCAAACGTGCATTATCAAAGAAAAATGTAGATAAAATGAAATCACGACAAAAAAAATTCTCACAACTAGAAAATCAGTTGACTTTTAGAAATTTGTATTTTGGTATCTGCATCTTTGCTGGGCCCAAAGGCTCAGACTTGTCCACGTAAGTTATCAACATGTATTCTGATGATAGTGTCAGACAACTGTGTCTATACTGGTTGGTCAATGCTTTCCTGGAGAGACGGGGAAAATATGGAGGAATATTAATGGAGACTTAGCTGCCATTCATGACTGAGAAAACTAAGAAAACAAAGGATCTTAAAGTTCCCTTTCCCTTCCCTCAATCTGGAATCCCACCCTGAAACTCAGGAGAACAATGTTGCTGCAATTGAAACCAGTGCTGCGAGAAGCTGAGTGCCTTTAACTCTCACTTTAATCAGTGGGAGCTGAAAGATGCTGAACAGTCTCATGATCGTAAAAACTAATGTAGGTCCCAGGCAATTATGCTGTTTTGTGAAACATAGGTCTTGTCAACTGTGTGCCTCACAGTTCAGACTAGGGGGTGTGAATAGCAGTGTGCACTGAAATGCTTCTCTGTAACTTCCTCATGAGGACTCTGTGGGCTCAAACTAAAAGGTTCCTAGTTCACATGAATGTAATCCTGTTTGTAGAGGATCACATTCATGTGAACTAGGAACTTTTTAGTTTGTGCCTGCAGTGTCCACACGAGGGAGATACAGAGTAGCACTTTTGCCGTTCACACCCTCCTAGTCCAAAGTGCAGGGCAGTGCAGGCAAAGCTAAAGATGATATAGGCCTGATCCTGGGAAAAAGACTTGGGGGGAAAGTCCCATTGAAGCCAATGGAACTACTTATTCATGGGAATATAGTTATTCACATATTTCAGTCCTAGCAGGATTAGTTGTTTGTGTGTGTCTTCTGTTGCTCTGAATAATCTGTTTTATGGTGGGGTCTCTCTCATTCCTAGAGTGATGATTATATGTTAATGATCTCAATCGAAAAGTTATGAACTTTTTTTAAACACATCTCACCACGGTCAGTGTGATCTTGTGTGCCTTCAAATTTACCACCTTTTATCTACGTTTACTTTGAGTATGTTTTTTGTTTCTGTTGATCTCCATTAACATGATATTTTTCATTATTTTGGAATCTGCACTGGAGTCTCATGTTGAACTCAACAAAAGCAAACTCCAACATTTTCAAAGATTTCCCTGAGACATTAATTATATGAAAATATAGAGGTGTTACCTACAGACTGGAAAAATAGAACCCCAATAAAAGAAGATAATTATTGTATCTTTAAGTAGCCTGTGTGGATTATAATACCTTATACTATTCCAACACATGAGACCATAGGTGCCAACGTCATGGGTGCTCCAGGGCTGGAACAGTCACCAAAAAAATAGTGGTTGCATAGCACCCACTGGCAGCCAGGTCCCCTCCTCCCAGTGTCTTCAACCTGCCCATCAAGTGCTCCCTCCCAGTGCCTCCCGCCTGCCACAATCAGCTGTTCTGTGGCATGCAGGAGGCGCAGGGGTGGAAATGGGGCGCATGTGGGGGAGGGGGCAGAACTGGGTGGGAAGAGGCGGGATCGGGCCTTGGGGAAAGGGGTGAAGTGGGGCTGAGGGCTGAGCGGGGGTTGAGCACCCCCAGGGAAAGGAGGAAGCCAAAGCCTGTGCATGTGACTCATTTTATAAATATTTTAATATGACACTGTGTACAGTGCTTCATAATATGTACTATATGTAAAAGCTATATTGAATAATACTACTTAGCATTTTGTATCCAAAGCGCTGCCCAGACATAAACTAATGAACAAATTCCCCAAAATACCTCTGTGAAGTAGGTGAATAAGTGTTATCCCCATTTTAGAGCTGGAAACTGAGACAGAAAGGTGAAGTGAACTTCCCAATGAGTCAGTGGCAAAGCCAGGATTAGAACTCTGGATGTCCTGAGTGAGTTGCTTTCTAAATCACATACTATGATGCACAGTATGCACACTTTAAATATATTTTAATTTATCTATTTAATGAAAAATAACCTTACTGAAGATGCTTGTAATGACTATTGCAGTTTGGGTATTTTGTTTGTCATGAGTAAACCAAAACTCTATCACTCTTTTGTCTGGAAAAAACTTTAATTCAATGACATATGTGTTCAGGGCCAGATCCTGCTCAAGTAGAAATCAATGGGAGTGTTCCATTGGCTTCAATGAGAACAGGATTTGGCCCACAGTGTTAGAACAGCTGTGCTTTAAAAACTTGAAAGTGAAATAAACAGTAACCTTAAAAAAAAAAAAAAAAAAAGTCTTTAGGGAGGATAAATGTGCTCCTAAGATTATGGCCTCCAAAGTAGAGAGACTGTCTCCTAAATCTTCACATTTTATAGGAATTTGATCTGACTAAATAATGACTAAGATGCTCAGTGCAGCCTTGTGAGAATAGGTGGAGTGTTTTCAAAATACTGAGTTTTATTAAATTAATATGCAGGGGGCCTACCAGCTGAATAGTGCCTACTGGGGAAGTTAGGAAGCCGATCAGCTGCTGACTCCCCTGTGGCTGAACTTGGCCAACAAGCTGTTCACGATGGCAACAGATGTTATTGCCTTAGTTTTATGCCAAACTTAGCCTTATGGATTAGTTTGTGGTCCCTCCCCTCCAGCTGCAAATTCCAATACAGACACAGTCCAAGTTTAACATTTGATGCTAAATGCTTGAGTCAACAGGCACAATGCTGTCCTGAGCTGTATTGTTTAGTCTCAAATGAATAACTAATATGATGATCATCTCCAATGTAATATTTTTTTTCTTTTCTTTCCTCAAGTAGTGTTTTATTTTTTTCTTGCCACAGTGTATAAACAAATTTTTTGGTTGGCAATATTTATATCTGCATGGCCTTCTCTGATGTAGACTGTGTATGTATTTGAAGAAAAGATTCATCAAGGCCAACACACAGTCCTTTGGAACAAATGTTACCATGGATTAATGTGACAAGCAAGCAATATTCTAAGTTCTTACATTCATGCAACTCCTTTCATCCTAAAGAAATCCTGCTTTTATTATTGATGGACTTTACAAGAATTACTATTAAAATGCAGGCAGCACTGAAGCAGGGGGCAAAAGTGAGCTGGTGTGCAGTAGTGTACCTCAGTGTTAGGTAGGAAAAATGTTTGGCAGAAGATACCAGAGGCGACAACTACCGATACTTCTTTTGGGATGTCCTGCTTCCACCTGTCGCACTTCAAACCTGTGAAAATAGAAAGGGACCATTTTTGCACCCTTCTGTTTTTATTCAAGCGAGAAAGTCACTTTAGGTGCTTTTGAAAATTTGACTGAGTCTCACTTTCAAAAGTAGCTTCAGCACTTAAGAGCCTAAGGGCACGTCTTCACTACGTGCCGAATCGGCGGGTAGCAATCGATCTATTGGGGATCGACTTATCGTGTCTAGTGAAGATGCAATAAAATCGATCCCCGATGGCTCTTCCGTCGACTCCGGAAATCCACCGCGGCAAGAGGCGGTAGCGGAGTCGACAGCGGTGCAGCAGCGGTTGACTCGCCGCCGTCCTCACAGCCAGGTAAGTCGACCTAAAATACGCCACTTCAGCTAGGCTATTCACGTAGCTGAAGTGGCGTATCTTAGGTCGACCCCCCCCCCCCCGTAGTGTAGACCTAGCCTAAGTCTCGATGACTTTCAGTGGTTTTTGAGAATGTTGTCTGTCCTCTACACTACATCTATAAATGTGTAGTGTGGCTAATATCTAACTGTGGATTTAAAACCTTTGTGGTGTCAGACGATCTGAAATGCCTATTTGGCAAAATAATACTAGAAGATTTCTTTGTTAGATTAACCTAAAAATACTTTTTGTGTGTGTGGATATTGTATGCTAACCATTTGGCAGGCCCCAAGCAGGCCTCCAAGAAGCAGTTACTGCATCCCTACTTATCATCGAAACAGTGATTTATTGTAACGTTAATAATCCCTAGGGCTGCAACTGTGCCCTGAATCTGTAGTGAATTAAAAACTAATACACATTAAAAAGTATTACATCAGTATTGCAAATTCATTAGAACCGAGTCAGATGGCAGTTTAAAGTAAATGTCCACATATGACGTGATAGAAATGAATTGCTATGTGGGGCTTCCTTGGAGGGACAAGATTATACAGGTTGCACCTTTCATTTCTTAAAATATCTCAAGCTGTCCAAGACCAGAATAATGTGTACTGCACAGGTAACAGTGCGCTGTAGGGCTGCCTAAAATTAAGGGGTGTCTTAGGTTTATTTCTAGGGCATGTCCAAACTCTGACCTAAATCTTCAGCTGCTCTAACCCACCATAGCTCAATGCTCCTCTGCTGAGCATCTGGCTCTACTTTTCTAATCTTGTCAGTTCCTAGTTGGCCTGGAAGAATTAGAGAGAGCAGTGTTCTAATAAACGTTTTTTTGGTTTATAGTGTGAATGGGACGACGCAACTGTGAAACTGTCAGATAATTGCAGTTCATGTAACGTGGTTCTGTACCCATGTTGTCTCATGTGCAGTTCAAAAAAAAAAAAAAAAAAAACCACCCCAAAGTGTTAGGCAATGAACATCCCTAAACTGTGCTAGATAACCAAGCACTGGCACTGGTAGAGTAGACTGAGACTTAGCCAAGCTTAAGTGATTGTCAACAAAACCCTGAAATATCTGGATAGCTTGTTCATAGTTTTCCTTTGCTTTGTGTTATATATTTAATTGACTTCAAAATATTTAACGAAAACAAGCATCTTTTTATTGAAATGCAAAATGTTCCTCCCGGGGATTTTTAAAATCTTTTGTCTGAAGTCAATAAACCATATTTTAATTGGAACAGAGGGACATTTTACTTTTCAACTTATTTCCAATGCCTTAGATTTTTTTTAACATCTCTAGTACAATTTTTATAGAGTGATGGAATAGCTTATTATTGCATGGTCTTACAGCATAAGAGAGAAACTCACAAGCGATGTATACTTCAGTTTAGCCATTAGTCAGAGACATGTGGTATAAGGAATTAGCTCTAGATGTTCTGTGCTGCTTTATCTGCTTTATTGGTTTTAATACAACAGCATTATTTTGTATTTTCACTAAATTATGTTTGTCATTAGTACATGGAATGAAGTGTCTTCTTGATAACTGGAATAAACAGTGACAAATTAAAGTTGGACCATCAAAATATATGGCCACTTCAAAGAGATGGAGCATCAGCTTTGTTGACTGTTTCTCCATTGCTCACTTTTTGGACAGTTCTATGTTTGGACCCAGTTTTCAAGGAAACGAGGCACTGAATCCAAGATTGACTCCTTACAGGAAGTGACAGTTTCTTCCAGTGACTTAAAACACATGAAAGATATGGAGCCAAACTTCTGATAGAAGTAGAAAGAAACATTTCAGGTGTAGAAAGCATTTTTAGTCCTTTCATTTTAACGGGCAGATGGAACCTAAGAAGACTTTGAAAAAACTTTGGTCGATAGCAAGACTGTTACCAGAAAAAGTCACTGAGAAACTTAAAAACAAACAAACAAACAAACAGAACTTCCAAGTGTTGGAGGCAAAATCTGACTGTCAGTTACCTCTTAAATTGACTTGCACAGACTCATCAAAATAGTCTAAGGGTTAACAACCACTCTTGTTACATGAACCGTGGATTTTTGAGAATTTTGTAGGGAAGGAGATCAATGCACAAACACAATCCTTTAATTACCAAAAAGGTGGATCCAGATCACTAGGAGCTGGAAGTTATCTTTTGCTAGATGTTTTTCCACTTGAAGTGGCTGGCTATTGTTAGTACAGGTCCTAGCAATGAGCATTAACATCACATTTGACCCATTGGCATCTTTGATGGCAGTCTCCTTTTGGAAGATGAGGACTGAAGACACCATGATAGAGCTATGGCCAGGGCAGTGGTAGGGCATTGTGGTTTGTACTGTGGGCCTTCTTTCTGTACATCTTGTATAAATAAGAAGAAAATTATTACTCTAATCTCTACTGTCAATCTGGTGCCTTCTGCTGCTTCACAAGTGTGAAAATTAACTTTTTAACAAAATATGTATCTTCTAAACTCGGGAGTGAGTTATTCCAAATTTACAGATTGTGTCTATACTGTAATTGGCCAAATAATGAAAGAAAAAATTCACAAACAACTTTAAATTTGCTTCTTTTGCAATGAGATTATACTGTTGCTTCTGAATCCTGAGTTTAACCTCTGAGTTTCAATGAAAATATTTAATAAATCCTGAAAGTTTCACAAATTTATCCTGGAAGTGAATTATTCATTAATGACCATTAACCATTTGCCATTCATTATCCTCCAGTCATCCAATAATATGACCAAACAGTCCATAATCCAAAGATTTTACTAAATTATTCAGGGAATGCTTATGAACATCAAATATATTAATGTCTCTAATGAAACCAATTCATTAATTTTTTGTGAAGAAAACATTTCAAAGTTTTATAAATTTTTTTGCTTAAATAGTATTCAGCTAGCTCTAGTCCAGGGATTGGCAACCTTTGGCATGCAGCCCGCCAGGGTAAGCCCCCTGGCGGGCCAGATCGCTTTGTTTACCTGCCGCGTCTGCAGGTTAGACAGATCGTGGCTCCCACTGGCTGTGGTTCGCCACTCCAGGCCAATGGAGGCTGTGGGAAACAGCGCAGGCCGAGGGATGTGCTAGCCGTTGCTTCCCGCAGCCCCCATTGGCTTGGAGTGGTGAACTGTGGCAAGTGGGAGCTGCGATCGGCTGAACCTGCGGACGTGGCAGGTAAACAAACCGGTCTGGCCCGCCAGGGGGCTTATGTGTCTGGCGGGCTGCATGCCAAAGGTTGCCAATCCCTGCTGTAGTCCATGCAAAGAGTATCTCCTTTTGGAGTCCCAGGATACAATGGTGAATCCACTGTTATAAATAGGGGTCTACTTAAATTGTGGAGAAATGACACTTTTTCATGGGTTGCTCACAGCATAAATAGCAAATTTCACAGATGCGTTCATATCATGCCACCCTTACTTCTACATAGCTGCTGACAGTGGTGCTGCCTGCAGAGCTGGGTGCTTGGCCAGCAGCCACCACTCTAGCCGTCCAGCTCTGAAGGCAGCACAGAAGGAAGAGTGGCAGTACTGTGACCCACCTACAATAGGCTTGCGACCCCCTGTTTGAGATATGCTATGCACTATACTATAAGGTAAAAGTATGCAAAACACCAGATTTTACGGTCCATGATGCATTTTTCATGGCTGCAAATTTGGTAGTTACAAACCATGCTTTGTATGATTGCTACAAAATGGTTTTCTCAAAAGTTGTGATAGGGGTGTACTACACTGCCACCACAATAAGTGAGGTGGTCAATTAAGTAATATAGCTAGGGCATGACTTTAACTTTAATCACGTGAGTAGTTCAATGGACATCTTCAGTGAGACCACTCGCATGCTTATCTGTTTTGCTGGATTGGGCCAGAGTGCTCAGCATCTGGCAAAATCAAGTCCATGTTTGTATTGTGTGCAGATACATCTGAGGATGAACTTCAGACAATTCTTTAAGTTCAACAATACAGTTAAGCTCTCACTGGAGCAAGGGGGCAACAGTGTTGTAATTTGGTTCCTTGACATGGTTGTAACTGTTGTCTATTATTTCTCTCTGCAACATCTCCTAGTTTGGAATCCTCTGTGAATTAAGTAATAGCGTAGTTTCCATCATCTTTACAAGTGTAGCACTCAGCAAACAGTAGGGCCCCAATCTTCACTGGGGATTTGAGTGGTAATGTAATGAAGATGTTAATGAAAGTTGGTATAACACCAGGACCTGCAGTATGTTGATTAGCCTTTAACCCTTTGCCCTCTACTGATGTGAGAGCCACCTAATTTTATCTGAGTTTCTTTTGAAAAAGTAGTGTCCAAATTTTCAGCAGAAGATATTTATTTTAACTAAGAATTTTAGATAGGGACAGATTGTCTAGGTGCATACTTTTTTCATGCTTTTAAGTTTAGCACAATATATTTTATTTACAAACATTAGACAGATTTCCCCCAAATCAACATTTCAGAGTTCTCTTACAAGGAAGGGAAATGGGGGAAGGGCACTGATGGTGCATATACCCGCTCAACCAACAGCCATACCAGTTGATTTATAAATTCACTATTACCAACGTAGAACCTGCTGGCTACAGGTGCCAAAGTGATTTCTGCTTACTAAGTTATAACTTGATATTTGCATAGGGCATCTGAATGTCCAGTATCAAAGAGGTGTAAGTTGTGCACCCCATTGAATGTTGTAGAACCTTAAAATCACATGCTTTGGAACTCTGCTTTCTGAGCTACACACCTGACTTTTAAAATACATTTTTGTTGTTGTTATTAAAGAGCAGCTCTGTCCAGATGTGACTTCAGATGTGCACAGCCCAGGAGGACAGTAAATCAGATGTATTCTCTTCTAGGTTGCTGCCCATTACATGCATAATTACAAACATTGGTTTGCCAACATTTATTTTCTAGTACGCAAATAATTTCATCATTTTCAGAGCTCTCAAACCAAAGAATCATCTAAATTTGAGAGCTTTTTAAAAGAATTATTGAATTTATATATCTCATTGAAACACACATTACAAAATCCTCTGTCTAAGGAAATACTTTAAAAACTACCTTTAAAATGAATCCAGAATTAAACTATCTACCTACAAGTGAAGATGATGTAGATCTGCTTAATGTACATTTAGAAAGGAAGCTTATTCCTTTTATCCTGTGGTAGTTCAAGAAGTAGTTAAGGAATTTTTTGAATGCTAAATTTTTTATTTACTTGAGAATTAATTTGGGATGAGACAGTACCAATGAATAATATAACAGTATTCTTGTTACTTGTGTGATTCAGTGGGCAAAACCTTGAAGACTGAGTCCCTTTAACTATATAAGAAATATAGTTATTACCCTAAGATGAGAGATTGCACTTACATAATGGAAAGTGGTCATGCTCCTTTGCATTCCTGTACTCAATCCCCTTCTCTGGTTCTGATAGTTACTTATGTTCCCAGATAAAACCTGGGTTAAACTGGAGTTAAGATGAGAGTATATATCAGTAATGCAAGGGTAAACACATTGCAGGGCTATTGTGATTATCCCCAAAACAAGCATTACAAACCCAGGAAATTCAGAGTGAACATTGCACTTAAAAGAAATCCAAACATGTTAAGGTAAGAAATGTAGTTAAAGACACTCAAACAACTAACTTTAACTCTGCCCTTTAGTGATAACATCCAATTAAATATACAGTTGATTAGAGCTTAGTGATGTTTCTAGTTCACATTAAACTTATTTTCAAATAAACATTAGGGTTTTCACTTTTTCCCCCAAGAGTGCCATTTCTTGTGTTCTTCACAAGTGGAAGTTTGTTTTTCAGCAGATGGTGAAGAATATTGTTCTTCTACAAAATTGCACAGAGAACTGCTCTTTGAAAGTGGCTGTTGTCACTCTTTATTCTTAATGGGGCTGAAGTCACAGCTATCCTTAAAAATGCCCTATTTCAAAATGGCTACTGCCTACCATTGTGTCCAATAAGATTGAACTATCTGGTAAAATGGCAGTTCCCTGTGCTGTCAAGAGAGCATTACTAAGATCCTATGTCAGAAAGTGCTTTTTTGAAGGAAAAAAAAATTCCCACTGTTTAAGCCACTGGTTCATATCCTCCAGTGGGAGCAATGGTGGCGGTGGTAGTGTAGAGAAGGTGCAGTATTGCCAGCTCTTGTGATTTTTTATCATGGGTTTGGTTATAGCTAATATTCTTAAATCCCAGTTCCTGCAGACAAATGATTATGTGAGAATTTCAGCTTTCATTTAAAAAAACAAAATTAGCCCTCCTTGTTCTGGAGAAAAAACTGAAAATATGACATGAGTGCACTTTGAAGACACACAAACCAGATATAAAATAAAAGAACCTAAAATTTATTTTTTTTTAAATGGCTTAAAAAACATGATGTCAATCTTGTGATTTACTTGGGGTCTGATTCAAGGGTTCTGAACATCTGAGGTTAGCAACACCGGGTGCCATCTTTCTGTGTTCCCAGGGGGTGCTTGACCCCCACTCCACTGCAGACCCTGCCCCCACTCCACCCCACCCCTTCCCCCAAGCCCTGCCTCTTCCTGTCCCCACTCTGCTCTGGTCCCTGAGCATGCCCCAACCCCCAGCACCTCCTGCACACTGCTGAACAGCTGACAGCGGCATGCGGGAGGCACTGGGAGGGAGGGGGCAGAGCTGATCAGTGGGGCCTGCTGGTGGGCGGGAGGGGGAGGATCTGATTTGGGGGCTGCCGGTGGGTGCTGAGCATCCACTATTTCTTTCCCTGGGTGCTCCAGCCCTAGAGCACCCACAGAGTCAACGCCTATGCCAGGTGCACATCATATAGATGATGATGATTAAAATGCTAGCAACCACTAGGTGCTCTGTATCTACACAAATTCTCTCACTATTGCTACATCCAAGGGGGCTGTACCAGTGTCAGCAACAGGTGAACACTTTACAGAAATAGTCTAGACATAGAAAAGTGGCTAGTCTAGACACAGCCACTGAGACTTGGTGGAAGTGACCAGTCCAGCATCTGGTTTCACATGCTGCATTTTAAAAGCAGCAGAGGGTCCTGTGGCACCTTAAAGACTAACAGAAGTATTGGGAGCATAAGCTTTCGTGGGTAAGAACCTCACTTCTTCAGATGCAAGAAATGGAAATCTCCAGAGGCAGGTATAAATCAGTATGGAGATAACGAGGTTAGTTCAATCAGGGAGGGTGAGGTGCTGTGCTAGCAGTTGAGGTGTGAACACCAAGGGAGGAGAAACTGCTTCTGTAGTTGGGTAGCCATTCACAGTCTTTGTTTAATCCTGATCTGATGGTGTCAAATTTGCAAATGAACTGGAGCTCAGCAGTTTCTCTTTGGAGTCTGGTCCTGAAGTTTTTTTGCTGTAAGATGGCTACCTTTACATCTGCTATTGTGTGGCCAGGGAGGTTGAAGTGTTCTCCTACAGGTTTTTGTATATTGCCATTCCTGATATCTGACTTGTGTCCATTTATCCTCTTGCGTAGTGACTGTCCAGTTTGGCCAATGTACATAGCAGAGGGGCATTGCTGGCATATGATGGCATATATAACATTGGTGGATGTGCAGGTGAATGAGCCGGTGATGTTGTAGCTGATCTGGTTAGGTCCTGTGATGGTGTTGCTGGTGTGGAGGCTGGCATCCTCATGTAGAATTATCATTGTAATCAATGTGAGTTGCATGCAGCAACAAAATAAGTCCCTCTGTAAATGGCATTATTCTTGCAGAACCAGTACTCCAGGAGGTTCTGTGCTGCAGAAATTGGTGTTAATCCTCCTGGCTCACTGCTGAACCCCCTGAAGAGTAAATGTGCTGGTAGAGGACATTGTGCTGCTGGAAGAGCTGTCTTCCAGAAAAGATTAAAGCTACATGTATTAAATTAAATTCCAGTAACCGGAAACTTGGAAATGGCAGGGATGCTTAATGACTTTTGTTTCGGTCTTCACCGAGAAGTCTGAAGGAATGCCTAACCTAGTGAATGCTAATGGGAAGGGGGAAGGTTTAGCAGATAAAATAAAAAAAGAACAAGTTAAAAATCACTTAGAAAAATTAGATGCCTGCAAGTCACCAGGGCCTGATGAAATGCATCCTAGAATACTCAAGGAGCTAATAGAGGAGGTATCTGAGCCTCTAGCTATTATCTTTGGAAAATCATGGGAGACGGGAGAGATTCCAGAAAACTGGAAAAGGGCAAATATAGTGCCCATCTTTAAAAAGGGAAATAAAAACAACCCAGGAAACTACAGACCAGTTAGTTTAACTTCTGTGCCAGGGAAGATAATGGAGCAAGTAATTAAGGAAATCATCTGCCAACACTTGGAAGATGGTAAGGTGATAGGGAATAGCCAGCATGGATTTGTAAAGAACAAATCGTGTCAAACCAATCTGATAGCTTTCTTTGATAGGATAACGAGTCTTGTGGATAAGGGAGAAGTGGTGGATGTGGTATGCCTAGACTTTAGTAAGGCATTTGGTACGGTCTCGCATGATATTCTTATCGATAAACTAGACAAATACAACTTAGATGGGACTACTATAAGGTGGGTGCATAACTGGCTGGATAACCGTACTCAGAGAGTTGTTATTAATGGTTCCCAATCCTGCTGGAAAGGCATAACGAGTGGGGTTCCGCAGGGCTCTGTTTTGGGACCGACTCTGTTCAATATCTTCATTAACGACTTAGATATTGGCATAGAAAGTACGCTTATTAAGTTTGCAGATGATACCAAACTGGGAGGGATTGCAACTGCTTTGGAGGACAGGGTCATAATTCAAAATGATCTGGACAAATTGGAGAAATGGTCTGAGGTAAACAGGATGAAGTTTAACAAAGGCAAATGCAAAGTGCTCCACTTAGGAAGGAAAAATCAGTTTCACACATACAAAATGGGAAGAGACTGTCTAGGAAGGAGTACGGCAGAAAGGGATCTAGGGGTTATAGTGGACCACAAGCTAAATATGAATCAACAGTGTGATGCTGTTGCAAAAAAAGCAAACGTGATTCTGGGATGTATCAACAGGTGTGTTGTGAGCAAAACACGAGAAATCATTCTTCCGCTCTACTCTGCGCTGGTTAGGCCTCAACTGGAGTATTGTGTCCAGTTCTGGGCACCTCATTTCAAGAAAGATGTGGAGAAATTGGAGCGGGTCCAGAGAAGAGCAACAAGAATGATTAAAGGTCTTGAGAACATGACTTATGAAGGAAGGCTGAAAGAATTGGGTTTGTTTAGTTTGGAAAAGAGAAGACTGAGAGGGGACATGATAGCAGTTTTCAGGTATCTAAAAGGGTGTCATGAGGAGGGAGAAAACTTGTTCACCTTAGTCTCTAAGGATAGAACAAGAAGCAATGGGCTTAAACTGCAGTAAGGGAGGTTTAGGTTGGACATTAGGAAAAAGTTCCTGTCAGGGTGGTTAAACACTGGAATAAATAGCCTAAGGAGATTGTGGAATCTCCATCTCTGGAGATATTTAAGAGTAGGTTAGATAAATGTCTATCAGGGATGGTCTAGACAGTATTTGGTCCTGCCATGAGGGCAGGGGACTGGACTCGATGACCTCTCAAGGTCCCTTCCAATCCTAGAATCTATGAATCTATGAATTAAATAATGACAGATTATTTCAGAAGGAATATACTGTAGATAGAATGTAATAATCTGTCATATATATTTTTACATTCTTACCTAACCTATTGTGTAGTGCTTCTGTGCACTGTTGAATGTCTACTGCATTCCACTCCAGAGATGTCTGCATTTCAGTGGTGGGTGAGGTGATCCCTCTTTGTAATATCTAATATCAGTTTAAGTGGCTAAAGTGCTTTGGGATCCTTTGGAATGAAAGGAGCTACACAGATTGTATTGTCAGTGTTGTTGTTGTTTTATAAGGCAGAGAGTTGGTATTTTATTTCTTAGTAAGAAAAGGGGTTTTGTTTTTTCATGTTTTTGTGGTTGCTGCTGCTTGGTCTAAAAATTTAAAGTTAAAAATGGCCTACAGTGGTGTGAACTGTTTTTGGCTTGTCTTTGGGGAAATAGAAGAGAAACCATTTATTTGACCCGTATTTGAACAAGGCCTTGATGCTTTTTTAATTTCAAAGTAGTGATAAGGAAACCCTCAGGAAAGTCCTCATTTCTCTCTCTCTCTCTCTCTGTGTGTGTGTGTGTGTGTGTGTGTGTGTGTGTGTGCGCCTGTCTCACTGTTTTCTACTAATCATATTAAAGTTGCCATCTGCAAAGGTGTCAGTGATTCAATCTCTCCAGATTAACGAGTTGCTAAAGGATGTCTAACTGTATGACAATGAGAGCAGTTGGTTCAGTTGACGTGTGAAAAGTTTGATTTGTCAGTCGCTTCCTGCCCCTCTGGATTAAAGTGTATTTCCTATCTATTGAAACTCAACCCTTCCTCTTTGGTCTTCATGTTGAATTTGGGATGTTTGCTCTAAAATGGGACAGAGAGAGCGTCACCACTTTATTAGATACTGTCCTTCAAATAGGTCTAGTTTCTAGCAGACTCAGTGGGAAGTCTTTTAGTCAGTGGGAGTCTCCCCAGCAGGAGAACAGTCTTGGAACTGAAGGTTTTTATGTTAAGGTTTCTTAAAGCTTGATTAACCACTGGAGACATAGGAAAATTGTTAATGACAAGGCTCTGTGCAACACAGCTACTCTCAGAAAAGTGATTTTAAAGTTGAATTTGGGGATGGGGTAAGGATTGGCTCTTCAGCATAATCAGAGCTTAATTTAATGTATGTAATTGAAGTCATAATATACATTTCTACAATACTGCAAAGTTGTGAATTTAGCAAGTCAAGTCCATATTTTAGGTATATTTTTAAAACTAGAATAACTGTTACTGTGAAGTATCGTAGAGCATGCCTCTCCAGTTTCAGTGATTTCCAGGAATTTTCACATCAAGAGCTTTCCTTGTCTTCTCTTATTAAAGGCAGGTATTTAAAGAACAATGACTCGTCCAACTTGAAAATAATTTTTCTAATTTGAAATCCCTTTAAAATATCAGCGTCCAAGACTTTCTCTCTCCTGGGGCTTGAAACCCTTTAAAAACACAATTACAAGCGAACGCAGTTGTTATATGATCTGTTTCCAATTCTTAAGGGTATGCTTGCTCAACATGTGGCACGTGACCAGGATTCATCACTGAATTTGGTCTGCTGGTTGGCTCATTAGCTTCACTGGCTTGGGCCAGGTACTGATGGGGAGTGAGACGTGAATGCTGATCCACTTGCTGTTACCATTGAGTTTACAGAACTGCATTCAGATTCACTGAGTGCCGAGGTTAGGATGATCTAACCCCTATTGTAGACACTACTAGACTGATGAAAGAATTCTTCTGTCAACCTAGCTACTGCTGCTCGGGGAGGTGGATTAACCACATTGACGGAAAAAAACCATCCATTAGTGTAGACCTGGCCTTAATACCGTACTGATGTTATAACTCGAACAGCAGTGTTTTAATCCCTGTCTCCAAACCTTAATGGGTCAAATGAGGCTTTTAGTTGGGGACGTCAGATTAAGCCAAAGGTTTCATTGCAATTGAGGGATAAAATCTCTCCATTCAGTCAGACTTTGCAGTGTTAGCCTGTTTTGCAATCTCCTTTGTTTTAAAAAGAAAATAATTAACAAACCCACTACAAAATGCAAAGTAGGTTGGTTGCTACAATCCACCTGGACGCATTCCTGTAGATAAAACTAGTGGTATGTCTGTATCCTGTTAGGCCAGAGTTTTGCAGGATCCTTCTGGAAGAGTTATTAAACAGGTCTGTTTGAACACTTGGAAGCATGGCAGGAAGGCGTAGGCTATGTTTTTACACAATACCATCCTGCATATTGCAAAAAGCAGTTTGAAGAATTGGAGAAAATTCAAGGACAGCAAGGTCCATCCAGTTCCAAAAAAAAAGCACAAGTGAAAAATCACATAGGTCTTGTTTGAAATAGTTTTCACATTCATTGCACATATAGTCTGTTTTTTGCTGTCTTCAGTGCCACCATTCTCATGATCTGTAAGGGTTGTGCTCCCCTCTGCATGTGCGTGGTTCCCATTCACATAAATAAGTGGGTGCATACTGAGAGAGTGAACCCCTATTTATATAGTGCTTTAGAAATATTGTTATAGAACTATTTATCTCCCGCTGTCTTGGTTTGTTAAGATGCCGTGACCTGTGTGTCCTCTTTGTTTTGAAGAAGTTGGAACCTTTACTTTTAGGTCACAAATGCCCGTAAACCATTGGACAAGATGAAAGTGTTAGACTTAAAGTCCTTTGTGAATTCTGTCTAAGCCTGGTCTACACTTGGAAATTAGGTCAGTATAACTACGTTGCTCAGTGGTGTGAAAAATCCACACCCCGGAATGATGCAGTTAAACTGAACTAACCCCTTGTTTAAGGTTCCACCGGACTCCTCATTGTTTTTGTGGATACTGACTAACACAGCTACCCCACTGATACTTAACCCTTGGTGTAGACAGCGCTAGATGGATGGGAGAATTCTCCTATTGACCTAGCTACTATCTCTCGGGGAGGAGGATTACCTACATCAATGGGAGGTAGGGTATTCAGTGAAGCATAACTGTTTTAAGTGTAGACAAGCTCTTAGTGACAAGATGTAAAATATGACATTAGGCTTTTATCTGATCCTAGAGGCAATTTTCATTTTATGTGGTGCGATCACACTTCCGTATTTATCAGTATCACTGTTTATTGCTATGAAATATGCAGGCAAACTTCTTTTCTCCACAGAGATTTTGCAAGATTTAACTAATTTTTGGAAAGCATTTTGAGATCCTCCGATAAAAGTGGTGATGGTGATGATTATTTAGACATTGAGAGACTGTGACATATACTGTGGTGAGGGGGAGGAATGCTTGGGTTTCTTTCATGTTTACATTTATATTGTTTAGCTAATAGGGTTATAAAGGCATTTCAGAAAACATATAGTGGAGTCCAGATTTCAGGGCTCCACATTTGTACAAGTGAATTGTAAGATGGCCAACATCATAATTCCCGGGCTAATTTTTGATACCTCTAGTTCATGTCCCTCATGTTGTACAAGGAGTCAGTTTAGGCTGTCAGTGTGGTAAAACTGTGTGGTACAACTGAAGTGTGGGGATGGCTTAATTGTCTAAACATGAGGTTTAATGTACCTGGATTCCCTAGAACCAAAGACTTAAATCCCCAAAAAGTGACTGGCCATTCTTTGAGTGTTGTGCAGTTTACTTTGTTGGGAGTCATTCAGCTGAGGACAGCACTTTTGGTTTCCCTCCTACTCCTCATCTTCACAAGGGATCCTGTGTGCGTCTTCCTCAGAGGGGATGAGGAAGTGTTTCCCTCCTTCTCTGCAACAATGGACTTTTGCCTTCCTTAGATACTCCTATCTCTTTCCTTGTTCCTAAACTCCTTACTTTCTATCTCCCTGAGGTCTCACACAGCTTCCTCCTGTGAGTACCCATTTTTATTTCCCCTTTTCTGTCTCTTCTCTCAGAGGTTTCTCTACCCATCTCTCTCTCTTTCTCTGTACTAGAGAGATTGGCACCTGATACTCCTCCCATATTTTGATCAACTTTTGTTCTAGTCCCACCTCCTTCCCATCACTGCAGCATTAAAGGGGGATTTGATGCTGCCGCTGGTGGATTGAAAACCAGTGTCTGTTGCTCCCTGGCCATCCACACTGCCTCTGCTGTTCTTTTCTCTGTTTTTGTACAGCATGAATCAGAGCAGGAAGCAGCTGAGGCAGAGAGAGAGAGAGAGAACAGACAACCAACTTTCTTGTAGCACGGAACACTGGGAAAAAACAAAACTCAAGTGACAGCTTGCCCACCAGTAAGAGCCAAGCCACTGGAACTTTCATAGTTTTAAAACCGCAGACAACCCCAGCAAAGCAGGAATAATGAGTGGGTGTATAAATTGGGGCCCAATCCTGACATGAGTAATCACATGAGTGAGAATTAGTCACATGAGTAAGGGTTTCAGGATTGATCCATAGTATACAAAAAGTTTTGGGATGACAGGATGAACATTGATGTTGCTGACACTGTTAACATTTTTCTTCAAGATGGATTGTAAACCTGAGTTTTTTCTAGGTTTCACCCGTTACAATTCATTATAGCAAATGACCAGTCGGTAACATTTCTTATAGCAACAGGGGTTTGCTTTGTTCTATGGTTTCCTGTTCTCGTTTTGTGTACTAAGTATGGAAGCAAAGTTCTTTTCTGTATTACAACTTCAAAACAAGGCATGAATGTATATTCAGCTTGCTTGGCCCAGGATACACTATGCTACTGAGAAGGGGTGTATACCACAGTGTACCCTGGCATCGCTATCCTTCCTTTGCAGCTGCTATTTACCAGACAGCAAATGTAGCTGGCAGGAACTGTAGTCTAAGAATGCTGGATGAGTTCAAGACATTTTCACACTAGCTTAGTCATTGATATTTCAGAATAATTCATATGAAGGGTAATTTGTAAAACATTGTATTACAACATCATCACATGAAGCTGGCTTATCCAAGTCATATTTGCCATAGAAAAATTCAGTGCCTTTGTTTTGACGATGAAAATCCACACTGTTACACAGAGCATCCGAACTCTATTGACCCATTGTTTCACAAATATGGCAGCAGTACAACTAATGTGTCTGTCTTTGTGGGGGGATGGTAGACTTTTCCTTGGCAAAAAGAGAAAAGGAATTAAGGGTGAAAATACAGTAATTTGGGTTTTAGTTGAGGCCTTGTTATGACAGTATTTTTAGAATCTGATTTCTTAATTATTACTGTGTCTAGATAAAAAATAGTCAATTATAAATAAACTGGTAGGCTTAATTATTCTGCACTGTATTTTGAGATTTTAAATCTGCTTTCTCCATTTAGTTTTTTATGCATTAGTTGTGAGATGACTCCATTATTCCTAATAGCAGGCACCAAAGTTGTAGCACTGGAAAATGTGTAGAATGATTTATTTTACCAACTCTGGAAACTTAGAAGGAAATGTAAAAACAATACATTAATAGGGGATGAGGAAGCAACAAAGAACAAAGAAGCTATTAATATCTCTGCTTAGCACCACTCTGATTTGTATGTTGCATCCTCTGCCTCTCCCTTTTATCTGTTTTTTCTGATCTCTCCAAGGTAGGACTGTGTCTCCATTTGTGTCTAGAAAGTGCCAAGCAGATTCTGGGTGCTCTGCCAATCTGAATATATGTAAATTAATATTTTTTATTGTTGGGTCTTTTATTTTAGTGGGGACTAATTAAAGCCTACTGTTGGTCATCAGACTCCTGAAGGTGTGCAGACAATGAACCAATCTTGAAATCTGAGTAATTGTCTTAGCCAATGATACGAGACAGACTACAATCTTTTGGCCCCTCCTTAGTGGTGTAAGAGGCTTATGCTCCGATTGATGAGCAGGACTGTATTGTGCATGTCTCGTTCCCATTAATACTCAATGGACATTTTGCCCATAAATTGCGAAGTACCAGTGGAAGGCTTGAACTCCATAGTGAGTGTACTTATTGTGAACCCTGGATGTCTCTGATCTTTTCACAGATGATATCTTTAGCTTTAGTCCCCTATGCAAGTGCAGTGTAGAAGCAGAAGAAGCACAGAGAAAGGGACTCCGTGCATGGCACCCAGAAGAACCCCCCAGAGCTGCTGCTTTGGTTCCAGAGCTCTGACACTAGCATGGCTATGCACCAGCTGAAGTAAACAAACCAACAACAAAGGCATTTTTGTATAGAATGGAGCCATTATTCTTTCTGACAGCATGACTTGGATTTTGAGCTCTAGTTTTTAGTATTGTTCCTTATTTAAAAAGAAACAGAAAGAAAGAAGCAGAACAAGGGATGGTACAAATTAAACAGTCCAGAGCTTTAGTTTGCATATTGGAATACTAGTAAGATCCTGTCTGCATTACAAATTGAGACCATTCTGTAACTAGATCCCTTAACTCAGTTTATCTTTTTAGTGGAGTTGAGCCCCCAAATGTGATGTGCTCATGCCATCAGTTCTATTAGGACTCTGAGGTGCAAGTCAGAAGTATAACTGACCTACAGTAAGCAGTCATTTGTCCAAACCAGCTATTTGATTATCCTGGGCAGGCAGATGATTCTTCTTAGCCTGCTAATGGGGTTTGAGTCAATGTATGTACAAATATGTATGTGTAAATGTGTGCATATATATTTACTTTTTTACACATCAGTTCTATTTGATTTAGGCAGGTAGGTGCTCTGCAGAGGAATATACTGGTGGCTAGCAAGCCAACAGCAAGTGACATGTGGATGGGATATTTTTATGTTATTCTGCCACAGAACTAAAAATTAAAAAAAAAAAAAAAAAAAAATCCAGAGAGCACCATCAGCAAAGGGGTCATTCTCTTGTACTGCTATTAATTGGCTGGTGTGTTCTAATGGGGATGAACTAAGGTGGCCACTAGTGCATCCCAGAATACAGGACATCCCCATCCCTGCTGGCTTGGGCCCACTCTTCACCTGTGTCACTCTGCACAGAAGCACTATCCCCACTCACGCCACCAGTGTCCTGTGCCCAGTCCCCTTCTCTCATTTTCAGCAAACAAACTCACATCAGGTGCTAGGTCCATACCGGATGGGGACAGTGCTCAACAAAACTAGGACTGTCCAGCTTCAAACTGGACGAATGGCCTCACTATTATGAACCCTTTCGCTGTGGTTGGACAGGAGGCCTACTACCTTCTTGCATAATAAGAGAGTCAAACTGGACTCTGGGAAATGGTCTCTTTCTGCTCTCTCCAGCAGGCACTAGCCTTCGGGCAGAGATGGCCCTTGACCTTGCTACAGTGTGGAGGAATAAAAGGTTTCCCAGAATCCAGTTTGGCTTTCCTACATTGCAGGGAATGTGTGTATATGCACTCACAAGAGCTATATCCCTGCCAAATGATAGTGAGCCAGCTTTCAGTCTGGTAACCACATCAGCTGGCTGGCTGAATGAGGTCTGAGTTCGGAGGAGAGTTTCCCCCATCTGGGGCCTATGGCTGTGCTGGGGTCAGGTTTGTGGGTAGGATGGTAACGCTCCTTAGAGGGTCTGTTGGAATCCTCATGACCTCACTATGTTTGCCTTATCTGATCTGAGACATTAGGACAAGAGGGACAAACAAGGAAGCCTTTGTCATTGAAACATAGGATGTTGTTTTTCCAATCTAATTAGTTGTCCTCTTCCCCACCCCGCCTCTGAAGAAGAGTGTAATTAGCAAATTAAATGCTTTATGTTGCAGTCTTTTACAATTGTAATTTTAATATTTTAACAAATTACCTATATTTCAATCGGAGACAATTTGTTGGACTACTTCATGCAATCTTTTTGTTTCGTCATTTCATTTGAGCCTTTTTAGGGGAAATCCATAAAGTGAATCTGTTGTGTGTAACTTCAATACTGTATGTAAAGCAAGCTTAGCGGGAAAAACTCCATGGAAAATGTACTGTGCATACAAAGCGTCTGATTTTTTTTCAAAGGGTCCGTAGCTTGGTGGAATCCAAACCAATTTTCACTGGAACGTTAAAAGACATTTCTCAGTGAGTGCCATTTCCAGTCAAAATTTCAACTATTGACCCCAAGCCTTTATGGCCATACAGCTGTTCAACAAAGGCTGCAAGATTTTTTATTTTTTTTAATTAAGGAAATCAGTATTGCCAGCCTGCAGAGTCAAAAATTATGTGTGCATATATGCACCGCCTGCAAAATTATGCAGTTTAAATTGTGTTCTGTTTTCTGCTCTCTGCAGTATTAGCAAGGAGTGACATTCCTACTTCTGTGTGTGTTAAGGTGAGCTGATGTCCTGATTTTATAGGGACAGTCCTGATTTTGGGGTCTTTTTCTAATATAGGCTCCTATTACCCCCTCCCCCCATCTCTGTCCTGATTTTTCACACTTGCTGTCTGGTCACCCTAGTGGTGTGCATGTTTCAGATTGAAAATTCAACCCTAAATGTACATAAAATCAACATGCATCAATTTGGAGTGTGAGAGGGCCTCTTCCTCACTGCCACATCATTGATAGGAGGCCACATCATTCCCCAAGCATTCAAAAATCATGAGTCAGACCCCTAAGAATCATGAGATTTAAAAAAAAATAGATCTATGGGTTTCTTTTTATTTGCTTTCTGGTATTTGGGGTCACATTTTCAAGCTTTTCTTTGCTATCACAGGATTAAAATCATACCTTTTTTTCTTGAAATCTGAGATTTTTATGTAATCCCACGATTTTAGGAGCTGGGGCTTTAAGAAAAACATCAAATATTGCTAGACTCATGATGAAATCATGAAAGTTGGGAAGGAAGTGGGAAAATACACTGTTGCCATATTTTTCCTGACAATTAGTATCCTCTCTTACCTCTGAGTACAGTCCCCTGCCTTTCCCATTTGTCCCCTGGTAACATCTCCTGTCCCCTGAACATTGCCTTCTGTCTTTTGTCTTCTGGCTAGGATCTCTGGACCTGGGTCTCGTGCCCTGTATCTGTGTGCCTGCTCCTTGGCCCTGTGACCTTGAGCTCTATTATCTAATACTACATAGCAGAGTCCACCCTTGTGGGGGAGTTAAGCAGTGGTTCTCGGGTGGTCTGGGTCTCCCTGTGGGGCTGCAAACAGATTTCAGAAGGTCTGCCAAGCATGGGTGGTGTTAGATTCGCTAGGAGCCAGGGCAGAAATCCAAAGCCTCGCCGCACTGGACTGCAGCCCGGGGCCTCACACCCCACCACCCAGGGCTAAAGCCGAAGCCACCTAATTTCGGATCTGGCTTTTATATGCAGAAAATCAGTTGTTGTGGCACAGCTGGGCCATGGAGTTTTTAATAGAATGTGGGGATGGCGGGGCTCAGAAAGAAAAAGGTTGAGAACCCCTGGAGTAGAGGGTATTTGAGAGCCATTCGGCCTGAGGAAAAGGACACACTCACTCCTACTCTTCCCATTTCTCATATACTTTATTCATCTAACGTAGTAGTGCAAGTGGTGGTTTGGCTGATGCCACCACTGCCTGTGCTCCTTAATGCTTACTCTGCTAGGACCTGTCCCTGGTTCCCCTGGAAAAATGTTGCAATATTGCAGAAATCATGAAAACGTTGCTAGAGTTGGCACTTTTGGAAAATTATTTCTTTCCTTCTCTTCTTGTATTCAATTATAAGTGACCCATTTTTGCTCAAACTTTAAAAAAATAAACAAAAAAAAACCACCCTAGAAAATTGTAGCCCCAAAAGTGGAAGTTTCAGCAATACATGAATGACTCAAAGCGACATACAGATTGGGCATGCATCTTTTTCCATCACAGTCATTTTATCTACTGAGCTGTATAGTGGTTTTCTTTGATAGACTATTTTATTTTTTAAGCTGCTTCCAAACTGAAACGATTTGAAAGATTTTCCTTAAGACTCTATGTAGGTATGTACCTTACGCCCCAATCCGTCAAACATTGACATAGTACACATACATAACTTCACAGGGAAGTCAGTGGAAGTGCTCATGTTTGTAAAATGACTAAATTTCTGCAGGATTAGGCTCTAGATAAGACTTAAAAAGGACAAGAATTTAGCTGTAAAATTCTGCCTTATCAGCTGTGTTCATAATCAGCAGGACTTGGGTTCATCCAAGTTGGAGGGCAAATGGGAAGAGGCTGGGCTGGGCTATCCAACTGTGAGATTTAATTTGGGGGTGGCAAGGGAAGGAGGGTTAGGTACCGGGATGGGGGATGGGCACTGTTTGGAAGTCAGTTAACCATTGCATTCTGGATGCTGCCCTTCAGTGTGAGGTTTTTGGTGTTAATTTGATAGTTAGCAAGCGGCAGTGGAAATGACACATGTCTAGCACAAAAGGAAAGAGATGTTTGTGAAAGGAAAGGCCAGAAGCCGGGCAACTGCAGCTGGGAAGCTCTATCTTTCTTTGAAATTAATGCGGGGGAGGCCAGCAAAGCCTCTGAATTGTTTTTGTATTCCTTTATATATTGTTAATATAAACCTTTTTTGTATTGTATGAAGTGACTATCCCAGCATTTCTTGGGTACGGGGCTCTCTTTGGAGTGGGACAGTACTTGACTAGGAGCTGACTCCCTTCATTTGGAATGTGAAGTGGGGTTCATTTTACTAAGAACTGCTGGTCCTTGAAGTTGATACAGAACGGAGTGGTACCTGTGCTTTGGAGGATAGCCTCGGACTGTAAAGAAGAAATGACTTCTTTATACTGTCCTGGCTGAGAGAGCTGTTATTGCATTGTAGTCACATGGTAAGTCAGCTCACTCCATTCTTTTTATTGTTCTGTATTTCAGTACATTAAAATAACCAAATTTGGATGTCATTGATGCATTTCATGACATGCATAGGATTAATTGCAGCTGAATTTAATAGTTAAATAATTACAGCATGTTTGTGTTAAACTGTAATTTTTCCTTAAAATGTATAGGCATAATTTCCTGGGTAAATGCTTGTGCGTGGTTTACTACACACTGTCTCGTTTCTTAAAAAAAATTCCCTCATGTTTGTTCGGTTTCTTTTTTTCAAATAACATGGGTACTTATAAGATGTTAATGTTAGATCATTTTGTTTTAAATTACTTTATTTTTGGGAAAAGGTTTTATAAATATAATGATGAGTTGTACTAAGCCAAAAACAAACAAACAAACAAAAAAGAAAAACTTCAAAGCAGCAGGATGTGGGGAAAGGTTAGTGGCTTTTTTCAGCTCTACTTTAAATATGTTAGAGGCTTTCACTCTTGCATAGTGCCATTTAAGTTCACAGTAGTTCTAACTTGCTGTAGTTTCAAATTATGTTAAAATATCTATTTCTCAGTGTGTGTTTTTATCCAAAAGAAACTGTCCAAGATGTGGAATGTCGCTCTATATAAATATATAAGGCAACATTCCACAGCGTGAACAGTTTGTTGGCTAAAAAACACTGCATAATAGGTATAAGGGAGGGGTGAGTGGGTGTGCGTGTGTGAGAGAAAGAGAGAGAGAGTGATTCATTCTATCTATCTAGCTTGATTAGATCTAATTTCAAAAGTTGTTTTTCAGAATATCCACTACAGAAGAAATAAACGGGAGAAGATTCAATGCAATGATTGAAAATATTAATACTGTGTGGGGATGGCACAAGAAATAAAATCTCAGTTAAGATTATTTTATAACAGAAAATCACAAAGCCTTTGAGTCTGAGCCTATGATCTGCCAAATGGATGAGGGTGTATGTGTAGCTCAGCTCAGAGAACTCAGTCAAGATGTAAGGGGAAAAATTGCTTGGGGCATACAAGGCCTGTTTCCAGTGATGCATGGATGTTAGTTACACACTGAGCTTTAATATCCCAGAGGAGAGTGAGACATGGGCATGAAGGGAGGTGTCAAAGAAAGTCTTTTTAGGAAAAGAAAATTGAAAAAGATGCAGAAGGAGTGGAATATTTTATATATTCAAAAAGAACAAGGAGTACTTGTGGCACCTTGGAGACTAACAAATTTATTTGAGCATAAGCTTTCGTGGGCTAAAACCCACTTCATCAGATGCATTTTCCACTGCATGCATCCGATGAAGTGGGTTTTAGCCCATGAAAGCTTATGCTCAAATAAATTTGTTAGTCTCGAAGGTGCCACAAGTATTCCTCGTTCTTTTTGCTGATACAGACTAACACGGCTACCACTCTGAAACCTGTTTATATATTCAGTTAACCTTACATGTACATGTGTGCAAACACACATCCCCCAGACTCATGCATTGGATCCAACTATGAGGAGAAATGTTTCCCCATTTGATTTTTATTGTAGGCAACTGTCATTACATTTTCTGTCTCCATCACTGCCTCTGTAGAAATGAGCTATAACTTTAATGCACACACTGTTTAGTTATATGTCTGGTTTGAAAAACAGTCGGTGAGTCTGCAGGACGCTACTGGGTCAAATTTGCCTCCAAGTTTAGAATTTGTAAAAGGAAGTTTAAGATCATAGAAATGTTTGTTTTGTTATAAAAATTCCAGTACAGTCAGTTGTTTGAGGCAATTAAACAGGCCACTACAAGTATTTGTAACCCAGCGCCACCTACCTTTTGAGGCAGTGCTAGCTGTTTCCAGGGCTCCCCAGCAGAATGGGTATTGAGTGCTTTGCACTATTTGGACCCCATCAGGCAGTGGTGTATTTTGTGCTGGGGGGCCCTGCGCCAGGTTTCAGCTAGTGGGACTCAGGAGCTGAATCTGACTCATGACTTTAGTTAAACAGGACAGTGGATTCTTAAATCCAGGGAACATCGCCCCACTGCAGTTTACTCTGTAAATTCACTTGGACTGTCCAAGATTGAATTCCAAAGAAAACCTAAAAAAACAAACAGGCAAAAATTATTCAAGGTAAAAAGTGGCCCATGATACTGTCATTGAAGACTTTTCAGTAGAGATAACAAAACGTCTAAAAACCACTTAAGAGCCACGACATGGTATTTGTCTCTTTTGTTTTAATGTAACGGAAATGTGTCTCCTGTACGTTCCACTAAGAGAGCCATCCTTAACATGAAGGAAGGGCTATATACCTCAGGGCTAGAATCGCTACAATGGTGCAGCTATACTGTCATTGCTACTGCAGAGTCTCTTGCCAATGGGAGAGAGCTCTCCCGTTGGCATAATTACTCCACCTCCCCGAGCAGCGGTCCACACCAACGCTTAGATCAGCATAACTTATGTAACTCAGAGGGGTGACTTTTCCACACCCCTGAGTGACTTAAGTTATAGCGAAATAAGTGTTAATGTGTACAAGCTCTCAGTCACAACTGTCTACGTTAAAGGAGAACAGTAATGGTTAAGAGAAACTGGGTTTGTACTCTTCTGCTTCTTTATAAAGTGTGAAAGGTTCTTTATGCCATTCCTTCACTTTTATCATTCATATTTTCTACTATAAATGGATAGCATTGCCAACTGCACATGCTCAAAAATCAGTGAGTCTTTAGGGTATGCTTGGGTCACATTTTCAAGCTTTTCTCAACAAGTGTAAAGGCTAGAATTTTTTTTTTTTTTTATGAAAACTGAGGTCCTCGTATATTCATATGACTCCAGGAGCTAGGACTTTAAGAAGAGCGACAGTTATTGTAAGAGTCATAATAAAATCTGAAAAGTTGGTCCCATTAGAGTAACAGGGCTAACTTAGTGATGACGGTTGCTATTATGGGGGGAACACACACACACGAGATTTTTACTCTCAGTCCCTAGGGCTCTCAGGGACCATGTCCTCCTTTTGAGGCAACACATTCAGCCCTTAGGTGGAGGAGTTTATCTATACTCAGCAAATACCTCTCTGACTAAGGAGTGGCACTGATGGACCAAAACAGGAGTCCCAATTCAATGGAAAGGCTAGTGACTGTGGCAGTGCAATGGAAGGAAATCACAGAGAAAGGAGGCTACTCCAGGACTCTTCTGACAGGGGGGCAGATTAGCTCTGAGGTGAAATGGAGAAATGGCAATAAAAGTAAGATACCAGTTCATCCCTTTGAATGAAAGATAGTGGAGAAGATTGCTGTGGAGAGACAGGCATTCATGTCTCCTCTGAATATTGGCAAAAGAGCCCATCATAGAAGGGAGCAAAAGAGGTCTCACTGTTCATCGTTCTCTGTCCTGAAACATAGTATGATATTGAATCTGACACTACATGGCTTTTAGCCTCCTCTGCTTATGTCACAGTTCCCCAAGGCTTCTAAACTTTGACAGTGTGCCCAGTGGGGACAGGTGACAGAAGTAGGAATTGGATTTCCTCAGCAGCCTGCACACATGCTTCTCTTTGGGCGGCGGAGGGGAGAGGGAACTTCCTGATAAGATGGTTTGTTTTTTTTAGGGGCGGGGGAAAAGAGCATGTACGAAGTGCGCATGTCTTTTTTTGTGACCTTTCTCTTCCTTTGACTAACTTAGAAAAAGTACCTGGAGACGGGCCAGTCAGCCAGCCAAAGTGCAGCATGTTGAGAAGCCAAGAAAGGGTGGGGCTTTTTTTTTTTTTTGTGACTTTGGCAAGCAAAGCTGGTGTGGATTTTCAAAAGGTGTTACAAAATCAGCTCCACCTAATCGATTCACAAGACTACTTTAATCTCTGCTTTTAAAAATAAATTGCTGCCTGACATTTTGGCCTCTGTACCCACTGTACATTTCAAAACAAATGCACATTCTGGAAGATTTGTCATGTAAAAGTTCAAAGCCAATCTTGCTGATTACACATGACAAATATTAGTATTAGAGATTAAAGTGTGTGTATGTTTGTTTTATGAGGAGCATGAGGTAATATTTTTCCATTTAATTTAAATCCCATTATACTGCCATACAAACAGCCATTTATAATGTATTGTTTCTTGTTAAAGTGAAACAGGCAGTGCTGGTTCTGCTCCTTCAACATTCAGAAATAGTTACACAGGAATCAATAAACCAACTGGATCTCCATTAAAATCTATCAGATCCCAGTGTGACTGAGCAAGTGAGTGTCAGAAATCTAGGGTAATAGTGGATTAGTGCGTAGGCCCTGCCACAAAGGCAAAACATCTGGCCCATGAAAGAGCTGACCTGACTTTGTTAAGGAGGGAGGATGGGAAGCAATTGCAAATGGATCTCAATGGGTCTCAATAGTTAGTACAGTCTGCTGAGTGAGAGGCTAGAATTGTGAAATCATTTAGAGGATTTTGATCCCTTGATCGTCAAGGAACTGTCCTGTTAAAGATAAGTGCCATTTCCTCCTGAATGTCAGAGATGGCACGGGATAAAGGAAGGGGCTGCAAGACTGTAACTTAAATAAACAAAACTATTGGGGAAAATAAGGCTTAGCTAAGGAGTAGGTTTTTACTCAGCTTTGAGTAAATCCTGGAAATGTAAGATCCTGGGTCCAGAGGCTCCCAGAAAGTCTCATTTTATTGAAACTACTCTTGCAACTTTTCTTCATTCTATTGCTTCTTTCTCATTCCTTGGAGAATATATGTTCCATTGATCCAGACTAAATTCCTTAAAATCAAAGAAGCAGAAGACTCTAAAACTTTGGTTGTTTAACATATTATGACAATGCTACTATAATAAGCAATATGTAAAAGCTAGGTATTTTCATCTCAGTACTGACTGTGGAGATGCACCAGGCTAACTAACTTTGCCACACACTTGTAAAAGTAACATCTGGGAGTTCTATTATCCTACTGTTGCACACAGGCAATTCTCACAGACGTCAGGGGTGCTGCTCACCTGGGATTTAATTCTGCTGCCGCTGAACTTAATGTCAAGACTTCAATAGGAGAAAGGTCAGACCCACACATCGGTGGCCTAGGCAGCCCATGAATAAGTTCTTTATCTTTTGCTTGTTGGAGCACTGGTTTGTCAACATAACCCAACAGGTGTATGAACCCAGTCGGAAGATTCTCTTTGGTCTAGTGATGGTGAGTTCATAGTGTTCAGACCATGGAATGGTACTATGTTAGAAAGTGAAAGCTAGGGGTAGAATTTTCAAAAGTACTCAACATTGTCCTAACTCTGCTCCCTCCGTTACCTTAAATAGAGCAGGTAAGTCAATACTGAGTGCTTCTGAAAATCCTGCATCCTCTGCACCCTCGATCCTGGCATATGGTATATAGGGAGTGCAGAAGAGTTAGGATAGACTCAGAGATGAGACGATAACCTGGCATGAAATCTAAAAACTGTGAATCTGACAAGTCTAGTTTAGCTCCTTGGGGAGGTGAGAGATTCCTTGGTTGTTCTTTATTAGAATTGTGCCTGCTGTTGGCTTTCATTGGCAACCACATAGTCATTTCAGATTATTCTACAGATATTAAGATAGTGCATTCATATTTTTTAAATAAGATTGCTTGCTACAGTATTTCTCATCTAAAAGTGATCAGTGAAAGATATTTACTGACTTAAATTACAGTATTTAGTTTCATTATTCATTTACTAGTTTCAAGTTTTGTATAGAAGAGATTGTATTTAACCTCCGATGTAGTTAGTTTTCTAGTTCAACATTTTGTAAAATTATCCATATTGTTTGAACTTCGTTGCTGAAGTCTCATTTCCCAGCACACACTCCAACCTTACCAAATACCGTTGGCCTCTGTAAATAGATTTCCCCTCCCCAGATCACAAGAGTGGGTGCCAATTCTCGGCTGCACATTGTTGTGGTGGTTACTGCAATGTTTTGAAAAGGCTTATTTTAATTCTGGACAATTTTATCAAATGTTGCTGTTTCAGCAAAAAAAAAAAAAAAAAGTGCTAGAAAATAGTGGTGTATGATTACTAGAAATGTGGACCAAATAACACATGGCATTGATTGGTGCATTATTTTTGTGGCATGGTGAAACATGGTCCACTGGAATATGACTGGAGTTGCTAACTTTCTAACCACACAAAACCGAACATCCCTGCCCCACCCCTTCTCCGAGGCCCTGCTTGCTCCATCCCCACCCCCCCATTGCTCACTCTCCCTCACCCTCACTCACTTTCATCTGGCTGGTGCAGGAGGGGGCTCCAGGCAGGGGGTTAGGGTGCGGGGGGGGGGGGGTGATGGCTCCAGCTGGGGCTCTGGGGTGGGGACAAGGATGAGGGGTCTGGGTGCAGGAGCGGGCTCTGGGCTGGGGCAGGGGCGGCAGGGGGCTGGGGTGGGGACAAGGATGAGAGCTTTGAGGTGCAGGAGGGGACTCAGGGCTGGGGCAGGATCCTGCATGTGTGTGTGGAGGAGGACTTCAGGCTGGGGGAATGGAAGGAGGTGCAGGGTCCTAGCGGTGCTTACCACAGCTCCCAGGAAGTGGCTGCCAGCTCCCTGGGCGGAGGCGTGGCCAGGCAGTTCTGCGCGCTGCCCTCACACCCGCATCTGCCGCCCACGCAGATCCCATTGGTCGCGGTTCCTGGCCAATGGGAGCTGCAGAGCCGGCAGTTGGGTGGGGGCAGTGCATGGAGCCTATGCACTAGGGGCCACAGGGACCTGGCAGCTGCTTCTGGGAGCCGTGCGGTGCTAGGGCATGCAGGGAGCCTGCCTTAGCACCGGGCCCCTGCTGCGATGCTGACCGGACTTCTAACGGACTAGTCGGCAGTGCTGACCAGAGTCGCCAGGGTCTCTTTTTGACTGTTCTGATTGAAAACTGGACACCTGGCAAACCCTAAATATGCCCTGTGTTCTACCCTAGCTCTGCCACTGGCTTATTTGTTACCTTAGGCAAGTCACTTCGCCTCTACGGCTCAGCCTCCCTTCCCAGTTTTGTCTCTTGTCTGTTTAGAGTGAAAGCTCTTATAATGTGTTTGTACAGTGCCTAGCAAAATGGGGCCCTGATCTCAAATGTGGCCTCTTGGTGCTGCTGTGATACAAATAATAAATGGTGACAAAAAGTGTTTAGAAGATGGAACACCATCCAAAACAAATATATTTGGGAAAACTTTTATCGAGCGATTTCAGCAAACTGCTCCATGATTTTCCTTGCATTTCCTTTCCCGTCATTTCTAGATTTCCAAGAAAATTGTGAGTAAACAGAAATTCCCCTTTTCACTCAGCACGTTGCTCTGACTTGCATCGTTCACCGAAGTCAGAATTCATTCAGTATTTGTGAAACCACCATTCAGTGTAACTGAAAGGATTAAAATGTCTTAAATATTGAATGATCATTGGCATGACAGATAAGTCAGGCAGGAGAAGCAAATTGCACAGTAGGGAGAGAACTTGCATTTACCCATAATTGTATAGGAAGGGTAATTGTCAACAATGACAGGGTAGTGATTTTCTTTTTAAGACAAGTCAATTTTATGAAAAATTAAAAGTTGGTCATTGTGTGGGATATGGGGAAACTAATTTTAATTTTTTCCCCCAAAAGCTGGGAGGATTGTTTTATAACCAGACCAACTATTATTTTCCATTTTGGTGCACATAAGACCAGTTAGATACACATGACATTTTAAACAAAATACCCTGTGAAGTTTTCTGGAGAGTGGAATTGTCTCTTTAAAGTGAGCTCTATCTTTGTTAACGAAACTGGGAGGCCTGGTCTACACTGGGGTGGGGGGAGGGGGATCGATCTAAGATACGCAACTTCAGCTACGAAAATAGCATAGCTGAAGTCGACGTATCTTAGATCGACTTACCTCTGATATATAGTTCTGTTGCTTCTACTGCTTCTGAAAGTCAGAAGTTAAACTTGGTCCCTTTCTGATACCGCTAGTGTTGATCTTTGAGCCTGATCCTTTTCCAGATTAAGTCAGTGGGAGATTTCCCATTGCAATTATTTTTCAAGCTGGTTTCAGCCCACAGAGTGCTAAGCAGTGAAGTGAGGTACTTGAAGTTTGACTGGCCAATTTCAGTGCTCTTTACAGATCTGTATTTAACATAAATTTTATCTGGTGCTGGGAAGTTTCTTATTTGGGGCCAGATCCAGCATTCTTGAAGTCAGTGGCAAAACTCACTGATTTTTGCCGTGTAGACCCAGATCTTTAATATGGCAGCAGTCACTGGAGAGGGTATTTGAAGTATTTTTTAATCCCTGACATAACCCCATTGTAGAAATATTCCAAAATTTTCCAAAGGGCTTCTGCTGTGGGAAGCACTGATACAAGTGATGCTTTGTTTTGTAGAAATATTCAAACCTGTGGCAAAACTCTTGCTCTTGTTTTCCCCTAACAGGTGCCACAGTCTCTTTGACATTTGCAGAGCAGATGGGATGTTATTTTAATGTTGCATCTAATTGACAAGGCCTTAACATAATGTTCTCCATGTATCCTGCCTAGGAAAGAGTGGGCAAAGGAATCTTGGATCACTTGTATTGCCTCTTCAGAAACATTTTTTTAACTTGCTTACCACTGCATGAAAAAATGAGTGATAACTTTGTAACTGGCTTGAGTGGACATAGTTTGCTACTTTTTAATTTTTTTGACTTCTTGGCAATCTGTTGTAGGCTACTCTTTCATGCATTAATTTATGTATGTGAGTTTATTTATACATACGTACATATGACTGTGGGTTTATTTATACATATGACTCTGTGTGTATGTGTGTGTGTGTGTTACATAAACACAGACCAATAAATTAATGCAAGAAGTGTGTTTGTGTGTGTGTTTGCCCCCAAAATAGTGATTTTGAGTGTCTCAAATTTTGGATTCCCAACTAGAGGCATCTTGGTGTCCGACTTCTCGGATATGTTTACACGGGGGGGACAGAAAACCTACACACCATCCTGTGGCAGTGAGTCTTGGAGCCCAGGTGAGCTGACTCGGGCACTTGGAGCTTTAAATGTAGATATTCGGGCTCATGCTGGAGCCTGGGTTCCAAGATCCATCCCCCCTCACTGGGTGTCAGAGGCCGGGCTCCAACCCAAGCGTGAACATCTATGCTGTTGTTTTTAGCCCCACAACACAAGCCCTATGAGCCTGAGTCGGGTAACCTGGGCTCTGAGACTTGCTGACGTGGGTTTTTTGTTTTTGTTTTTTGCTGTGTAGACATACTGATAGAGTGCAGGTGCTAAGCATTTTTTGAAAATCAGGCCCCCAGATTGAGTGCTCAAACACTGATGCACCCGCCCTGACTAATCATTTTTGCAAACCTTGGCATAGCTACATGCACACCCACTAACACGGGTGTATGTGTAACTCAGGGAAAGAGTAAGGAAAATCCTTTTTTTAAATAGGTTTCAACATAGTACATTGAACCCTTGTGAATTTCTCCTAAAGATTGTCTCCTGCTATGCAGCATGTGCTGTGCATGTTCTGGTTTGAATGATTTAAATGAGAAATGAAATGTGCTTCCAAGATTTAAATTACACTAAATCTGTGATTTATCAGGAGATTTTTATGAGCAGCCCATGCAAAGATATTTGTTGTGAGAGGAGAGGTTGTACTTCCCCCCAGATGGATTGGGGATCAAACTGAAAGGGGTGAGAGAGCCCCAAATAAATATTTAATATATTTTAATTGAGGTATAAGTGAACTAACAGCAAACCCTTTCCCCTTTGCAGCTGCATTTTCTGGGATCTTCCCCTTACGAAGCGTATTGAGTGAGAGATTCTTGGCTTCCTTGTGCATCAGGCTGCCCCTCAGGCAACCGTCATCCACAATCATATCAATTACACACTACCACAGGGGCTCAAATGTCTTGTACAAATATTGTCATTATAAAAACCAGAGCTGATGCTGGCTTGTATCTAGCAGAATCACGGTATTAAAAAAGATCTGCATAAAATATTCTAATTCTGTAAATAGAGGCACAGGTATGTAATGCATTTAAACTCCCTTGGGTTCTTTACAACTCATTATATTCTATACTTACAGACCCTGATTCTGCAAAGACTCACGCATGTGTTTAACTTTAGGCACTGTGAACAGTCCCATTGACACCAATGGACTACTGCTTGTGTGAATATCTATTCATCACTGTAAGTAAGAGGTTTGCAGTCTGCCTCTAACACATGACACAGAACAGTCAAACATGAAAATCCTATTTGGATTCTTTGTGTTAGCGCTCTCTCATGCATCCACTCAAAACAAATTAGCTCCAGTTATTAAAATAATGCCCCCTTATAGCCCATTATAATTGTCTTTGGAAACAGACACTAAAATATTTTAAATACCACTTTTTCCAAACTGCCAGATACATTTGACATTATTAAATAATAGTGTATGCAGTAGGGAGCATTGGACGGTTAGGTCTCCTTGAAATCCTTGATTGCATTCCCTTCTAGTTACAGGCAAACATGAAAAAACAGCTGGGCAAGTACAGACAAATGAAAGTATCAGCTTAAATTACTTTTGATATATTGAAAGCTGTTTCAAGTAACTACCCAAGGAACCAGCAAAGGTAGTTTCCTAATAGAGGAGGCCTATATCTTTAAGTAAAATTATTACCTAGGAAGTGTCATGGAACAAAATTTGGAGGGTGCTTTTAAGAGGTTAATTAAGGTAGGACATAGCCTAGTTGAGATATCTTAATGAAAGCTTCACTGTTCTTTGTATGCACAAACATAACATATAAATACTGTATATAATGCACAATAAAGATTTTATTTTCCATGAGTTTAGACTTGCTATGTAACAAATCCAGGCTTTGCCACTCATGAGTAATATAGGTCACCTAAATGAGAGCCAATAAAACATTTACAGAACATCACACCATCATGTGCCTTTATATGCCACCTTTGAACAGAGGCTATTCTAGATCCTTTAAATACTGGTTTTTCTTCCTTCTCATAGCTTCAGGTGGAAATCCGGCTTGCAACCAGGATCCATGGTATGATCAGTCATTGGTAGTGTTTTCTATATTCCTTTCCTTAATTATCATTAGTCTAGCTTCACAGATCCTGGGTGAGGGACAGATTATAACAGATTTTTGAAACCATTAAAAATGACCAAAAATAGCTTTTGCATACACAATAATGTTTTAATTTCAATATCCAAAGCTTTGAGACCATATATTTTATTGCTGTGTTCTGAGTTGTACCTCCTTGAACTATCCTAAACAATTCTGCTTTGTAGAGTGCTTTGAGATCTGCTGAAAAATGCTGTATATGAGCAAAGTATTTATTATTATTATTATATTTTATTTCCCACTTGGTGTTCACCTTACTGGTAGATGATTATTGCATCCTTTCCAAACCCCCTACTTTTCATTTAGTCAAGCAATACTTACTTATTTCCTTTATTTCATCCTCATAAATCACTTCTCCCCACTTATGTCAAACCGTCACTAAACACTGTGTGTACTAATAATATTTAAAAATCACAGGATCAAATTACTTTTCAATAACCATATGTTTGCTACAGAACGCACAGACAACTATGCAGAAACCTGTATGACCATCTTCAAACGGACTTGCCTGATTATTACAACTTTTGCATTGTTTCCTCAGGGAGAGACAGAGACAGCAGCACAATACACCTAATGTTCAGGCACAATGATTTCCTTGCAAAACTTAAGAGAATTGAGCCCAACTTAGCTAGCTCACTGTCCTCAAGGGCTGCTGTATCATCATTGATGCAGTTGGTCAGGTTGTGTAGAATAAATCCCTCCCACTCACACCACTGTGATCACAATAATCCTTCAGTTCACAGACTTCCCAAAATATGAATTGAGAGAATAGCTGGGAGACACATTCTGAGTGTCTGCTTATGCCTGTTGTCACTTTGTCTGTCTGTTTCTCTCTCAGATCTTGAAAGTGGATTGGCTGGTGTTTAAAAGTTGCAGTTTATGAGAGAAGGCTTCTCGTCACTTTAATTACAGTTTGACAGGCACCTTTACCTTTCAGCTGAGTTGCCCTAACTCAAAGCAGCTGCTCTTCTAAATTACTCCCCCCCTCCAATTCTCTACTTCAAATATGTTACAGAAATGATGTGTGTCTGCTACAGCCTCACTAGATTTAGGCTACCAAAATAGCCCTTTCTTCAGTGTTCCAGGTTTGAGTGTGGAGAGGGCAAGACTCTGTCTGGGTTGCCCACTTAAATTTTTAAAGAGGATACATTTCTGGTAGCTCTTTGATGGTATAAGTAGGGTATAGTTAAAAATAAACGTTACATATTGGACTTGGTTCTCCACTGCCTTTCACGTTGTGTTGCCAGAGAGTGTAAAGTGGGTTTTAAAGTGCTAATACTACCACCATTACGAGTGGAAGATTAGGATTTGGTAGCATTTTACACCAATTTATAACACAAGTGGAAATGACTACACAGGATCCAAGGCAATGGAGAGTCGGGCCCAATATTTTTATTATAGCCAGAGATGGATCTTCATGATATTTGTCAGTGTGTTGCAAATGCTCATGATCTTATCACAAGTTTTGATGTTTTACTTAAAGCCACAACTCCTGGAGGCCAGTAGTGATGTGAGAATCTCATCTTTCATTTAAAAAAAAAAAAAAAAAAAAAAAAGTTATTGTTCCAAAGAAAAGCTTGAAAATGAGTCCCAAATGCATCCTAAAGGCTCAGAAGCCAAACAGAGAGAATCCAACACATATTATTTTAAAAATCTCATAGTTAAACCAATTCCATGATTTTTTGGTGCCTGACTGATTTTTGAATGCTTGGGGTTGGGAATGCAGTTACAATACACTCTGGTCTCCTGTGGCATAGCTGCTGCTATCCTCCATAAATTCCATCTTAATTTACTTGTCCAAGCCTGCTAGGTGGTGCTGGGGTCAGCTGGCCAGGGGCATATCCTGAAACAGCTAAAGATGCTCCTGGTTTGGTCTGACCAGGCAGCCAGAAAGCTATTAAAGGGATAGTTGGCCTAAGACAGTATACAGCCTTTTTTTAAAGGTGAGAGTGGGAGGAACGGGCTTCTGTTCTCTGAGGGACTGGTAGCCTGGGTGTTTGGAACTCTTTCCTCACTTCTTCAACTTACCCAGTTGGCAAAGCAATTGGCAGAGAATTACCCTAGCAGGAAGTGACAATGGAAAAAAGGTCCCATTGGTGGAGAAAGTTACTGTAGGCAAAAGTCTGGTCTGCAGCCAGACACTGAGCTATCAGTTTGTTATGTACTGGAAAGGTTACTGGTTTGCGTACACTGAATTTTAATTTGTTCCCCTAATTCTAACACCAGACATCTGTTTTTGAACCATACTAATGTCTAGATTCATTTTCTGTGGATTCACCTGATCCCACTGGTGCTGCCACTGCAGCATTCCGCAAATCCCTTGTGGAGCACAGGGTCTGGAGGTGCAGGTCCATGAATCTTCCCTGAATCCATTTTTGACTAAAAGTCAAGTTGTCAGCAGCGTCTATCCGTGTACCTTTAGAATGACAACGTATTCATTGTTTCGATAGACAATTGAAGATCATTCATTGCATTTTATCTTGTCAGGCTCTGAGCTGTACTGAATTGCTTTGTATGTTGTTCAGGAGAGGATTATGTATCCCTTAAGGACACAGGAAGTGCTCTATTTTTTTTTAAGAGAAATTGTTCAACCCATCCATTTAAAATAAGTTGACATTACTTACAAGTTCACCCATTAGAAGAGCAGAGTGACACTTTTACCAGCGGACTTTATCCAGCTATTTTGTCACAGGCAGCTCAGAGATGTTTCTCTTGTAACGGGTGGGAATTAGATCATTTTTGGTGTAATAAAGTATCTGATTTTCAATGACACTTGTGCAAAGATTTATTTAATACAAATTTTAATCCTGAGAAGAGCCTAGAATTTTTAGGAAGAAGCAGTTTTTTATTCTCTAAAGGGAGGTGCAATAAACATTTTTTAGAGGAGTGGTGATGTTTGTTTAAAAATGTGTGACTCGGTCATGCAAAAGAAGGGTGTGTACCACAGGCTTGTTTCAGGCATAGTGTGGGCAACCATTGTGCAAACTTGCCTCAAGCATCTCCTCCTACATTCCCCCACCTGCTATTGCAGTACCATTTGCTCCAGCGCTGGGCCTCTCTGAAATATAAGGATAGCCAGTTGTGCTGAATTGTTCCAAACCATTGGGCAGTTTTATGATCAGAATTGGGATGAGATCATCAAAGCTCATTTTCACTTGTGACCTACTCAGAAGTTGAACAGAGGAATTAGAATGTGAATGGCTTCTGCAGTAACCCAAGCCACCACCTAGCAACCATAATAATAAGGGAGGGAGTGTACCTTACTCCTTGGGACACAGGATTGGGAAGTGAGAGACCTGAGTGCTATTCACAGTGTGGCCACTCACTTGCGAGTAAGGTTGGGCAACTCACTTTTCCTTAGTTACCCATCTGTAAAGTTAATTGGGATTCTTAGCTAACCCACAGAGAGCTGCGCTCTGAGAGTTAATTACTGTTTTGAAAAAGGAGAAATAGAAGAGCAAAATATTATTTGTTCTTTATTGAATTTAATTGTTTAAATGCTGTGTAATGGAAGTTCAAACTTAAATATCCAGGTGCTGTGTGAGAGAGGAAATAAACACAAACAAGGTTAGTTGTCCCATAAGACTGGAAAAGTGTGATGCTGGACAAGAAATTCAATGATGTGAGAAAACAAAAAGACTGACTTGCGCCCCTCATGCTGGAGATCACCAAGTCAGTATCTGCACTGAAAGAAACTTTACAGCCCTAATGGTGGGGTGGGGTGGGGGGACTGGACAGGACATGAAACAATTTTCTGAATACATCTGCGTGCAGGAAAAGAGGATATGATCATTTCCTTTCTCCTTATGACTCAACAAGTATCTTTCCAGAAAAGCTCACAGTGACTATTACAGCCATGTTTAGATTTCTTTTCCTTCTACGATGAGTCCTACAAAGTGAGGGTCACCGTATTTTTGCCTCTCCTCCAAAGCCTTAGACCCCCAGCCTTGGCAGTGTTTTAAATTGATGGGCGTTATATAGCACTAATCATAACTGTTGAAAGATTACTAGAGTAATTTTCAGGGGCATTTCTCTGTCACTTGTTTTTATTCTTTACTCTGGGGGGATTCAGATAACTGAGAAAATAATGGATATTGTTTAATGTGGAGCTTTCAGCCTTTAATAAAATAAAACAATCTCCATAACTGCTTTCCACTAATTGAATTATACAACTCGAACCCCTTTTGGTTTGTGTTGAGGGCATTAGTCTGCTGCTCTAGCGATAATCATAAAATTAGCAACAATAGTTGAAGCTGGCAGCTAAACCTCTGAAACAGTTAGTGAATTCTGATCTCTACAGCAGTGCATCAGTTTAGCAGAGTATGTGGCCTGAATTAAATATATTTTGAAAGAAAACCAGTATTGTTGGATGGTCTGATTTATAAATGGGCAAGACCTGATGGAATCATCTAATTGTTGAATGGTGCTTTTGAATCATATGCTTTAAATATATATATATATAATTGTGTGATGTGAAAATAGCTTATCATAATGGGCCTGACTCTCTCCTGCCACTTGTATCTGCATAAATCTGGAGTTACTCCTTTGAAATCAATGGAGTTGTGCCTGTGGAAAATTAGTGAGACACAAATTGGTCCCAATATACTGCCTTGCATTAATTTACACCATCCATTCTGTGCATCTAGGATTCAATCCTGCCTTCAGATATAGGCATTTTAGGATGCTCAGCAGAGTATACTTTGCACTGGCGGGTAGTATGAGGATCCTGTAACTAAAGCAGTTAGTACGGAGAAACTGCTAAATGATCCTGAAGCCAAAAGTATACTCAATATTGTTTAAATTAAAATTTTAAAAAATAAAGAACATTGTTTTGAAATATTTTTGCATATAATTAAACTTTGAATGTTTAATTTTGTGCCTGTTACTACGATTGAGTAAATGGGTGTGAGATCACAGAGAGAGGACAGATACTTCTCTGGTGCAAAAGGAATTTGACCCTTAGCCTTATGACAGAAGGGTTTGTGAATATGCGGTTGCTGAGCACCCAGGTGTATATATGTGTGTTTGAGCATACATGTGAGTTTTTTCCTTACACCTGGCATGTTATCAAGGCTGACTTCTAGTCAGGTCTGCATTGGGAGTGGTGGGGGATTCTTGTTGATTTGTGAAAAGTCAGTGCTCCTGAAGTTGAACAGTCCTGTCAGTTGTGTGTGCGCAACTCCCACTGACATCAGTGGGCGTTGCAGGCACACAGGAAGCTGATGAGATAATTGAGTTCTGGGATCTTGCAGCTATTGGTTGATTATGCAGATGATGGGGGTGGGGGTCTAGACTACAGTTTTCTTTTTGTTCCAATGCTGGTTAACTATTTAGCATTTACATGTTAGATAACTGGAAATCAATTACCCCAAGATACAATATGACAGAAAAACTGTAATCAAGAACCCAAATTGTAGGCAGCTAGACTCGCTGCTGTAGATCTGTGCTTCAGCTTGCCCTAGAACTCCCTACTCTTGATACAACTGATCCCTGTAAAGTGGTGCAAAATTCCACTGGGTCTCACTGCTCAAGGACAATGAGGAGAATTACCACTGGGGTGACTGAGTGTGGGGGAAAGATGCTCTCTGAGAGTGGGGAGTGACAGTCTGTCATGCCTTTATCATTGCAGCTCTTGGAACATGGCATCTTTTAGTAAGAATGTCTTGAGATGAAACCATAAATTAATGACAAGCTTATACTGGATGGCATTGCCAACTCTCACAATATTTGGTATGTGCCTAAAGCTCCAGCTCCTGGAGTCAAGTGATGAATTGAGAAGCTCAGTCTTGTTTTAAAAAAAAAAAAATTTTCTAGGCCTCTTGGTAGTAACGAAATGAGTGTACTCTAAACGTCTTTTTTAAAGCTGTATAAAAAAATTCCAAATGCATTATATTTTTACATGAAATGTTTGGGTGCCTGACTACATGATTTTTTGCATGCTTGAGGTTGCATGACTGTGGTATGAAGGTTTAACATACATGCATTTTGGATGGCCCTGGTGGCCTTATTACTCCTGACTAACAGAACTACTTGTGTGCTGTGCAAGTCCTCTCAAACAAGTGCCAATAAAACCTTTCAGTACTTCACATACATATTTTAGATGTGTGTGTGTGCAGGTATATAGGGTCCATATTTACATATAATTTAAAATATCAAATGTAAAGATTTTACCTTCAAGGGCCAGACTATGAAATATCTTTAGGTGCCTAAACACACAGATGGACATCTAGTGAGATTTACAAAAGGGCCTACACACCTAGCTCCCATTGAAATCCCACTTGTCTGCATCTTTAGGCGCCTCTACCTTTCAAATCTGTCCCCATGTGTTTTGGCCTTGCTGTATTGCTCATGAGTGGGAAAAGTCATGTATGCGATATTTAGGACATCCTAAATGTGTGCCAGTAAAAACTTCACCTCATCATCAATATTGTCTCTCTCTATTTTAGTAGCTTGCTTCTCTTTTGTTACTTTTTTGTGAATCTCTCTCTCCCTTTTTCTGTCCTGCTCAGCTGTGCACTCACTCGTCTGCCACCCTTGGTCTTGGGATTTTTTTCAGGCATTTAATAGCTCAAGGACTAACTAGTTAAAAGACCAATATTGTCAAGAGACCACAGTGGCCAGAGAAGCCAATATCTTCTTCCCTCACATCCGGGAAAAGGGGAGAGTTGTGGGATTTCTACCAGGGATCTGTTCCTGAAACCAGCCTGTGCTTAGTAGATTTGACGTCCCTGCCCCTCAAAAACGTTATAAATGGAATCCAATGGCTTTGTGGCAGGGAGAAGGAGCATTCTCTGCTTGTGTACGTGGATGTGTCATGCTTCTGCTATTTTATCCCTCTCCCAGTGTCAGTTTGAGTCCTGCTCTCCCCTGAATTATTCTAGGGTCAATCTTTGCTCCTAGTTTTCCCAAGCAGCAGCAGCAGCATGAAATTGACCTAATTCTTGTCAGTTTCATGGCTGCCCAAAGGGTTCCATCTAACCACTGTGAAAACTGACAAGACTGGTACATTTTCGTGGTGGTAGCTAGGGAAAAAAGCATAAGCAGCAGCCAAGCTCTGGTGCTATCTCTGAGCCAATGGGAGGACAACATTCTACTTGGGAACCAGGCTGACATAGTACTGAAGATGCTTGTGCCCCATCTACACTAGAGCTTAAAATGCTGAAAATGCCATTACAGCTACTAAATATGATTACAATTTCACCCCCTGCGCACAGGGCTTTAGATTAATGGCAGTTTGAAACAATAGCTTTTTGAGGTGGTGGTTATTAATTTTAAAGCCTAAGGGTCAGGGCTGCCCAGAGGTGGGGGGCAAGTGGAGCAATTTGCCCTAGGCCCCGGGGCCCCACAGAGAATATAGTATTGCAACTTTTTTTATGTAAGAGCCCCCCGAAATTGCTTTGTCCCAGGCCCCCTGAATCCTCTGGGTGGCCCTGCTAACGGTGACCAATCATATTAAATTTAAACTATATTACTGCTGATCATTTTAGCAGAAATATCCAGCTCTTCTAAATTTGTGGGTGGGGTTTGGAATTGTAGGGTTGCGATTTGCTCTACCCTGAGCAAAATACTATAAATTCTCCCCCACATAACCTGTGTAGAGTCTTCCATCACACAGACAGCTATTTCTCTAGAAGTACTATCAAAGTCAAATTAATTTGTCATGATTTTATTGACTACACTTTCACAAACAAATGTATTTAAGTGCATGTACAATCAACCACTTCCCCAAAAGAGGGAGCACCATATGTAATTGTTGGTTATTGCAGTTCATCGTCCTATGGGAAAAAACAAAACTAAATAAGAAACATCAGGCAAGGAAATATTTCCATAACCTGGCCCTCAGGGAAGCTCGCCTTATAAAACCTAATCAATGACAGATCGCCCCTTTTGAAAAAGAAAAATAGTGGGGGTCTAATAGTTAACTAAAAATATCTGTTGCTGGAAATGTTTAGCAATAACATAATCCACATGGTAGTGTCCCTATGTCAGCTAAAGGTTGCAATTTTTACAAGTTTTTTACACTTTAAAATAAAAGTCACTGTTCCTCTCAAGTCATCAGTTTGCCTAGTCAGATGCCGAATGGTTCCCAAGCTGTGTATGTGCCTGCGTGAGAGAAGAGCGCAATAGCAAACCCGACACACACAACCAACACACCCGCACCGAATAAAACAACCCTCGCGCTCAGCCTCAGGGCGGACCAAGTTTCCAGCGCTTGTTTTTTCTGAAACAATAAAGGCGGAGTTAGGCTGCCGTCCCTGGAAAAGGTGGGGATCCCTGGGACGCGAAGTCCTGTGAAGGCTGGGCTAGTGTGAAGACTGCTTTAGGTTCCTTCCTGTATGTGACGGAGAATGTTTTAAGTGCATTGCTTTGGTGACTCGAAACTTGTGCACGCCAGAGGCTGCTCTTTCAACAGGCGATTTGTTCTCTTGCCTGTGGCTCATTTCCATGCAAAGAGCCTGCCATCAGAGTACCTTTTGTTGCTAAAAGCTTGCTTTCGCTGGGGGAGTGAGCAGTCATGTGAAGCTGGGAGAGCTCATTTGGAAGAAAGGGGTACTAGAAAGTTATCTAAGCGCTGAAAAGAAACCATAGGCACCTATTCTGCTAGAGGTGCCTGACAAGCTGACTCTCTAAGGGGCTCGCTTTTAGATGGATGTTTGTCTGTTTGTTAGAAGGAAGATTTTACAATGAATCCTTTGCATTTAAGCTTACGAGAGCCCCCGCGGTGAAACTGTGGCGGAGACTTACCTTCTGCTACCCTGTTGCTGCAGCTCTACCAGAAAAGTTTTGGAAGGAATGTCAGCTGTGTACAGCTCCTGGATCCATCAGCTAAGAGAGGACAGACCCTAGGGGAAAGCTCTAATGACTGAGCGGGATCTGGCATCTGACCTGGAGAAGATTTTCCCCCCCTTGCCCTTGAAGATTTATTTTGGGAAGCAGTGATTTGGCTGGTAGCAGAGATCAGATGAGAAGGCATCGTGAAGCTGTTCAGAAGGACTGGGGAAGTGTTTATTGTTGATGTGTGGTGTGTTGAAGAGTCATCCCTTTTGACAGAAAGTTGTTGGGAACCAGTATCAAACTCCACTGAGGCAGGGAATCCATCTAATCATGGAGGAGGATCAAGCAGCCTGCCCCGAACCCCAGCCAGACAGCATGATGTCTGATGCGTTCTCCAAACTGTGGACGGATGTAATGGGAATACTGGTGAGTTGCGGGGGCTACTAGGCGAAGGGAAGGAAAGGGAAATAAGTAAGAAGATGAGAGATCTGAATCACTGTGCATTGTACTCAGAACAGCTATTCTGTTGCGCTGTATATTTTAAAATAATGTGTGCTGCAAAACTAAGAAGGGAAATTTGTGGGATTGCTTGAAAAATGTGGAATAAAATTTTAGTTCGATTTTTCTTGTAAAGTAACCATTTTCTTGTTGAATCATCAGAGATAAGTGAGATTTTTTCAGGGTTGTGCCCAAGTGGTAAACCCTTACAGATACATTGCACTTTGTACAGTACCTGCTGCAAATTTTATCTGGTAAGTTGAACAGTGTTATCAGTTGTTGTTGATGTTGTTGTTATAATATCCGGCTTCACCATCCTGTTTGATTTTTGCCTTAAGAAATTTTGTGGATTAGCTTTTCTTTTTTCTATCCCTGGAAAATTTTCATGCTGAGAGAAACTGTTTCTTGGATGACCATTATCACAATTTTGGAATATAGTTAGCAATAATATGTCTCTTTTCATCTTTAGCAGTTGGCATTTTGTGAATATATTATCCCCAAGAACATAATACTGAGCACCATTTTAAGAGTTGCTTTGCGATTTGCAATTATTTAACACAGATTTTAAGTGTCCCATGTCTAGAAAAATGCCTTTTCAGTTTGGTTGATGAACTTACTGTTTTATATTGGTCTGTATCATATTTGACAAATATAAGTAACTGGGACTAGGTTCAACTATTGAAACTTTTTAAAACTCTGTGCATGAGTTTCAGTTCTCACCATGCCAAACTTGGTTTAACTCTGGGGAGCTAGATTTTTTGTTTTGTTTTGTTAAATAGATAGAAATTTGCAGTGTGTGGTTGGAACAAAGTTGTGTTTTAAAAATTGCTGCTTAGATTGTGCCAAGGAGTAATCCTGGATGCCATGTTTTGATTCTTGAAATGTTAATTTTTAATTATTAAAATAAGACAATTGTTTATGAAGTATGCAGTGAGTTAAATATTTTTCTACCATTCTTCTTACATTGGTGTCCTCTCCTCCTTCCCCTAAGGTTCAATTATTCAACAGCTACAGTAGATCAAAATTCTATAGCTACACTGTACATGCTCTGAATTTAATTACTTTAACCACTATTTCTGTACTACTTCTAGAGAGAGGTGGGCTAACAGAGTATGTCATTTGTTCTGTAATTTTCTTTTTAGTCTGGAAGTGGGTTTATGCTCCAATAAGTCTGTTAGTCTAGAAGGTGCCACAGGACACTTTGTCACTTTTTATTATTGTTACTTACACTGCTAGAATAATATTTATTTTAGCTGACAGGTGATAATTACCATAGACAATTGCCACGTAGTAAATACTATAATATTATGTACATGTTCATAGCTGGCAAATTTCTGTAAATATAGGAATCTGGTAATTAACAGTAGAACCCTCTGTACTGAATGTTGAAAGCAAATAACAAAGAATGTTGGTTTTTTTTATCATTCATCATAAGCATCTAGGAATATCATGACAAATTCCTTATGAAAAGTTCTATAGAACTTAATAGGGATAAAACCCATAGGGTTCTAGTCTAAAGCTTTTTAACGTTTAAGAAAAAGGCTATTTGCTATGCTACAGGACTTTTCCATATGAAATACTTTAATTCTAAAGGTGATGTTTAAAAAATACCTCCTTATTTCCTTTCCCCAAAGAAATCCTCATTCAAATGACAAATCAGTTTAGTAGCACCTGGCTCAATTCACTATTTCTCTGTTAATGACTTTAGTGTATGAATGAAAGCAGAGTCAATTTTGCCAGTTTGTGTAGGGAGGACGCAGTTGGTACTTTATGAACAGCTTCTTTCTCTTTCTTTCTGGCAGGTTTTAGTTCTGCATTTACTGAAAGCAAAGGGTTATTGGATGTCTTAGAGAAGGGAGTAGAAGATGGCCAAACCTACCGTACAGCATGGTGAAGTTTAATAGGGGGAAAGTTATGATTTTCTCAGATTGAATCATTTGGGGTGATGTCAAGTTGTGGACAAGTTTGTTCTGGCTGCACATCCTATTTTCCTCTATGGTAAATAGAGCCCTCCTATTTTTTCCTAGGAAAACTAATCTAAAACAAAATGTCCATATTATAAATCCACATGGCAGGAAAGAGATATTTGGTAACTAAGTAGCTGGTGTTTGCATTAGCCACAATAGTTACCCAGCATAACTCTCTTCCTGCTGTAGCTCTGAATATTACAAACAGGTTTGCAAATACTTTAAAATAAGTCCTTGCATTGGGTCTTGAAAATGTACTTACCTGGGGGGGGGGGGGGGTGTCTTTCCTGAATGAAGACTTTCAATTTTCTGCAGAACGTAAGATTTTATTTTAAACAGTACGTTTCTAGCCCCTATTGTTGCAAAGTAAACATTCTAAATATGATCTGAGCATAAACTGATTCACTGCTGTCCTCCTGAGTCTACAGACTCCAGTGCTTCTGTTATTGCTCATACCTTAACAAGTGGAACAGAGTGAATACTTACTGGAGTTTTGTCAATTGCTTTCTGCTGCTAGGGGAAAGCTATGAGCTATAGCAGACGTAGGCACTAGACCAATTCACTGGAGAGGAGGACTCCAAAATAGAAATTGGTGTAGTAGTAGAATAGCTAAGCAACTGCCCTTGCAACGGCCTGAAAGCTAAGAAAGGAGCAGAGTAGTGGAGACATCCCCATCACAGCAGCCCCAAGACTAGGGAGAAGTTAAAATGTCAGTGACCCACACGCCCATGCAGCAGCCAGAAGGCATTAGGACAGGAAGGGAACAGAGAGAAGGTGCTCCTCCTTCTTTCCAGCAGCCACAAGCAGTTGGGAGGGTTTTAAATTTATCAGACATTTACTTGATGAAGTCAGTAGGAGAGCCAGAGCCGCAAACAGGGTCTAGGGCAATGCTGTAGTCAGAAGTGTCCCTTTTTCAGCAGCTGATGGGGGTTGGCATCTCACCTGGGCATTACCTAGGAGATAGAGCCCTCATCTCTTGAACTGGTCTTTGACTGTAGGTATAGTCCCCTGGCAATTAGATTGCCATTTAAAATGTCCAAGCTGACTGAGTGGATGTGCATTAGTGTAACTAATGCCGCTAGTTACAACTGGGGTTCAGTTAGAAAGGAGAGTATGGAATTGATACAGATTTTGGGGGAGATCGAAAATATAATGTGGGAAAAGCGAGCGAGAGAGAAAGGTCTCAAGTAGTGAGACGGGGAAGTGAAAGTGACAGTCCCTCCCTCTTCCTTATTGCAGTTACTATAATGATAGTAGCTTTTGTAGCATTAGCACTTTGGAGCAGTTTATGATATTAATGCAATGCACTAGGTAACATAATTATAGTTGAAAGCTTCATGCTTAATTTTAGACATACTCATGTTGGAGAGCACTGGCTAATTAATAGTTCAAAGTCTCAAATCAGCAATTGATGGTGTGAAATTCATGTGGGATTTTCAGAGAGATTGCAATGAGTGATGTGTCTATACCATGGAAATGCTCTGTGTCGCTGTATGCAGCACCATTCTAGGGAACTGTTCCAAGGTGTATAGTATTTGAATCAAACATACTATGTGGTGAGAGCAAACTGAATGAAAGACTGACTTGGTAGTGAAAATCTACCTTGTTGGTCAGATCCTGAATGTGTTTGTCAGTCAGGCCTTTGATCTATGTCAAAGTTAGTGATATTGCACAGGTAAGTGTATAGATTTGATCATTTTACAGCTGTACTTTTAGGGCAGGGCCTAATGGCATTAATATAGTGAAGAAGATAGTATCCTAGAGTAGCATGGTTCTTTGTTACAAGTAGGCTTCTTCTCTTAGGGTACTGCTGCTGTAGTGGATATGTGGGGTAAAATCCTGGACCAACTGATTTCGATGCTGAAACTTCCATCAATTTCAATGGAGCAAGGATTTTATTCAAAGACAATGGCTATGGCTCACTTAGGACTCTTCCTGTTGAAAGGACAAGATCTTAGCAAAGGATACAGAGGTACTTGTATGAGCTACAGTGAAACTAGATGACCTTTCAGTTCATTGTTTCAAAGTGTTAGCAAGTTCCTGGTTTCAAGGCTGGCGAATCAATGATAAGTGTTGAGCAAAGAAACTTAATTTCTATCCAGAGCATTTTATAGTTAGTGAACAGTTGCCAACTAAAGAGAACAGTTTATCTGTATTGAGGGGAATAAAATCAGCTTATATTTGCATCTGGAACTCTGCCATTTGCATGCATAATCTAGGCTCTTAGTACAATGCTCCATGCAGTTTTCAACAGTTAGGTTTAATTTCTTATCAAAGTAGTAATAAAGATCTTTAAACATAAAAGAGAGAAGCCCGTCAGATAATTCTTTGGCTACTATTATTTCTAATTACATTAGTATTATCCAGTGTATTATAAATAAAGGAGTCCAGTGTTGTTAAACCAAAGGTCCTGGGAGTCAGAAGGCCTGGGTGCAAATCCTTAGCTAGTGTTATTTTATCATAGGTCCATCAATGGCAATTTATTCCAGCTGAAGATCTGCTCTCTGGATTCTATTCCTGACTGTCACTGGCTTGCCATGACTTTAAACAAGGCATGCAAATTTAGGCTAACATTTCTAAAAAGTCTACTATTTGGAGTGCCTCAATTTTTGGGTGCCCAACTTGAGACACCAAGGCTATGACTTCAGCTGGAATTGCAGGTGCCCAGCACTGCTGAAAATAAGACCCCAGGATGTCTCAAGTTCAGCACTCAAAAATGGATGAACCCAAAAGTAGAGAACACTTTTGAAAATGAGGTGCTGTAATCTCTAGGCTTGTTTCATAAAAGTTTACCTCCACCAACACTAATCCTTCTCTGAAGAGAGACAGCTCAGAGAGAGAACTTCTGATAAAGACTTTTTCTTGCATGTCAGGTCCCATACACTGTAGTTTGATGGAGACATCTGTGTTATCTGTGAGATCCTGGAGACTAAAGCTTGATAAGAGGGGTCAGGCCTGGCTCCTGCCAAAGAACTGGCTTTTCAGAATTGCAGAGAAATAAAAGAAGGGAAATTATATAGCTGTGTGTTGAATTGCACAGCTGAAAGAGCTGTTTTCAAGAGGTTAGCCACCCAGTTAAGGTTATAAATTCCCATTTTCAAGTTCCTGTCACTTGGCTGTGAAAATGCACCATTATGAGAATTTGCACACATGATTTCATCTCACTTAATTTTTTCACCATATTTAACACCAACCAATTCAGCTGTCTCTAAATTATACCAAATGCAATGAAAAAGCAGACTGGCAGAATTTGCCCATTCTGGATGCTGCTTTTGCATTTGTGAATATGAAAAAATGATCTGGTAATTGGTGCGTTGGGTTTAAAATAGCTTTACATGTTTTTGAAAATAACTATTTTTAAAGGAATTTTGTTGTAATACAAAAAAGGTATTTAGGTATCAAGAGGTCAGGGCCTCTTGGTTAAATAACACAGCCTTGGAAAATTCTGCTTGCTCTCAGAGCAAGGAACTTTCTGTGATGGCTAAATTATGATTAATCATATTTATTACAGTAATGCCTAGGGATTAGCCGAGTGGTAGGCACTGTACAAATACAGTGTAATAGACAATCCCTGCCCCAAAGAGCTTACAATCTAAAGAGACAGGATAGACAAAGGATGGGGCAGAGGGTTTTAACATGCAAGCAGAGTAATGTCACATCAGTTCAATTATTTATTTATTTGTTTGGGGGGATGTTTAGAGGCTCAGCTAAATGGAAAGACAGAGGATGGGAGAGCAGAGAAAGGGGGGTGAAGCAGGTGAGAAGAGAGGTGGTAGGAAGGTACAAGGGGCAGATGTGGTGTAAGGCTAAGGTGAAGAGACTGAGATTGGGGGTTGGCATCAACAGCCAATCAGCACAAGGCAGAGACAGTCCAGTCAAACTGTAGAGAATATTTCAGTGTCTGTTGGTCACTGCTTAAGCTGCTGCTGCTGTGCCAGCTTCAGTCTCTGTCTGGCTCCTCCCTGCAAATTCTTTCCCAAAGGCCCCATGGCTGTGGGGGAGGGGAACCACTGTGTGAGTCCTTTTTCCCCACAGTGGAAGGGTCTCCTCTACACAGTTTTAGGCCCATAAGTGCTGGGTGGGGGGAAAGGTTGGCCCTGGATAGGTGCCACATTTAACCCTTTCCAACACTCCCAATGTAGCTGTACGATATCTCTCCCTCCCCATCCTTGCCGTTGTCATTATGTTAATGATTTGTGAGTAAATTTGGTCTCAGGACTGCTATATATTAATTACAGTTTGACAGGCTTAAGTAGCAGATGAGTAATGACATTTATTATGTAGAGTTGTTTGTCATAATATCCATTTTCACATAAAATTAAGCAGATTTTTTCTTTCTCACAGATGAATGAGCTAGACTCTTATTGAACAACCTGTTTGGTCAGTTTCCATTTTATTAAATGTGTCAGAGGTGGTGAGGTGAGAGGAGGAGGAGGCAGCAGGAGTTAATTTATTGAAGTGCAGCGTCAGGGATATTTGGATCCTAGTCTCACATTTCTCATGATGGAACACACACAAGAGAATTGCTCGGTTTGGTTTTACTATGCACAGATCTCTCTAAGGACAATACTTCTGTGATAAAAGCATGGTCTCCACTGGGGAAATATCTAGGAGTGTGTTTTGTCTTTGGGAGCTAAAAAACTAAGATGTGGCAGTGCCTGTTCTACTGGTAGTACCATTTTACAACAGAGTTTATTTTAATAAACCAGTTTTAAATAAAAATGTAAACTATTGAAATTTCAGCCAACCACTCAAAATAGAAAGAAGGCACATGCTGTGATTGTAAAGTGTGTGATGTTGGCCTTGATGAGTGCATATTGTGTTTAGTTGAATATTCTTGGGGTTTGAGTGGAATATTTTCCTTGGTTTCATTTACAATAAAAGTTAAAGCCTTTCTCAGCTGTTAACTTGATGTTTCAAACCACATGCTAAAATTTTGTATTTTAATTCAAATTGATATAAAATAACTGGTGTTTTGATAATAAATAGTTTTAATATCTGCTGGATAAGGTGTTTGAGCTATCTGAGAGGTAAAAACCAAGCCTTAATATTGTTTAACCTCCTGAAAAACACATTTTTAGATGTAGATGATAAGAATATTGGATCTGTGTGTTGTGTTTTGAAGCTAAATCAAAAGCTTAAAGATATAAAACAATCATTTATTATACATAAGTGTGTTTTGATTTTTTTAAATACCCATCATACCTAAAAATCAGACAAGAATCAAAACTCTGGATCCTAACAGCCATGGCATTTAGAAAGGGTTTGGAATCTGGATAAAAAAATCTGTTTCAGGCCTGCTTCTGCTACAGACACATTAGATTTTGCTGTTTGTTACATGCTTTTGACTTCTCTGGAGCTCCTTGTCAGCATAAGGATCTGCTTGTGAGCATCACTTTACAGGAGCAGGACCCAAGATAGTTATAAAGCCACATATGAGCAGGGGGGAGGGTGAGAAGAGAGGGGGAAAAAAGAATGCATACATAACAATGTAATACATAATAAAAGTAATATATTTAAGGGTTCTGTTTCAGTACCACAGGAGGGCTCTTAGTGGTTTATCACCAGAATCCCAAGAGGACAGTCCTGTATTTGTTGTTTAAATATTAAATAGTATGAAAGAATGTTCCACTAATAAGATCTTTTGATCGGCAGAACATTCCTAACCCTCTTTTTTTGCAGCTGAAGATGCTTTGGGCAGTGGAATGGGTGCCATAGAAACAGAGGGTGGAGGAAACAATAGATATAGGGCCAATTTCTACTGGCATAAATGGGTGAATTTCCATTAGTCGGTGGAACTGAGCTCATTTACATGAGCAGAGCATTTGGCCCATAGACTTTAAACAAAAAGACATATCCTTTGTCATCTCTTCATAAGTTCATGTGCTTCCCTAATCGTATAATATTGCCAGGGTTTTGTTGTATGGTGATCTGAAATCCATGGGCGTTAAGCTTTGTGGTCCTTAGCATTCCAATGACTTCAAGAGGAACTTGCTCTCAAAACAGTGAGGAAATTCTGCTTTCATTTACAGCAATATAAATCTGGTTTAATTCCATTGATATCACTGAGAGAAATTTTGGCTTGATTTATACTATGGCCCCCTTCATACCACCCTGGCAGTGTTACGAGTCGTTAGTGTGTGTAAGTACGCGGTTAGAGATGTGTAAAGTTGCATCCGGTAACTGTGAAGCAGGCCCGGTGATATTTCAGCGCATTTCACATTTTTGTCTTTATTTGAAAGTTATGATTGCATTCCATAAGCCACACACACGTTCCTTTATGGCACCCACCGCCATGGAACCTGCATGAGTCACATCCCTAAAATGAATATGTACAATTTGTAAGAATTTCCCTTTGAGTTCTCAGAGACACTGCTCCCCTCTAGATTTAGTGCCTGCAGTCTTCCTCTTACTTTTATTCAATGCTGAGAAGTATCTGACAATATAACTGAATAGATAGCCCTTAAGTTGTGCTCTGAGGGCTACTAATTCTCAGCTCTGGATGATTGAGAAAGGATGCAAATTTCACAGATAGGAAATCTCAGCTGGGGCTGCTGTACCACCAGTAATATAAAGTTAAATCCTAGGAACTGAAAGCAGAAACGGAAAGTGGATTTTAGCATGTTGCTTTTGTTGCTATATTGTGTTGCTATTAGTATCAGTCATCTTTTATACTGATAGTAATATGACCATATGTTTACATATCAAAAGCTCTATGATTTTATCTATTTTAAGAATTATTTATGGGGGGATTATATATTAGGGAAATCAGACATTTATAATAAATATATTTAGGGATACTAGATTACATATTCTTACACGTAAGGTAGAAATCAAGGGCAGCAAGGCTGGGTTGGCAATTACAAATGAGTTCATTGTGCTAGGACGAGAGAAACATCATGGCTTGATTTCTGAATTTCTTAAAGTAGTGAGGATGGCTTATGTATAATTATGTATTTTGGCGGGGGAGGGTTGTTTGTTTTTTGTTGTCACAGGTATTTTTAGTAAAAGTCAGGGACAGGTCACGGGCAAGAAACAAAACTTCATGGAAGCCCATGACCTGTCCCTGACTTTCACTAAAAATATCCCTGACAAAATGGAGAGGCGGGTTCAGCACCCACTGTTGCTGCGCAGAGTGGGAGCTCCGGGGTCCCCCTGCCTGCAGGGGCTGGGTTGCTGTGGGGTCCCCATGCCCCCAGGGTGGCTGGGAGCTCAAGGGGTTCCCCCCACCATGGCTGGACAGCTTCAGAGGGGTTCCCCGCTGCAGCTAGGCAGCTGCAGGGTTCCCCTACCAGGGTGGGGGCTGGGAGCTGCAGGGGAGGAGTGGGGTGGGGGGCTGCTGGGAGCTCCAGCCTTGGTCAGAAAATGTCACGGATTCCGTGACCTCCATGACATAATTGTAGCCTTAGTTATGTATTAATGCAAATGAGTTACAACATAGATTCATCAGGTGAAAAGGCTGCTGTTCAGTCACTATCATTGTAGAAAACAATACAGAAGGAAGGGTGCCGGGGTGAACCTTCCCACTTTCATGTCCGACAACGTTTCATCAGAGCGATGACACAGAAGAGGCCATCCTCTATTTCAGAACCAAAAAATAGAAGCAGCTGTGCACTACCTGTACTAGACTGATGGTGTTTCAAGAAGTACTTGACAAAGCAAGCAGTCAAATTCCAGTGGATCAGCTAGCACACTGGGAATAATGAAAAACATCGTAATTGGTGAGCAGTGGAGCAAGGATTTCAGTGTCTGACACTGAGAGTATGTCTACACTGCAAGTGATCGTGTGATTGTAGTGTGTGGGTAGGCATACCTGTGCTAGCTTTAATCTAGTTATCACAGGTAACAATAGCAGAGTAGACATGGCAGCACGGGCTAGCTCCCAATACAAGCCTGTCAGGGTATGTATTCAGGTTGTTAGCCTGCGCTGAAGTGCATTCCTCCATGTCTTCACTCCTGTTGTTACCTGTCTAGCTAGATTAATGCTAGTATGGGTATGCCTAGCTGTGCCCTAAGAGCCATGTTGGCAAATTGCAAATTAGCACTCCAGCTGATTTGCGTATACCCTTATATAATTGTTAAAATGAAAAAATAAATACAGACAACCATAATATTTGCTCTTATTTGCATAAAGATAGGAGCTGCATGAGTTTTGAGTTCATCCACAAGAGTGAAAATCTACAGTTATCAGTTTTATCCTCGCCTACTGGTTACGGAGAGACATTGTCCCGCAATAGGGCTGCATTTCCTGATTCCTTGGGCCACATTTCTTCTTTGGGCTGTACGTCAGGTCTTGTTTTCTTAGGGGCATCTCACAGTCCTCACTACAGCCGTTAAAGTGGTTAATCCTGCTTTCATTGAAATCCATTGGAGTTTTGCCATTGACTTTAATGGGAGCAGGAGCAGGCCATTAGTAAGCTATTAAATCCCCTGACAAATGTTGCTTTTCTGGTGGCAGAGATTGCAACTTAGGCCCCGATGCGCACAGACCTCACTGCTAGATTTTAACCTCAAAGTTTAGTTTCAGTAATAGTGGTTCCCTATTTCCTCCCCCCCCCCCTCCTTCCCAATAACTCGGTACCAGGGAGAGCGTTAGCTGGGCAAACTCAGAATCCCCATAGCTGTCAAATTCTTTGGACGGCTTCTGCATGTTTCTGCATATTGCACTTCCCTAAAGTTTCTCAGAGGTCATATTCTCCCCATTGGAAGAAAACAGCAACTCCCAGGAATTCTTCTCAGTTACGCAGTCCAGAATTGTGTGTTTGTGTAGAAGTATTTCCATTGCTATGTATCATTAAAATAAAATTGATGGGTGAAAATAGGTGGATTATCCTGCATTTTTCATGGTACTTTTTAGTATAGTATCCTGTATTTATTCACTGCTTTCAGGTATTCTGGGAAGACATTCATTTTTTCACCCAGGGAATGTACAGATGCATCTCCTTCTGCAAAAAGGAGATCTGTCTTTTTATAACTTCCTCTGTTCTCCACCCTGCTCACTTACTACCTTCATATCTGACCTCTGTGATGATGAATCTTCTTGGCACGCCCCACGCCGTGGTACTTAATACGTTAAAGTGGCAAATTGTGATTTGTAGTGGGTTTGGAGGAATCAAAACAGGGCACCTCAAGGAAGTTTATTACTGCTTGCTCAGCACAGATCCAACAGTGTATTGATTTTTTTTTCTACCTGTGTATAGGGTGGGGTGGGAGGAGGGGGTGCGCTTGCACACATAAGTCTGCCAGTAGTCCAGAAATTGCTCTTCAAGTGTTCTCCACACCTAAGTACTGCATGATTTCATCTGGATTCAAAGAGCTAAACTAAGAAAATTAGGTCAAATACCTAATCAAAATATTGATTCATACAAGGAAGCACTGGACTCCTACCATGTGCATCTGTGTATTCATTGCATAGTGGAGAAGGGAAAGGGGTGCTTCCACATGTCTTGATGTTGAGTGCTCTGAACATGTGTTCACTAACTCTGGGTTATTGTTGGATTTGGTTGGTGCAGGGGTTGGGAGGATTAGTCTGAGAGGTCCCTTATTAGCAGGGCTGAAGAAAACGGACAATGGTCAGGATTTGAATGTCATGTTTTCATCCTGGTAGGATTTTGTACTTGTACTAATAATCTAGTAATCTTTTCAAGTAATCTTTGACAGTTTACTTGTGGTTTTTAATCCTCATTTTAAATGTATTCAGAACACACACGGGTATTTTAATTTTATCGGCTAGCCTTCTGTAAAAAATATTACAAAATGTTGTATAGATAGTTACTTGTATGTTAAAGTGTTATAGAAATGAGAGTGAAAAAAGGATGTGTCCTTCTACATATTTAGAACTGTTCACTGCTTTGTGGTTTCCATTGCTTTGCCCAGTTTTAACTGACTTGGGGATGGGGCTTTTTGGGATATATTCCACAGACTCGTGTCTCGCTACCTTCATGTAACGAGAGAATGGGAAGGCTTAAGGGATGTTGTAGAGAGGGACTTATTGTCTAGAGGATGAAGGATTTCCATGGTGAGGAAAGTGGAAAAATAGAATCCCAACTTTGAAGTGTAGCCTCTAAACTTTAGGGAGCAGGAAGATAGGAGGAGCGAAAATTGCAATGCTCGTGACAGGAGATAACTAAGGCCTTGTCTACACTACGAGAGTAGTTCGATTTTACTTAAATCGAATTTTTGGAATCGATATTGCAAAGTCGAACGTGTGTGTCCACACTAAGGACAGTAATTCGACTTTGTGAGTCCACACTAACGGGGAAAGCGTCGACATTGGAAGTGGTGCACTGTGGTCAGCTATCCCACAGTTCCCGGAGTCCCCGCTGCCCATTGGAATTCTGGGTGGAGCCGCAAATGCCTTCTGGGTAAAAAAAAGGTGTCCAGGGTGCTTTTGGGTAACTGTCGTCATCCGTCCATCACTCCCGCCCTCCCTCCCTGAAAGCGCCGGCGGGAAATCAGTTCGCGCACTTTTCTAGTCAGTGACAGCGCGGACGCCACAGCACTGCGAGCATGGAGCCTGCTGCAACCATCACTGCAGTTGTGGCCGCTCTCAACGCCTCGCAACTTATCATACACCTTTCCCTGAGGCAGATGCAGAAAAGTCAGGCGAGGAGGCTACGTCAACGCGGTGATGGCCTGAAGTCTGAGAGTAGCACAGACCTCTCAGAAAGCAGGGGACCCAGCGCCGAGAACATCACGGTGGCAATGGGTCATGTTGATGCCGTGGAAAGGAGATTCTGGGCACGGGAAACAAGCACTGAGTGGTGGGACCGCATAGTGCTGCAGGTCTGGGATGAATCCCAGTGGCTGCGAAACTTTCGCATGCGGAAGGGAACTTTCCTGGAACTTTGTGAGTTGCTGTCCCCTGCCCTGAAGCGCAATGACACCCGGATGCGAGCAGCCCTGACTGTCCAGAAGCGAGTGGCCATAGCCCTGTGGAAGCTTGCAACGCCAGACAGCTACCGGTCAGTCGCGAACCAGTTTGGGGTGGGCAAATCTACCGTGGGGGTTGTTGTGATGCAAGTAGCCAAGGCAATCGTTGATGTACTGCTGCCAAAGGTAGTGACCCTGGGAAACGTGGAGGCGATCATAGATGGCTTCGCAGCGATGGGATTCCCAAACTGCGGTGGGGCCATAGATGGAACTCACATCCCTATCCTGGCACCGGAACACCAGGCCAGCCAGTACATTAACAGAAAGGGCTACTTTTCCATGGTGCTGCAAGCACTGGTGGACCACAGGGGACGTTTTACCAACATCTACGTGGGATGGCCGGGCAAGGTTCATGACGCTCGTGTTTTCAGGAACTCTGGTCTGTTTAGACGGCTGCAGCAAGGTATTTACTTCCCGGACCACAAAATAACTCTTGGGGATGTGGAGATGCCTATAGTCATCCTCGGGGACCCAGCCTACCCGCTAATGCCCTGGCTCATGAAGCCCTATACTGGCGCCCTGGACACTGAAAAAGAACTCTTCAACTACCGGCTGAGCAAGTGCAGAATGGTGGTGGAGTGTGCTTTTGGCCGTCTCAAGGGGAGATGGAGAAGCTTACTGACTCGCTGTGATCTCAGCGAAACCAATATCCCCATTGTTATTGCAGCTTGCTGTGTGCTCCACAATCTCTGTGAGAGCAAGGGGGAGACCTTTATGGCGGGGTGGGAGGTTGAGGAAAATAGCCTGGCTGCTGATTACTCACAGCCAGACAGCCGGGCGATTAGAAGAGACCAGCGGGAAGCGCTGTGCATCCGGGAGGCTTTGAAAGCAAAGTTCCTGAGTGAGCAGGGTAACCTGTGACTTTAAAGTTTGTGTATTGAGAAGCTAAACCTGCCCCCATTTCTTTGCCCAGTTAATGTTGACTGTCCTATCCAGTTACATACCCCCTTCACCCCACTTCCAACACACATTTCAAAATAAAAATAGTTCTACTTTGTTAAAGCACACCGTTTTCTTTAATACTGTATTCGCGGGAATTTTTTAAAACTGGGACGCAGACTGTGGTGCGGAGCGGGTGTACTGTAGTGGCGCGAATGCAGCTTCTAAACTCAAGGATTGACAGGCTCCGCTGCGGTGGGATGGTTGTTTCAACGGAGCCTGTCACCCCTCCTGATAGGGACTGTGTGTATGGGGGGGTCTATGTGACTTTGTGGCAGGGGGAGGACGGTTACAGATCCCCTGCTGTGTGGCTCTGTGATCCTGCCTAAGGACCGCCGCTTAAGATCTGTAACTGCCCTCCCCTGCCACAAAGTCACAGAGCAACCCACCCCCCACCACATAACATGAAAACAACCTCCCAGACTAACCAGGGTAACTAGTCACTGCATCACTGCACTATGTATGTGCCCTGCTGCTGTGCCTGCCCCCGACTATATACCCTGCCAAAGGTGACTGTCCTGTCGAATTACCAACCCCCTATCCCCCCCTCCTGCAAAAGAACATGATGGAAACAGTAGTTAACAGAAACGTATTTTTTATTATCAACCAAACATGGAACTGGGAAAGTGAAACTTGGACGGGGGCTTGTGTCAGGCGGGAAGGAAAGAACTTGTCAAATTTTGGGGAATGAGAGCCTTCTGCTGCTCGAGCTCTCTGCAGGGGTGGAGTGAGAGTTAGCAGGGACTCTGCCGCCTCTCCTTCTGTGCACTTTGGGTGAGGGGAGTATGGGACTTGGTGGCGGGGGAGGGCGGTTAGAGATGGACTGCAGCGGGGCTCTGTCCTCCTGCCTCCGTTCCTGCAGAACATCCACAAGGCGCCGGAGCGTGTCCGTTTGCTCCCTCATTAGTCCAAGCAGGGTTTGAGTCGCCTGCTGGTCTTCCTGACGCCACCTCTCCTCCCGATCCATGTTGGCTTGGTGCATTCGGGTCAAGTTCTCCCGCCACTGGGTCTGCTGTGCTGCCTGGGCTCTGGAGCAGGCTATAAGCTCCGAGAACATGTCCTCCCGTGTCCTCTTCTTCTTATGCCTAATCCGCGCTAGCCTCTGGGAGTGTGATGACAGGCTAGGTTGTGAGACAGTCGCAGATGGGGCTGTGGGAATGGGAAAAAGGGAGTGAATTCCTCAGAAAGATAAATGTAGTTGTGAACAAAGAACATAGTCTTTCTCTGTTAACAAGACCATGCACAGCACCTCTCACATGCGCACTCAGCACAAGGTCGAATTCTCGGCCTTCGCATTCAGTGCCTGGGGTCTTGCACAGCACATTTGAGAACCGTGTCAGGACAACGGAATTTCTGTTGCAGGCAGACATGGTAAGCCGTAGACTTGTGGCAGCTTAAAACTTTAATATTAGCAATGGCCTCATTTCACATTGAAATCAATGTCAGTCCCTGCTGCCAGCAATTCGGCAAGCAGGAAGTCTGCTCCTGTCCCACACCCTCGCGGCTGTCCCCGGGAACGATCCCTTTCGGCTGCCCCTCTCCCGCCTCCACCGCGTGGCTGCAAACCAGCGGTTACAGTTCTGTAAAGGAACGGCAAAGCAGTCCCAACACTAACATTCCCCTACCTCATTCAAAGCAGGTCATCATGAGCGACATCACCCTCATGAGGATCTCTGACAGCGAGAAAGAGAGAATGCTCCGGGAAAGCCTGCAAAGACCAGGGCCGTATGCCGCCATGCTGTGCAGAGCAATGATTCCAGAGTACTTGATAGTCTCGTGGCGTGGCAACGTGTCCTACTACGGAGGACCCAATAAGGCCGCTCTCCCCAAGAACCTAATGCAGCGGATTTCCAATTACCTCCAGGAGAGCTTCCTCGAGATGTCACAGGAGGATTTCTGCTCCATCCCCGGACATATAGACCGCATTTTACTGTAGCTGCTGTAGCAGTGACTAACCAGTAGAGCGGCTTGGGCAGGACAATCATGCAAAACCGGACATTGCTAGATTTTTTTTCAATAGTTGCACTGCCCATGACTGAACCGTTAAGCTAATCAAACTAATCATGAGAAACCCATTTTTTAAATTGTTAATATTCCTGTTCTGTTACAAATAAATGTTTAGATTTTTACAACACTTACTGGCTGATCCTTCCCCAGATTCTGTGTCCGGGGTAACGGCTGGGGAGGGTTGGTAGGGGATCTCTGTAAGGGTGATGAAGAGATCCTGGCTGTCGGGGAAATCAGCGTTGTGAGCGCTGTCGACTGCCTCGTCCTCCTCATCTCCTTCCTCATCTTCCCCGTCCGCTAACATGTCCGAGGATCCAGCCGTGGACACTATCCCATCCTCAGAGTCCACGGTCACTGGTGGGGTAGTGGTGGCGGCCGCACCGAGGATGGAATGCAGTGCCTCGTAGAAACGGGATGTCTGGGGATGGGATCCGGAGCGTCCGTTTGCCTCTTTGGTCTTCTGGTAGCCTTGTCTCAGCTCCTTGATTTTCACGCGGCACAGCGTTACATCCCGGCTGTATCCTCTCTCTGCCATGTCTTTAGAGATCTTCTCGTAGATCTTTGCACTCCGTCTTTTGGATCGCAGCTCGGAAAGCACGGACTCATCGCCCCACACAGCGATGAGATCCAAGACTTCCCGATCAGTCCATGCTGGGGCCCTCTTTCTATTCTGAGATTGCACGGCCATCACTGCTGGAGAGCTCTGCATCGTTGCCAGTGCTGCTGAGCTCGCCACGATGTCCAGACAGGAAATGAGATTCAAACTGGCCAGACAGGAAAAGGAATTCAAATTCAAATTTTCCCGGGGCTTTTCCTGTGTGGCAGTTCAGAGCATCCGAGCTCGTACTGCTGTCCAGAGCGTCAACAGAGTGGTGCACTGTGGGATAGCTCCCGGAGCTATTAGCGTCGATTTCCATCCACACCTAGCGTAATTCGACATGGCCATGTCGAATTTAGCGCTACTCCCCTCGTCGGGGAGGAGTACAGAAGTCGAATTAAAGAGACCTCTATGTCGAACTAAATACCTTTGCGGTGTGGACGGGTGCAGGGTTAATTCGATGTAACGGCGCTAACTTCGACATAAACGCCTAGTGTAGACCAGGCCTAAGGGATGACTAAGGATTTTGGAAGAGGCGACGCCAACTGGAAGACAAATTTTGGCAAAGTTCCAGAGATGATGGCTGATAGACATGTACGGACAAGGAATATGTGGGAGGAAAATAGTTGGGAGTCAAGGGTGACTCCAAGACTATTGAACTTGGGAGCGAAGTTAAGGGCAGAAAAAGCACCATTGCAGGCATGGAATACCAAGCAGAGATACTAGGAGAGGAAATAACACCTGCTGGTGTCTTATTTTATGTGCATTTAAAGCCAAATACTGAGTATTGGTTGAAAATTGTTGACTAATATGGATGTAAGCTGTAAGAATAAGATTAAAACAAGAATGCTCTTAGTGTATGACCTGGCACATGCTTAGGATAGGCAGTTTGTGGCTGTCAGTGTGGTATAGCTGGGGAAAGTCTAGGGGATGGAAACATGCTTAGGTTCTGTGAAACAAGGCTGTTGTACATTACTGGAGAAGCACCAATAGGAATCTCGTGCATGCTCACTCCTCAGAGAATCACCTGTATGTAGCCTCTGAGATATGGTAAGCCTGCAGTTACTCAAGAGCAGACTATGTAGGATTCACTTCTGCTGGTGAACAGAGACGCTTTTCTTAGTTCGAAGCCCATTTAGCCTAATCACCAAGCACTTTGGCAATGACAATGAGATATGTGGTTTTAGGTTCCTACATGTCCATCTTTGCTATACACCGATAAAGGGGAACAAGTGAATATAAGTACCAGATCCCAGAGTCGAAAAGATTATAAGGTGACATGCAAAAGAGCTTTTATTACTGAGTCGATATCCCTAATTGATATAAAGATGAAACCCTGCAGAGTCTCTGGTACTTAAGAGATCTGCATCTAAATAATAATTAAATGAATTCTTGCAGTTTTAAGACACACTGGGGTATAATTGTAGTCAGCTTAATTAAATGAACTGAAACCCCTGATAACAGTACATTACTGCTCCTAAATAAAATGCTTTTCAAACACCGGCTTTACAGTGCTTAGTTAAGACAATAAAAATCCCTAGTCCAGTACCATGAAGTTTGTGCATAGTTTTTTATTTAGCTAATTTGTCTAGCTACAAAAGATGGGTCATAATAATTGCTACCACTGCTGCAGTGCTAAAATAAGTCTAATATTGAAGCAGTGATAAAGTACGTCAGTATATAGCCAGTCTTTTTCTGGTTTTTAATATTTTATTCAATGAATGGAGTGCAGAGCAGAATGGCATAAGCAATATACAAATAACAGTACTAAAAGTTATTCCATGCCACTACCAAACAAAAATGCTTTGGGTCAGATTTTCTGAAGAGATCTGCATCCAGCACCTCCCATTTAGGCACCTAAGTGCAGTGTTAAGATCTTCAAAAGTGCTCAGCACCTAAAAGCTTCCATTGAGGATCTAACCATTTCCGTACAGCTGCATTCCTAGCTCTGTGTTGATGAGACAAGGAAGGTTTGGAGTGACTGGGATCAGAATGCCCAGGTTTTGTTCTTGTCTCTGCCACTCATTCATTGTGGTTTCTGAGACAAGCCACTTAAATTAACCCCTAATTGCTGTTGTTTCCTCATGCATAAATATTGTCAGAATACTTACCTCATTGAGAGAGAGAGAGAGTGTCTTTCTACCACAACTGGAATACATTACCTCTCACCTCCCTCCTTGCTCCTTGAAAAACTTATTCCAAGCAAAGGCCCCTTACCGAGGGAAAGGAGAAGACTGAGGGCACCATAACGTCCACTCAAGACCTTGCTTTTCCCATTGCGTGGGAGACACTAGTACCATCACCATAGTATCTGAGTGCAAAACCATAGGACAGTCTTGCTTGAAGTTTGTAGAGCACCTCTATAGCAAAAGTACTGTACTGTATAAAGTACTATTTGCATTTGGCTCCATTATATTCACCCTTGAAATTGTTTTCAGTTTTCTTAAGAGTACATTTTGTTCTGCCTGCCACACTTAAACATTGCCTTTTTGCTTCATTGCTGCCAGAAATTTTCCAGCCGAGGTCCAGCCTGCTGAGCTGAAAGACAAAATAGAACACTATTGTTTACACCCTTTGGGCAGTGACACCCCATTTTTGTAGCGGGGGGGGGGGGAGGGAGAGAGATTTCCACAGGAACCCGTTGTGCAAGCCAGTGGGCTGTACCCACCAGGGCTCTGATACACCGTTCATGTCTGTCCCCTCAGTTACTGCACTAAAAAGGAGTATAGCTTGGTTTAGGTTACAGGAAACCATTTCTCCTGCTGCTAAGATTAGATGGGGGGAAATAATTGATTTCTGCCATATTCAGTTACTTTCTAGAAAAGGAAATAATAACTCTCAGGAACCATAAGAGTGAAGGCAGGAATTCAAGGTGCGTAATGCTTTGGATGTGTCTTCCATATACCCAAACTACTGAACTCTAGCAGCAATGGTTAAAGCTATGGCAAAGCTTCAGAGGAAACAATTAAAATGTATGCCTGCTTGTTTTCCCCAGTCCACCACCGCATATATTTCCCTGTGTGTGTTTATGTGCATACATCAACAGAAATGTCTCCTGAGCGCACACTACACTGTGCCACTGGGCACTATAACGAGAACAACAAATTTCCATAACTAGCCACCAGAATTTTGGGAAAGCAAATCACATTTTTGAATGCAAAGTGCTAGTAGACATGCTCTGTGAACAAGATTTTAGAGTGATGACAGACATTCCAGTATCACTTTTATGTAGACCAGAAAGCTATTTACATGCAGGGTCTTTACCCAACCACATGCGCCCGCACATCTGTTGACAATCAGGGTCATGGATATAATGCTGTGGAAAGAGTAGCTGAGCCTGCCACTGCGTCCTCCAACACCGTAACAAGCAGTAGTTATTCATTACTTACTTGTATTACCGTTGTGCCTGGGAGCCCTAGCCACAGACCAGGACCCCATTGTGCTGGGTGTTTTACAAACACAGAACAAAGATGGTCTCTGCCCCAAAGAGCTTACAATGTATTGGATTCTTAGGATCTCATAAACCTTTGAAGATTTTGAAGTAATTTTTTCCCAGATCTGAGAGAACTGGGGACCCCAAAGTGGGTAGAGAATTAGTTTTCTAGACCCTCAGTTACTGTTTCAATCGTGTGTGTGTGTGTGTGTGTGTGTGTGTGTGTGTGTGTGTGTGTGTGTGTGTAAAACTATGCTTATGATATATGTATATACATAATTGTTTTTGTGCATATAAAATTTTCTCACTTAAACTATGAGCCTGATTGATAAAATGTGTGATGGTGTAGGGTGCTAAAATGGTTTTATTGCCAGGAGTTTAGGATGATGCCACAAGACATTAGATGCTGTAAATAAAGATTATCTGATTTACTAATACAAATCTCACTTAGCCAATTACATTACTGTTCATGATTTTGATATGGTAATTCATCATTAAAATACAGTAATGGCAAGATTAGAGCAAAATCCCCGATAGCAGTAGAACGCTAAAATGCCAGTAGATTGACTCGGCGGCATACAGGACACTGCATGCCTATGAAGGCCATATTATTTGTTGTCAAGACTGGCACGTGGGCAGTCTGGTCTAGTGGTTAGAGCAGGAATCTTGCCTATTGATTAGCTCCCAGAGCTGAGAGCCGTAGGCCAAAGCTGGAGTCAGGAATCAAGCCCAAGGGTCAGAGCCAGAGTCAGGAGTAAATAACCGGAGCCAGCTGTTACAGCCGGGGACAAGCTGGGCAAGGGAGTAGGGCTGGTGTGAACTGGAGCGGGACCAGGGAAAGAGCAGAGTGGAAGAAGACAGAAGCATGGCTAGGAACAAGGCAGGCACAGGAGCAATTATTGAAGCTGCAGGTGTAGGCATTAGGCAGACAGTGACCTTCAGCTGAGCTTAAATACATTTCTGTTGGCTCCTTTGAGCCAATCAGGCTGGCTGGTGGCTCAAACAATTTCTGCCGCTGCGCAGCTAGGATCATTAAGCTGCATGAAAGCTGAACCGACTAGCTCCAGATTCTGCTGAGGGAACTTAGCCCCATGGTTCCTGGCATTTGTTAGACAACTGAACTATAAAACTAGTGGAAAAAATAAAAATTACTCCATATTCTCAAAATAAGACAAACCCTATATATCTTGGAGATACCTCCCAAATACTGTTTGTAATTGAATCCTTATTTTGCAGCTATTTTCTGCCAGTTTTTGTTGAAATAGAAACTCTCCCCTAGATTTTACAGCAGGAATCCTATTTATTACTCACCCAGTGGCGCTTGATTCATTGACTTGATTCATTGTTTTACTATATTTTGTGACCATATTCTGGACTAGGGAAATGTCCCTTGCAGATTTTAATATTAAAGACAAACCAGGGGATAGACTACACCCTTTTGTAATAACTCACGGCTATAAAGATGGCAAAAATTTTGCTGTGTTTTTAATTTGGGCTTTTGCTTTAATATGCCGTTAGATCCCATATGCTGGGTGCTTCCAAGTCCAGTCAGTTTTTTGGGATACAGTGGCCCGCTCATTATTGTTTTATTCTTAAATTTCTTAGTTTTTCTTCAATTCATCAATTTCTAAAAATTCTAAGAATAAATTTAATCTTACATGTCTTTACTCTTGTTTCCTTCAATCTCTTCTGCTGTAGTTGCTAGTTCACTCCTGAAGGTGCATGTGCATGTTGGAGTCTTTAGCGCCACATAAGAATATCATATTCTGCAGTGCTGTGTAACTAGTGAAAAAACTGATACAAAGAGAGTGAGTTTTTAGTGAACCTTGTCTTTGTTGTAAATGTTGTCTACGCAGTGAGATTGGTACTGGTTCCTTCCTCTACTTGAGACTTTTGGCATTCACTCAAGTCTCCTTCATTAGACGTTGGCTCAAGAAATGAGCCCACACCATAGCTCCTATTATGCTTCATGATCCTGACCCACCATAGAAAATGGCTTGAGCAACCTTTTTCATCTTCAAGATTTAGTGAGATGACGTCCCAAGGATACTTTTAGATTATGTGCGTGTACATCCTTCATTAGTATTGTTATTGTTTGTTTCTATTGGAAGCATGTCTAAAGGCTCCGTTCAAGACAGGAGCGTGTAACATTATGTTACACGCTATGCAAACACATAGGTACAATTCCTGCCCCAAGAGTTTACAATTTAATTTTGAGGCATGACTCAGGTGACTGCCTTCAGCAAAAGGAGGAGCGTGAAGAGGAGTGCAATACTTGGCTTGATGGGTTCCAAACCATCTTAGCTTAAAAAAAAACAAAAACAAACAAAAAAAACCACCCTAGATATAATGAGCAGTTCTTGACTAGCTATTATTGATGGGCTGACGTCTTGTCTGCTGTAATGCCTACAACAGTCTTGAGTTGGGATTTGAAAGAGGCTGGGGTAGTGGCCTTCCAAATAAACATGCAAAACATTGGTGCAAGATTGACTTTGTGGGATGATTTGACTGACTTTTAAGTGTTCTCATATGATGATGATTTTTAAGATACATGGGCACATGAAAGAGCTGGTTATAATTGGGATAAATACCCACTTTTTAAGGATGTTAGAAAAAATGAATGATTCTGGTAATTCTGATAGCAAAGGATAGGGATGAACACGTGTGTTTAGACAGGACTTTTCAGCTGACTCAATTTTGGCCTAGATGAACATCAGGTTTCCATTACTGCACTACATTGTGCTACATGCAGAGTGAAAGATCCTAGCAATGTCACTTCAAGATGTTTTTAATCTACAAGTAACAAACAAACAATATGTTCAGGGTGGATCTACAAAGATGCCTTGTTATATGTTCTTGGCAAAGAAGATATATGTTCTTTACAATGAAAACTGAGGGGGAAAGATGATGATGATAAGGAACTTTGCTTCCCATGGTCAACGTTCTCCATGAAGTATTCTTTTTAATATATTTATATAATATATGTAATATATTTATATAATGAGGCATCATAAACTACGAGGAGAGAGAATATATGGTAATGTGGTTTAGTATAAAGTTTTTAACAGGATGAGTTCAGAATGGCTGCATTACTCTAGTGTCAAAGCCTCTAATGAAATAAATAGGTCCTCTCAAATGAATTGTTTTATAACTAAACTATCACATATTCCATATGTGGCACATGTTACAGAAAAACTATTTTAGGAAAATTGTTGAGACTCTTTGTATCTCTATCTGTAAAGAGAGATGTCTAAGGGCCCAATTCCAACGCCAGTAAAATTAATGAAAAATCTCCCTGTGACTCAATGGGGGGTTATGTCATGTCCTTTGTTACCTGACTCCAACTGTACAGGAGCCAAGGGGAAGTCATGACAATATCGAAACATAACATAAAATAGATTTTCACGATACAAAAATGTTATGACTTTAAAGTCCGATATTGTAGGCCATTCCAGGACTAGAGGGGTAAGTGCTAGGTCCTCACTGGCTGCACCTTTCCGTCTTGGAGAGACAAGGTGAATGAGGGACTATCTTTTATTGGACCAACTTCCATTGGTGAGAGAGACATGCTTTTGAGCTACACAGAGCTCTTCTTCTTTCTGTGTTGTCCACCTTAGTAAATGTGAAGTTTCAGAAAATCAGACTTTGAAACGGTGAGATTGTTAGGTATAAGAGAAAATGTCTCTGGGATAGGATGGAATATTGCCCATCCTGAGCCTTGGGGAAAGAAGGAAACACTTCTCTAGCCGGTTGTTGGATTTGTTTTTAAATGGCAGTTGTTTTGAAGCTGCTCTCGGGCTTGGGATGTCCATCGTAGTCCCAGTGAAAATGGATTGCTGGGCAGAGTGCAGGTGAGCGGATCAACAGTGTTATCACACAGCCCTACAATATTTTCAGATACATATCACGACTAGGTATGTGACATACCATAGCAAAAGCAAATACAAAGTCATGGGTACAGAGATACACACAGATTAATGGTTCCATTTTGAGAAAAGTTGTCTATTTTAAATCTGATGATTTAAAAAAAAATTATACAGGAAAGTGGAGCATACTGGCTCTCTCTCCGATGAATGCACAGAGTCTGTATTCATCTACTGATCTCTTTTGCAATGCGGTAGAATATTTGGCCAGTTGCATGGGGAGGCTTGCACAAGCTGAAATGGGGCAGGAAAAAGGACAAAAGAAAGGGGAGAGAATGACCTGAGCAAGCAAGTTTAACAAGTGTGTATGAATTCATAAGGGAAATGTTTAAAAGCGATTGGTGAGCTGTTTAAAGTTGTCCCAGAAAAGGCTGAACATCCCTGAGTTTTATTATGCAGTGGGTAAGCTCAGTTGTCCCTGACCTAGGAAGGAGCTCTGTGGTTATATTTTTCACAAGGAGGAGTGCTGTTGAATAATTTCTGCAGTGTACTCTATCAGGAACAAATATGTTTTCCCTTCAGCTTCAATCATGCAGATGTTTTTATTCCACCACTATATTTTCTGGAACAGCCCTATTTACTATGGCCCAAATCCAACTCTTCATGTATACACTTCTTACAGTATCCAAAACCAAAGGTATTGGGGAAATGCAGGCTAATATGCCATGCATTTTTGGTAGCCTTCCCTGTTGAGAACTAAATGCCAAAAATAAGCTGCTAATGTTTACCATGCTTTCCACACAGTAGTTCTGTGTTTCAGGCACTGAAATGGATATATTTTGCCTCAGGCTGTGAAGGTCCAAAGTAGGCCCTTAGCCCGGGCTTGAATGTGAAGCATTTCAGAAGAGGAACTCCCTTTTCTTTCTACTATTTCCACATACTCTTATTTTAACAGGAGGGCTGGTATGTCTCTCTTTCCAGTTACTGTCCTATTCCTTGTCTCTTGGCTCAGGCATGGGCTGTGGCCCCACCAGGAGTGGTTATGAAGATGACCGCTTTTTGAGCAAAAGAACGAGCAGCAGTGTTCAGCAGATTTTTCTGTCCTACTCTACTGTGGGCTTGATGCAGAATGCACACGTGTCTTGCTAAGCACTGCAAAGTGCTCACTTAGCATTAAGACTAGCATAATTCTCACCTTTATTAGACTAGGGAGAACTCTTGCATGGCTGTTTGAAATCCGTGCTTAAATATACACTGGAATGAACCTCACACAGAAGCAAGTGACAAGTACACATACACATGGTAACCAATACATCCGTCCTGACATGCAGAAGATTACCTGAAGTGGGCAGGTGTGTGTTAAGGTTGCCACCTTTCTAATTGCTGGTAACTGGTCTCCCTAGGCCCCTCCCTTCTCCGCCTCTTCCCCCAAGTCTCCGCCCCGGTTGCTCACTCCTCTCACCCACCCTGTCCCTTGCTGGACTGTCTCCACCTCCCTCCCCAACTAGCTGGGCTCCCTCTGCTCTGGGGCTGGCACGGGGGCTGCTGCAGTCTGAAAAGGATGCTGCCTGCAGGTAAGAGGCGGCCCCATTGAGCAGGGGCTGGCATAAGTTAATGACTCCCCACCCCACAGTAAGCAGGCTTTTTGGCAGGAGCGGTGGAAGGTCCCTAAAAGTGTGTGTGGAGTGGAAGGGGGGCTGCCAGTGCCTGAACTGTGGCCCTCATAGAATCATAGAATATCAGAGTTGGAAGGGACCTCAAGAGGTCATCTAGTCCAACCCCCTGCTCAAAGCAGGACCAATTCCCAGCTAAATCATCCCAGCCAGGGCTTTGTCAAGCCGGGCCTTAAAAACCTCCAAGGAAGGAGACTCCACCACCTCCCTAGGTAACGCATTCCAGTGTTTCACCGTCTTCCTAGTGAAATAGTTTTTCCTGATATCCAACCTGGACCTCCCCCACTGCAACTTGAGACCATTGCTCCTTGTTCTGTCATCTGCCACCACTGAGAACAGCCGAGCTCCATCCTCTTTGGAACCCCCCTTCAGGTAGTTGAAGGCTGCTATCAAATCCCCCCTCATTCTTCTCTTCTGGAGACTAAACAATCCCAGTTCCCTCAGCCTCTCCTCATAAGTCATGTGCTCCAGACCCCTAATCATTTTTGTTGCCCTCCGCTGGACTCTTTCCAATTTTTCCACTCCTTCCTCCCTAGGCTCTGCTAACAGGCCACCTCTTCCCTCCCAATACCCTTCCCCCTCCGCCCCATTGCTTGCCCTTACAGTTGGTAAAAGTGGTTTAAAAGTAGGGGGGCCATGGCCCTTGGCTTCTGGTGTCCAGTCAGTACTGGACACTGCCAGGTCCCCTTTTCAACCAGACTTTCCCATTAAAAACAGGGCACCTGGCAACCCTATGTGCTGGACACAGAAGCCAAAAACCAGACTGTCCAGGTAAAAGCTGGACCGGTGGCAACCTGCGTATGTGTGTGTAAGTAGAGACACATCTATAAAAATCCCTCATACTAAGCACAACAATAGCAGAATGTAGACTTAAATTACCACTTTTCCCCTCTGACCCTGATTCTGCAAGATCATTATGCAGGTGGAATTTATCCCCTACTAGGGTTCCATTGAATTCAAGGGTCCTTCTGCTTAGATCCCTCTTCAGGATTGGGCTATAACAGGGGTCGGCAACGTTTGGCACGTGGCTCGCCAGGGTAAGCACCCTAGTGGGCCGGGCCAGTTTATTTACCTGCTGACGCGGCAGGTTCGGCCGATTGCGGCCCCCACTGGCCGTGGTTCGCCGTCCCGGGCCAATGGGGGCAGCGGGAAGCCGCAGCCAGCACATCCCTCGGCCCGCGCTGCTTCCCGCCACCCCCATTGGACCGGGACGGCGAACCGCGGTGAGTGGGGGCCGCGATCGGCCGAACCTGCCGCGTCAGCAGGTAAATAAACTGGCCCGGCCCGCTAGGGTGCTTACCCCGGTGAGCCGCGTGCCGAACGTTGCCGACCTCTGGGCTATAACTTTATTGGTCCTAGTTGTGTAACATGTATTCATTATATTCTTTCTGTGACTGTTGCTTCTCCCCCATCATCTGAGGTATCTCACAAAACATTGCTCTTTATGCTGCTAAAAATCAAGTACAAAGGAAGCTGCAAGCATATTAAACCAACTGATGTTCAGTGACTGATTAATCTTAATTTTATAATAAGTGTCAAATCATTACAATATCCCATTGTAGTCACTCCATCAGCATGAAACCTGGCAGATACTGTTTGGTATTCACATGCATATCAGCAAATTCACTGGGAATTCCATGGAAGTGTATCACTGAAGTTGTGTGTTGCCAAAAACTGTTATGCATGTGCATCAAAGGATGGAAATATTGGTACACACTGGATAACCATAGAATGGAAATATTGGACAACTGCTGTTTTCAAGAAATATTTTTATTAATTGAATGTTCATTTTAGTTTCTGCCCCTTAAGACTATTGGATTATTTACTCTTTTGCATAACAACCAGTGATGGTCTCAGGTAGAATTTGTTTATGAAGTATATTTTATAACCTTTTTACCTGAGAATTGAGCAAAGTATTTTGGGGAAAAATATCAATCAATCTGTTGTCATGCTTCTTATGAATTTCATCCCTTGGGAAGAATATGTGGCAGTAGGATTATATAGCTGGAACACGGCAGTTTGCATGACAATAGCAAAATTGGTGCTAATCATTTTTTGTGGTAGAGATTTGGTTATCTATCAAGTTTGGAACATAAAAGCTGGAGTTTATTGGGTGCATGGTTCTGTTTTGTTATTAAAATGCTAGTAGTGGTAATTTAGCTCAAGAGATTTAAGGAAGTACATTTCAGTGGGCTACTGGAGAATTTATATATTTTAAACAATGTTGTTTTGAAAGCTCTATCTCTTTGTTGTAATCACCTGTAGTATTTTAAATGTAGGACCTACATATTTCAAGTATAGAATGTATTTGTAATAAGATGAAGGTCGTTTGCAATATATAGTAAATGTAAAGTATATGTGCTTTTTTTTTCAATATTACCTATCTCCATGCTATTTGGTACCCACTAAATAAATGAAAGTGGCTTTTCAGAAATGAGTTAGGCAGTTAGTAGTCCTGTAGATCAGGTCCAAAATATAAGTTTGTGTAGAAGGAAAAGAGGGCTACACAAATTAATATGAAAAATGCTTTCAAGATTTGTTTATTTCTATGACTTTTTTTTAAATTTTAAGCATTCCACTGAGATGTTGGAAACTGAAACCGACAGCCTAGTGCAAGTAGTGAAAGTCAGAAAATGAAAACAACTGTGATCAAAGATAAAACTGACCAGAGTAGATTCACTATCCTAGCTGAATAAAATAAAAAGGATAAACAGCATGCTTGCTTTAACAAAAAATTCATTTTGGTTTTAAATATCCTTTAAATGTAGTGATTTATAATCATGCTGTTAACAGTAGGAGTTTTAAAAAATCTTGGCTTGGACAATTTCCTTGGCTTTTTCATCTGGAAAATGGTGACTAGAAGTCACCTATCTCACAGGCTGAGTGGTGAGTCTTTATTTTAATATTTATAAAGCACTTTGGAAGGAAGACAATACAAATGCAAAGAATATAATTATTATTATATGGAATAGTTAAGTTGGAAAAGTTAGTGGGTATAATGTAGTGAGTAGCCAAGCAACGTAGAGGAGCTCAAACAGGTTATCTTCTGGTTAGTACTACTTATGATTTAGTGATGCCTAAAATGGATACTATCAATAGTAACAATGATTTTGAAAAAGGCATTTTCTCTCTCCATTTTCATCATGATTTTTAATAGCACTTAAAAGATCAAGGTGTGCAGTAGAGCTAATAGTATGTATTTAACTTACATCCATGGAAGAAAACTTGAACCAACATAAAACAAATGTATAATCCTTTGCAGAATTTTGACAATATTTGTGTAACCTGTAACATGAGTGGAAGCTGCTGAGTGTGAAATGTTTGCTGTCTTTGGCCTGTATTGATTTATACAGCTGTGTTTCTTCTTATACAATAGAGAAACTCTCCAGCTGCCCTCACCCAAAAATCATAAAATAAATACTCCAGTGTTGGATAAAAATGATTTGATGAACATCTTCCTTCCCAAGTTCCTGGAAACTCTAGAATTTAAGTGCATGAATTTGGAGGGTATAATCTATCTGAATTTGAGATTACATGAGCAGAGCTCTAGCCCCATGTCTGGCCATGGTGTCCTATGCTACTGAAAAAGTCCGCAACCTCCAGATCTGTTAAGTCAATGGGAGTTGTTCTAATGCTATAATGTTCTAACACCTTTCCCAGGCTCTGTAATCTACCAGTGCTTCTCTTCTAAGAGCCTGCTTTGTTTCCTCCATCCACTTCCAACTTCATACTGTCTTTCATACAGGGCTTGTCTTCTTCATTGCAGAGTTAACTCGCATTATACCTCCTATGTTGTTCAAACCCAAGTTCTGTCCACACACACAAACCTGAATTCGAACGCAGTGTTGCTTTTAACTCAAATTAGCTGGCACATCTGGAGTATGTGCTAAATCAGAGCTTTGGCCTAACTCATCCATTGCTAATGCAGTCACTCTGTATAGTAATCCAGTCACTCTGTGCAGCTTGAGTGTCATTTCTCAGAATGGCTGCTCTCACCCTTGGTAGGCTAACTTGGGAGGAGTTAACTCAAGGATAGGTGAGTTAACTCTTCAGTGAAGACATAGCCACAGACCTCCAAGCTTGAAACCAACTTTATTAATATAAGACAACCTGCCCTGCTTCCTTTAAAAAAGCTTCTACTGTCCTTCTGTTCCAGGAAGTGTATAATGAACACTTGTGATTCTTTGTTTGACATGCTACGCCTGTTGTACAGGACCACTAGTGTATATTGATGCTATCTAAATAAAAATCTTGTGCTGGTAATACTGCATGAACTTCTCCTGGGAAGTTGTATAGGTGGAGTTCTAGAGTAAGTCTGTTCCATATTGCTTGTCTAATTGTAATTTAGTTTGCGTTAAAGCCATATTCCTTTTTATAGCTAAGCAAAATTTCAAGTATTAAATTTGGATTTAGAATACATTTGACAATTTCAGATTCGCTGATTTAAAAAAAATCACTTCTCTACTTTGTGTCTGTTAAATACACATTTTGGATAGATCTAAGATTCAGATTAGAGAAAAACATGATAGTGTAAATTTTAGTTTTACAAAGTAATTCTCCCTCCTTGCTCATCTGCGATAATTGTTTTCAACTTGCCCCTCAACTCTTAGGTACTCCAAGCACACCAGGAAATGAATAGAAACCAGTTGTACAAGGCAAGAAACTCCAGGCTAGAGTTTACCTGTAACACTCGGAGCTGATAAATGTGTTAATCCTTCCACAGAAAAAATCAGCTTTCAAATTGCCCTTTCCCCATTTGAAACTAGCGCAAACTATCAGCAAGAATGCAACATGCATGTGACAATTAAACAGGCAAATCTGTTTTGCCTGTGGTTTTGTTAGGTTTTCATTTACTCCCCTGCAGTGTGGAACTAGCAACCATAATTGCATGCCTGAACCTACAAAGGGTGGCTCTTTGTGTTTGTGTGCCCGGGATCACACTAGTAGAATCAATCAGGGATCTGACGATGCTGAAAGGAATATCTGGTTACACAAGCACGTGTATTGAGCTTACAGCACAGGTGGAGGCTAGAGTTTTCTCATACAACTTGTTCCAAAGTGATTGACTGTATGAAACAAATGGAAGAAAAACCTTCCAATGCTTGCCTGTGCAGTCTAACTGCTAGCCAGTCAGCATGGCTGCTGCTCCAGAAGAGGATGGGTATGGCTGGCATCCTCTCATGCCTACCTCATTTTAATCACAAAGTTACCTATATTCCATACAAATGTGGTGTCCCCTTACTTCTGTTGTTGAAAATTATTCACCAGAAATAAAGCATCATGAAACTAAGGTTATAGAAAGTTACTGATGCTAAGGGAATGAATCTCTCAGCATTTAAGTTTTTCTGCATGAATAATTTTTATCTTTTTATCACAGAAAGTCCCATTTTTGGGCCTTGGCAGGTTGAGGAGTATGGTGGATGGGAGTTATACAGAGTTATTCCAAGTGCTGATATGACTGCTTCAACAAGTGGCATAAAGGAGATTTTGTTGGATTACAAAACTTTCAGGGAAACTGTTCGGAGTTTAGCATGTGGAAAAGTACTAGTGTAAGTAGATCCTGTGTTTTAGAATCCTAGGTATGATATTTTTTTTACTTGGAGTGAAGTTAGACTGTGTTCATTGACCACCTGGATAATCTGATCTCAAAATATAAGGTCCTGCCTTTTCTTCCTGGGCAAGAAGATGGACTGGACAGCTAAATAGGTCTTCAAATTTCTGTGGTTATAGCAAGATGTGGCTCATGAATGTAGGCCTTCTTGCTTTCTCTGTTATTTAAATATCCGCATTGCTACTTTTTTATATATAATTATTTTAAGATTGTTTCTTGATTCGTTTTTTTATCCAAACATTCAAGAAACAAAAGTTTTTAAAATATATAAAAGTCACAGTACAAATATTTAAGAACTATGTAGACATTTTTACCTAAATAATAAACATTTTAGAAGAAGTATGGAAAGTGCAATGGAGACACTTTAATAGAACTGAGACAGCAAAATTACATTGAGATAATAAAAACAGATTTACAGTCAATCAGTTCAGAACATGAAAAGTATTCTCTTCTGCTCCTCCTACATGCACAAAGAACATGCACAAAATACAAAATCATATGTTCCATTTGTAAGGATCTGTGCAATAATACACGTTACTATAGTACAAAAACAGAAATAAAATTACACCTATCCTAGCTTATAAACCAATGCATGTAGCATACTGTATTTGTTCTATGTCAGTTTTATGTTCATTGCTACAAAACAACTGCTTGGTTTCCCTCCCATTTACATTCATGATACAAACATGTTTGAAATGGGTTCTATATTTCATTTCAACAATGCAGTCTAGTTCCAAACCTCTACATTGTGTGTTTTTAAAGGCATATATTAATATTCTATATTGGCTTTAATGGGCAAATAACTAACCTATTGGAACCTTGCTAACCCGTCCCGTTGGAATGACAGTTGTCATTGGCATAGCAATCTTGGCCAGTGGATAGGGCATTTAGGAATCAAGAGACCTATATTCTGTTTCTACTTCTGATACTGGCTTCTCTTTGTGACTTTGAGCAAAGTTAGGCACCCAGATCAGCATCTCTGAATATTGGGCTGGTATTAGTTGCTTAAATATCGATTAGGGCACCTGATTTAATTGCAAATTTTGCCCTTCACAACTTGGAATAATACTCTTACTTTGGTAAAGAAATTTTAGATCCACTTTCTGTAAAACAATTTATATTAATGTTAGGTGTATGTATTAATATTATTGACTCTAGATTTTCAACCTGAATTCTTATGCTCATCAATTAAGACACCAGAAAATTCTCTGTACTCTTAACAAATTCACCTCCCACACAATATTAGACCCTGTATTTTAGTATCACATAAAACATAGTTCTTCCTTCTGTTTTTTCCCATGAGAGGAACTTTGCTGTTTTTTTCCAGTCTTTCATATTTTCCAAATATGTTTTTCATACCATAAAGAAAAGCAATTATCATTTTTATAATAAACTGATGCTTTGTGGCTATGAAAAACTCCAATCTCTGATAATTTAGAATTTTAATTTCATCTCACCCTAGAGATGCAGTATTGATGAAATTGTGTCAAAGCGAGGCAGCAGGACTCCTCTCTGAAATCTCTTGTGGATTAACACTAGATTGGTATTTCCAGTTTTATTGATTTTCATAGCAGAAGTTAAAAAATGTTTTAAGGAGAATGGGTCGTGTTGGCTGTGCTCTTTGTCCCTTTCTCATACATAAATTCTGATACAGTGGTCAACTAATAGTGTCCTCATGGGTGGCAGAAACTTGATGGTTCTACTGGGACAATTTGCAGTCCTGCTCATTGTGCTCGTAAGTGAAGAGTATGATGTTAGAAGAAGTGTTTACTGTTGTCAGAGACAACAGAGCCACTCCCCACAAATAATGGTATATGCAGTGAAGGAAATGTTCTCAATTGGGACAGCTGGGTTGGGCAGAAGGCTGGTGGTGGGATGAGTGGCTGGGTGCCTAGGACACCCGGTGAGCTTGGATGTGTGTTGGAGTGCCTGGTGCAGCAAGGAATAGACTGGGGGTAGTTTCTTGGGCCTCATTATTTCCCTGCCATATGTTGCTGTCTTCTGTATGTACCTAGACACTTGCATGGCCCCCTCCTCACAGTACGTGAGCACCTGCTCCCTGTGCTCATCAGCTGCTCTTCTGGTTGCCACCCTGCAGGGGGAGCAGGAGTGGCCTTCAGAGAAGAGGAACTGTAAGGAAATCCCTGCTGGATATAGGATATTCCATGAAAGGGGGCTTCAGGCATGAATGTGATGCCAGAGGTATGCCCCTTAGCTGCCATGATGTCAGCTTTCGTCAGTTCTACATCAGTAATATAATAGAAAACACTCACTCTAAACAGGAGCGCCACCAGCTTTTCTGCCGCCCTAGGCAGCAGAAGGTCCCGCCCTGAAATGCCGCCTCCCCACAGAGGCGGCGGAAGGTCCCGCCGCCAAAATACCGCCGCGGTCGCCGCCCCCCAAATTGTAGTGCCCTAGGCGACTGCCTAGGTCACCTAATGGGTTGCGCCGGCCCTGACTCTAAAGAAGCAAGCCACAGCCCTGGGCAATGACAATTTCAGTAAATTTTACATTAATAAGATGGCCTGATAATTCCATTTCATGTGTAATCACCATGGTTACTTTTAAAATCTGAGGTTTTTTAACTTTGATTAAGCTTTTGTTTTAATCCTCTTCTCCCTAGGACGGGTCACTGGGTAACATTGATGACCTGGCACAGCAGTACGCAGATTACTATAACACCTGTTTTACTGATGTGTGTGAGAGGATGGAGGAGCTGCGCAAACGGAGGGTTTCTCAAGACCTTGATATGGTAAGTGGAGTAGCTACATCTTTCCATCTCAGGCCTTTCTTGCATACACTACGGATGGAATACTCAGCATTCCAGCTCAGGGAAATAGGGCTGAGAACGCACATGTGTGCCCACAGAATAACACTTCCAAGCTGATGGTCCTAATTATTTTTGTGGGAAATACTGAGGTTGGTCTATTGATATGATTCATTAGGTTGCAGATTGCATTAGCTTATTGTATCTTTTTGCTTACACAAAGTTCCTTACAGAAGTTGACTGAGATGGAAGAAAATGCTGCTTTAATATGAGAGAAATTAGTTAATTCTTTGCTCAAGGATGTTTCCAATATGGTTATTAGGAAATACACCTTTGTTCCTAAACCTCATATTATATAATTTTAAAACGTAGCTCCTCACAACTGTAAAATGTTGTCTTTTATTCAGGTCTCCCAAACTAAAGCAGTCTGTACACAGATACTGATCGTGCATTAGGATACACTAGCGTCCCAGAGAAGTTAGTCTGCCTCCTCCGAAGCATATAGTTCCACAGTAGCTGAAACGGATGTAGGCATGGACCATAGTTGTCAGTTATTTTTTTTTTTTTTTTTCTTTTTGGTAAAGAAAATCTTTTTCTCAAAAGAGCCCGTTCTAAAATCTTAAGTGAGATTCTTTCATTGTTTGGCAATTGCTAATTGTTTCCTCTTTTCTTTTGTTTACACTATTTAGCCTGATTGCTGAACAAATATCTATGTAGAATGTACACTAAATATTATTACTTACAATACTTTTTTCATTATAATTTTTTTTTATTGGTTTTCAGAGTATCAGTAAGAATCCTTGTAATATATAGAAACATGTTCAGGTCTTAAAATTTCACAGAATATTGGGATTACTTCAGTAATATTTCTTAAACTTGGACCTTGGCTTTTTTAATTTTGTCATGATGATAATGTTTGAGTACTAAATGTAGGAACCAATAAACCAAAGTAGTTAGCAAAGACACAGAGCTTACATACCATGAACAGTGAAGTCAATCACTGTTGGTTCATAAGAGCTGTGACATGTTTTAGTACATATCAAAGACATAGGAGTATATGCTGTCACATTAATACTTTACACCTCTCTAGTGCCATCTACCCAGAGATCTCAAAGGGCCTTTCAGACAAAACAACTATGAGGTGGAGCATCCCTAGTTTATACAGGTAAACTGAGGCACAGATGACTTTCCTATTGATTCACAAGCCTGTGGCAAAGCCAAGAATAGACTCGGGTCACTTGACTCTCACTCCTGTACTTTCACTGCAAGCACTCCTCCTCCTTCATTCACCCCTTCAGATACGTCCAATATTGTGAAAGGTCTAACATGCAGAGGAGCTTGTGAGCCTCCTGAATTTGGTTTGTAGACTTTTGGATTCATGTATTTACTGTCTTAATATCACAGAGAAGCAGAATACTCCCATCTTTCCCTTACTCGCCCCCCCCCCCCCCCACACACACCTGATCCATAGCATAGACAGCCAAGTGACTCTGGGAGCAATTAGAGACTTTCTATTGCTGCAGCAGTTGTGGTTTATGAGATGGACCACATGGCTGCTTTCTTTCTTTGAGTCCAGCAGCCCTGCCACATAAAAAACTCTCATTGACTTCAGTGGGAGTTGTGCAAATGGAAGAGCTTCAGAATCAGGCCGTAAGAAAATAATCTCCTGTGCTCAATTGAAGTTAGTTAATCCTTCTTGATTTATTTTTTTAAATGGAAACAATATTTCATTTTTAGCAGGATTACCATGGTGTAACAAATTAAACACTGTGAAGAAAAAGCTTTCATGCTATAGTTTTGAATGTTTAAGATTTGCATGCAACTCTATTGCAGGGGGCTCCGTATGGAACATTCCACAGTGTGCGGACAGCTGAGCCTTCTGCATGAATAAGTGACTGGAACAGTTTAGTGGTTCAATCTAATCCCGAGATACCGTGCTGTCTTCCAAACTGCATACAGTGACTATTCCAGATAAGCTTTGGCAGTTATAAAATCTCCTTCCTGGCGCTCAGGAATTTTGGAAGACAGCTTCTGTGCTGGGTAACGAAGCATGTGTTACAACTGGAGAGAACTCCCTTCCATTTAGACAGATGGGCCTAATTTGGCTCTCTTCGTACCAGAGCTCCAGAAAGCAGTCTGGGGAAAGCCATACGAGCTTAATTAGCTCACATCAAAGATGCAGAACTTCGTGGTGGGTTAAAAAGATATGAACTAATGCAAGTCAGATCTGTGAGTGATTTCACCGGCTACTGCTTTCAAAGGGAAGTTAGTCTGAAAAGTGGCTGTGTGAAAATGGCATCTTGGGGTATATTTTTCAGTGGCTTCTGCATCAAATGTGCTCAGTTTATAAATCAAAAAGATAATTTTTTTTGAACTGCCAGCTCTACGAGCTAGGTAGAGAGAGCCTTGTGGTTGAAAATCAAATTAATGTTGTTACATCCATTCTCAGTACAATGATAAAGTTTTTGGGACATCAGCTAGCCATTCTGTTGATAATGCACTCTTCCACAGCTATATCCCAGCAGTGCTGACAGCAGCAAAAATTTTGTTATTGCAAACTTTACTTGGAAGGTACATGAGGAGCAGGTAGTGGACCTGTCGTCAGTAATACATTGTTGATTTAATAGATTAATATTACTATCTACAACTCTGCTTTAACTGGGAGTTGATTTAAATTGAAGAGCAGATGATAGTGGCTTGAGGAGCACCCTCAATAGGATGAATATTGTCCCATTCATTTTTGTCTGAGATTTTAACCTTAGCTTGCTGTTGAATTTTCTTTTAGGGCTGTTTTAGCCTGCCTCTGTACTACAAAAGGTATTATTATTAAGTAGGGGGTTGCACATGTCATAACCTGTGTAGGCCAAGCTTAATGTAAGTTGTTGTTAATGTATGTTCCAGAAGCACCCAAAGGCTCCTATCAGGACTGGGACCTCACTGTGCTGGGTGTTTTGTAAATGCAGATAATCTGTCGCAGTGATCTTGCATCTAAAAGACAAAGGGTGAGGATGGAGATCTAACATACAGGTAAATGAAAATGGCAGTGATTGGCACAGTTTTGTTAGTTATATATAGATCTTAGTGACTTGTTCAGATATATGGAGATATACCTATCTCATAGAACTAGAAGGGACCCTGAAAGGTCATCAAGTCCAGCCCCCTGCCTTCACTAGCAAGGACCAAGTACTGATTTTGCCCCTTATCCCTAAGTGCCCCCCTCAAGGATTGAACTCACAACCCTGAGTTTAGAAGGCCAATGCTCAAACCACTGAGCTATACCTCCTCCCAATGATGAAAGTCATTGTCCTTTGAAGTCCAGTCAGTGAAGGGAAGAAATCCAAAAGGATGGACTCTTTACTGGTGCTACCCTATATACTGAGAGTTTTAATTTTCTGGGGAGAAAGTTTTGATATCTTAGTTCTAAATTTTGCTCTGTAATCAGCTCTACAACCATGCCTATCAGACCATGTCCATTTTGGTCTGGATGTCCTGCTCCAGGTTGAAACAAAAAGCACTCAGCAAAATTGTTCTGGAGAACAGGATATCTTGCATCAATGGAGCAGGGGCTGCAGATGGATGGAAAGCAGTGTTCTATAAACAAGGATTATGGTTCCAAACTGTAATGTTATTAAGGCATTTTAGTTGGTCCCTAAACACAATAACTGTATTTTTCATTTGGATTTTTGCCTTTGTTTTTATAATGGTGAATATGCTGGGTTTGGGGGCATTAGTGTTCGTGAACAGCAAGGGAGTTACCCACATTTGCAAACATTTGGCCTGTTCCTGCACACCATGTGTTTTCTTGGCTGGGGAAAACTGCAGTCAGAATACATAGTGGCTTTTCAAGCCTAAAAGGGATGGATCACTGTTAATATGCAACTGGACATCTGTTAAAATGAAGTTATGGCCAGAAAAGTGACTCTGTGAAAGTGGCACCTTTTTACTGCTCATATCTGCTTCCTGTGAGTCTTTTGGAGATGTATCCGCTCAGTTTCCTGACATAAACAAGTTTGTAGGGCTGTTAACAGGGCACTGCAGAAATGATATAGCTGGGAAAGAGCATACTGCATTGTGTTGTCTCATCCATCACTGACAATCACCAGCTAAGTTCTGATTCTAGGATCTCTATTGTGGCTGATGATCTGTAAGGCAAAGAAAATACAGCTTGAGATTCAGATAGATTGAGTTTGTGCTTATATCACTGGCAAATGATAAAAATGTTTGGACTTGTAAACTGCTCAAATTAAAGATGGATGTCACTGAGAAGCAATAAATAAGGAACACAGATATGCCACTTTCGTTGTTCCTTTTTAATAATATCTTATAAATGTTTTCATATGGAAAGAAGAGACCATCCAGTATCTTTTAATATATACATTGTAAATCCACCCTCCTAATCCCATATGTTCTTAAAGTGTGAGTATTTATACATACATACACAACACACACACACACACGTGTACCGGTATGTATAATGTTAGAAAATACAAATGAACACCAAACAAAACCAAAACCTTTTCTCACCACCAGCACACTTTTTAGGGTATGTAATCTTTGTATGCCACTGTAACTATGTGCATAGTTCTGAAAGGTGCTGGGCAACCAATTATTTGTTCACAAATTCTGTGTGCAGCAAGGAAAAGTGGGGGAAGATGGCACAAATAGGACAATTCATTAGCCTTTCACCTCTGGAGAGATGGATTTAGGTCACATGGGAAATGAGATCATCAACTCTCTAGTGAATCTGTAAAAAGCAACAGAGGGTCCTGTGGCACTTTAAGACTAACAGAAGTATTGTGAGCATAAGCTTTCGTGGGTAAGAACCTCACTTCTTCAGATGTTTGGCCATATCACAGAACTACCATACCGGTTGTTGATGAGGTTAATTGAGCTAGTCTTTGCACAAGAGAGACCCAGATTATAATAGCCATGTATGTTGTAGATCACAATAGACGTTTGTTGAGGGAACTGTGTGTGTTAAAGTGCCTACCTGCATTATTCCCAGTTCTGTTTCTTTCTGCTGTTCACTTATACACTGCTACCCCGATATAACGCGACCTGATATAACACGAATTCGGATATAACGCGGTAAAGCAGTGCTCGGGGGGGGGGGGGCTGCGCACTCCGGCGGATGAAAGCAAGTTCGATATAACGCAGTTTCACCTATAACGCGGTAAGATTTTTTTTTTTTGGCTCCCACAGACAGCTTTATATCGAGGAAGAGGTGTATTAAATTCAGTGTCTCCTAAAGTTGATGGTTGTTTCCTACCACAAAACTGGTCATCTCTGCTCTACAAATTCAGTATTATCTTCATGTGGTTTTTGTCTTTTGCTTTGGTTAGTACTGTTGGGATGCCTCTGTCTCACTGGAACAGGATTCACTGTTTTGTTTTGTCTTGTTGCCTGCACTGGGCTCCACAAAATATAAACAACATTTGGATTTGTTTAAAAAAATGTAGAGAACAGAAGACTAACTCTGTACAGAACACACATTTAAAACCTTCATAATTGTGGAGAGTTTACAAGCCTCATTAGTCAGACAGACAGAGACACACACACACACACACACACATACACACACACACGCGAAGCAGAAGTAGTGGAACACCTGAACTTCTAAAGACTTTCTCTTCTCTGTAGTAGTTAAAAATGGTTTGTGCCTGTATATGATGGATATAATGTGGATTTAATATATTGGCAACCTCGGGCACACAACTTCTTAGGCTTTATCTACACTAGTAAATTCATGAGCATTTTTCTTCACCAGTAGGAGGAACAATGGAAGCTGTAGTAGAGACAGGGAGCCAAGCATTTTTAGCATTGTCATCTGACTGCTGCTGGGCCCTGATTCAACATTAAGCATTTGCCTGTCTTTAAGCATGGGAATAAAGCAAGCCTTGTATTTAAGTACCATGCTGAATCAGAACCTAAGATAAAAGGGTGGTAAAAACACCTGCACTTTCTCCATTTCTACCTCTGCTGGAGCTCAGCTAATGTGGGGTGGGGAAACCTGATAAATTCTACCTCAGAATCCTATTAAACCCCCTTAAGCAAAACATGTCTATTTTACAGGCAAAATGAGATGGCTGTACAGGCTGGAAAGTTGGCAGATGTGGAGTAATGGTTATTTTGGGGACCCTAACTGCACATTTCCATACATTTATATTTGTGTGTGTGTGTGTGTGTGTGTGCGCGCGTGTGTGTTTTTAAGTGTAATCTCAGTTTGGCATTTGCAGGCTTTCTAGTGTTTGCATTTTTTTTGACAACCCCACATTTTCAAAAGGGATGGTTTTCTTTAGTGACTGGTAGATACTTACAGTCTTAACTCCACTTTACTCAAGTCTCTTCACCCCCTGGTTTTGTTTAATATGTGGTATAAAATAGGTAGCTCACATTTATCAGATATTATTTAGTAATTATGGTAATAGAATCCCTCCAGATATGTAGGCCTGTTTGTCTTCTAGTTTCAGTCTTATAGCACCATCTGTAGTGATTTTCTTGTTTTTTTTTTAATTCAGGAGGACTTTTACTTTGCACCAAAATGAATTGAATTTGTTCTCACTGTGCTATTTGGTCCTAGAAAAGCTGCGTATCTGCTGGCACTGGCAAACTGGATTTTTATTAACTCTGTGATCTAATCTAATCAGAACCTGAGGACTTGATAGGAAAAAAAACTTTGGTTGAGTGACTTCAATTCCTTCTGTGGTTTTTTCCTCTCTCAATGTAGAAGATAACTCCCCCACCCCCTCCCCCCAAAAGGAAGCAATCATGTTACCCAATGTGAAAATGGTAGGTAAATTTTATTACGGGATAAAGCCACTTTTGTAAAAACAAAAAACAACAGCAAAATAAATACAAAATAAACAAGCAGACGGGAAGAGCTCTTTAAAATAACCATCCAAACCTAAAACAAACACACTTTTTGTGATATGCAGCTGTGTTTATTTCTCATTTGCATATGATTAGAAGAATTCCAAAATGCCAATCCGATTGACACTAATCTGAGAAAGATAGCAAGTGTAAGCAGGCGCCACAGAGAGAGGGAGAGAGAGAGCTTCCAGAATGCTGTGGAGTTATTCATCAGCATCTCGGAACACTGTGCAATGTACCAATGTTTTTCAGACAACTACCACTTGTGAGTAGGTGGTCCCAGCTGCAGGAAAAGATGGGTTAGTACTGATGACTTGCTAGATACAGTGGTTGTATTTATAAAGTGGCTACATGGAGGAGTAGGGTCTAATAAAATGGCAGCCAGTATTTACTTAAAATTTACATTTAATGGTTCAGTGTCTGAAATTTCTTAGTGGTTTTTATTCAGTTTGGGCCAAAGTCTGATATCCTAGTTGAATAGAGTGCTGCTAGACTAGAGGAAGAGTATCAGAATCTGGTCTATGAAGGAGGTGCTAAAACAAAGAATGGAATCTCCTAGGAAAATGTAATCCCTCACCAGCACATCCATGCTGTTCCCTTCCTTTGTAACAATGTGGGTTTTTTTGTTTGTTTGTTTGTTTGTTTTTTTTAAGTTAACTACAACTCTGCAAGCAGACTCCATGTTTCATCCCAGGAATTGTTGCTCAAACACTTCAGTCAGTGTATCCACATATGCTGAATCTGACCTACAATAGAGATTCAAAAAGTCAGCCCAGCCCTGCACTTGCTTCTGTTTTTCCTAAGCTTTTGAATAAATGAGCAGAGCCTCTGATCCTTGAGGAATAATAAAGATGATGTTTGAGATAAATGTCCAGGACTCAATCCGGTATTCAAAATCTGTATCTGTAGCACCAGTATCAGCCTTGTGGGTCACCCAAGAAACGTATGGATCCTAATCGAGAGTGTGTTCTGAAGCAAATTAGAACCACATTGTGAATAGTTGTGAACATCTGGATATGTTCTGGAGTGTTCTCCCCCTCCCTCCTCCAGGAGATTTGTCCCCCCAATAAAGCTGCACAGAGGGAGAAAGACTTCCATCTGTGAACTCAAGGGGATTGGTTTCTTTTTTGCCTCTGTCCCTTCTCTTCTTTGAGATATAGGTTCTGATGTTGCACAGTTACACTTCTTTGATCTCTTGATCTTTGATCTTTTATCAGCATTGTCTAAATCCTCTATTTTTGGCAAAGTCGCCTGAAGTGCACACAGAAAGTTCCATATCAAACAAGGTAGTTTGTGATTTGAGGGAGATAGAAGTTAGTTTGGAGAGATTGATCAGTAACCAGAGTCGTCATGCAATCACTGAGTTCCCCAAGATAATAAAATGAATGAATATCAGCTAAGACCCCTGCTCCCCTATTATTTATACTATAATAGGTTTTGCATCTTACATAAGGAATGTGAGATTACTATGGCCGGTAGTTACCTACCTCTTAATTTCTGGTTATTAAAGTAAATTGGGTTATGGAAGTAATGACATTATATATTATATACATATATGTCAATATGAACTGGCAATACTTTGCAAAAGGATTGAATTTCATTATTTTAGCAAAAGGATTAATTGATAGAACTTCCGGTATTGCTGGTCATGACAGACAAAATGGATGGGGATTAGAAACTAATTTAGAATAAATTCTTTCCTAATGGTAAATCTCGCAGCAGCAACACTTGGAATGTGAGAGACCCCCATTAAAAACGCTTAATAATAATCACTTTAAACCTGTCTGCTACCTGTTGTGGCAGAATTCCTCGAAGAGATAGCAACTGTAATCAGTTGGTTTAGGTCTATATGGGGAGTTAAACCAAAGAATTCGATAAAGCAGGAACAAGAAATCAAAGAGAAGAATAATCAAATTAGAGAACCTTTGTCCAAGACAAACTAAGGTGATAAGAAAACAATAAGTGGAAGAACTTTTTTCTGAGTGATAAAACTTTGTCAGCTGTCTGTCTGTCTCTGCTTGTGTATGTGCTCATGTGTCTCCCCCCTCACCATAGTATCTGAGCTGATACAGTCCTGCTTCACAGCAGCCCTTGAGAGAAAAGCTAGCTTAAAGCTGTAGGGCATGTGAGAGCCACTGCAAAGTCATGTAAGTGAGGGGCAGAAAAGAATTTGAGTATTGGAAGTCCACCTTACTAAGTTCATATGTTTCATATTATCAACCATACCAAAATGACTGAAGGCCAAGTAATTAGAGCATTCAGTTGCTACAAGAAATCTATCAAAATATTTTTATTTAATCTTTGTACAGCATTTTCTATCTTCAAAGCACTTTACAAACATTAATTAACTTTCATCACACCCTTTAGGGCTGGTAACTTAAGTGCTGTTGTCCCTGATGTGTGTTTTAACAGATGGGTAAATTTAAGGCCTCATCTGCTCTTGAATTTCAAGTACTGGTGAAGCTGTGTCCGTGGAAATCTCCCTAGTGTAGCCACAGTTTTCAACACTGTAACACAATAGTTACACAATTTTAAATTCAGAGCAACTAGGTTACAAACAACGGAGTTAGTCTGGATTTAAACCAGTGTAACAAAGAATAGAATTTGGCTACAAGAGTTAATTATCTTATCCAAGGCCAGTGAATCAGAGCTAGGAATAGAATTTGGAGTATGACCACATTAGCGTTTCAGAATAACTATAGGGAATTACCTGCATTGACGATGGAGGTGGACTTAGAAATTTACTCTGTGAAGTTACTATGGTTCTGCGATGACAGTTGTCTGCCAGAGTTGGAGAGAAAGGACAGCTGAGCTACATTCGGTGTTTGTCAGTGGATCGGTTTGGTTATGACTTTTGAGTGGCAGGTGGTAGTGTGTACATTTAATTCTCTAGTCATTCTTGACATACAAGCCACTATAGATGGCTTGTTTGTGGTTACCCCAGTTTAATACCAAAGCTTGCTGTGTACATTCTTTAAAATAATTTTAAATGAATAAAGAGAAGAAATACCACTATCTGCATCTTCCCTTTATATTGGACCAATATCAAAGGAATCCTGGGAAGCCACTATTGTTTTAGAATGACATGGTGTAGTAATAGAATATGAATCACACTTCAGTGGTTTTGAAGACGAGAAATATTGTGCAAGTGACTTGAATTAAATACGTTTGCTTATCAGAATGTTATTCATTTGTTGCTTAAGACAAAGTATCACTACAGACTCTTTGGGTTTCTATGAGCTCACTACCATCCTCACTGAGCTCTAGTCTGTTCAAAGGGGAAGGAAAAAGAGGGGATGGGGAGAAGGACGCGTGTTTTGAGCTGTGAGGCGTGTGTGTGTTCTTGGGAGCTTCATGCTCCCATTTTGCTAGTCTGTCTTTTATAGGCTGCTGTTGGAGGGTTTGCCAGAATTCTTCAGCTGTTTTGAGTGTTCCAGCACAACAGGAGCTGAGGAATGTTGAAGGGAAAGGCCTCATCTCCTGGAAGTGTGGGAGCAGAATGAGGAATCCAAAGGCACCTGGAGTGGATTCACAGAATCCTTCGATACAGACGATAGAAAAGAGGAGGATTTCTCTTGTCCCGTGACAGATAGTTTTGTGGTCCCCGCTACAGTGCAACAGAACAGTAAAGTCACATTATGTTTTTTTAATCTGTTCTGGTGGCCATGGAAAGACTGGAATCTGGAGACTTGGCAACGTTTGCTGCATAATAATCATTCTTTTTATTGTTATAAACACCCTGAGCCAAGTTGCTCAGGGTGCTGCCCAGGAACTTAAAATACCATAAAATTAAAGAATAATCAAACAGGAAAGCAATGATATAAAGCCAATTAATGTGGCATCACTTTGATTTATTTTACTTTCTTCATATGTTCTTTTTTTAAAGGGGAAATGGGATTAGCCAAGATGGATATTTGGACCTGTCAAAAGCACCATCACCCAACAATACTCTCTTGTTCCAAGTATTCACCACACCCACCATCTACTATCTGAGCACCTGAGAGGACTCAGGGGGGAAGTCTTTTTAGTATAGCTACTTATTTATTATTTGTATTACTGTAGTGCCCAGAGGCCATAGTCAGAGATCAGGGCCTCTTTCTAGTAGGCACTTGTAACAACAGGGCACTGGCCAGGAGGTCCTGAGCCAGGCCCCTGTTAGTCCAACTCCAATGAAGAAGCATTAATTGGGGCTGGCGGAGTAGGCCACATCAAATTGCTAGAAGAGAAGCACCTGCGGGCCTCATTAGCCAGGAGGCTATATAAGGCTGGCAGGAAGGAAGGGAAGAGAAAGGAAAGGGAAGAGCCAGAGGCTGTGCATCCCTGCTGGCTGGAGAAGCTAGCTGTCCCCCAGGTTGCTGGTTTGGAGCAGACTATAAATAGAAGGTGGTGGGAGCTGACACTAAAAATAAAAGGCACTGGTGATTGCACTCAGAAGGGGTCTCTGGCTGATTTGTTGTGAGGGCAAGCAAAGGCCTCATTACAGCACTGAACAAATATATAGGAAGGGACAATCTTTGCCCCCCAAAGATCTGGCATGCTTGAATAGACAAAACAAAGGGTGAGAAAGGAAATACGGGAATGGAGAAGTGAAGGGACTTGCCCAAGGTAACAAAAAGATTAGTGGCAGAGCCAGTAATGGAACCTGCTCTCTGTCCTGTTCACTGAAACACAGCCTTTTAGGTGACTAGGTATGAATTAACTGCCTCTGTTAGAGGCAATTTTAATCCAAGATTTTGCTATCAGGCAGCTTGTAAATGAAAGGTCAACTCCTATTTCACCAAAGACAGTTTTAGTAACCTGTGAGGACCTGAAGTTCAGAAACAAGATACTTAAAGCATCCAGATCTTGAGACTAGCTTCTTAGAATGGCAAATGTTTAAATTTAGCCTTTTGTTTCTTGACTATGTATGTAACTATTGATTTAAAAGCTAGGAAGAATTCTGTGAAACTGTAAAAAGCTTCCTGAATATAAAGAGCTATTAGTAGTAGTATTATTTTTATAATATGGCCCACATTATTTTAGTCAGTAGCAGGTTACCCAGACCCCTAAGATTGGTTATCTTTTAAGTATTTATAAAACTAAAATATCTTCCTTTTTATTTTTTATTTATTTTTATTTTTTTTTGGCTACCTGAAGTATGGCTGGGAAGCAAAAACATTGTATTTGAGTGTAAGGTACCTAAAATTTAGGATTGATGGTAAACTCCCAGGAGATATGCATTGTGCCAATAGTTTGTGTGTGGGGGAGGAGTAAGGCACATACAAGTTCAATAGGAAACAACTTTCACATTTATGTCCCTCCTACATGGAGTAGGAAGAACATGGTAGCACCTCGTACAATTCTTACCAAATGGTGAGAATGAAGTTTGCCTTTCCTGACTAGTATAGACATGGTCTAAATTCTTCTACTTCTGCCATCTTTGATCCTTCAGGAAAGCCTGAAGGCAAAATTGTTAAATATTGACCTATTCTCTACCTTTATTGACAGTAAAAGCAACATGGCTAGGGGAGGACATTTCAATCCGCTCTCCGGATAAGTTAGTTCACGATGGATTGTCTGTTTCTCTCTAGCTCCCCAGATAAATGGCTCATTTAAGGCAGATTTGCTGAAATTTGGTGTCATATTGCTGACACTGAAGTGTAGTTTATGATTATCTTTGCTCTTATATATACCTCTAAACTCTTTCTGGATGTTTCAAAGAGCGATCCTTTTAGTTAGTGTCAGCTGTTGGAGAGCCCTGTTTTTAAGATATAAACTGTATGAAAGATTGTTACAATTTTTTAAACTCTATACACATAACTGCATATGTGTATGGATACAAAAAGCTGCGTTTAACCGGCTAGCATTTGTCCATGGAAGATCCTTCATCTATAGATATTTTTACACCCACTTTACTTTTTTCATTGTAATATCACAGTCCTTTTTCACCCTCTAGTGGACTTCAGGATAAGAATATAGTATTTTCTCTGAGATCACAGCAGTTTGCAAAGACCTGAAGCCTAGTAATTAATTTACTTAAGAAATCGGACTTAAATCTTTATACATACAACAGCAGGACTTCTTTGTTTTCCCTCACTAATGATACGATCTTTGTCACCTGAGGGATGCCATGAAAGTTATCAGCTTCATTTTCTGGGGGGTTGGAGGGAAGGGCAATCCAGCAACTAAAACTTAAAAGCTTGATGGTATAGTCCATGTCATTAATTTTCCAAATGAACATGTATTCTATAGCGGCCATGCTTTAGGCGATATTGGAAGCCTGTAGCATTTTAACCATGAAAATGCAAACCCAACAGCGCACACAAACTTGTATTATTCACACACACAAAAGCCACTTAATGGAATGACATAGGACAAGTCCCAACTTCTCACCTTTTTAACCTGAGGGAAATGGCACCTTTAACTTAACAGCTAGCAGCAATACCAGAGGAAGCAGGGAAAGCAGACAGTCTTTCAGCCACCTGGAGTTGCAGTCCTCTGAACATTGTTATGGAAAATGGAATTGGTGTGTGTTTGGAGGAGGAGGGGGCTCTGAAGGACAATAACGCTGCTCTGTGTGCCAGGCAATAAAAGAATGCACCTTTAATAAAACTGATCTGCTAGAAGCAAAGAATATATTGACTACCAAAGCCTGTTGAGTTTTCAGTGGAGTCTGACATCTGTAACAAATGTGTGGCACTAGACACATTACCAGTCTTGTTGAGAGCATTAATCTAATTTTCTGGCTTCAGTTACTCACCATGGGTCAGGATTAACACCCCATCACTCCAGTGACTATGCCTAAGGCCATGATCTAGTCACAGGTATTTTTAGTAAAAGTCATGGACAGGTCACAGGCAATAAACACGGCCTGTGACCTGTTACTAAAAATACCTGTGACTAATTCTTGGGAGGTGGTGTGGGGAGGCCGTGCTGGGAGGGGTGTAGGGGGGAAAGGTGTTGCCCGGGGCCAGTGGCACCAGCTGCCGGGGGCCAGGGGACTACGGCTGCTCTGGACCACTGCCGGGGGCCACCCAAGCAGTGGCTGGTGTGGCTGTCCCCAGGGCCACCTGAGCAGCTGGAAAGTCATGGGATCTGTGACTTCCGCAACTTCCGTGACAGACATGGAGCCCTAACTGTGCCTATTGATACAACTACAAATATAATAGCCATACTGCAACACTTCCTAAGTGATTAGCCCAATTAGTTTTGACGGTACTATTTGCATAAGGATAGCTCATATAAGTAATGGTTGCAAGGTCAGGGCCTCTAGACTGGTTAATCACCCTGCCAACATGTTATCTGGGATTCTAAAGCTGTTTGGATAAGGATGGAGAATCCTTCTGAACAATGTTTCTCACAGAGTAGATGTTTCTTCAAATATACACAGTTCAGTATTTTCTACACCCCTTCTTTGGGATCCAAGGGTTTTGAATGCCTTAAACAGGATTAGTTATATTGATTGTGATTCTAATTGGGTTTATTGAAGTTGGGAGCTAAAAAGAAGGTGCAAGGAACAACATGGTCCGTATAAGTGTGTCAGCAGTTTTCACTGATAGATTACTTGATCATCTAAGTAGAAAGAGAACTTTGGATTGACTTTATACCCCTGGGTCTGAGGTACCAGGTCTTGCCTTGTTCCCAGCCATAACCTGGTCTCAATAGAGTTCCTTCATATGATGCAGAGCATACCTGCTGCTGCATTAAGTTCTCCCATAGCAGATTCTGCAGCCTTTCGCTTACACGGACATGTGATATCACGTCCCAGGAGACACCATAGCCCCACTCAGCCATACATCTGGGCAGCACTACTTATGTGCTTGCCTTTGTATCTCAAGCCCCACACTAACTATTTGTGAGAGGTTGAGATTGTTTCCGTAGCTGCTTTCTTGTTCTTTGCTGTCTTACTCCATTTTTCAGTACTATTGCAATACGATATGGTTAGAAGCCCATCAGGAATTGGGGGTGGGGTGTTCCTTCCTTAACTATATGTTATAATCACAGGTCCCTCCTTTTCCCCTCCCCACCTCAGATTTACAAAAGACATTGGACATTGATCTTATTTTTCTTTATTTATATTTCCCTAGTAGTGTAGGTGAAGTGACATGTTTATTTTTCTAGATCGTCTCATCTGAAACTTAGCCTCTGCACACATAATGAATAATGACACTGGCTTCCGGGCCTTTCTTCCTTGATAATGGAACTAAACAGTGTCTCCTTCTACTTTTTCCTTTTTTGATGTAGCAACAGAGATCAAGTACATAAATAGCACAGTTGGCAGAAATAAGGCAAGATACATATACATATAACATTGAAAACTGAGCAGTTATATTACATGCTTCCTTAGTCTTTAAAATAGTTGCAGATAAATAATTCTCTAAAAGGCTTTTTAAATATCACATTCTATTATGATGTTATGGTATGAGACCAGTCTTTGTAATATTGACCACAAACACATGTGCAGAGAATCCCTGACATTTACATATGCCCTTGTGGAGAGATGAGGCAGAATTTACTCACCTCAGCACTGAGGTTGCACCTAGTTTAAATGATTTATTCAAAATAAATTATAAACCATGGATTGATTCAGTGAAGACTTACCACTTGAAAACCTTTTCCATCTTCTTTATTAAATATGGTTACCATTCTTAAAATAAAGGCTTTGTTTTATTCATAATGCCATTTGTAGTCACTGCTTATCGATTTCTGCTGCAGTCCCTTCCATGAGTTTAGTCAGATGAGTTACCGTATGTCATCTTGAACATTATTGCTTGCCTATGGTGTTGTAAGGAAACAGGAGGTCAACCTAACTTGCAACATTACTGCCAGTCATCTTATTTTGAATGTAGTAGAGGACTTAAAATAGATTTTTGTCTAAATTTTACAAAACCTCTTAACATGAATGTTTTCTGTATTTTTTTTAATTTCCATGTAAAGCTTTTGCTTATTTCCCTATAATGTTTATAGTGCAAATATTTCTGCATGTTGCTAATGCATGATGAACTTGAAATGAAACGGGTTCGGAAAAAAAATGTGACCAGTCAATTTTCATTTCCTCTAATCCTACATTCTTCACTCCCACTGAAATTATAAATGCTGAAAAGTAGAAAACTTTAAGAAATCAAATCTGCCATAATTTAAGATAACTCAAAACAGATCAAGGAGCTGCGTTCTTCTACACGGTTATTGCTTCGGAAACAGAATCTTGAATTTGGCGGGTGAAAACCCCATTTTTTTTCTCCTTGAAAACATATTTGTCATTTTTTAGTCAATACTTTAAGTTCTGATTCTATCACTTTGCTCATATTGAGTAGTACCTTACTCCATGATGTGTGCCACTGAAATCTGCCTTCTCTCTTTTTTCCCTGAAAGTGCCGTTCTTCATCAAAAAAGCGTTTGTTCCATGCAGCAAAGAAGGGATCTGCCCCTTATCTGTTTTCAAGTGGTATTTTGAAGACTATAAAACAAATGAGTACACAGAGATTTGCTCTTCTCCTTCGTGTAGCAAAGAATATAGAGAAATAGAATGTCCTAGAGCAGAATATATGTTTCTGCTACAAGAGTCTAGTCAACTCTATAATTCATAAGGACTGCTTCCATTAATATCTGTGATGGTACTTTGCATTCATACAGCACCATTAATATAGCAACTTACATCCAAGCACTTTACAATGATGGATATTATAATACCCATTTCACAAGTCATAAAATTGAGATACATAAAGTTAAATAATTTACACCAGGTACCTTAGTTCCTGATTCAGTGGCCTTTGAAGGAAAGACTCCCATTGTCTTCAATGAGCATTGGATCAGCACCATAGTGAGACAATACTCTGCTCCAAGTACTAGAAAATGGTGCCTCTTTAATTGCATTGCTGAATAATAGAAGTGGTTCAAACAAACAACTTGTGTTCCTGGTGCTGCCACTCATGGTATCCAATGCGATCCGCTGCTGCTGGCTCCTGAACATTCTTGAAGTTGGCTATGGGCCATTTCTGGATTTTTACTTGCCAAGATAAACTTCCTCAAAAGTACAGTAAAGTAAACCAAACTCACTAAGTGTGAGTGCAGCAATATTTGTCCTGGGTGAGTTTGTTGCAAACCTCAGGAAACGTGCCAGAGATGCATGATTGGCCATCCATCCACAGGAAGCATAAACTTACACAGGAACCAATGTAAAATAATGTTTAAAGGATTTTAAAAAAAGAATAGAGAAGACTGTTCAGTGGATGCTATATCTACAAATGGATTTAAATGTGAGTGCATATATATGACTATATATGTATATATGAATATAGTTGATGCTGGCTTTTTAAAGAATCCAGAAATGGTCATAGTCTTGTACACTCATGAGAGAGATTTCTAGACTAACCCTATGCATGGTTCCTTTTGTCTAATCTACCTATTTTGATGGGGACACTACTTTCTGCAGTCAGAAACATGATTCTGTACCGTGGGAATTGAGGGTATAGAAACAATTACATTAACTCTATGTATCAGATTTATGACATTCATAAACATCTTGGTTTAATTAGGGGCCCAGTGCTACATACCAACTTTTCCTTCTTCCCAAAGTGCACTTTCAGTAACAGAATTAGTGAATGTGTTCCCAAAACGCAGAGACAGCTAAGTGAGGAGAATTCAAATTTGATATTTTAATTGATTTTTGCTACTGAGTGTGGAATAAATAAGGTCACAATGCTTGAAATTCATGGGACTGCATGTGTGTTTCCAGGATTGGGGCCTGAAATTGTATGAAAATTGCCAGAGGTTAAATCATGGGTAACTTGGTGAATCTGAATGAAGATTATCAGTCAAAATCTGAGTTTAACACATAATCTTTAGTGAGGAAACATCTGTTAACGGAAATGGGACTGCCAAAGGTTTGCACTGAGCTGGGAAGTCAAAAAGATGCGGTCATTGTTTGGGATTTTTTCTGTATTTTAATTTGAAAAACTTTTATCTACTCTGAAATGTAAAGAGCTGACAATAACCATGAAGTCACATAACTCCGATGAACTGTATAATCTACTCAGCAAGAGGCAGCTAGATTATATCTGTCTGCTGACTGTTATTTTCACAGTGGCTGCATGAAAACCATCGAGCTCTCCTGTCTGCTTCAGCCTTCTCATTTACTGCTTTTTGATGTATACCGACACCTATCATTACTTCTCAGCAAACTAGTCTAACTAAAAGGTGTCTGTATGTGCACTACTTGCTAGAACTTGTGTCTCTGCTTTATGGGCAAGGTCAGTTTTTTTTTCCCCCACCCTTTAAAAATTACAGGTGGGCACATTTTTGTGGTTAGGAAGTTGTGAATTGATCTAAACTTCAGTGTAAGTGACTGTGGACATTACAATTCATGGAGACTGTCAAACCTTCTTGAAATAAGCTACGGTAATTCATGAGACCTTTCTGTATGTTGTTCTTCTGCATTTTACTAGCATCAATATCTTTTGCTCACATGGAGGGGATCGAGAGGAGTGATTTTGTTTTTTGTTTTTTTTTGTTTGTTTTTTTTAAGAGATGTCAGCCAGTTAACTAACATTTATGGTCAGGAGATGAAATATTTTTTGTTTAGTAGTCTCCTGTACTCTTTGGGACAAACTGTATTTTAACTCACAGAACAGGTATATGTATATCGTACCTCATAAAGCAAACCGAGAGACCTTCTGGACCCGAAGGACCTCATCATGGCTTGCCATAGCTGACGGGAGATTATATACATCTGTCTGCCACCACTCAATTTAAGATCTGTAGTGAGGGGATTTTTGCTTACTCTCTCAAGAAGATCCCAGTGATGTTCTTCTAGAGTTTTTCTTGCTGACTGACTAATAGCATTGGGACCTGATGAAAAGCTCTGTATAAGCTCGAAAGTTTGTCTCTCTCACCAACAGAAGCTAGTCCAATAAAAAGACATTACCTCACCCATCTTGTCTGCATAATAGTATTGGAGTCAACTGTCAGCAGAGGCATTGGCTTTGTAACTTGGTCTGGCCTGAAATTTGGGGCTTTGAATGACTACCAGCAACAAGAAAGAGGGAGTGAAAAAGAAGGAATATTATAAGAGGGTTTTTAATACTTGTATGGTACCTCTTGCCAGAGGGTCACAAAGTACTTTAAGTCCAACTAAGCCTATGAGACATAGTAGGGAAGGACTGTTATATCCAAATGGGTTACCTGAGACACAAAGAGCTTATGTGACTTGCTGACAAGAAGTCCGTAAGAACTCAGGAGCCTTGAATTCCTCCTAGGTTCTTGTCCTAACTGCTGAACCACACTGTATCACAAAGGGTGAGAGAGAAAGCACTTTAGCTCTCATTATGTATATATTTTTAAAGAAAATACTTTGTCACTGGCACCGCAACAGATGATTCTCCATTTCATTCTGGACATGCTGTGAGCATTTGGCTGTGTAATGAGAGAGAACAGATGCAGACTGTAGCTGCTTTTCTTTTTATGTGATAGCTTGAGTCACTTTTATTTAGGTTCCTCACTGTTAGAGAGGCCAGATCAGAGTATCTGCTGCCAGAGCACATTAAAGTAATGAAAAAGTGCGTTGCAGGGGGTGGGGGAGTAGTGGAGGGAAGAGGAGATTTCCTTAGGCATCGCTGGACAATGCTGCTCAGTGGTACAGTTCTGTGTAGGACCAGCTTGAAGGGGAGAAGGCAGTGGGTGTAATTGACCTCATTTCCCTTCTGAAGACATGGACCCTCTGTTATAATAAATAAGTAAATGTAATCACCATAGCGTAGGACCACCATCTTGCTGAACTTGTCTGCCACCTGCAGTTAATCCCCAGTGGCCTGTGTGCTAAACTGGCATGTTCCACCTTCATGCTTCCCTGTGTTCTCCTCCCAACCCTGCACTTTTCTCTGCTCTACTGCTCTTCCAGGCTTCAGCGGGTTAAACAGACAGGAGAGGAGAGGACATAAAATGATAGACCTGAACTTCTGCCTCATATCAGTGGGGAGTAGGAGTCTGTCCTCAGGGCTGAGAGGGTCAGTGTAGTTTTTCCCCTGTTGCTGCCCAGCCTTTGGATTGAGACTCTGACTGGGCATCTCTGGGACTGAAGTTGAGATTTTCTCCCATTCAATTCCTGTGGAAAAATCCTTAGGGAATACGTCCCCAGAAGCCAGTACAATGTATGTAGACTACAAATACTTCTGAAAAACAAATGTTTGCCTGTGGGATGCACCAGATAGTTCAAAATGGCAGGCAGTAGAGAGAGAAAAATCTTCAGGAGAGAATCTCCCGGGATCCCCCTTGTATAAATTTCAGATGCAGAGAGTGCATGTTACCAATACCTAAAATCTGTTTAATTTGTCCGTCGTCGTCCCCCCCCCTGCAAATTGGAGGCACGAGAGAATGTGGGGGGAGGAGAGATGGTATGAAAGTGAGACACCCTCAAAAGAAATTTTGCACCCCAGACCCAAATACTTTAATGATCTTGTTTCTGTAGTTATCATCATATGTGTGTGGCTGGACAAGTCTACTAAATTTGTAAAAACTAAACAGTAAAGCATCCAACATTCATGCAAGAATGATTTCCAAAATACTAGAGTAAGCAAATAATTCATGCTTTTAAAAGTCCCACCAGCCAACACATTCCTCCTTTCAAAAATTGAAAAATGACTTACAGCTCTCTAACTATAGGACTTGAGATGATAGAAAGAGACGGTAAAAAGCCAGTGTTCGAGGAACCAAGGACGTGCAAAGAAAGCAAATCCATTTACTAACAAACAAGCAAGGCCATGCAATGGTAGGAGAGCAGTTTTATAGTGGCTATCTTGCATAACAGTGAAAGGTCTGTAGAGTGGGAGTGATCTACTGAGATAACCTCACATGTTTTAGTATCCAGACAACAGTAGCGGCATTTTGAACCCTTTGTAGGCACTTCAGGACCTTGTCAGAGAGGCCAGTAGTGAAAGAATTGCAGGAATCTGTCCACAGAGTTATAAAACATGCACTATCATGTTGTGTTCAAGATGTTTTCCAATCCAGCAATATCTGAAGGATGCTGAGAGAATGAGAGATTAGGATTGTTAACATATCACCTCAATTTGTTTAGAGTTTTATCATTAACAACCCCTAATTCTAACTGATATTTGAAGAGACAATTTAATTATTGTTAAACAAATGTTAAGATCAAGGGTATGTTTTTATTAAACTGACCCAGTCAGATTATTAAAGACTAAACATTTTTTTGAGGGGGGGGGGGGATCGGGTTGGGGTGGTTTTTTTGTTTTGTTTTTTAAACTTTTAGACCAACTAATGTTTATCCATAGCCCTCTGTTTGGAAGTATACATTGCCTTGCAGTGTTTGCCAGCAGACCATTGTGCTAGAACCTAAAAATGAAACAGTCTGTCAACAAAAGCGTCACTGATTAATCTCGTCTATTGACGTTGTCATTGTCCAAGCTGAGTGGCGTGCAAAGGATAAACAAATAACAAAGATGGTGAAAACTGGTTTACATTTTTAAAATTCTTTCAGATGTACTATTAATATTTGGGTTTTTTAAAAAAGCTGTTCTTTGTCTAATAGTATCATTTTAAGTCAGGGGTGTGAGACAATTTTTAACATTTCATCAGTATTTGAGGCCTGATTTTCAGAGGTGCTGAGCATCTGCAGGCTCTCGGCTTTTGTGAAATTCTGTTATATCATTTATATTTGCTATTTAGCCAGGCACAAGATGCTTGGGGCACACAGAGCGCTTCCATTGCTATGCAAGTCTCAGGATTTGCATGGATTCTGGGGAAATGTGTGATGAAACTGGCTCCAAACAATCTTCATGTATATGCTGCTGTTGCTGCCTTCTAGGCCTGAAAGATTGCAACCCATATGCACAGCTGCCTCTATATGTTCTTAAGAATTGGCTAACAAGCACGCACTCACTGGATGTGCTAAAATGATGAATGGTTTATCCTTTCCAAACATTTAAAAGGGCCTGGCCATACTCAAGAGAATTGGTTAGTCATGTAGAGGCTCCATAACATAAAACCTCTGTGTTTAGCTGAAATAGAATCTGATCATTTATATAAATTATTTGAAGTGGTCATATATCATTCACTGTCCTGTACTTTTTAATATTGTAGATCATTTGTGGATTCAGAAGCCCTTACACACATTGTTAACTTTAAGCATATGACTACCATTGACCTGAATTGGGTTTAAGTATGAGATTAAAGATAAGCATGTGCTTAAGTGCTTTGCTGAATCAGGGTGCCAGTTTCCTTGAAAGATGGCACATAAAATAAAGCTGTATTTGAATAAATATGATTGAAACCAAACCAAGTGTGTTAGAAAGATGCAGTAGATATTCAAAGCAGGCCAAGTGGACCATATGGCCAGCAGTGCCAGATTAAAAGCCAATGGAAGACCTACCGAAACTAAGTGAAGTTGCTAGATATAAATAACAGCCTGTGTATTTCACAGCAAGTTTGACCTAAATTCCTCAGCAAGACTCTCTGGTGTCTGTGAAACTCTTTGGCAGCGGATGAGTGTATCTGAAGCATCGGCAGAATCTTTTACAAATGTAATTTTTCATTGAATTAAATAGGAAAATGAATAATAGTGATTTTGTCATATTCAATTTAATTTTAAGTTACAGTATTTACTATGCTACATCATAGCTTTTAATTTTCAACACACAGGAAAATTTTGTTCAGAAGATATTACTGTTGTCAAAGTTGACGGAGGGAAGTGTCTGGTTAGAAAGCTATGTAGAAGACAACTGAGTTTTCTGACAATGAGAAGTTGTAGGAGACTGGGCTTGACGGATAAACTCACTATCTGGATATTAAAATAATCAGCAGCGAAATAGTTAACTGTTGCTACTAAACTTGGCAGTATCAGGTATCAGAGTTAGCACCTTCTTGAAATTAATGGGGGTAGATCACACCTTTCTAAGCCATTCTGTCAAAGAGCCAGTTTCTCACTGATTATACTTGGTTCACAGCTAGAAGGTTTTCTTCCTGACCATAAGAACTATACCTTTTGTTTATTTTATTTTTTGAAGACATCTTGGGTTCTGGAACACAATTCTGTAGTAATGGGTGGATTCTGTGGCAAATTCCAGAGTCATGGAAACAGGGAGTTTACAAGGCCTTGGATATAAACAAAAAAATAACATTCCTGCGTGATATCAGTGCAGTGCTGTAATCAGATCCAAAAGATGGTTTGTGTAGTGATCAGCGATTTGATAATAGGGTAAAGAGCAGTGGTGGGATCTCAGCTACTTTAACAAACTCTGTCAAGAACTTTACCCAAAAGGGAAAGGTAAGATCAGGCTCTGTTAGGGTCCTGTTTAGCAAAAGGAAGACTTTTTCTGTCAAGAATGATCACAGCTCTGCCATCATCATCTGAGCTTATTTTCCAGAAGCCTGGAAAGCTTTTCTTTATAGATACATACAGTTGAGCAGTGGAAGAGTCTCCACACTTTGCCCAAGAATTCATGTTGGGTGTGCTCTCATAGTGCCTGTCTACGCAAGCAGTTCTCAGTTGCAAGAGCTTGGCATTTAAAAACACTTGGAGGTGTTCATACACGCTTAAACTTTACTCATCTCAGATTTCCACCTTCCTGGTAAATTAATTTACTTGTAGGGCCTATAAGCAAGTTGATTCTTAACACCTGGAAAAGACACTTGCAAAGACAAGGTGTTCAGTAATTTGTTCTCTGGGTTTTGCATATGAATCTCTATTTTCTTAGGAAGGAGGACGAAACAAGATAGAACAAATGTACTTTTCATCACATTCCCTTTTGTTATAGTAAGTGCTGTGTACAGTGTGCACCCTCAGTATTTATTGTCAGCAATGGCAAAGCAGCAATTAAAATGTTATGGCAGCAAATTGTTCATTGGGGTGTTTTCACTCAAGTAGATTTTCACTTTTAAAGCTTGAACATTTGTGTCATGCTGTAATTAAGTTGTTACTCATAATATTGAAATGTTGTTATTAAAGGCCAAATCCTGCTCTGTGGACTCCCGTGAGACGCTCCATTGACCTCACTGGCCCTGCTCACATGAGCCTGGGTGATCAGAGATTTGATAATAGGGTAAAGAGCTTTTCACTCAAGATCAGTGGTTTAAATCCAGCCTAAGTCATTACCAGCTGGAGGCCGTTGGTCTGTATGAGATTAATTCATACTCTGTCCAGTTCCCAGTAGGCAAACACACAAGAAACATCCCCACAATCCCCACTAACTAGCACTCTTGTTAGCAGTTTCAATGGAGAAGCCACAGTTGCCAGAGGTGGGCAAACTACGGCCTGGGGGCCACATCCAGCCCTCCAGATGTTTTAACGCGGCCCTCGAGGTCCCGCCAGGAAGTGGTGTCCATGGTTTGCCCTGCTCTGGCGCTCTAGCCGGAGAGCAGGGTTGGGGGCTTGCCCTGCTCCACTTGGCTCCTGGAATCAACGGCATTTTCCCCCTCCGGCTTCTATAAGTAGGGGCAACCATGGGGCTCTGCATGCTGCCTCCACCCCAAGAGCCGTCCCTGCAGCTCCCATTGGCCGGGAAACACGGCCAATAGGAGCTGCAGAGGTGGCACCTGAGGATGGAGTAGCACGCAGCGCTGCCTGGCCACACCTCTGCATAGGAGTGGGATGGGGGGGACATGCCGCTGCTTCTGGGAGCTGCTTGAGGTAAGCGCCACCAGGAGCCTGCAACCCTGACCCCCTCCTGTGCCCCAACCGCCTGCCCAAGACCTGATCCCCCTCCCGTCCTTCAAACCCCTCGGTCCCAGCCCAGAGCACCCTCCCACACGCCAACCCCAATTTCGTGAGCATTCATGGCCCGCCATACAATTTCCATATCAAGATATGGCCCTCGGGCCAAAAAGTTTGTCCACCCCTGTTCTAGGCTGACAGTCCTGGGCCCTGAATGTATATAATTTTCTTAGTGTTATCATGAGCCCTCATAATGTGAAAATGTGATTGCCCCCTGCTTTCAGTACATCCAGTCTGAGACAGTCTCTTTAAGGAAACAAGATTTCATCTCCATTAATTCCACAATACACCACCTGAGTGGATTTGGGTAAGCAGCAGGGTGAGTCAGCCAAATACAAGGCTTGTACAATCTTGGCTGTAGTGAGCCTTTCACGCTACTTGTACACACAGAATCCCTGCATATTTCAAAAACACAGGTGCTCAATTTGATCTTCTTGGGATTACAAATCTGTGTCATAACTCTGAGTCACTGCATCCACATTGCCATTTTTCTGCATGTCATTCCCAGCGGCTCAGACTGCACAAGGCCAAACACGGCATACATGCTTGTGGAGGGGACAGCTGAAGTGGCAAACGGAAATTGGAAGATGCATTGTAACTGTCACTTCAGGAATAAAATGCTCTCTTAAAAAATGGAACTACCCCTGTGCATTTTAAGAACATGCGAAGAGCCAGAGCAGGTATGAAAGCAGTTTGAAAGGTTTAATCATACAACCATAACACTCTAGTGTGTGGTGGATGGCAATCATAGATGGCTTTGCTGGAGCAGCAGAGAGGGGCTTCTTTGTGGATTCCTTAGGCATTAGATTAAATGATTATTGAAAACTGTTTTTTTCTGCAGTTTAACCACCTTTATAAGAGGCATGTAACGTATGTAGTTTATTATTCCTCAGTCGATGTTCTTAATAAGGGGTGGTGCCCAATCATCATTCTATTGGCCCTATTGTTTCTAAAAGGCCATAACAATTATCTATGTTTATATTATGAATACCTTTTTGAATACCTATGGGCAATGGATGGCTCTGAGCTTTCATCATGGAGGTTGCTGTCTTTCCTGTGAACAGGCAATCTGTGATGGGGCAGTACTCTTTCCAGTTGATTTGGAGGGCAGCCAGTTTTAATGGGTAAACATCCATGTAGTTTTGGGTTGTAAATAAGGTTCTCTTTTAAATTAACTAAATTGGTTTAGTTCACTGTATAAGCACATTGGAGCTGTATATTAAGATGTGTAAATTGTGTTCCCCTCAGAGTATACCACTGAACTTTTCCTGTAGCTGCCTTCGTCTGCTCGGTGGGTATGTCTACAGTGGAGCTGGAGGTGTAATTTGCAGTTTGGGGAGGCAAAGCCATGATAACCCCCTCTGCCCCGCACAAGTACAATCCCATCTGAGATTCTAGATAGGCCCTCAGGGCACCTAGCCTGTTCTGCTGCCCATGCAACTGCATCAACATTTCTAATTTTAGTGTGCTAGCTCAGTCAGAACTAGCCTTGGTGTGTCTACCCACGCTGCAAATTACACTTTAAGCTCTGGTGTAGGCATATCCTAAGTTTTCACAATTCAATGGTGCTTTCTCCCAGTATTGCCAACTTGAGATTTTATCATAAAGCTCACAATGCCTAGTGTTTTTTCCTTCATTTAAAAGGAAAAACTAGTTTCTAGACCCATTGATTGTGGAGAAAAGGTGAAAAATCACCAAATGCTCAATCTCCAGAAGACAAATAATAATAATCCAAAAATTATTTGACAATCTCATGATTTCTGAAAGCTTGGGGATGACAGTGCCATTGTTGGCACAACAACTATGCAGATGTAACAGTGTAAAAAAGACAAACATCCATCTCCTCGCGTTTCCCACAGGGTAGCGTTCTTTTCATCAGGGGCTTTCTCTCCAACAATCATTTCTCATTATTGTCCAGTCCCCTCCTCCCTCCAGACAAGGTGGAGAGGTGAAATTTTTCCCTGCCAAATAATTTTTATCAAGTCCAAAGTTAATATACCATTATGCAGGAAGGTGTTAGTGGCTGCCATCAGTGACAGACCTGGTTAAAGTCAATGAGTGAACTAAGCCCTTATTATTCACGCTAAATGAAGGAGCAGTTAAATTCCCTTTGAGTGGTAATAGCTGAAACAATGGAAGCCACCTCCCAAGGCTCCAGGCAGCATGGCAATGTTTGAGCAGAGGCTAAGGCATGTGGACCGAGTGGTTTCCCTGATTTCAAATAGAGGGACTCAGGCATAGAATAGTTGCAGCTGTGTGTGTCTGTCTGAGGTAGAGGCAGAAAAAAATGAGCAGAAGGCAAGAGAGGCAGTGGTGAGAATGGCCATGGGAGGAAGCCAAGAGTCGGAACTTCTTTTGGGAACAGTACATCCTGGAAAGGCAGACTTGGATTTTTGGACAAGGAAATTGCCGCCTGTTGCTTATTCCTACTGTGTTCCGGGAAATGGGACTTTGTGTACATTCTTTGTAAATGAACAGGTTCTCATGAAAGAATATACCTGACTCTCATAATCAATTTCTCCTCCTAACAGAAAAACCTTTGCAAGGCCCTCAAATATAGGCTAACCAAGATGCAACAATATGAGTACCTCAAAGCTAATTCAGAACTGTATAACAATGGCCAGATCATCATCAGCTATTTAGTGGAGCTATACTGATTTACACCAGCTAAGGTTCTGCCCAAGCATCCGCTAGTATAAACTTCAGATTAAAAAGTAAAGAGAGGGGCGTAATTTGGGAGTCTCTTTGTAAATACTAAAGGCAGTTTCTCTATCATGGAGATTATAATGAATGCAAGCCAACCATGTGTTCTAATCCTCTTTTGCATTACTCTTGTTAATTTGTTTTCAGTACCCCTCCTGGAGAAACTGCCCTTATCATCTGTGAGATTTTGAAATTAGTGCCCCAGCAGTAAAACCTCTTTTTCTCCCATCTCCAATCCTTGGAGGAGGTTTATGCATGTACAGTGGAAGCAGTTCAGTATCACACTCTGGGGAAAGAGTTTATTTTATCCATCTGACCTTACAAGTGTCTGATTTCATTTGCCTATAAAATAAAAAATACCAGCTTCATTTAAAAGAAAACTTCATTTATTCTCTTTTAAAATAATTAAATACACCTAAAATTTGGTTAAAACTGGCCAGTGAAATCAATTGGAATGAGTTCCTTTTCCTCTGGTCTGTTCAGAGGGAACAAATACTTTTCTTCGAATTTATTGAGAAATACAATGTTAGGGGTTGATACACAAAACCAACCAACCAACCAGCAACCACTGTTGCTGATACAAGATTGTGTGATTATGAAATTTTGAAAATGCAAGAGGTCCTGATTCTCATGTACAGTGTGGCTTCTTTTACCAGAGCAGAAGAAATAAGAATCAGGCTCAGTGAAATTTTAATTGACACTATAAACCTGTGAATGATAAAATAGGCAAATAGCTTGTAATCCCTCACTTGGCCTTCTTATTAGTACATAACCATGGACCCCTGAACACCAGGAGGAACTAAAATGGATTCAAAAAATTAAACTGATATTCCAGAACACAAACAGAAAATACATACATAATCTAAAACATTTCAAAGAAATAGATTTAAACTTGATCTAAAAGACTTTTTTATCAGTAAAGCCCAAGTTCAGGGTTTCTGTATTTATTTTGGTGCATTTGATGTTGTTTATAATACCTGAAGCAGAGCAAGGAGTTTCAGTTTTACCCTACTTGAGTGTTACCTGTGATATCAATTGTACCTGAAATAATGCAAATCCTTAAACTCAGGTCCTGACAGGTAAGTAAAGAAAGGCCTGATTTTCCATTTTCTAATATACATTTATTAGAGAAGGCCCAAGCTGCAATGTTTATAGATGGATGTTTGGATCCAGTTTTTCCCCAAATAAACTGAGTTTTTGGAATTCTATATTTTGGGTTGTCCTACTAGAGCTAAAGAGCAACCAAACTTCTTCAGACTTCAGAAGGATTCAAATCTGGGGTTATGGTTTGGATTTATTTGGAGTTGTCAGTCTCCCTAATGTGGGGTACTCAATGAATTTCTTATATTTCTATAAAGAAAACAATTTAATTTCACTACTACAGCAAAGTTACATGTATTAGAGTAATTATGGTGATGGAAAGGTTCCTTTTCGTTTGTTTTCCTGATCTTGAGGTGAGAGAGTAAGAAACTCGTATTCAATAATAGGTTATAGAAAATAGAAATAACTTGTACAAAATTAGCTTTGTATTAAAATATTTTTCTTTTTGCATTATGTAATTAATGTAACTTGTTATGAATTTCCCTCACTCAAAACATTACCACGTGGTATTGCTTTTCTGAGGAGAACAGCACTACTCAGGCTATATCTGCGTTGTTCCACAGGTCAGACTACAGCAGTGTGAATAGTAATGTGCTCCAAAGTGTTGCACTGTATCTCACCCAGGTGTACATTGCAGATGTGAACTAAAAAGTTCCTAGTTCACATTAATGTAGTCCTGTATAAAGAGGGCTATATTAATGCCAACTAGGAAGCTTTTAGTTCATGCCCGTGGTGCCCACACAGGGGAGTTACAGCACAGCACTTTGTGAACACCCATGTAGTCTGAACTGTAGGGCAGTGTAGACAAGCCCTCAGTGTACTGTAATCACACACTGGATTTACTGGTGCACCATCTTCTTTGTCAACACAGAGAGAACTTCAGCTTCTCCTCCAAATTAACCTCTGGTGATTTACTTTTTTGCACAATATGAAGACAAGTGTTCTGGAAGAGGGGTTGGTTGGCTTGTTTAGTGTTAATTAAAGACCAGAGTAAATGATGGTGCAAGAGAGAAATCACTTCGAATAATCCATCAGCCTTACAATGTTAAACAGCTGCTTGTAAATGCCTGTAATTTCAACATGTTTATTAAATGGGTGTTATAGATTACATTTAGTTAGCAAATTCATTTGAGCCCTTTATAGAGCAGTCATCTATAACTTACTGCTCAGGAGGGATAGAAGTTAGAGTGTAAGAGTATAAACACATCATTTCTATGAAAATAAGTTACAGTGAAGCTGGGTCTACCTGTGGTTTCCATGATAGCTTTTGGGGGGAAGATTTATAGTACAGCTTTAGAAGATTGCTTAAGGGTAACATTTAGCACTGGACTTGGCCTAGTATTCATTTTCTGTCTCTTTCCCAGTTTTTGAAAATAAAATAATTTCATTATTCTTTACAAATTTGTATAGTTGTTTAAGACTTTTTTATGTTCTGTAAGGTGAATATTTAATTTGTTTAAAAAATGAAAACTTATAATAACTTATTATAGAACTATAATACTGTCTAGTGTCATTGATATTTTGCTGGTGTTTTGCTGTGCAAACAGCAAAAAAAAAATTATTTTTAATTATCTACTTGAAAAGGAAGTTTGAAAGAAATTCAAAAAAATATTATGGCTAATTAACATTTAAGAATGAATGAAAGCCAATAAAACTACTATTAGTATTTCACCAGTAAAAATCCAGTGATGGGGAGATAATTTTCCCCTTCTAATTACTCCAAATTGTTGCCTTTGTAGGTAAAGTGGAATCTTAGGTGGGATTTGAAGTTTAGACTGACATGTTGAGTTCTTAGTTCTTTGAGGAAATCAGTTTCCAACTTGCATCCAACTTCTGGATGGCCTACTGTATAATGGTGTACTCAGACTAGCGCCAGGTTGGCTGCGGTCCACGTTACACCAAACACCCCCTCTAGTTAGCACCACTGTTGGCAGTCTCTGCTGAGAGGCCATGCATTGACTGAGCACAGAAACTTGAAGTAACCTCTCCAGGACAGGTTTCAGAATAAAGTACAAACTCCTCCTTGCCGTTACGGTACTGCACACAGCTCTGCCCCGCCTGTCTCCTTGCTCTTCATGTCCACCTCTCTGCTTACATTTCCTACCTTGCTCCCTCCTGTTCTTGCTTTTAGATCTTCTTTTAACACCATTTCCTACCACTGAAACAGAATGTTCCACCTGTGCCTTAAACATTCTCCCTGCCTTCTTTAAGTCCATCCTCAAAAATCCATTTCTTGCACCTTATTTTCCATCATTGCCTTTCCTCAGCAGAGTGGTCGCCTTCTCCCTTTTGCCCTGCCTTAATGTCTCCATAACATGGATCAGAATTTATTTGATTTTTGCATTGTAGAACATGAATCATGGTTTTATTTTTGACCCTGATCCCTCCTTTCCCTGAAACCTTTCTTTGTCAGTTTTCAAGTTCTATGCTTTTTTGAGTTAAAGCCTTATTTGTTACACATGGGCTTAAGTGGCGGCAGGACAGGAACCTATGTCTGTTTCAATCCCAGTAAAGCACCATGCAATATTATGGAATTTCACCAAGCTGTTATAATGTTTTTGTCAATTAAAAAGTGTTGGTGGGTATTAATAATATAAAAGAAATCTATATATGTGGAACAACACATTAGAGAAAATGATGCCATAATTGTTGTTTGGAAATAGAAAAATGTTTTAATTTTCTTTTTATCTGAAACATTATATTTATAGATTCCAGCATTCAGCAAAGGTTTACATTGAGCTGAGACAGAAATTGTTTTAATACATAAGTAAGCACTTGAGAGCTACTATAATTGAATGTTTGTTTCTGCCTTCTTGTAAAACCACACTTGGTTAGTAGCATCGCAAAGTGTTCACTTGTGTCTGTGTTGATGCATGAGCCATTATGAGAATATTTGGACTGTAGTTTCTTGAAAAGAAAAAGTATTCACTTGTTTGAAATCACATTTTTTTAACCATTCCTCCCCCACACTTCATTTCCTCTCTCCTGAATTTTATTGTTGCTACAGAATGTCATCATTTACTATGTGTCAGTCATGCAAGAGTAATGGAGCAGAAAGTCTCCACTGTTCTACTGTAATGGCTAAAATGATGGACCATGGGATGCAATTTGAAACTCAAAATGGATCCTTTGCTAATCTGAACCATTGGAAACTCAGTGAGCTGGTTAATTCCCCCAAACAAACACTTGCTGAAGTGGTAGCCACTGGAATCATTTATTTATTTATTTATTTATTTATTTATTTTGATCAGTGACCCAGGACTAGCAACTGGTTGGCAGTTCCCATTAAACACCTGTGTGTTTCTGTGCTGTCACTGCAAAAATGTTTTGTTTGTCATAATCTTTTCGGGAGTTTCTGTGTGGGTTGGGACATGACTTGTGACAAAGGAGTCTAGACAGAATAATTGGTGTCCAACTAAATCACGCCGCTGGAGGACTTTGATGTTATGAGTTCCTAACGATCTTTTGAAAATGACTTTCTATCATCATTGAGAAGATATACTAGAAATTGTAACATGTATTCAGACTAAGAAGGTGAAGTCTGTTGGAGAGAGAATGTTTTGGATTTTCTAATGGAGATATCCCATTTCCTAGAACTGGAAGGGACCTTGAAAGGTCATCAAGTCCAGCCCCCTGCCTTCACTAGCAGGACCAAGAACTGATTTTGGCCCAGATCCTTAAGTGGCCCCCTCAAGGATTGAACTCACAACCCTGGGTTTAGCAGGCCAATGCTCAAACCACTGAGCTATCCCTCCCCCCCTTTTTAAACCACAAGAGTAGCATCATCGTTAACCTGTTGTGAGTCAGTTATACACCTATCCTATCTCATAGAGGTGGAATCTATAGTTCCCTTCTCATCTGCCTTATTGCTAGCCATTGGGGTGAGGGTTGTCAATGGAATTTATAATCTCAAATCATGAAATTGGCAACATCAGCATCTTTAGTCCTATCTCCACATGTTTCCCTCTGCACAATAGCTGCTTCCCGTCTCAGTGATCTTAACCACTCCTAGGATTCTCTCTGTTTGCTGCCTACAGTTCTTAGGCCTTGTCTACATTAGCATTTTTGGACCTGTAATTCCCAGTTAGTGCAGTTCCACTTGTGGAAGCTGCGGTGTAGACAAGGCTCAGAAGGGACACAAGTTCTTCTATCCCCAGGGTTCGAGGATATGGTGATCAAAAATGTATGAACTTTATGTATGCTAATGGTCTGAATTACAGGCCTGTAATCTAAGTGTAGAAGCTCTTCTAGATTACTGCCTCTTCAGTGACTCAAAGTGCACTTCCAGGAAGCCTCTTTATATGCCGGGGAGGTTCTGGACTGGAGCCACAGGCTATCATTCTTCACAGGGATTTTTCTATGAATAACTTTTTTCCTTATATTTTTTTTACCAAAATAATAAAGACAGAGTATTTCCCGCCACATAATATACAGAACAGAACCCACCACCGGAAGGGAAGTCCCAGATTGATTTAAACCCTGTTTCTCTGATCTGGAGCAGTGTTTCTAATTGTGATACAGCTGCCTAACAATGCACTCTTTGGCAGAAATGTAGGTATATTTTTCCTGTTTTGTGTATTCCCCTTAATGAATAATGGGCACTTTTAACTGCTACTTTCCTGAGATGTTGAGTTCTACAGAGGTCAATTGAAGTCAATACAGCTATGCTGATTTACACCAGCTGAGACTCTGCCCCCAGAGCTACCAATAACACCTTGAAAGGCAAAATAATTAAACCTCAAGTGAAAAGCTTTCCATAAACATCAGATGCATTGTAAGTTGTGAGGGAGTGGAGATGGGGTATAGAAAGCGGTTTACATTGGTGTTCTTTTCACTTGTTCTAGTATGGATCGATTCAGTTAGAACAGAAATAGTTCACCACCGAGCATTTCTTCATTACATTTCTGCTGTGAGACACTTTCAAAGAGAATTAGACTTTTATAGCCATATCCCCACAACAGGGTGTGTGTGAAGGTGTGAACCTTGATTTTATGGTGTCTGGGTTTGAGCTCTGTTTATTCTCAAGTGGAAAAAATGTGTTGGTTTCATCCTAGCTCCCATTAGTTTACCTTACAAACATGTTAAACTAGTTGTGCACAATGGCCAGACTCTGTTGAAAGGAGGCCTTCAACTGGGTGGGTTATGCAAGTAAACTAACTAGGGGATATCATGTCTTGCATTGATCCTGGATGCCCTGGCAATGCGCACAAATTCTGAAACCTGATAGCACCCTAATATTGTCACATCTAATAGTGGCGAGATAGGTGGTTATTAGCATTCAGTAACGTGCTATTAGCCTTCTTTCTACGCTAAAAATGTGTGATGTGTAGAGTTTAATCCAGCAAAAAAAGACACACACATAATACAGCGAGAGGAAAAGTGGTGGTTAAACCAAAGGAGTGAGTGTCAGGAGGAGGATGGTCTGATGTGAGTCCGGGACTTTGGAGAGCTGGGTTCAATTCCCTGCTCCATCACAGACTCGCTATGTGAGTTTGGGCAAGTGGTTTTGTGTCTCTGTGGCTTAGTTTCCGATCTGCAAAATGGGATAACAGTATTTCCCTGTCTTACCGGAGTGTTATAGTGATAAATACATTGAAGACTGCAAGACACTCAAGACTTATGGTAATGGGGGCCATGCAAGTACATGTATAGACAGTTAGATCTGGTTTCTATTCCCGACTCTGCCATAAACACTTGCTCATGATAACGAGCAAGTCTCCTAGATACAAATTTTCAAAATTTGGGCACCTCAGTTTTTGGGGTCAGATTTCAAATACCTTGGGCCTTTTCAGATGTACTGAGCATTCTCAACTCCAACTGAAGTCAACGAGAGATGCAGGTTCTCAGCAGTTGGACACCCAGAATTAGTAGCCATGTTTGAAAATTTGAGGTTGGGTTCCCAAAAATGCTAACTCTGTCTACTTAACTTGAAGTCAAGAGTTTTACTACAACTTCAGTGGGAGTAGTTAGGCCAATACTGAGTGCCTTTGAAAACCCCACCTTTGGCCTAGCCCTCTCTGTGCCTCAGTTTCACATCTATAGAATGCAGATACTTTCCTACCTCACATGTGTTTTTGAGACTTAGTTGATTAATGGTTGTAAAGCTCTTCGAGATTCTCAGATGGATGACACCTTAAGAGAAAAGTCATGTTGCTTAGAAATCTGGTGGTTGTTAATTGGGTTATCCAGCTAATAAACCACTTACCAAATGTGTCTTTGAGTAATAAGTAACAGATATGCATCAGAGGCATCATGTTTGTAGGACTTGAACTAGAGACATAGGATTTGCTGTAACAGGATTGATGGACCATCAGGTCTGATGTTGTGTGTCCATCAGTGGCATTGTGGTTAATGAGAAAGATGTGAAAACACCTAGAGCACCTGGCCACTTCACAGTGAGGAAAGACTCTTTCCTGAGCCAGGGAGAACAGCTGAAACCTTGAAGCGTGAGCCACAAGTCTCACTTGTTATGTTTACAAATCATCGTCTCTGTTATAGTGGAACTCATGTAAACTCATGAACTTATTGGTACTCACTGATTCTGTGTTGTGTCAATTCCTACTCTGCAAGATGCTTTTCATAATTCAATATTGGTTACTTCCTGCCGGGTAATGCATTGTTTGTCAATAAACAGATTGTGAAAAAGTAGGTAATGCAGGACATGCCTGAGGCATGCTGACAGAACTTTTTGTGGGCTGCCTGGATAGCGTCTGTCCATACTGACACTCACTTTCACCAATGCTTTTTGGGCCTGATCCTGCGGCTGTTGAAGTCAATAGCAAAGTGTCCCCTGACTTCAGTGCTGTGGAAGAGGCCTTTCAGGTGGGAGAATGAATTCTTTCTAAAAGAGATGATCTAGTCCAACCATAAGTAATGATCTTGATGCAGGAATTACTGGGTGAAATTCTGTAGTCTGTGTTATGCAGAGGTCGGACTAGATTATCATAAATGGTCCCTTTTTGACCGTAAATTCTATGTATGTTCTACAGCAGACGTGGGCAAACTACGGCCCACTCTCCCTCCCCCACTTCCCCACAGCCACGCCGCCGCATGGGCCACCCTGTGGCTCGCCGCTCCTGCTGGGCAGTGTGGAGAGTGCAGCTGGCTCTGGCCGGGTGTCACGGCTGCGAGCTCCTGCTGCTGGTAAGGGGGTGGTCCCTAGGGGATAGACAGGGAGGAGGGGGCAGTTGGATGGGGCGGAGGTTCTGGGGGGTGGTCAGGGGATGGGGAACAGGGAGGGTTAGGAGTGGGAGTCTCGGGGGGCCTGTCAGGGGGCGGGGATGTGGATGGGGTTGGGAGGACAGGGAGCCGGGGAGGTTGGATAAGGGGGCGGGATCCTGGGGGGCAGTTAGGGGCAGGGGGGTCCCGGGAGGGGTTGATCAGGGGACGAGGAGCAGAGGGCAGTTGTATAAGGGGTGGAAGTCCCAGGGGGGTTGTCGGGGGTGGGGGTGTGGATAGGAGTTGGGCAGTCGGGACAGGGAGCAGGGGGGTTGGATAGGGGGCAGGGGTCCCGGGAGGGGGTGGTCAGGGGACAAGGAGCAAGGGGGTTGGATGGCTTGGAGGTTCTAAGGGAGGCAGTGGGAGGGGGTGGATAGGGGGTGGGAGCCAGACTGTTTGGGGAGGCACAGCCTTCCCTGCCCAGACCTCCATACAGTTGTGCAACCCCGATGTGGCCCTCGGGCCAAAAAGTTTGCCCACCCCTGTTCTACAGCCAAATTCACAAAGCCCCTGCTCCCCTTGTGTTAAGCCATTTTTGTCCCCTCCTGATCCTGGGCTGCTCTGGGACTGGAACAGCAGTTTCTCAGGGATGCACTGCCTGAAATCTCCATAGCGTGATCCAACTCTGCCCCCAATACCCTCCACACCCCAGCATGTCTCCTGTGCCAGAACTAGTGAAGAGGTCTTTGGAAGGCAGCTTTATGAATACCTTTTGCAGTGCCTACACTGTGAAAATCCACCCCCAATTGGAACTGGGATTTTTAGGACCTCTTTACTACACTACTCTAGCACTTTAACCTGGTATGGATCTCACCCCATGAATCTGTGTAAAGCCCATAATTCAGAACCTTTTAGAACATCATATACAAAGCTTTGTAGAATGTTTAATGGTTTGTTTCAAGTTTGAGAGCTACAGAGAATTAACTTTTAATAAACTAATATTGTAAAATATTTTGCAAAATGTCATCAGTTTGTTTTTTTAAACTAAAACCAGCCTTCCAGAATTCACCCCACTTTGCAAAATTAGACTCTGACCTTCAGTTGGATTCATATAAGCACAGGGCCTACTCTCCAGTAGCCAGACCAGAGCCTAAATAAATAAAACTGTTAATGGCTGGTTTAACTTTTAAACCCTTCTTCTTCCCAACATCATTGTTTGTTTGTCTGCACAGAAAAAATACCATTTCATTCTAATTAGGACTGAAGACTCTTGAATAATGATGATAGAGAAATTTCTTAAGTTATTTGTCTTTGAGTGCAGCTTTAGAGACCAAGGTGGCAGAGGAGGCTAATGGCATAAATGAGAGAAGAGAGGGAGAAGAGAGTCAAGATTTTGAAACGCAGGATGCAGCTGGTTATTTCTCCAGGAGATTTAAAAAAATACAAAAAAACCTTTCCACCCTCCATTTACAATTTACAGTGAACTTGGGCAAGTAAAAGGATCCCTTTGAGTGGCAGAAAAAAGGGATGTGGCCTTCTAAATTATACTCTAAAAAAAATCTGTTAAAAAGGATTTGCAGCAGCTGCTTCTTCATACACGTAATAAATGAAAAACCAAATATTTATTGCTGAGAGGCAGGGGTACAAATGCACTTCAGGCACATAGTAGATTCCTTTGACTGGCTGTATGCAGCTTTAAGATGTCCATACTGGTCAAATGTTCTGTGTTGTCTTTGTGACAGTGGGTGGAGGAGGAAAAACTGGCTTGAATGAGCTGTGTTGCGAGTAGGTTTACTGCTGCTTGCGTCCGTCCGTCCTTCCTTCCTTCCTTTTTGGCCTTCAGGTCAGTGGGAGAGTGAAGGAGAAAGACTTGCAGTAATGTTCCTGTTGCCTTGCTGGCTCAAAAACTTGTTTGATTTCTCTTTTGATAGAAGTAATGGGGGAATGGGGACTACCATACCTCTACTTTAATGAGAAAATCAGAGTCACTAGGTAGTGGTATGGGGAAACAGGGCCGCCCAGAGGATTCAGGGGGCCTGGGGCAAAGCAGGGGAGCTGCGGCGCTTGTACTCACCCAGCAGTGGTCCGGGTCTTCTGCGGCATTTCGGCATCGGGGGGGGCCCTTCAGTCACTCTGCGTCTTCGGCAGCACTGAAGGACATGCCACCGAAGACCCGGACCACCACCGGGCCAGGGATTGCGGGGCCTGGGGCAAATTAACCCTCTTGCCCTCCCCCTCCCTCCCAGGGCAGCCCTGCGGGGAAATGATTTTTTTTCCCCAGTACCTTTTGATTCTCAATAATTGGTTTTGGCTTCTTGACCTGCAGAGTATCCTGAGCCCCCAACAACTATTAAAGTAGATGGAAGGACTTTTCCATTGGAGTCTGGCCCCCTTTATATGCTGACACTTACACCCTGTCTACAATATTAAAATAACAAAGCCAAGGCAACCAGCATAGAACAGACCAAACCATGTTATAACAAAGTTACTATATCGTGTTACACCCTGTGTAGATCATGACTATCGTCTAACATAATACTGTTATCTCATTGTGCCATGATATGGTTGGGGACTATCCTGTTATACTACAGTCTCCAATAGTAGACGCTGGTCTCCATTTGAATGAGTTCTATTAGAGTGGCATTGAGTTTTGTTCTGGATTTTGTGGATTTTCTGGAAGCATTAACCCTAAAGTATTTCAGGTCAATTTACACGAATACCTTTTTTTTTTTTTTTAATTGAATCTTATTTTCTTATTACTCTCTTCTGTAGATACATTTCCCTTCTTTATCTTTAGGCTAAGGACATAGAAACTAGTTAATTTTGAGATAGAAAAGAGAGTTAAAACTAGATTAACTATTGCATTGGATAATATGCCATAAAAAGATAACCCTGCTATATTCAGGAATGAACAAGTTGACATGCTAGGTCTTTTCACTCTTTGATTTGAGTGTATGTCATGTAATTTGCTTGTTAGACCTTTGTGATTTCCTGGAGTACAGTAACAACTATTTGAAATCAGTGGCAGAACTCTCACTGGCTTCAATAGGACCAGAATTGGGTCCAAGATTCATAGTCATGCCATGCAAAGTGCTTTCCCCCACTGTTTTGCATTCAGATGAATGAGGCGCCAACAGTTAGATTTACCTCCAGTGACATATGACTGCAAACTTTTTCCCAATCCCACCTGGAGTTTTACCCTTGATTTCAATGGGAGCAGGATTAAGCCCCCTGTTACACTTAAAGTGTACAACAGGTACACTTTAAATTATTGATATAAAATCTTAAATTGGACAATATGGGCCTGATCCACTGATCATATATCTCCCTTTGTAATTGGTTAAAAAAAAAAATCTTGAAACTCAACATCAGTATTGTATCCACAAATAATTTTCTTCAATAGTTGCAGCAAATTAATTTCATTTTAGGGTTCTGATGAGAACATAACCCCTTTAAAGCCCATACTTAATCCTGTGTGTTGCAGTTCAGGGTTGGAAGAAGTGGGGGATGTCACAATAAGTTGCAGCACAGGCTATGTTAAACAGGAGGCATTTATTAAAGAAAACTACAGCATTCTGTCAACACAGACAGACTTCCATCCAGCTTGAGTTCCAGCTTTTTCTCCCTTGTTTACCAAGGATCACACTCTATCTGGAAATCTGTATATGAAGACATCTAGTGGCTGAATGATATATTGCAAGTAAACATACATTATCACAAGGGTCAGGTGGCTCTGAAAGAGGAAAGAAAGCTCAGGAGATTGGCAGTCCACATGTAGGAGTATGTGGCAAATGTTGATTATCCCTTGAAGACTACTCACCTGTGTTTCCTTTATTATTATTTTAACCCATATCTATGTATAAGCCTTATATTGTGCTACATATATCTGTAATAAGTATGTAATTGGCTTCTACTTGAGTATTTCAGTGCTTCTTCAGAGAGCAATTCCACTGGAAAGCTTAATGCTTCCTATATGAAAGGTTGTGGGATTTTTCAATGTTCTGTTCATGTCCCCTTTTTCTTTTCTCATCTAACTCCATATTTGTTTTTCTGTAGAATGCTGCCTGATTTGGGTGTTGCATTAACCTGACATCTGTTCTGTTTTAGGAGAAACCCGATGCCAGCCCCACATCGCTACAGCTGCGGTCCCAGATTGAAGTAAGCACAATGACTTTAATCATCTATTTTTGTTTTGGATTTTTTTTTTAATTTGATATTTTGCACCAGTTGGGTAAAGCTTGTTGTTCTGTCTGCACTCATGGCAATGTATCTTCCCTTACAGGAATCACTTGGCCTCAGTAGTACTGTGTCAACACCAGAGACTGAAAGAAAGTAAGTTTGGGCTGTTGGGGAGCAGAGGGGTGTTAAGTGAAATTTTTTTTACATGAACCAGCCAATTCATGTTAAACTGACTTAATTTCACATAATTCCAGATGAATGCCCCATTGAAAACAAAACGGACACCTCTTCTTTTTCTCTCTTTTTTTTTCTCTTGGTATCTCTGTGCACATGCATGCAATGTAAATAAAGTTGGCTGACAGTTGTGAGAAGTGTCATCGATTTCCCTGCAAACTAAAATCTACCTTTTTTAAAAATAGCTTTTTGAGTGTGACTAGACGTAAAAGTTCCAAAAACAGAAATAGGAGTTAAACACTGAAACCACTTTCCTCCTCTTGTGAGTTCACGGTTTTGCTACTGTGCTTTTGAAGAAGGTGCCAAGCAAATTGGGCATTTAAAAGCAACTTGAATTTTAGCAGTCCTAATAAAAACCTCTTTGTATGAGCTGTATGGATTTTGGTTTGCTGTCTCTTCCCTCCCCACCCTTCCTGCTGCAATGTGTCTGTATCTGTTTGTTTTCTGTGCCTCCCTGCTTTTATCCCAAGAACTGGAATTCCAACTGCTAAGGGTAATGTGCAGTAGTGCGTGAAAACATCTAGCCCTGTATTTCCAGGGACTTCCAGCTTCTTAGTGAGATACCAACTTGGCTAGTTAAGAAAATGCCCAGGGAGCCCAGTTTCCAATGTATGGTGCTTTAATAGGACGCTTCAGCCCCATATTTGAATGTCGAGTGAGATACTTGTAAGTCAGAATTGGACACTATGGCCTTGTCTCCATTAAGGATATTTTTAAAAAATTTGCCACCGTTGCTCATACTTGTTCAGCTGCATCAGCATGAGCAGTGTTGGGAGCCCTTGTACCAGCTGTTGTCACCATTTTAAGTGCTGTTTCCATTAGTCATGCTCAGAATAGACATTATTTAAAGTGGTGGCAGCCAGTGGCCCATGTGCAGTAGGGCTTCCAATTGTGCAAACACTGGTGCTATCAATTATTGTAGAGACGGCCTCGGTATCCACTATGAGGATATCTCCCTGCCTATCTTCCATTTTATTCTATTATAATTAAACCAAAATGCCACATTTATGAAACTTTGAATAAGTGCAGCGTGGGGGACAAGCTAAGATTTCCTATAATAATAATAATAATAATAAATAATAATTAATTAATTAATTAATTAGTCCAGCCATAGATCTCAAACACTTTACAGAGGAGGTGGTATTATTCCCATTTTATAGATGGGAAAATGGAGGCACAGAGCGGTGGAGTGACTTGTCCAAGGTCACCCAGCAGGCCACTAGCAAGACTGAGAATAAAACACAGATCTTCTGATGTCTAATGTTCTAATCACTGGGATGTACTCCCTTGCAGTAGCTGCTAAACTACAGATACCTTGAATAAAAAGAAAGCAAGACATACATAAATATACTTGGAGTGGTTTTATTCTGAAAAGTGCTTGTTTTGTTTAACTGAAAAAATAATAACTTCACTTCTCAGTTTAAATGGAAAATGCAGATGAATTCTTTGGAAAGTAAAGTATTGCATGAATGAAATCGCACGTGTTGAGAGAGTGTGTGAACTGAAGCACAGAACTGATTTAATCTATCCAAATGTGTGTAAGATTGTCACAGAGGAAGTTTTGCATCAGGGAATTTGCACAGTCATAAAACACTTAACCTGAAGCATGTGGTCCTTCTGTTTGATGTGAGACTGAAAATTGCAAAGAGTACTCCTAGGGGAATTCTGTGCCAAAAAAATAAAAAATTCTGTGCACAATATTTTAAAATTCTGCATAGTTTATTTGCCAAAATAACACAATATAATCATGACAGTTTCAATTATTTTGGTAATTTATTTCAAAATATCTGTCAACCAGTATGTCTGTAACAATACAGATGACCAAAAAGTTCAGGAAATGTTTTTCAACAAATAGAGTCCTTACTGGGAATATTAATACAGAACTTCGAGTAATAAACCATTTGAACTACAGTACAGAAACGTATTTCCCGCACCCCTCAGAAGCAGTGCAAAGGCTTAGGGGAGTCGGGGGTAACGGAGGAGCTGAGGGAGAGTCAAGTAATTGCTGGGAAGGAGCCTGGGAGTGAACTTGGAGGGTTGTTGGGTGTGAATGGGAGAAGTATGGAACAGGTTTTTTTTTTTTTGTTTGTTTGTTTTTTTTTTTTTTTTGGGGGGGGGGGGATTGTTAGAGAGTTAGGTAATCTCCCCCATGCAAACCCTGGCTGACTCCTACCCTCTCTCATTCAGTCTGGCACGTGCCCCTGTCCCCAAGTGTCCCTGCACTCTCCTTCCCCATTCCCTTGTGGTTCTGCACCTCCCTGTTACAATGTAGGCCTACACCCCCACTCAGCAACTCCCTGTTCCCAGGTGTTCTTGCACTACACTCCCATTTAGCCCCACCCCAGTCTGTCCCCCCACTAGCTCATCTGAACCCTAGTGTGTGATCCTCCAGCAGCCCAATGTGCCCCATGCTGTCCACCGCCCCCCCCCATATCCCATGTCTCCTGAACTGGCCACACGGGCAGGGTGCCGTGAGAAATACAGCCTCTTCTCTTCCCCATCTGCACGTAGGGCTTATCTCTGTTCTGGCACCACAGCAGCCCCTAGTAGGCGAAAGGTGTAACTGCAGCACCTCTCCAGCAGAATGTATCTTCTGCGGAGAAAAAAAAATTCTCCGTGGGACATGAATGCTGAGCATGCACAGTGGCACAGAATTCCCCCAGGAGTAAAAGGGGTAACAATCATTTGATGCCAGACTAGAAACACTAGTGGAAAATAGTCATGGTAGAAGTGATTTAAGCCTACATTGTTAGGGTGACAGCTTAATTGATCAATGCTAGTTTCATTCTCCTAGTTGAGTGGCATTGTCTCATCAGTTCAGCACTGTTACATGCAGGTAGAAAGCAGACTACAGAATTCATTGGCAAGAAAATTACGCTCTTCCAGCTGTTTAGTCCATCAAATGATTTTTTTTCTTACTGCCAACAAACTGAATTAGATTCTTCTTCATAATTTTCTACTTAGGCCTCGTGTATCTGAGTTATGTGCTTTCTTTTGTCCTGCCTGCTAGGATGCAGTACTCTGGAGAATGCAGGGAGTTCGTAAGGGTATGTCTATGCTGCAATTAGACACCTGTGGCTGGCCTGTGCCTGCTGACTTGGGGTCACAAAACTTGGGCTAAAAGGCTGTTTAATTGTGGTGTAGATGTTTGGGTTTGACCTGCAGCCCAAGTTCTGGGATTCTCGCAGGGTCCTAGAGCCCAGGCTCCAACCTAAGCCCAAACATCAATACTGTAATTAAACAGCTCCATAGCCCGAGCTCCACAAGCCCAAGTCAGCTGGCCCAGGACAGCCACAGGTTTTTAATTGCAGTGTAGACATATCCTGCTGTACCACTTCTGATGGCTCATCTACACACCAATGCAAACTGCAGCCAGTCAGGAATTTTTCAGTGAAATGTTTTTCATCAGATAATGCCAATTTGTTGAAACTTAATTTTTTTGTGGAAATGTATCAATTTCAATTAAAGGTTTCTCAGGTCCAGGATGGAATTTCTGGTCAGAGACCCAACAGCTTGGTGTTTAGGGCACTCACCTGGGATGTGGGAGACCTAGTTCAGGCTTGATTCAGAACAGAAACTTGAATCTGTTTCTTTCAAATGTTTACCCTAGCCACTGAACTATATAGCAAGTCTCTCGCTCTCTCTCTGACCCAAGACATTTTTATTTACACAGAGTGGAACAGTTCCAACAGAGGAGAGGGAAGGGAGAAAAGAGAAACTGACTCTCACCTAGTGGTGAGGGCACCTGTGTGGGATGTGGGGGACTCAGGTTCAAAACCCTGCTCTGCCTTATTCAGTAACCTAACTACCAGACAATTGCGGGGGGAAGGGTCTCTCTTGTGATGTTTGTTACAATTTTCAAAATATCTTGTTTTCATTCCTGTGTAGAAATAAGTTGGTAATCTCAGTCTAGCTTCTATTGGACAAGGGTCTGCCAGTCACAAAATCCACCCTAATGATTGGCATGAAACTAATAGAAACTTCCTTTTCAGTAGAGAGGCAAGAGGGCTCTGTGGGCCTGGAGACTGAATTACTTCTCATCTCTAGTGATGGTCCCTCCAGAAAGGGGGTGGGGAAGTATAAGCTTCTGTTGCTGCTGTCCATACTGTTCTAGCTCAATGGAGAGAGAGAGAGTAGTAAAATGTGTTTGCCATGGCACTAAAAATGCTCATTCCATTAAACTGGCTGTAACAAGGAAACCAGGAGGCGAGGGGGAGGAAAACTGCAGGGAAAGCATAATCAGAAAAATCCTTATGGTACCAAACAAAGCAGAGAGGTGTCTGAGATTTGTGGGGTTTTGTTGCCTGTATAGCTGGTAATACCCAAGATGTTTAAAAACTGCCTGAAATATGATCAATTAAAAATAGAAAGCAGAGTCACATTTGTTCAAGTCTAGTTCTAAACTTCATGACCAGTTGAGTTTTTCAGATAAGTTGCTTTTATAAATTGAATCAGTTATGCAGTTTTTGTAGGGTTGTAATACTCTGCAAATAACTCAATGGAAAATGATACTCATGAAATGTTTGTGCTTTTTCTTCCATTAATAGTAGCATTTTTCTCCTGTCAGGTTTAATTTCCACACATACATCCTTCAAATTGCAGCATTATTGTCAGATTGAATGTTGGTGTAATATTGTAAAGTCTGAGCTTGCCTCCAGCATAGTGGCATGCCTCTGTATACAACACTGATATTTTTCATTTTGAACAGCAATCCTGACACATTCAGACACAACTGAATTTTGGTTTTGACTAAAAGTATGACCGATATAAGACCAAATATCCAGAAAACACGTTCTTGGTGGCTATTGTTGCTTCTTGGTGCTAGTAATGTGTCAAGCCACGGGTACATCATATGTACTAATAATGCTATTATTTCTCTAAGATGACAACTCCCCAAGGAAGTTTACTCAAGCCAGGGGAATGGGGGAGGGAGGGGAGGAGAGGAGAGGTTGTTCGCCTCGTTGTAAACATGGTGTTTTAAACAATGGAAACCAACATTCTGATTAGCTCCCAGTCCCCATATTTGAGCGGTCAAGACTCTGCATGATGGACTGATGAGCTCTGTGTGTTTGACAGGAAATCCAGGCCAACCCTACTCCCCTTGAACTCATGCTTCTGCATCCTGTCTCTCATCCTGTTTTTAGCAGATCCAGGGATGTTGTAGGGGGAAGTTATTTGTTTTCCCCCTTGGGGAATAGATCTGTTTGCTGTCACTATTCACTGCACTGGCCTTGTTACGTATTTTAAATGTATCCAAGAGCCTTCTGGAAAGGATAGGAGCTAGATGCCAAGGGCAAGAGCACCACATACAGGCAGGACAAGGCACAGTCCCCTGTGTGTAAGTTTATTCTTCCAGTTAGAGGGGTGGGGAAGAAAAAAAAAAAAACTACCGATGGATAAAAATGGGGGTCAATAACTCTGAGTGAAACTCTCACCTCTTTGACATTCTCATCGTGTTCTAAATCTTTGCGTGCAGTGGATGTCCTGAAGTGTCCTATCATGCAACAAATCACTCACTGCTTCTTGAGCGATATTATTCATCAGTACAGCACAACTTCTAACCAAGAAAATGAAGATATGTCATGTTAATGTTGTGATTCACGTTCCCATATCTGTCAGGTTACAGCAAAATGCATTTTAAATATTCTCTGCCAGTTGAGCCTCAGGCTCTAGACCTACGTCACAGTGCAGGAGTCAGGTAGAGGTTGATCTGTCCAGCAGAGGATTCAGGAATGCGTGGATCATGTGCATGCTGCATGATGTAACATTTCTGAGGGGCTTGGCATTCCAGCTTATAGGAGTCCCTGTGCATTCAGCAGCTGTGTCCTTAACTGTGCTTCAGCTGTTCACAAATGTAAAACTTGTGCTGTGTGTGTCTAGTACGTCCCTCTTAAACTGACCTTCTCGCATTTGGAGTCCATGCACTGTGGCCAGCTCTCTGGCCAGTGGAAGGAGGTTTATGGTGTTGTGAATGTTGGGACTGTTTTTTGTGAAAGCTACTTGATTCTTGAGGCATGCAGTGAAGTTATCAAAGAAACCAGAGCAGCAATGACAAAAGCACCCATCTGCAGGCCATGTCTTCCCTTTGGGGGACACTATTAGTTTAATTAATTCTTAAAGGCTGAAGATTTGCTTCCCTGGGTATGCAGAGTTTTCAGCCCAGATGCCATTATGTGGTATAAACTCAAATTCATCTTGGGTATTAAACCTCCAGATCAGTGCAGTGCTGGGAGAGCACTTGGAGTTCAGTGCTGTCTTGTTCCATAGCATTTCCTAGTGGTAATAGCAGTCTTTTAAAACATGCTTTCTTTATACAAAATAACACACAAGACCCAAACTCTGGTCCCTGTGGTACTCTAATCCAGTGGTCTTCGGCAGTAATATTTAGCACTAAGCCTCCTAATCCTCTTCCACTGTAGCATCCAGACTCCAGGCCAAGCCCCAAAAGCAAAAGGGTCATTAAATCAGCACTCTAGGTCACATTCCCATTGTGCTGGCTTAAATTTGGTCAGACTCAATTCTGGCAGCTTGTCACCGTGTCCAGATTAACTGTGGCAGATGACTGTGAACTCATCTGTGATGAAACAGAAGAGCTACGCTGATGGGGATGGGAGAACAACAATAAAACGGAGAACAACAATAAAAAAACCCAAACAAACCCAGGACACCATAGCTGCACGTAATTAAGGATGGAATAAATTCTCACTGTGTAGGTTAGAAATTACAAGGGAAAGATGAGAGAAAGAGAAGCTTATATATGCAGTGCTTGCAAGAATCAAAAGGAGTCAGTGAATGTGTGTACAACCCCATATTAACTTGTTTGAGGCCAGATTCAGTGGAAGCCAAACTATTTGTGCTGCCTGCAAATAGCCTCCCAAAGAGAAACAGAGCAGGAAACTCCCACAATAACACTCACAATAGGAGTGAAAGGCCAGCCAAACGCAGCCAGTGACACGTGACAAGTGCGATCAGTGTGTCTCTGAGCAGCTGGAGGAAGATTTCAATCCTGGTAATTTTGTAAAAGGACGTTTTTCACAGCCGGTCAATGCAGCATGTAATGACCAACATGCTTTGTATATAGAGAAACATCACATTTGTTAGCCTGGGCCTAGCTCACTGCTGTGGAAGTATTTTAGAACTGATGATTATCTGCCTCTTTGCATGGATCCTTCTGTGCATGCTCTTGCAACTTGCTAAACATCACATCCCCTGCCGATGGCAGTGTTCATACTGCACTAGTAGAACCAACATGGCTGGTTCCATGTTGGCTGTAGGGGTGGGGGGGAACAACAAAAATAACAGCTCAGTGTTTGTTTCCACTGAGAAAGTTTTGACCTGCTTAAAGAGCCATTGCTATGGAAACGTAATGAGAAGATAATTGAATGGAAGCTCTTTGCCTTCCATCTCTTTACACTGATGCCAGGAAGGTCAGAACCTTGCAGCCTTGCTTTCCCTTCAGGTCCATGCAAATTTGATAAGAAACTAAAGGCCCATTTTCCTCTTGTATGCCAGCCCTGTTAGATAAATTATCTTGTGTTCAGTCAGTAACAGTTATAAAGATGTCGGTTTTCACACTGATTATGTGACTGGGCCCTATATAATATATACAGATAACCAAATGGCCTTCCAAAGGAACATGCAAAGGCTTTTGTGTTGGTTTATTCAGCAACCCAAATGTCAATAATATTTTTAGATCCAAAATCACATCTTGAACCATCCAGTCCAAAAGGGTTGTAAATAGTTATTGATAAGAGTTAAGAGGGCCAGTATCAATTTATTGAAGATCATAATGGTGTTAGTTTCATTTTTTTGGACTGCAAAATGGACACCTGTGGATTTTATGTCCCATAAATAAGATGTGTCCATGTTTTAAAGCATACTTGCATTTATAACGTTTAAGGTAAAATAAAAGCCAGTCAGAATCACTTCATTCTCTGCTCCTCTGTTATGGTTTGTTTTGAGAATGATGGGCTTTTGAAAGCCAACAGCACATTCATAAAAGCAGCACATGGTGTCATTTGTTTCCCTTTCCAATTCTGTAATAGTCCAGCTCAGGGCTATTTCACATCTCAGGGCACGTATGGACTGTGTCTTGTAAAATCAGCCACTCGCATGCAGCTCCAAGTAGCCACGGTTCGCCGTTTCCAGCCAATGGGAGCTGTGGGAAGCAGCGCAGACCGTAGGGACATGCTGGCTGCCACTTCCCGCAACTCCCATTGGCCGGGAATGGCAAACCACGGCCACTGGGAGCTGCAGACGGCCATGCAAATGTAAACAAACTGTCTGGCGGCGCACCAACAGATTACCCTGACAGGTTGCGAGTGGCCCGTGGGCCACAGGTTGCCCACCACTGCTCTAGGGCTTGAAAAGGAGTGTATGGAATGTGCAAACAGGTAGGTATAGAAATAGCATTACCATCTGCTGCAGTTTAATAACAAGATAAGTCCTGGTGTTACCTTTGGTACAGCTGGTGTTGCCATGGTGTGTCTAAAACTCTATGTACCCAAGACACAGCTCCATTGGAGTATATCGTTTCTGCAAAACAGGTATGTAGCAAACATGTTCTTTGGATCCAATGAATAGCCTTCATTTTTAACCCTATTCTGAGGCAGTTTTTTATTTCTTGTTTCCACATCTCAGGCCCACAAGGTCTTAAAAATAGGCCTAGGAATAGTTTTGAAATTGTGAGATTCACAGATAAAGTTCTGGAAGTTTCTAAACTTCTATCCTACATAGGATTGGAAAATATTTCTATAAGAAGAGCTCTGTGTAAGCTCAAAAGCTTGTTTCTCTCTCCAACAGAAGCTGGTCCAATAAAAGATATTACCTCACCCACCTTGTCTCTCCTCTTTGTGGAATATACTTGGCAATATATCCTTGTCTGAAGCTAGATCCATAGATTTCTCAGGTATATGCTGTGACAGAATACATTTCGTATGGAAGCCTACTAATGAAGTTGTACATCAGAGCACAACAAAACTGAAGGCCTCTCCAGTAGAGTAATGGCATTTGGCTGCCTTTCAGACATGCAGTGCTGAAACTTCTGCCAAGTGTCACTGCATCATTAACTTTCAGTACAAGTTATCAGTCTATGAATGGAAGAACACAAATCACTTTCAGCGCATGTTCACAGAGCTGCAGATTTAACGCAGTAAGGAAGTGTAATTGGCAAATCAAACAGAAACCAACTCTGAGGGCCTATGGAATCTTTCACCATACATGTAAGAAGTGAAACGATTGATGTTTTTATATCCTTGGTAAAAAATAAATAAATAAAAATCAAAGTTGTCTGGGAGAACTTACAGGCAAGTGCCTTGTCTTATTGAACACTCTACTTTTCCATCTTGTAAGACAAGCTGTTAGTATTTTCAAGGTCAGCCCAGAGATGGAAGACTTCGGAATTAGAGAATGCATTAAATGACGATTGGACATGTTTGTCCTTCTACCCAAGTATTATTTCTTTGCTTTGTCTGGTGCCAGGAATTTGCGTCCTAGGACAATACTCAGTATCTTTCCTCCCCCCTCCCCCACTCCCCCCCAAGTCAGAGTTACAAATTAGATGTTGGCCTGCTTGCTGTGGACATCTCCCCTCCGTCACTATATCTAGCCCAGGAACATCCAAAGATTGCTGCTGCTGCAAGGCTTTGGTAGTTGATGTGAAATGAGTTGGTGGGCCACTCCCTAGTGAACAGATGCCAAAACACCAGCACCACACCTGGTACATACTTGCATCCCGGTTGGCAGCTTTGGCAGTGAAGAAGAGGAGTAATATGGATTTGGAGGCTGAACAACCCTCTTGCCACAAGAAATGGTCTCTCTGGCTCAATGCAGAGCTGCCATGGTGGAGCAGCATGGAGAAGCTTTCATGGCTCGGCCTACGGTGTTCCTGTTCTGATAATAAATAGGACTTCGTTTTCCAGGGATGTTTGGCACCTTCCATGAGCAGTGAATTCACTAAAAAAGTATTTGCTGGATGCTGAAGTCCATGCAAAGGCGCAAAAAGGTAACAGGGTTAGTTCTTTCATCATAGAGGCTGAAAGCCAAGTTCTGATGTTGCGCTCATAGAAAGGTCCGTGTGCTTTATGTTTGGGATCAAGGAATGAGGGAGTGATGCTGTTTAGGAAATGCCACTGCCATCATTACATTAGAAATCCATTAGAAATTGAAGTCAATGGGAGTTTTGTCACTGACTTCAGTGAGGCTAGTATTTCATTCAAAATCTGTTCTAAAGGGACTGAAAACTTTCCTCCTGTGCCTGTTATTCAAGCTCTTTCCTGAAAACCAGATATTTGACTGCAAGTGCTGTGAACCGCCTAGGTTATTAATTTTCTCCTTAGAACAGGGGTTCTCAAACTGGGGGTCGGGACCCCTCAGGGGGTCACAAGGTTATTACATGGGTCATGAGCTGTCAGCCTCCACCCCAAATCCCGCTTTTGCCTCTAGCATTTATAATGGTGTTAAACATATAAAAAGTTTTTAATTTATAAGAGGGGTCACACTTAGAGGCTTGGTATGTGAAAGGGGTCACCAGTAAAAAAGTTCGAGACCCACTGCCCTAGAAGTTATCCCATCCAAAAGTAAACTTCATCAGCAAGGATATCAACAAATGCCCCCTTCCACCTGGTGCAGTCCAAATCTGGAATGTGATTGCATCAGCTGGTTTGCCGTTTGTGCCGGATTACATTTCTAATCAGACTGAAGTAGAAAGGAGATGGCATTTCACAGCTCTGCTGTGCCAGCTTCTCTTTGCTCAGATGAATTACTGAATCAAAACTAAACTTCATGCTATCTCATTTTCCCTTTAATGATGTCTTTTCAAATTGATGAGCATGATTTTCATGCTTACAAAATGCTGGCCTGTAATTGCTTGGATTGTTTACATTGTGAATTGGTATGAAACAAAAAAGTTTTCCCTTTGGAGGTTTTCTGAATTGATCAAAAACTCTGTGGTGCCCTCTGCTGGGAACCCAAGAAAATGCAGAAGAGCATGGGGAATTCAGACAAAAATGAAATACAGAAGAACCTCAGAATTGCAAACACTAGAGTTACGAACTGGCCAGTCAACCACACACCTCATTTGGAAAGGACGCAATCAAGCAGCAGCCGACACGCATGCACACACACGCACATGCAAATACTGTACAGTCCCGTGTTAAATGTGAACCGCTTAAAAAGGGGGGGAGGAGTTTAAAGAAAAAGACAAAGTAAGGAAACTGTCTGTGCTTGTTTCATATAAATTAAGATGGGTAAAAGCAGCATTTTTTCTTCTGCATAGTGAAGTTTCAAAGCTGTATTACGTCAATGTTCAGTTGTAAACTTTTGAAAGAACAACCATAACATTTTGTTCAGAGTTACGAACAACCTCCATTCCCAAGGTGTTTGTAATTCTGAGGCTCTACTGTAAGCAGAAACAACGAGGAGTACTTGTGGCACCTTAGAGACTAACACATTTATTTGGGCATAAGCTTTTGTGGGCTAAAACCCACTTCATCAGATGCACGGAGTGGAAAATTGAGTAGGAAGATGTATATGCATAGTACATGAAAAGATGGGGGGTTGCAAACCCATGAAAGCTTATGCCCAAATAAATTTTAGTCTCTAAGGTGCCACAAGGACTCCTTGTTGTTTTTGCTGATACAGACTAACACGGCTACCACTCTGAATGCTGTAAGTAGAGTATACCATGTACTGTATACAAGACTTGGTTTGTAAAAATGGTGTGGAGGGGATTGGTTTTGTGTTTTTTTTCATAGATGGAAATATGCGTGTTTTTATTTGCATAGGTACAACATAGGCATTGTATTATGAGGCATTATTGTCTAGTATAATGTAATAGAGCACTATGCACACATAATCACACTAATAATGGCCTGCACTGAGTGTGTGATCCAAAGGCCATTGAAGCCAACAGAAATATTTTCATTGATCTAAATGGGCTTTGCTTCAGACTCCTAGACAGATTTTCATCTGAAGATTTCAAAGAACTTTGCAAAGTTCAGTAACTATTATTCATGGACTTAAAAACGGAGCAAATGAGTTACTTATCACTTTGGCTGATATTCTTACATAATATGGGCTAAAAATAAGTCCTTTTAGCTGGATTTTGAGTGAGGAAATAATAGTAAAGCACATGATGGGAGTCAGGAGAGTGACTGATAATCAGCTCTGCCGCAGACATCCTGTCTGATCTGAGGCAAGGCACTTAGCTTTTCCGTCTGTAAAGTTAGGGAAATGACAGTTCCCTCTCTCACAATGGTATGATGAGGGTTTAATTAATGAGTACAGTAAAAGCTGTGTTATTCGGCTCTGTACCAACTGGAAAGCTCTCTAAACCAGCATTTCTAATCTTCATAGAAAGGCCAGTGTATAGTCCGGTTGGTGCAGGGCCGACAGGCTCCCTACCTGGCTCCGCATGGCTCCCCGCAAGCGGCAACCTGTCCTGGCTGCTCCTAGGCTGAGGTGCAGCAGGCGGCTCTGTGCGCTGCCTCCACCCAGGCGCTGCCCCTGCAGCCAGGGCCGGCTTTCGGCCGATTCCACCGATTCCCCGGAATCGGGCCCCGCGCTAAGAGGGCTCCGTGCCTGCACCTAAGAGGGCCCCGCGCCGTAGGCGCCTTTTAAAATTTTAAAATTTTTTTACTCACCCGGCGGCGGGGGGTCTGCTCCAGGTCTTCAGCGGCACTTCGGTGGGGGGGGGGTCCTTCAGTGCCGCAGAAGACCCAGAGCGGACCGCTGGGTATTTGAATTGGGCCTCACAAGTCCTAAAGCCAGCCCTGCCTGCAGCTCCCATTGGCGGTCATTCCCGGCCAATGGGAGCTGCAGAGCCAGTGCTCGGGGTGGGGCGGGAGCAGCGTGCAGAGCCTCCATGGCCGTTCCTCCACCTTTATTATATAGAAGAAGAAAAATATGTGAATCAGGGATCCTTATGATCCCTTAGATGTAATTCTGGGGTTTAACGAAAGGTAGATTGTGCCAAACCAACCTGATCTCCTTCTTTGAGAAAGTAACAGATTTTTTAGATAAAGGAAATGCAGTGGATCTAATATACCTCGATTTCAGTAAAGCGTTTGAGGAATTATTGGTTAAATTGGAAAAGATGGGGATCAATATGAAAATCCAGAGGGTGGATAAAGAACTGGTTAAAGGGGAGACTGCAGCGGGTCGTACTGAAAGGTGAACTGTCAGGTTGGAGGGAGGTTACCAGTGGAGTTCCTCAAGGTTCAATTTTGGGTCTGATTTTATTTTATTTAATCTATTCATTACTGACCTCGGAACCAAATGTAGGAGTGGGCTGATAAAGTTTGCGGATGACACAAAGTTGGGAGGTATTGCCAATTCGGAGAAGGATCGGGATATCCTGCCGGGAGATTTGGATGACCTTGTAAACTGGAGTAATAGTAATAGGATGAAATTTAATAGTGAGAAGTGTAAGGTTATGCATTTAGGGATGACTAACAAGAATTTTAGTTATAAGCTGGGGACGCATCAGTTGGAAGTAACGGAAGAGGAGAAGGACCTCGGAGTCCTGGTTGATCGCAGGATGACTGAGTCGGCAATGTGACGTGGCCGTGAAAAAAGCTAATGCGGTCTTGGGATGCATTAGGCAAGGCATTTATAGTAGGGATAAGGAGGTGCTGGTTCCGTTATACAAGGCACTGGTGAGACCTCATTTGGAGTACTATGTGCAGTTCTGGTCTCCCATGTTTAAAAAGGATGAAATCAAACTGGAACGGGTACAAAGAAGGGCCACTAGGATGATCCGAGGAATGGAAAATCTGTCGTATGAAAGGAGACTCGAGGAGCTCGGTTTGTTTACCTTAACCAAAAGAAGGCTGAGGGGGGATATGATTGCTCTCTTTAAATATATCAGAGGGATAAATACCAGGGAGGGAGAGGAATTATTTCAGCTCAGTACTAATGTGGACACGAGAACAAATGGATATAAACTGGCCGTCGGGAAGTTTAAGCTTGAAATTAGACGAAGGTTTCTAACCATCAGAGGGCTGAAATTTTGGAACAGCCTTACGAGGGAAACAGTGGGGGTGAAAGACCTCTCTGGCTTTAAGATTAAGCTTGATAAGTTTATGGAGGGGATGGTTTGATGGGATAAAGTGATTTTAGTCAATAGTTCAATAATGTGCCATCGCTGGTAATTAGTAACAATGGTCAATGATGGGATATTAAAAGTTACTACAGAGAACTTTTTCCAGAGGATCTGGCTAGAGAATCTTGCCCGCATGCTCGGGTTCAGCTGATCGCCATATTTGGTGTCGGGAAGGAATTTTCCTCCAGGGTAGATTGGCAGAGGCCCTGGAGGTTTTTCGCCTTCCTCCGCAGCATGGGGCAGGGGTCGCTTGCTGGAGGATTCTCAGCGATTTGAAGTCTTTAAATCATGATTTGGGGACTTCAACAGCTGAGTCAAGGGAGAGAATTATTCCTGGAGTGGGTGGGTCAGCTTTTGTGGCCCGCATCATGCAGGAGGTCAGACTAGATGATCATAATGGTCCCTTCTGACCTTAGAGTCTATGAGTCTGAATCTATATTTGTCTGTCTTGGTCAAAAAACTTGTTTCAAGGTTTTCAGAGAGGAACTGAGTTCATGTGGTCAAAATACTGCGATTAGAGCTGAGAGGCTGTTTGTAAATAGCTACATTTAGAAGAAAAAGAAGGGAAAACATTTGCTGATGCATTTGCTTGAAACCACAATTTACTGTAATCAGATAGCTCCCAGGAGATGTGAGAACTCTGCAATAATTAGTCCATTTCTCTTTTGTGTTCTAGGCTTTCCCTTCATAAATCAAGTTCTGAAGAAAGCTCTGTAGGTCAGTATGTTTCATTTCATGTTTCCCTCTGTTTAATTCTTACATCTCTTTAAGTTTTGTGTATGTTGGGTGAGATTATCTGAAGAGCTGAATACCGACAATCCTAACTGAAGTTTGTGGAAGGGGGGGGGGGGGGCGGGCGCGGAGGGTACACCTTTGAAAATGAGGTGCAGCATCTACAAGTGGCAGACAGATCCAGTCCAGCTAATATTGTCATTTTGTAAATATGCAACTCATGAGTTGCAAATCCTAGAATGTTAGATCATTGTTGGTTTGTCTATTTGCCTTGTTCAAGCCACCTCCCACACTAACTTTCAAATCATTAGGCATAATTTGCCAGCCTCTCTCCCTTAATTTTTGAGATACTTTGTGTTGTTTTTAAATGGTGTATTTGTATTTCAAAGTTTATTTTTCAGACTGCCCTCTCGTACTTAGCTCCTGGAACTAGCTCTGGTACTCATTAGCTAGAGTTATAAAATCCTGAGGTTTTTGCTGAGGGTATTTGGTTTTTATTCCTTCTAAGGCTACCTGCACCTGATTTAAACTGAGAAAACTAGAACACAAATAAATGGCAGGAGTCACAGATGTAGTTAATGGTCTCATAGCATTTCTCATGCAGATCAGCAAAGGGAATATATAATAAAATAACATTCCTTATCTGAGTTGGGGTTTAGTCTAAAATAATTGTGCCTTAACTAAAGAGAATAAGAAACAAAATGCTGCAAAAATACAGCAAGGCTTAACATGAACAGTTAAAATGTCAACAAGAACACAAAAGGGTCTGTGTTTTATAATTCAAAAAATGCCTCTTGGTAACTTATCTCAATCCTCCACAACCATCTTTGATGCCAAAGAACGTACGTTTGTTTTAGATAGCTAGATTAGCACAATTCTTGTACAGATCAAATTCAGAAAATGAGAAAAATTGGGAAATTTTTCTTTCTTGGTAAAGTTACATGCTGAAGTTTTCAAAGAGGAAAATCTAATTTTCGTATTAACGTTCCTGTCCTGTACATTTTTCTTAAGGGAAAGCGGACTGGAAAAAGAAGAATAAGTATTTTTGGCAGAATTTCCGAAAGAATCAGAAAGGAATAATGAGACAGACTTCGAAAGGTAAAACCTTTACAGACACAGTGACGCACTGCACTAAAAATGAGTCTCTGTAGCTCCTTAAAGTCTAAGAAACAAGAATCACAAAACAGAAACTAAAACATTATAGTAACTTGGCAAATAGGGATCTATGTAGGTCTAATATGCTAGATAAATATGATCAGATGTGGTCCATTGTGACTTTAGCTCAGGGGTGGGCAAACTTTTTGGCCTGAGGGCCACATCTGGATATGGAAATTGTATGGTGGGCCATGAATGCTCACAAAATTGGAGGTTGGGCTGCGGGAGGAGGTAAGGGCTCTGGTTGGGGGTGGGAGCTCCGGGATGGGGCCAGAAATGAGGAGTGCAGGCTCCGGCTGGGGGTGCGGGCTCTGGGGTGGGGCTGGGGAATGAGAGGTTTGGGGTGCAGGAGGGTGCTGTAGTCTGGGATTGAGGGGTTCAGAGGGCAGGAGAGGGATCAGGGCTGGGACAGGGGGTTGGGGCATGGGGAGAGGCTTAGGCTCCAAGTGGCACTTACTCAAACGGCTCCCGGAAACAGCAGCATGTCCCCCCCGTCCGGCTCCTATGCAGAGGTGCAGCCAGGTGGCTCTGCACCCTGCCCCGTCCACAGGCCCCACCCCTGCAGCTCCCCTTGGAACACCAGAGGTGGCCATTGGAGTGCATAGGAGCTGGAGCGGGGCCATGCCGCAGCTTCCGGGAGCCGCATAGTGCAGCCCCCAACCCTGCGCCCCAGCTGGAGCAGTGCAAGCCCCAGACCCGGCTCGTGGGCCGGCTTAAAATGGCTCATGGGCCGTAGTTTGCCCACCCCTGCTTTAGCTGCATTCAAAGGATGAGTTATCCGCTGTATTCTGTTAGGCCTCAATCCTGCAAGGTTCTGGGTGGCCTGTTAAAGTCAATGGGAGATAAGAGTGCTCTGTTAGTGGAAGATGTATGTCTAGATGCCCTAGAATAATATGAAAATATCAGTGTGAAATCCTGGGGAATGGGAAAGGCATGTCTTCAAATATAACATCTGATCCCCTTTTTTTTGCCAAAAGGCTGTGCTTTGATGCTTCTTGATCTCTTATTTGCTCACTTTGGCCTAACCCAGCTGATTTGAGGGAGGTTGTGGCAAGTCACAATTTGGAGGCTCAGAATGTTTCTACCATTGCAAATAGAGAGAGAGATTTTCAATTGAAGCTGGGTTGAAAAAAGCTGTACGTTTAAGCTAGGTTGCATCTGGCACGTAACTAGGAGGGCTAAAGATACTTTGTATTTATTGGCTACACTTGCTATGATTTATTCTTATGGCAGACATGTTTGTTTAAGGAATAGTTAGCAAGAGACTCCACCCTGCTTTGGCTCTGCAGTATCTTCTCCAATTTGCTTTAAGGCTGAGCTCAGCATGGGTCTGCATAGTGCCCGTTTGCAAGCAGAAAAAGGGATGAAAGTATTTGCCTGCAAATGAAAACACATAAGATGAATCCACCAGTTAGGTTATCGGGGCTCCTTCCCCAGTTCTGCTCCAAGTGGACACTGAGCGTAGCTCTGTACTGTCGTAGAGTCACACAGGTGCAGTGATGCTGTAGCGCAAACGTGGAGAGCGGGAAGGTGCTTGCAAACGCACTCTCTCCTGGTTGGATCACTCTGTTGCAGGTAGATGCCTCCCCAAACCGCTGAACAGGCACAGTGAATGTGGTGAAAGTTTGTTAAAGATGACAGGACTCTGATTAGGATGTAAAAAAATGTCTTTAGAAGTGACTTATCAAGGCAGGTTGCTCCCTTTACTGCTCTGGCCACTTTCAAATGTGATCCCAATCAGTGGTATGTATACACCTATACACATTATGATTTTGGCTGCATCTGCTTTCTTCTTACCAAACTCTGCTGATTTCAGCACACACAGTAGGACGTTTATTGTAGGCGAGGGGCACCGATCTCCATCACTGTGGAGGAATAAGGCTGCCCTCTTTCCTGTATTTTCCAGTGGAACAAAACTGGCAACCTGCATGTACATCGCTGTGTTGTTATGCTGCGTCCCTCTGCCTGATACAGTATCAGTCACAAAGTTGTGACAACCGCAGTTTTCCCCTACACAGATCAAATTGTGGCGTATGGGGAGGGTTCATCCAGTCTAGCCTGACCCAGTTGGGAACTGGGTTCTAGAACTGAAGCAGTATCGCCAATGCTTGTTTCCAAACACTTGCCTTTCGGTGCTGAGTCGTTTTATATGTGTGTTGCATCTCTTCCTTTCTTCTTCAGGAGAGGATGTTGGTTATGTGGCAAGTGAGATCACAATGAGCGATGAGGAACGGATCCAGCTGATGATGATGGTGAAAGAGAAGATGATCACCATTGAGGAAGCACTTGCTAGGGTATGAGATGCATATAGTTACCCATGATTCGTTCTATCCCAGTTTCCTCTGGGGAGGATGCCCTGTATCCTGTTATCTGTTGGCCCTAGCAGGGTGTTTTTCTGAATAGTGGAGTGTTGTGCAAAGAACAAAGTGGTGGTCCATAGTATCTCTGAGGAGTCTGATAGTGCTGGCACTTTATCATAAGGTCACGAGGCTGACTCCACAGTAAAGGCTGAGGTTGCACTTTCAAACTAAACGCTTATTTTCAAACACTTCTAACTTTGTTCAAGAAACAAGTATCCTTTTTGATACAAAATTTCTTATGCTTTCAAGCCCAACATATATGTAGTTCTGAATGAGGACCAGTGCCTTAGTCATGTTTGGAAAAGAATTAGGCAGAGATATCAGTTACAATACTAAATGCCAAGCATGCATAGCACAGTCAATTTCACTAACTTCAGAAAAATACCCCAGGCTGTAAAATGCACCAGTCTGAGACATTCAAAGGTTTGGGTTTATGACTGTGCCCATTAAGAGAAGGAAAATATGATGAATAGTTTGGACTCTGAAGTCTTACTGAACATCATAAAACAATTCTGTGTAACCCCTAAAGAGGGTAGACCCTTGATGCATGTGATGAAAGCTAATCACGTGACTGCAAGTAATTGAGTCATCATTGTTTTCCTTATCCTAACTTCCATCACAGCCACATCATTCACTATCCTTTCTCATTGTGTAGTGTCAAATTCAGGTCTGACCTACACCTAAAACTTCCATAGATCTAGCTCTGCCTGTTGAGGGGGTGGATTTACTACGGTGAAAGAAAAAACATCTTCCATCACTGACAAGTGTCTACACTACAGCATAGCTGCAGCTGTGCCACTGTAGCGCTTGTAGTGTAGATACACCAGCAAATTGTGATTCCCTTGTGCCAGGGATATCTTGAATTTTATTTGCCTGTGAGGGACTCTGTGCATTCATAGCAATGTATAAATAATAATATAGACTCTGCAGTGTTTTATAAAATAATAAAACAAATAGTTTTATCATATGCTAAATGGAGACAGAGTAGATGTATCAGTGCATCTTTAAATAAATATATTCCAAGTATCACTCACATGAAGTCAGAATATTTCAAAAGCATTCAGGCTGTCTGAGCTAAGGGAGCTTGTTATCTATGTCAGAGGACAGCCTGCACCTGTTCAGCGCACATTTCTGCAAGCCCTTTTCCTGTTGAAGTTCCCCCATCTGCGTACTGACCAAGCCCAGTGTTGGTTAGTTTTTAATACCACATTCAGGCTAGCACTGTAAATAGCCATCTTACATCTTGCTTCAATTGATTCCTCACAACTAAGCATAAGATTTCATCTGATGTTCCCTCACCACCGTACCTTTCTGTATTGCACATTGTCCATGTCAGGCTTTGCAGTTTTTATCTGTTCTTGCTAGAATGTGCTTATTCATTAGCTGTTGTCATGCTGCTCAGGGCTACGCATACACTTTGATCTGGGAGTGTAATTCCCAGCTCAGGAAGACATACCTGCACCAGCTCTGATCCAGATAGCCCATAAAAATAGAGTATAGCCAGGGCAGCATGACAGCGAGAGGGGCTAGCCACTGGGCTCTGCTCTATTTTTAGTGTGCCAGCTCAATCAGAGCTAGCATGGGTATGTCTCCTAGAGCAGGAATTTTCCATTTTTGTTCTTAGACAAAAGATGATTTGTTTTGTTCAAGTTTCATGAAAATCTGTTCAGCCATTTTGGGGGACTTGCCGTTAAAATTAAGACAGATGCTTTTTTTCACAAAACGCACTGGCTCACATGAACTTTCCTTTGCGATTTATTTTTTTAAGATGTAAAATCCCAATAAATATAATATATATGTTAGTTAGTATGTACTAAGGTTGACATTTGCATAAGAGCCAAGAAATTCAGTGTTCAGATAGCCACAGCAATAACATTGTCCCTTTGTGCAAATACGTGATCACACAACATACATACTGTAACACCAAGTATTATGTATGTGCAGCTTAGGTTATGGAAAAAGGTGGAGTTTAAGCATAAAATGGTGCTCATTTACATTCTGTTTATTTACACATACTTCCTTGAGTTAGAGTGGCAAAAAAGATGAAGATCCTTTATTTTATATTGTATGTATGCAGTGTTGTAGCCATGTTAATCCCAGGACATTAGAGAGACAAGGTAGGTGAGGTAATATCTGTTATTGGATCAACTTCTGTTAGTGAGAGAGACACAAGGTTTTGAGCTTACATAGAGCTCTTCTTCAGGTCTGGGAATGGTACCCAGAGTGTCACAGATAAATACAAGGGTGCACTGGAACCTGCCATAACCACTGATGCAAAAGCTACAGACATCTCTCCACTGCTATGATGATCAATATCCCCTGCAACACAATGGGTCTTACACATGCCTATCACAGCATGTGGTGTACCTCATCCAGTGCACTGATTGCTCCCATCAGGCATTGCAAAAACTTCCCAAAAGGCTGGATGGTGGTGAGTTGCACAGTGGGATACCTACCCATGGTGCACTGCACTCTGCATCAATACAAGCACTCCTGGGGAGTACACGCACCACCAACACAATGAGCCAAGTATTCACACCCACCGGTGATATACTAACGGCAGCAGCTGTATGTTGACGTAACATAGGTCGACATAACTTTGTAGAGTAGACATAGCCTCGACACTCTGGTTACCTTCCCCAGACCTTAAAAAGAGCTCTGTGAAGCTCCAACGCTTGTCACTTTTTCACCAGCAGAAGTTGGTCCAGTAAAAGATATTACCTCCGCTACCTTCTCTTTTATATTGTATGTTGTTTGGTGAATAGTATGCCCCATTCGCTAACATGTATGAAATCATATAATAAAAAACATTACGATTCCTAGTGTAACCTTAACACTAAGAAATTTCTCATTTTCTCTGCAATTAATTCTTTACCTTTGCATTGTTTTTTGTGTGTAATAATAAAGTGTAATATGCATTATGCTTGTAGTTGCACTTCTTCCCTCTAGTGGCCTGAATTACTATCAATAAAATGTACATCAGTGATTTTATCTTGTTTCCCTTAACAAATTTAGGTCTTGATCCAAAACCCCTTCAAGTCAATGACAGTCTTTCCACTGATGTCAATGGGCTTTAATCAGAAATGTAAACCAGGAACTGAGAATGTTTGGGACCTAATTTTCAAACCTGAATTTTGATGGCTACATGCTTATATGCATCCATTGTGTCTGCAAATGCCACACTTGTGCACACAAATAGTTACTGAAATATGCAACTTCCAAATGTGCTAGGGGACCATTCTCATGTTGCAAGCACAATAGATGCAAGCAAAATGCTTGTGTCCAACTTCAGTGTCCTCCTTGACAATTTGACCCATTAGGAGTTGGTTCTTTTCTGTGTATTATACTTTTTATTATAAAACCATAAAGATAATCATTAGTTTTAAATTTAAAAGAGCTGAATCTCAGACTTCCATCCCTAGATCACTTTCTTTGTAAGGGAGGTACAAAGACTACCTTGAGTTAACCTATGCAGTGCAAAGTGTTTCTTTAACAAGGAATGTGTAATTTGCATCTTGGGAGCCACAATTCATTAGTTAAAATATACAGTGTTTCCAGATCACTTCCTCGTTTTGATTAGTGTCATTACCTCAAAACTTTTTTTCCATTCTAATGTAATTAGAGGATTAAAAACGAGAAATGCACTGCAGAAGTTCTGTTTTTCCCATCTTTACAACAGTATGAACAGAAACTAAAAGTGACTATTTTTGTTGCTGAACATTGGGTTTATGCAGATCTCATAGTTCAGTATCCATCAGAAATATAACATTTCTTTGTTCTTTCATTTCAGCTGAAGGAATATGAGGCCCAGCACAGGCAGTCAGGCATCATAGACTCTACAGATTGGCCTGATGGCTCGTACCCAACATTTGACGGGTCATCCAATTGTAATGTGAGTACCTGTCTCTATTATATCACTACCCTAACGCTACAAAACCTTTTATTGATATCCAAAAATAGCCCAACTCACCAGAATGATTTATTCAACATCGTCTTTTTGTGTCATGGGATACAATGCTTCTGTCATCTCACCATCAGGAGGTCTTCAGTATTGATTGAAAATCCTCAATGTCCAAAGTCTTAAGCAAGGATTGAAAATAACTCTCTAAATATCTTCTTTTTTTGCATCCAGCTCTTCATCACTTACCATTCAAAACAAACACTACATAGGCAAAATACCCACCTGCTATAGAGAAAAATTGTTTAGAACCTTCTTAGGCAATAGGACCTCTTTATCAAACAAAGTCAACCTCCTCAACTGATGTGAATCAGTCTAGTTCCATAGACTTCCATAGAGCTCGCTGATTTACACTAGCTGAGGATCTGGCTATGACCTGAGTCCCCACTGTTTTCCATTCAAACAGCTCCAACCATCCATTTGCTAACTTCCAGCCCAGAATGTTTGCAATTTATGCCAGACCCATAAACACTAAAAGAGTTTTCCTGCCTTTTTTTTTTTTTTTTTTTTTTACATCTGAGTTATGTAGATAATGACTTTCCTTGTTTGTATGGACATCAGATAGCCTGTGTCACACAATATTGAGTAAATTAATATTTGGAAGGAAGAAATCATCATTTTTGTAGAGTTGTCTACTCCCATCTGTTTATCTAATTGAAAGTTCATAGATAAATCGTATGCCCAAACACATTTGGCAGTCCTATTCAAACTCTTTGTATCCCACATAATTAAATCATAGACCCTTGAGACTTTTTTAAAACCATGAATGGAATCTTTTAGTAAACACAGTGGGAGGTTGGCTTCTCATTGTTAGTTGCTCAGAGAAATGCTGTGTCTTCTTATTTGGAGATTTAAAAAAGGGGAACACAAAAATGGGGAAGCTAGTTAAACAGAAATTAAAAGATATAGTCCAAAAGTGAAATGCCTGTAAGTAGCATGGAAACTGTTTAAAAACACTGTAACACAGGTTAAAATGAAATGTATACCCCAAATAAAAAAAAATAGTAAGAGGGCCAAAAAAATGCCATCATGGCTGAAAAACAAAGTAAAAGGAGTGGTTAGAGGCAAAAAAGCATCCTTTAAACATTGGAAGTTAAATCCTACTGATAAAAATAGAAAGGAGCGTAAACTCTGGCAAGTAGAGTGCAAAAGTATAATTAGGCTGGTGAAAAAGAATTTGAAGAGCAACTAGCCAAAGACTCAAAAACAAACATCAAGAAGCAGGAAGCCTGCTAAACAATCAGTGAGGCCATTGGACAATTGAGATGTTAAAGGAGCACTCAAGGAAGACAAGGCCATTGCAGGCAAACTAAATGAATTCTTTGCTTGTCTTCACTGAAAAGAATGTGAGGGAGATTCCCACACCTGAGCCATTCTTTTTAGGTGACCACCCCGCTACACACCCTCCCTCTTTAAGAAAGCTGACGGCGGGGGGGGGCTCCCTATTGCCCCAGCTTCCCTCGCAGCTGGGCTCACAGGGAATCCTGCTGCTGCCGCAGGCTCTCCACTGTCTGGAACAACCTACTTCCCTCTTGAAGGGTTTGGGTGCACTGTAGCCTGCTCGGCTCCCATGTGGGTCTCCCTCCCTGTCTGGGTCTCCATCATGGCCTTCTCACCCTCGCGTAGATTCCCCTTCTGCTCTGGGGCCTGTCTGCCCCAGACCCTCTCCCTTCTGAGGCCTTGGTCTTCACCGCCCTCAGCCCTCTTATAGGGCCAGCTGTGGCCTGACTGGGGCGAGGCCCTACCTGTGGCTGCTTCCCCCAATCAGCCTTTCTTTTCCCAGCTGTAGCCCTCTCCAGAGCTGTTTTAAGCCCTTCAAGGCATGATCGGGGTGATCACCCTGCTACAGGGTGTCAACATATTTGTGGACAAGGATGTTTTGGTTTATACAGTGTACTTTGTCAAAGGCTTTCTGAAAGTCTAGGTCCCTCACAAAAGGCTCTTAAGCAAAGTAAGCAGCCATGGGATAACAAGGAATGTCCTTTCATGGATCAATAACTGGTTAAAAGACAAATCAAAGGTAGGAATAAATGGTCAGTTTTCAGAATGGAGAGAAGAAAATAGTGGTGTCCGACAGGAGTCTGTGGAATCAGTGCCGTTCAACATATTCATAAATGATATGGGAAAAGGGGTAAACCCTTTGCAGATGATACAAAATTACTCAAGATAGTTAAGTCTAAAGCAGACTGTGAAGAGTTCAAACTGATCTCACTAAACTGGGTGACTGGGTAACAAAATGGCAGATGAGATTCAATGTTGATAAATGCAAAGTAATGCACATTGGAAAACATAATTCCAAGTATCCAAACAAAATGATGGGGTCTAAATTAGCTGTTACCACTCAAGAAAAAGATCTTGGAGTCATTGTGAATAGTTTTGAACTATTGTGTAGCAACAGTCAAAAAAGCTAACAGAATATTAGGAACCATTAGGAAAGGGAAAGATAAGAAGACATAAAATATCATAATGCCTTTGTATAAATCCATGGTATGCCCACACCTTGAATACTGTGTACAGTTCTTGTCACCTCATCTCAAAAAAAAAAAAGTTAGAATTGGAAAAGGTAGAGAGAAGGGCAACAAAAAAGATTAGTGGTATGGAACAGCTTCTATATTAAAAGAGATAAAGAAGGACCTGCCGAAAAGGTCCTAGGGGTTACAGTGGATGAGAAACTGGATATGAGTCAACAATGTGCCCTTGTTGCCAAGAAGGCTAATGGCATTTTGGGCTGTATAAGTAGGAGCATTGCCAGCAGATGGAGGGACATGATCATTCCCCTCTATTCGGCATTGGTGAGGCCTCATCTGGAGTAGTGTGTCCAGTTTTGGGCCCCACACTACAAGAAGGGTGTAGAAAAATTGGAAAGAGTCCAGCGGATGGCAACAAAAATGATTCCAGGGCTGGAGCACATGACTTATGCTGAGGGAACTGGGATTATTTAGTCTGCAGAAGAGAAGAATGAGAGGGATTTGATAGCTGCTTTCAACTACCTAAAAGGGGGTTCCAAAGAGGATGGATCTAGATTGTTCTCAGTGGTAGCAGATGACAGAACAAGGAGTAATGGTCTTAAGTTGCAGTGGGGGAGGTTTAGGTTGGATATTAGGAAGAACTTTTTCACTAGGAGGGTGGTGAAGCACTGGAATGGGTTACCTAGGGAAGTGGTGGAATCTCCTTTCTTAGAGGTTTTTAAGGTTAGGCTTGACAAAGCCCTGGCTGGGATGATTTAGTTGGGGATTGGTCCTGCTTTGAGCAGGGGGTTGGACTAGATGACCTCCTGAGGTCCCTTCCAACCCTGATATTCTATGATTCTAAGACTGGGACTTTTCATTTTGGAAAAGAGATGACCAGAAGAGAATATGATAGAGGTTTATAAAAATCTTAACTGGTGTGGAGAAAGTGAAGAATAAGGAAGCGTTGTTTATTCCTTCACATAACACAAGAACCAGGGGTGACGCAATTAAATTAATAGGCAGCAGGTTTAAAACAAACAAAAGGAAGTACTCCTTCACAGAATGCACAGTCAACCTGTGAAACTTGTTGCCAAAACTATAACAAGGTTCGAAAAAGAACTAGGCAAATTCATGGAGGATTAGCCAAGATGGTCACTAGCCTCTGTTTGCCAGACCCTCGGAGTGGATGAATAGCTTGATTGCCTGTTCTGTTCGTTCCCTCTGAAGCATCTGGCATTAGTCACTGTCACAAGACAGGATCTTTGGCTAGATGGACCATGGGTCTGACCCAATATGACCATGATGTTCTTACGTAAAAATATTTTTACTAGAGCAATATTTGCTTTTAAGTATTCTAAAAACTGAAAGATTCTCATCTTCAACTAGATGGGATCAGGGGAATGATAATCCTTGTTCTCTCCCTGGTATGGCAAATTTATCTGAAAACTGTGGGGCAAATTGCTCTATGTTTCTGGTAGATCATCTTCCAAGCCGGTTTTGTGTCCAGCTGAGGAAGTCTATCTTGATATTTCTTTGCTTTGTATTTACAGAGCAAGTAAGTCAGTATATCAGATGGAGGTATATTTCCACCTCTCCCTTCCTTTTTATTCCCCAGGCATAGCTCCAATAGAAGGGTTATTAACAGTCATTCTTGCCTTGTGGCATCTCAAGAGGGTGAAAGAGGCTGAAATGTTACCATTTATAGTAGGAAATATGAGTTAGATTAGCTGGCTCTGTGTCCCTGGACAACGAGTCAAATTAAGCAAGGCCATGGGTTTAAATGTCTCTTTTGGGTCTCTTATTCCCAGACCCCAAAATATAAGCTTCCTATAAGATAACATAAATTCTGAACAAAAGTAAAACTGTCCCTTCCAGGCTCTGTGGCTGGCAGACTATACTTACAGCGCTCATATAACAAAGTCTGAATTGGTTTTTATTGAGGTTTGTGGCAGTCACATACATCGTCCATAACATAGCTGTCTCAGAAACTCCCTTTTCCTTTGATCCAAACTCAGCAGGGGTCTCAATTCCAAAAGCTCTCCCTTCTTAGATCCTTCAACACTGGGTGTTCCTTCGGAGAAGTCACTGGGGTCGGACATTCCTTTGAAGGTACAACTTGACTATGATAGTCCCAATGTTTTCTCCCTAATGGAGTGACCTAGCAACTTTCCCCCAAAACTGGATTCATTGTCTTTCTCTACGTTGAGAGCAGAGACATCTGCTACAGCTCTGTGTGTCATTGGTAGGTTTTAACCATCTTCCTGCTAAGTTCTGTGTGGGCCCATGTAGCCCATTTCAAAACGCCTCTGAAGATTTTTGCCCATTCTTTAATTCCCCCCCTCCCCCAAGTGAATGCAGTGCTAGTGAAAGGCACCAATCAGGCTCTTTAATGAGTTTTAGTTAAATACTGGATAGGCTACCAAGGGAGGTTGTGAAATTCCTGTCACTGGAGGTGGTTTACTTGGTCCTGCCTCAGTGCAGGGGGCTGAACTAGATGACCTCTTGAGATCTCTTCCAGCCCTACATTTCAATGAGGCCACCCCTTTCATCGGCCAAAAAGAAACTAGGGTAAAATGAGGTCAAAGGCATGGGGTTGTGATCAGCGTCAAATGTGAAAGAGATTGCAAGTTGGGAAAATCAAGTAAAGAACACCAGAGTGAAAAATGTCAGATTGATAGGTCTGGAGACAAGTTTTCTATGCAGAAGTAGAGTAGACAGCAGTGATGCATGCTTCTCCAGACTGCTTTGCCAATGGGCCTCTGTTCTGATCTAGAAGGAGCACCTTCAGTTCAGTTTCCATGCTCATTCAATGCCTATTAGGATGACAACTGATTGCTTTTGTGGTGATGTTTTTTTGATTTGGACTCTGATCTACTAGGGACTAAACTGATTCCACCAAACTCATTTAACATAGACCATCAAGCAGAGGAATTTTTAATATATTAGAATCCTTCTTTAAAAAGCCCTAACTTTTCACAACAGGGATGAAACCTCAGGATATGATTCTTAGTGAGTCACTGAAATTGGAATTTCTGGTTTTTATTAAAACTCCATGGATCTGCAGATTTAGTTGGCCTTTTTCTATTAAATCTCTGAGCCAAAGTGTTACTGAGCAGTTTTTAATGGGACTCTGTGAACTTAGATGATCAAATTTCCATCTGAACATTTTGTACCCACTAGCACTGTGACTGAGCCATGGGATCCTAAAAGTGAAAGAAAGTAGAGAAAATAAGAGTTTCCTCCAATATTTTTAGTTTTTCACTGTATTTGACAGCCCTTTGTGTATGGACAGGTCTCTGCTTTGCTGATGATCAGTTTCATCTCTCCCATGTACTGCTCTGGAGAAATTCACATTTATGCTCTTTCACCACATCCTGCATTAGGATGGTTAATAATAACACAGACATAGAGCTGCTGCTGTTCTGAATATGGGGCCAAGAGAGCATCGCCTGCTCCCCACATTTTAACACTGGTCTGGAGAGCACTTGGAGTCTGGTAGGAGGGTATCAGGGGCTTGTGCATTAGAATTTAGAGACCCCTGCTGTGTGTGTATGTGATTTCTCTGGTTTTGGTGTACGTCTTTGACACACCAAAAGGCAGGAAACAGGACAATCTATTCAGAAATTTTGCAGGTAGATGCCCCATGCAGTTAAGGAATTTACTTCAGTTGGGTAAAAGTGAGACGTTTCAAGTTGTCCCTTTAAGTCACCATTTAATGTGGATAGTAGAAAAAAGGAGATGAAAGAGCATGGTTCTTTCAGCTTTGCTGTTTCATTAAATGAACCAGGGAAACTATGGATATGAAGGATAGCGTGTGTGTATTTGTATCTTCAAAAGTCTGTTGTTTCCCTTGAATTCCAAGGGACTCTGAGCCAGGCAAGTGCTCTTTCTTGCAGGGAAGCATGTTTCTTTCAAGTGTGGTTATGATCAGAAAAGTGACTCTGTGCCAAAAAGCACCTTCTTGCTCTAACATGCAGCTACACACAGAAGCTTCTGCAGATATTAATAGCTGAGAAGAACACATATGGTTTTTCACTGACAATTCATGCATGCATCGTGCTAGTGTGGGTCCAATTGCCAATCAACTTGCCTGGCGGAGAACATCCTCCCCAGTGCTATTTGTCATCATATGGCAGTGGGAGAGACTTGGCATATGTGGCAAGAGGTGTGAGAGAGAAGCAGATCGCAATGTTGTTTCCCTAGTCCCTCCTACTCTTTCCCAAATGTTTGAGGAAAAATGTACCTGCTCCTTAAATCCCCTGTTGGGGATGCTCTTAAGTGGCTTCACTAAGGCCCCTATGCTGCACAAGCAGGGGTGGCCAACCTGTAGCTCCGGAGCCACATGTGGGTCTTCAGAAGTTAGTATGTGGCTCCTTGTATAGACACCAATCCTGGGCTGGAGCTACAGGCGCCATCTTTCCAATGTGCCAGGGAGTGCTCACTGCTCAACCCCTGGCTTTGCCACAGGACCTGGCCCCGCTCCACACCTTCCCGCCCCTTCCCCTGAGCCTGCCATGCCCTCGCTCCTTCCCCTTCTCCCCCAGAGCTTCCTGCGTGCCACGAAACAGCTGATAGGGAGGTGCAGGCATGGAGGGGGAGGTGCTGATTGGTGGGGCTGCTGGTGGGTGGGAGGTGCTGGGAGCGGGGGAGGAGGGATTGATGGTGGGGGCTGCTGACGTATTACTGTGGCTCTTTGGCAATGTACATTGGTAAATTCTGGCTCCTTCTCAGGCTCAGGTTGGCCACCCCTCATATCATGCAAAGCGTGGAAAAATAAGAACAAACGGGCAGTGTGTGCTCAGGCAGGGAGTCAGTTGTCTGCCCATGTAGCTGCATTAGGAAAGTGCCCTGCCCCACAACCCCCCACGTTAATGGTTTACTGAGCTGAGTAATGAGGGATTTTTTTCATTTTACTACATTTTTAATGGGGCCTGAAGAGACCCTGTTGCCTGTTCTTGGGTCCCCTCACCCTCCTTACCCTCTAGGGAAGATGATGATCCACTGGTAGCTGCCTGGGGCAGAGTGGTGGGCAATCTCCTGAAGAGTATTCCATTGTTGGTATGTCTGGGTAGGAGTGCTCCCCACGGAAGGCATCCAAGCATCTTGAGATAAAGGTAGAATTAGGAGAGAGTTCCAGGAAACTAAGATGGGAGATCCTGAGTGGAGGGAGGATGTTGGAGGGAGACCTAGAGGGATGGAAGCTCTGAGTTACAGCACTACAGACTTTGAAGTTAGTTTTGCCTTGCAACACAGAACTAGAGGAGCAGTGCTACAGAGAGAGATTTGAAGGCTTAAACAAAAATTGGTTGGTTGATTATTGATTTTCTTTTTCCTCCCAGCCCATATCATTTGCAATTGCCTAACAACAAACTGAGAGAGACAAGGTAGGCGAGATAATAGATGTTACTGGACCAACTTCCATTTGTGGAAGGTACAAGCTTTCAAGCTTCACATAGCTCTTCTACAGGTCTGGGGAAGGTAACCAGAGTGTCTGAACTAAATATAAGTTGGGACAGATGGTTAAACATAAGGGGTTCCCACATGCTACAGGAGACCACTGAAAACAAAATGGGCAATTAAGGGTTAGTAGAAACTAGTGTATGTTACAACTTGTTGTAATGAACCATAAAACCAGTGTTTCTGTTGAGTCTATGGTTTTTAGTGTCTAGCAAAGTTTTGAATTTAAGTTCCCAGGCTTTTGAAAGTGTTGTGCAGATTTCCTTTGAGGATGAGGATTGAGAGGTCAAATATGGAGTAATCACTTTGTGAAAAGTGTTCACCTGCAGGTAATAGAACGGTTTTGGTTTTTGTCATTGTTCTTTGTGAGTTCATTCGAGAGCATACAGATTGTCTGATTTCACCCACAAAGTTGTTGTTGGGGCATTTGATGCACTGAATGGGGTACACCACATGTTGTGTTAGTCATGTTTAGGACCCAGGAATCTTGAAAGATGTGTTGGGGGGGTATTGATCATCAGTGGAGAGATGTCTTCAGGTTGTGCATCTATTGTTCTCGCAGGGTGTGGTGCCACTTTGAGCTGGTATGTCCTGGCCTGTGGGGGGAGCTTCCTTCTGACAACGAGGTTGGTGAGGTTGGGGGTTTGTTCAAAGGTCAGAAGAGGGGCTTTGGGAAATATTTCTTTCGGGGTGTGGTCCCCATGAATATAGGTTGTAATTGAACAGAAGAACAGCCATACTGGGTCAGACCAATGGTCCATCTAGCCCAGTATCCTGTCTTCAACAGTAGCCAGTGCCAGGTTCTTCAGAGGAAATGAACAGAACTGACAATCATTGAGTAATCCATCCCCTGTCATCCACTCCCAGATTCTGGCAATCAGAGGCTAGGGACACCCAGAGCATGGGATTGCATCCGTGACCATCTTGGCTGATAGCCATTGATGAGCCTATCCTCCAGGAACTTATCTAATTCTTTTTTTAAACTCTGTTCAAAAAAGACATCTTAGTCGTCTCTTTTCCAAGATGAACAGTTCCAGTCTTTTTAGTCTCTCCTCATATGGAAGCTGTTCCATACCCTTAATCATTTTTGTTGCCCTTCTCTGTACTTTTTCCAATTCTAATAAAGCTTTTCTGAGATGGGGTGACTAGAACTGAGATGGCATACTATGGATTTGTATAGTGGCATTATGATATTTTCTGTCTTATTATCTAACCTTTTCTTAATGGTCCTAACATTCTGTTAGCATTTTTGACTGCTGCTGCACATTGAGTGGATGTTTTCAAAGAACTACCCACAATGACTCCAAGATTTTTCTTGGGTGGTAACAGCAAATTTAGACCCCATCATTTTGTTTGGATACTTGGAATTATGTTTTCCATTGTGCATTACTTTGCATTTATCAACATTGCATTCCATCTTCCATTTTGTTGCCCAGTCACCGAGTTTTGTGAGATCCCTTTGTAACTCTTCTCAGTCTGCTTTGGACTTAGAAAATTACTCAAGATAGTTATCATCTACAAATTTTGCCACCTCACTGTTTCTCTCTTTTTCCAGATCATGTATGAATATGTTGAACAGTACAGACCCCTGGAGAACACTGCTATTTGCCTCTCTCCATTGTGAAAACTGACCATTTATTCATACCCTTTGTTTCCGGTCTTTTAACCAGTTCCTGATCCATGAGAGGACCTTCTGTCTTGTTTGCTTTCCCAAATAGGGTATCATCAATCAGCAAAGGGCAGGAGTGTCATCTCTCTTGTGTCTGAAGAGAGGCTGCCTTCTGTTGTTTCCACGTTGTTAATAGTAAGGTTGTTTGTTTTTTAAAATTTGCTAAGCCAGTAGCTGACTTGGTTCTCTGCCAGGTTTGTGCAGTTTACCTTTTAATCTCATTACTCCATGACCAGTTTGTTTTTCAGGAAGTATATCTATTACTCACTTGTATAGGAAGCCAATATCCCTGCTCTATGGGAATAGTTGCTGTCTTTTTGGTTAGATAGGGCACCTAGAGTGTAGAATTTCTAATTATTTTACTTAAATATATCTTAATATTTTGATTTCATGTCTCTTCTGGAATAAAGGCTGGTCTCATTAACTCTCTAGACATGCTCTCACTGCCTCTTGCCAAGTGTTAAGACATAAAGCAGGTGCAGATTACAAACAAGACCCTCTCTGGATTTTATATAAGTGCTTATTTGTCCTCTCCTAGGAGTTGGAAAGTCTGGGGAAGAAAAGGGAAGGTTTCACGACCACATTGCTTTCTTTTTTATGCTAACTGATGTGACTTCTGTGCTCTGCAAAGATACTGGCCTATTTCATAAATCTGGAGACTGAAATCTTCTGCTCATCCAAAGTGGGAGTACAGCATGGAGATAGCCGTGCATAGCTCCCTACCCTGCTCTACAAATGTACCTCAACCCTTACTTGAAAGAACCATCATCAGTAAGATGAGATGGCATAATTCCCTCTCCATGCACCTCTACTGAGACTGCTAACTGGTACCAGTTGTCATGATCTGTTCTTTTTTTGTTTGTTTTGTGTGGGTTTTAGGGAGAGAGTATTATGACAGAAAGTGTGCCCACCACAATATACCCACTAGGCCAGAGACCACTAATAAACATCACTGACATTTTCTTTAGGTATAAGTTAAATTAAGTCATAATTATCATTGGCTGAATTGTTTGTACTTTGTTTCAACTTTGATCAAGAAAGAGCTGGCTGCTATCCAGAAATCTGATTTGCTAGCACAGACTCAAAATGGTATTATATGGTTTCGTTTGAAGAGAGTTCCTCTTTTAACCATGCCGTGCTCCTGTAGCTTCCCATACTGCTTGGTGCCCTCGTCAGTCTCAGCAAAGAGAGCAAGGAATGAACAGGCCTAGAAAATGAACTGCTCCTTCATTCCTGCCAGGAGTGAAGCCACGTTATCGGTGGGGAAACAAGCACTACCGCTATCCCGGTTGTACCTGCCCTTTGAATAAACAGAGGACTTCACTCTCCAGGGCTGTCAACTCAGCACCTTTCACCAGCACTAAATTAACCCACCCACTTATTTTCTTTGTAAAACATGTCAGCAGATCGGGACTAACTCCTGAGGTATATAATGCAAATCACCATCTACTGTAAGGCCATTGCTTAGAAAAGCTTCCTACTTGATTTCTGCTGTTATCCATCTTATGCTAATACATTTCTTAATAAGAGGAAATAGAGTCCCCACAGAAAATAGTTCCAGTGAGTACCAAAGGTGCTTTTACTGTTTTCATTCTTTATAATTTTTCACAAAGGACGGGTTTCATTTTACTACATAGCTTAATGGGCCTAAGATTTAAAAGAATGTGAAGCATTGATTTTTGCATCTGGCCACAGCCAGAGACAGGATACTGAACTAGTTGAACCACAGGGCTGATCCACTATGGCAATTCCTATGTACCTTTGTCCAATTTATAATTAAATAACTATTTAAAGAGGTTCTAAAATGTTAAATCAGGAATTATGCATGCACCTGCCCCCCTTTTATAAAACTGTTGGGAATAAAACATGGTTAAATAAAAGTCTACTGTTAGAATTGGTTCTTAGCATTACAGTTACTATTATATTGGTTGATAAAATATAAAGAAGTTGAAACATTCCAGTATAATTTCTTTAAAACCAATTCTGTCCCAAAATCTAAGAAAAATTACAGTAAATCTGTAATGCTGCACTATGTAACAGAATTGTAATGATTAAGGCTGCTGATACTTTCCAAATGTAGCAATTCTTTAAAAATCTCTACTGATTTTAGTCTTGTTACAGATGGATTCCTGAAACCTTCAACCAGTTGTTCAAGTTGTTATTGCTAATAATCTGAGACTCTATATTATAGTAACCAGGAAAAAAGCCCAGCTCTTTATGTTGTAATATAGTCAGTTGAACTAATTGGAAGTAAATTAAAAGCCAGTGAATTTCACAATCTGTATTTATCATTAGCCAAGGAGAGAATATGAGGAATATTTATCATTTGTGATTATTTCAGTCACTACAGTGTACAAGGTGATACTGACTATATATAGATTGATAGCTTTAACATTTTTGAAAAATTATTTCGTCCTAGAGAGTATGAACTTTCAGGCATTAGAACTAGCATATCTTTGTCTCTAACAAATGGAGACTTCTAAGTTTATGCAAGAAGTTTTTCTCCATGAAAAGCTGGAGGGTGGAAGTGGATGTGTGTGTTGTACTGTTTCTTGAGGCGCTTATGGTCCCTCAAGGGCTTGCATGATCTTTGAAGTAGTGGAAGGAAGCTGGTTGCTGAGCATGCTTTTGGATGAATGAAGAGCTTTTTGTTTTTACACTGTACTGTATTTAGTCCTGTTTCAACACAGGTTTATCAGTTCCAGCATGCACTGATGTGATTTAATGTCTCTGCACCTCCTTATAATATTGGCAATGCTTAGAAATAGTTATAACAAAGAAAGAATCCGTAATTGTCAAGACTAGCTTTATAGTCATAGCACTGAATTCCCAGGTTACATGTAGAACATAGGACCTCATCCTATAAGGTGCTGAATGCCCTCATCTCCCACTGACATCACAGGCTCAGCAGCTCACAATTAGGTCCTAGTGAGGTTGGCTAAAGAACTACAGCATAACAAAAGACCTGACCTTTCCCCAAACATATGGCCAACTTTATTGCCCCACGGGTGTAGTAACCTACGGGAACATTAACAAGAGAAACACAAATCAGCATTTTAGGTTCCAGTGAGCAATTCAGTGTTTAAAAGTTGTATGAGTACTGTGTGGTGGTGATGATATAGCAGGAGTTAGTCAAAGATTTGTTAATACTTGGCTTTTAAAAACTGTTATTTTTTCCCTTTCAGTCTGAAATTTTCCAGAGCATTTCTAAAACGTACAAGAGATGCCTATTTGGGTGTAGGGTTAAAAATAAAACTTAATCAGTTTTTTTGCCATTACAGATCACCATGGGGGCCATCTCCATGCTGTGATCAGAAACTGTCTCGCTGTTTGTAGGTTTAATCACCATTGTGGCTTGTAGGGCTCTAGTGTTTCCCTGACGATTGTTACAAGGAATTCTTATTTTCTAACAACCAGCTTATGCTAAACTATTGACTATGAGGGATCTCAGCTGATGGGTAGCCCAGCAAAACTCCCATTGACTTTCAACAGGAATTGTACATGCTTACGCTAGTGCTGAATTTGGCCCTATATAATTAATTTGTAAGAAGTCTAAGAAAAACATCCCTGTTAATATTGCTAAAAATAAAAAGGCTTAGAAGCCTTCAGGCAACAACTGTATTTAAACATAGTGGTAGCCAGCACAGTTCTGATCATGTGGACAAGGGCATGCTGTCTTAATTTACTACAAGATATTAGGCTGTTATATGGAGGGGGAGGCTTCATTAATATTTCCTCCTCCGGGCTAACATGTTACCTTGTTCTTTCTATACTTTTCCCCATCTGGCAGCTGCCTAATTCCCCTACTTTCTATTCAGCTGGTTAACAGTTCTTTCTATGGAATATGCCATCCTCCATGTATGAATCAGCCAGCAGGAGATGCTGTAAATGTAATGTGGTTTCCCTCTCCCCACGCTGTCCCTTTGAAGACTAAGCATGTTACTTCTGGAACAAAGTCTTGCTCAGCTCAGGAATCAAGAGTTTCAAAATCCATGTGTTTCATTCCCCCACTTGGCAGGCCCGTGCTGAATAATCTTTACCTATGGTACAACAGAGAATCTTAATTGAGCTCAAGTTGATTGCCACTTGCCTCCCCTGGGATTGGCGTTTCCTTCATTTTGCTTATGATGGTGCCTTTAATCATTTTACTGTTGTAAAAATATTGTAATAACAGAATTTAAATTATTTCACCCCTCATTAGGGGTATGTGTGTTCTGCACAAATCTTACAGCAGCTTGTAGAGTTGATATACAGCATTCCCCCCAGGGCCGGCTCTGGCTTTTTTGCCTCCCCAAGCAAAAAAAAAAAAAACCTGCGGCACAACTGGAGCCAGGGTGTAGGGGGACTCCCTGCGCTGCAGATGTGTCCCGGTTAGCGGAGGGGGAGGCAGCAGGGGAAGAGAGAGAAGGGGGGCGGCCAGGACTTCAGCGGGGCGCTCGCCACACGGTCCCAACTGCCACGCCGCCTGCCGGAAGGGCTCCGCTCCGGTCGGCAGGGAGGGAAGGACGCGGGCTGCCCTGCCAGGCTTGCTATAGATCTGGCACCGACTGGGGCAGACGGAGTGCACAGCCCACTCCCAGCAGGGCGCTCCCCTCCTCTGCGCCGTCGCCCCCTACAGGGCAGCCAGATCAGCAAACAAACAAACAAACAAAAACCCCAAAAAGCGGCTGTGCCGCCCTAGGATTGGGCGGAATGCTGCCCCATAGAATCTGCCGCCCCAAGCACGAGCTTGCTCGGCTGGTGCCTGGAGTCAGCCCTGATTCCCCCCAGCATGGGTATAAGTAGCAGTGTAGAGGTGAGGCACTACTTAGGCAAATAAAGACATGCCAGAATCTTAGGGTATGTACCCTACATGGCTCTCTATGCACCCAAGTAGTGCCTCCCCCATCTACACTGCTATTTTTAGCAGTGTAATGTCCTGCTGATGGAGCCTTTTCCCACCATGGGGGAAGGCTCTGGTAGGGGAAAGGCAGCAGGGAAAGGTTCTGACAACTCCCTGCAATGGGGAAAGGCCCCAGCAGAGGGGAGCTATCAGACTCTTTACCTGCTGCTTCTCCCCTCCTTTCCGCCCCGTGCCAGAGCCTTTCATTGCCATGTATAGCTTCACGCCACAGTGTGGACACCACCTGCTTTCCACTGTGACATGTAGCCACATGTGTAGTGCCTGTACCCTACATACCACTGCCTATGTAGACAAGGCCTTAAAGGGGCCTCTGTTATTCTGACCCATCTTTGACATGAATTTAACTACATTTAATCACTTCACTGTTTTCACTCAAGGTTTTTATTCTAGTCCAAGAAACTGGTACTCATGGATGGTGATGTTAAGCTCCATTCATTTTTAGTAGGGCTTTGGAGCTGTGCTCCGACTCTGCTCCAGCTCCAGGCAAAAACCTGGAGCTCCACTGCTATGGAGCTGCTCCGCGCTCCAGCTCCGAGCTCAGCTCCAAAGCCCTGATTTTTAGTACAGTATATTCCAAAGAATGGCGGTCTCCCCAGACCACCTCAGCCCTGCCAAAACATGTCACGCAAAAGGCTGCTAAGACCGTACCATTGCTAGAAACACTGTTTCACATACAGTATTATTTGGGCTGATGAAAAATGTACTAGACCTTGAGGGAGAATGAGGGAGGAATTTTACTGCAACAGACATTAAATAGATGTTGATTCTGCCACTCTTACTCATTCTGAGTGGTACATTACTATGCATGTCATCCCATTAAAATTAATTAGACTAATTACCTAGTCTAAGGTATTATTCAACAGGGGGAATTGTCGCAGTATCTGGCTCACGAATGGAGCAGTCAAAGATGTGTCCTAAAAAGTTATTTTAACTGAAAACCTGCAAATAGTTAACATTTTGAAACTTGCCTCAGCAACTGTTCCAGAATAGACAGACCTCCTAGGAGAATTACATTTTTTTTTTTATTTCTACAGAAATATGACACACATTTCCCACTAATTTCAGCAGGCAATGTCATCGCCAGCTAATGTGTAATGTGTCTCTCATCTGACGAGCCATTGGTGAACTCCTTTGATTTCTTCAGAAGTAATACTGGTCCAAATTCAGTTCTGGTGTTACTGAATTTTAATGCTAGGGATAATTTGCACAATATGTTTAATTTATACGGTTTCTTTTGCTAAGTGGCAAACACATTTTTGACCCCTTATAATTTTTGTAAAGACGGGAGTAATTTTCTTCTAACCTTACAGTATGGTCCATATTAGCACATCCAAACTCTACACAATGTTATATACATAGCCTGTGCTGTGATTAGCTTTGTGAAATGTTCTTAATGAAACCTGAAACCAGGCAAAACTGAAGTTGCAAGCCCAAAACTTGGGCCAGCTTTGCCCATGCTTGAATATGGGACAAATTTAGGGTTACCATATTCAAACATTTAAAAAAGAGGACACTCCATGGGGCCCTGGCCCCCCCGGCCCCGCCCCAACTCTGCCCCTTCCCTGCCCCCGACCCCCACCCCAACCCCACCCCCATTCCAACCCCTTCCCCAAAGTCTCTGCCCCAACTCTGCCCCCTCCGCTGAGGACCCCACATTCCCCCTCCTCCCTCCCGCTTTGATCTTGGTTGGGGGTTGCTAAGTGCTTCCCTGCTCCCTACTCGCCCTGCAGCCCTTGCAGCCCTCCCCCCGGCTCCTGCAGCCTCTGTGCCCCCTGCTCCCCACTGGCCCTGGAGCCCCTGCACCCCCCATCCCTGCAGCCTCTGCGCTCCCCGCCTGCCCTGCCGCTGCGCCCCCCTACCCCTGCAGCCTCTATGCCCCTGCCTCCCCTGCTCCTCCTCACCCTGCAGCCTCTGCACCCCCCCCCGCCTGCCCTGCTCCCCCGCTCACCCAGCAGCCTCTGCCTGGTGGGGGCTTCGGATGCTCAGCGGCGACCGGGGCAGCACGGGTCTCTGCAGCCCCGGCACACGCCGCACTCCTGCCCCACGCCGCAGCCTTCTTCCTGCCACGCAGGGCGACGGGCCGCAGAAAGGGTCCCCCAGTGGCCGGGGAGTCCCGGCCCGTGAGGGAAGCCCAAGCCGCTGGCTGGGCCCGGCCTCCCCGTGGTCCTGCAGGCTCTGCTGGAGCGCACAGTCCGCCCGGCCTCCGGGGGCAGCAGCGGCTCCTCCGCCGCCTTCTGTGGCTGCACCCTTCTCCTTCCCCCTCCCGAGCTCGCTACAATGTAGCCGAGCGGCTGGACTGCGCTGCGGACCTGGCGGGTCCTGCTAGGGCCGGGCGGACCCTGACTTATGCTGCCTCTCTGTTTCCCCGGACATGACCGTTTTTTTGGCAATTCCCCCCTGGACGGGGATTTGAGCACCAAAAAGCCGGACATGTCCGGGGAAATCCGGACGTATGGTAACCCTAGACAAATTTCAAGTGAATCTGGCCAGTGTCTCATGGAAATCTGAGAAAACTCAGCAGTTTCTCCCAAAGCTCAGAAGTTTCAGCTGAGTTTTACTTGGATTTTTGGGGTTCAAGTGAAAAGCAAAACTCAGAGGGTATGAAACTCATCAAATCGAAACCAGAAAAAGGTTCACATGATTTCTATGGATCTGAAAGGGCCCTGCTTTGCACAGGTTTGGCTTTATAGACATTGGTACTAAGATGGAGAAAGTAAAAAAGTATCCAGATGGCTAGATGGGTCATGAAAGAACAACATGTTGCACACACCAAAAGGGCCAGATTCTCGGTACTGCTCTGCTGCTTGAAACAGCAATAAGTCAAAGTGCCCTACGGAACTTTTAGTGGGCAGTAATGGGGTCCATGTGGCGTGGTAGTATGTGCAGGCTGGTGCGCTGTAGATTTACACCCAGTTTGCTGTACACTATGTCTCCGTGTGGACAAGCCCTCAGATTATCTCCCAGTAAAGGTGGAGATCAGGCATGAGGCAAGAGATTTGAGCCCAGCCTTGGGAGAAACAGGGAGAGAGCTCACTTTTCATGTGCACGTTCTAGTGCCTGGCGAAGCAGCATCATGATAACCTGAGCTAAACTGAGATTTTGGTCAGTAAGATTTGGGAGAGAACTTAAATGGCACTCGGGTGAGGGAAGAACATTTGAATTCCCACTTAATGATTATTAAAACATTAGATTCTATAATTTCAAGAATAACGTTCAGGCAAGGGTTATTTTTCAGTGGGGATCTCTCTGGGGGCTTTTTGTCAAAAGAATAAAAAAACCCAAACCCCAACCTGGTAAAAGGTTTTAGATGTATTTCCGAGAGAGACAGTCTCCACTCTAGCAGTAGTGTTTGAGGGTCAGTTCTCATCCTGGCTTTGCACAGATTCTCTGTATGTTTTTTTTCTTTCACTGAAATTCCATAGACAGTAATTAAGGAACTGGAGGCCAGCAAGAGGTCAGCAAGCCTTCGTCAGTGAAAACAGGGATTGTTTGCCATGTACAACACTCCCTTTTTTCCTTGTGGTGAATAGAAGATTTGCTTAGAGCTGATGACTTATGCCTTTCTTGCAAGCTAGGCAGCTAGCAAGTAACTGGGGGAATCAGTCAGTGAGCAGAAAGCAGCTAATTGAGTCCAGCAACATGCTTTTTTTCGTCTTTACATATTAACCAGTGGAGTCGGAGCCAGTGTGATGACTGATAATGTAACTCTGGTGAAGAGGTGTCTTGTGCACAGGATACTAATCGAATATAGTACTTAAGAAGAAGTGCCTAATCCTAAATTTTAGGGTTACAAAGCTGACAGAGCAGGAGTTGAGCACTTGGGGGAATTATTTGGAACTGAGCTGTAGGCCTATAAATGCCGAAGCCGGTAAGTCATTAAGTGTGTGGATGATACGGAGAGGATGTGCCTCCTGTCTCAGAGAGAGAAAAGGCTTTTGTGGTTATTCTTAGGCACCGCATAACATGCTGAGCTTTTCTTGTCTCCTCTTTTTCTTTCCCTGGGACTCTGTACTCTCTTCTGTTCTATTTTCCAGTCCCCGACTAGAGTCAGGCTTCTTGGGGGGGGGGGGGGGAGGCTGTTTTTCCCTGCCCCGATAGTAAAATGATTATATTTTTGGCGGGCGTAAAGCTTGTTTCAGAGAGAAAGGGAAAAGGGACACATGTAACCACGTCTCCCAACGCAAGAAGCAAATCTGTTTGATTTGACATAGGCTCGGAGTTCTGGAATGATTAATAAGTGGTTAATTATGGGGCACATCGTACATAGAACTTGTGTATTTGCCCCATTCTGCCCCTCAAGAATTGTCTGACTGTCCCAACACAATTGCAATTTGGACTCAAATTTGGAGATTTGTTGGGAGATTTTCTGGTTCAGTGCAGGAATAAACTATTACTAGGGCATGAAATTAATTTCAGAAGTTTGATATCTTTCCAAATGGCTTCATACAGCTTGAGTAAAACATCATGTATGTTTTTGTTTACAGAGCTGAAGCAGATAAATCAAGTAAGCTGGATTTATCTGGACATGGCCCTGATATTTCTTAAATACTTCTATTTTATTAGGAGTGGGCTAGCAAGCAATCATACATTATGTGTTTTACAAAGAATGCCTCTGAAACCCTGAAGTGATCCCAAAAATTTCCCTGCAGAGTGTTAGCTATTTCTGTTTTATATTAGTCCAATAATTCCATATACCCTCATAAATGTGAACACGCTTTATAAAGCTCTAATTCAAGCAGGGAAGTTAGGATTGTTCACTATTATTATTTATATTCCACCTAAAATGGACTGGATAGTGTTTCATAGATCTAGAACAAGGTACATATCTTTGCCCCAAAGAACTTATGTTGACAGCATAAAAAAGTCAAATGGGGAGGAGGCAAGTGGGATGGAGGACAGTAAGTTATGGGGCTGCAGTGCTTATTTTAGTCCCTGGATTACTTTTTTTTAAACAATTACTTTTAAAATTGTTCTAATTTTGGTTTAAGGGATTGTGGGAAAATATGGTTTTTGAGAATAGCTATTGAAGGACGAAGGGGAGGTTGTGTGAGGTACAGAATCAAGGAGGACATTCTGGGCATAGAGCACGGCAAAGGTGGTGGCACAGTTAGGGTTTCAAGAACATTTTCAGTCTTATGGTCACACTTGCTCTCAGAGAGAGAGCTGAGGCTGCAGCTACAGCTTGGAGTTATACTTTTCCAGTCATTCAATACATGATTGTTGCAGTTCTCTGTATGCAGTCCTTGGTATTTACAGATGCTGTTAATTTAATTCCAGTTTCCCTGTAGCCCTTCGTGTGGTTGTGTTCTCCAATAGAGTTCTCCAACTGGCCCAATTTCTTCACTATTAGAACATTGCAGATGTGTCAAAGATGCACTTGTTCCAAAAGAAGCTGGGAAAGGAGACTCCGCCCAAGCATAAGTGCCAAATAGGCCCCATAGGCTTTGCTCTGTTCCACTGGCAGCAGAATGGCGCACTGTCTCTTTAAAGCATGTATCATTTTTTGTATTGGCTTGGTCAATTTGTTATGGTTTAAAACTGTGGAGCCAGCTGTCTGCAATCTGATGTAATGTTGCCATGGAAACTAGAAATGAAACACTTAAGCATTCACCACAGAATTACTACATACAGCATTAGCCAAAATAATTAAAAGTTGAGCCATATGGGCTTTTGGATGGAAAAAATTTGAAGCAGCAAGGATGGAAATTAGGTTGTTCCTATTTACAGTACTGTAAATCCATTTGGTTTCCCTTTCAAATATTCAGGAAGGTCTCTTAATAAGGCTACTTAAGAGTCAGGGTATTATGCATATTAGATGCTTCTATTTGCTGTACAGAAAGGGTTAACTGTGGTGAAATTTAGTGTAATAGGATAGCCTTATATGTGTAGCAATAAAACGTTTATAGACTCACTGCACTGTAAGCGCTCTCTGACCTCTGAGTGGGACACCTACCATGTTGACTGCTATAAAGTGCCCTTTCTGATTGCTAGCCTTGATTGCTGTGGGACCTTTCCCCTGCAGGAAGCCATTGATTGTAACGTAGATTTCCTTCGTCACCTATAAAATTGTTCCACCTCAGGGCAACACTTTGCAAAGGTCAGGGCCGGCTCTAGCGTTTTTGCCGCCCCAAGCAGCAAAAAAAAAAAAAGCCGCAATCGCAAGCGGCAGCAGTTCTACTGCTGCTTCATTCTACGGCGGCAGGTCCTTCGCTCCGAGAGGGAGTGACGGCCCCGCCGCCGAATTGCCGCCGAATGGCCGGACGTGCCGCCCCCCTCTGCATCGGCCACCCCAGGCACCTGCTTGCTACGCTGGTGCCTGGAGCCAGCCCTAGCAAAGGTCTCCCCTGAATAGCCAGAGATTATGCCTGTACTTTTGTATTGTTACAATACGTTGAAAGACTTAAGAAGATTTTGATAGCAACTTTGATAGCAAGCAGCATTGAAAAAGCCTACAGGAGAACGGTTGCTAGAGCTGGGTGGGAAATGGTTTTCCCAGCCTGTGAGAAATTTTGAGACTTGGAACATTTTTTCCCATCCTAAATTGGGATGAAAAGTTGAAATGTTGAAAAATTTTGTGAACCAAAAAAAAAGAAAAAATAAGAGGATAAGATCAATCAAAACATTTTGTTTTGATCATTTTGACACATTTGGTTCCAATTTTGACCTTTTTTATTTTTTTCACATTTTTAAATTATAAATGAATTTACATTTCAAAATGAAAAGCCATTTCAAACCAAAAAATGGAACTTTTTGTTCAGAAAACACCAAAATGTCCTGTTTCAATAATTTCAAAACTTTTTTCAAAATTGCTTTCAAAATGGAAAATCTGTCAAACCCAATCCTTTTCCATAAACAATTTGTTTCAAAGAATCAGCATTTTCCAACAAAAAAGTTAACTGAAAAAAATCCAGACCAGCTCTTGTGACTACCACTTGTAATGACAGATGCGTAAGGCCTAATCTATAAGATATTAAGTCTTTCTCCCCTACAAAAAAAAATATAGATATATATTCTGTGCCACACACTCTCCTGCTTGGTAGGAAAGTTCTGCTGGTCAGACTCTGCTGTTGCTTTTAATCAAACAAATATCCCTCAATCTGCTGGCAATGCTCCTACTAATACAGCCCAATATGCTGCTGGCCTTCTTGACAACAAGGGCACACTGCTGACTCATATCCAGCTTCTTGTAATCCCCAGGTCCTTTTCTGCAGAAATGCTGCTTAGGCAGTTGGTCCCCAGCCTGTAGTGGTGCACGGGATTCTTCCTTCCTAAGTGCAGGACTCTGCACTTGTCCTTGTTGAACCTCATCAGATTTCTTATGGCCCAATCCTCCAATTTGTCTAGATCACTCTGGACCCTATCCCTACCCTCCAGCTATCTACCTCTCCCCGCAGCTTAGGGTCATCTGCAAACTTGCTGATGGTGCAATTCATCCCATCATCCAGATCATTAATAAAAATGTTGAACAAAACCGGCCCCAGGACCGACTCCTGGGGCTCTCCGCTTGATACCGGCTGCCAACTAGACATTGAGCCGTTGATCACTACCCGTTGAGCCCGACAATCTAGCCAGCTTTCTATCCATATTATAGTCCATTCATCCAATCCATACTTCTTTAACTTGCTGGCAGGGCTGGCTCCAGCTTTTTTGCCGCCCCAAGCAGCGAAAGAAAAGAAAAAAAAGAAAAACCCAATTGAGCTGCCACCGAAGTGCCGCCGAAGAGGAGGAGAGAGAGTGAAGGGCCCACCGCCGAATTCTGAGGCGGAGTGATTGAGCTGCCGCTGAATTGCCGCCACAGACCACAGACATGCCACCCCAATAACGGACGGAGTGACGCCGCTTTCTATTGGCCACCCCAGGCACCTGCTTCCTTTGCTGGTGCCTGGAGCCGGCCCTGCTTGCTGGCAAGAATACTGTGGGAGACCGTATCAAAAGCTTTGCTAAAGTCAAGATATATCACATCCACCGCTTTCCCCATATCCACAGAGCCAGTTATCTCGTCATAGAAGGCAATCAGGTTGGTCAGGCATGATTTGCCCTTGGTGAATCCATGTTGACTGTTCCTGATAACCTTCCTCTCCTCCAAGTGCTTCAAAATGGATTCCTTAAGGACCTGCTCCACAAGTTTGCCGGGGACTGAAGTGAGTCTGACCAGTCTGTAGTTATTCCCCTCTATTCGGCACTGGTGAGGGCACACCTAGAGTACTGTGTCCATTTTTGGTCCCCCCACTACAGAAGGGATGTGGACAAATTGGAGGGAGTCCAGCGGAAGGCAACGAAAATGATTTGGGGGCTGGGGCATATGACTTATGAGAAGAGACTGAGGGAACAGGGCTTATTTAGTCTGCAGAAGAGAAGAGTGAGGGGGAATTTGATAGCAGCCTTCAACTACCTGAAGGGTTCCAAAGAGGATGGAGCTCGGCTGTTCTCAGTGGTGGCAGATAACAGAACAAGGAGCAATGGTCTCAAGTTGCAGTGGGGGAGGTCTAGGTTGGATATTAGGAAACACTATTTCACTAAGAGGGTGGTGAAGCACTCGAATGGGTTACCTAAGGAGGTGGTGGACTCTCCATCCTTAGAGGTTTTTAAGTCCTGGTTTGGCAAAACCCTGGCTGGGATGATTTAGTTGGTGTTGGTCTTGCTTTGAGCAGGGGATTGGACTAGATGACCTCCTGAGGTCTCTTCCAACCCTAATCTTCTATGATTCTATGATGTATCTTTCTTTAAATCAGTCTGCTGCTATCCTACTTCGTTATGTTAAAATAATAATCTTTCACTCTGGGTAACTAATTACATACTATGTTGGTCCCTATGATAAATGCACTCACTGGGTCTTTCAGATTCTTTGTGTTTAGCAACATTGGAATTGCCATACTGCATCCGTCCAGCAGACCATTTAGTCCTTTTTATTTTAGAATAATGTGAATTTTGTTTTAATCAAGTAAATTGAGGAATGTGGGTCAAATGCTCTGCTGGCACAACTCCACTGGCTTCAAAGGAATTGCACCAGCAGAAAATTTGGCCCTGTGAGGGATATATTTTCAAAGCTGTACCTAATTCCCATTGACTTTCAATAAGCGGCATCTCAGTGCCATTTTGGACTTTGAAAATATACCCCAGTGTGTTTGCCGTTTGACATCCTGTCCTGTGGTTTATATTGTTATTCCATTCTGACCTTTATGTATATTTTTAAAGCCTATAAGCTCTCCTATTTTGCCAGCCTTTAAATAGGCTCACAGTTAGAGGTAAAAACAGGGTGGTTTTTTTTTTCATGAGAAGAAAATAATGCAGTCTGACATAGAAGCTCAGATGACCTAAAGTTCATTGAGAGGAAGATGCATTAAGATTTTTGAGCTGGACCTTAGAATGTGATGAATTGGCTGGGGTGTACACAAAGACAAAGGTATACAATTTGTGCTGCACTCCAGCTGGAATGGGCAGTGTTTGCTGGAATGCACTGCATACAGTGCTAGTCCTGTACTGTAAGAGCTGGAGTGCCTTCCTCCCCCCTCTTCCCCTTTTTACATTCTAAATAGATTAAAACAGAGGAAGTAGCATATTGAACGTTGGATCTGTCTCAAAAATTGGAACCCTCATTTCGTCCACAAGGAATAAATTGTTTCAGCTTGTTGTGTGTCTGCTGCTGGAGCGAGTGAATTTTTATTTGCCTCTGTAATGTTTGATACTTGAGGGAAAACAGCTGGAACTGAGCATAATGGATCAGACGCAAAATGAAACGGGATGCTGGGGAATATGGACTATACTGTATATCTGAAAAGGTCAGAGTTTTCCCTTGGTCTTTGTTGGAGGAATGCTGTGTCCATCCTAAGCCTAGCCTTGAGAGCCTTCAAAAAGAGTGTGGGATAGGGGGAGGAGGAGAAAGAGGATTTTGTAGCTGTGGCGGCGTGTAACTAATGAACGAGACAGAGGATGAAGTATCTTCCTTCCCGTCCCCTTCTTGTACTGCTGGTTTTGATTTTCTGGGAAGACTGGAAAAAGTCAATGATAGAGTTTCAGTTTGGAGAGGCTGTTTATTACCAGCTTTAAATGGCAAGTTCCGACAGGCCAGACAAACCAGTGCCTGACCCAAACCACAGGAGCGTAACTGGTATGGTAAGAAGAGCCCTGCCTGCAATGCATTGAAAGAGGACGTGAAAGTAGTTATTACACAATGCATGGAAAGGAAGACAAGGGTAGCAATGTATTTCAGTGCTTTTAGGACCTCACGTTGCACAGAATTAGAAGTCAAAATGGTATGTTATGCACTTTGAAATCTGTCAATAATTTCAATGCTTCTCTCTGACCTGGGTGGAGAATATAATGCCAGTTACAGAGCTGCTTTGACACAGAGCAGCAGCTGGGTTGGGTTAACTTGACTTCAAGGAGCAAGCTATGGAACAATTACTTTATTAACATTCCCTTTGTTTCTTTGCCAGTCAAGAGAACAATCGGATGATGAAACAGAGGAGTCGGTGAAGTTTAAGAGGTTGCACAAGCTGGTTAACTCTACTCGCAGAGTCAGAAAGAAACTAATTAGGGTGGAAGAAATGAAAAAACCCAGCACAGAAGGTAAAAGCAAAGTGCATACAGTTATTCTCAATTAAACTGAACGGGTGTTTCTGTGTTGAATAGAGAAGGTTGGGGGCGGGGAGCCTTCTGGGTGAGGGGTAATAAGAATGATTGTACTCGTTGCCATAAACTTGTAGCTCTGTGAAATTGGGTGGTGTTTTCTATAAAGATTGAGTTATCCCAGCTGTTTTAAGACTTTAAGAAGAGCAATGTGGCTGTTTGGGAGGTAGTAACTGCTACAGCTGAAGGTCTGTTAGCACTCCAATTGCAATATTGGAGAGTCCTTTTATCTGGAGGTTAGAACTTGGCTTTATTTTCATCCCCTCTGTTGTATTTTGTGGAAAGAATGAAAGGTAGCAGAAATTCCATGACATTTGTGCCCCTATTATGTCACAAGCAGCGGAGCAGAGCCACCCTGACTTGGTTCTCTTTCTCCAAGCCTTTGGAGACACCTTTGCAAGAACATTCCCCAATTGCAGCTCTAAGGATTTGGAAGGGGAGTGCCTGGTTGGTGAAGGTGGAACTGTTCTACATGGTATCATTCTTTGGCAAGGCCAGAGAATTTCTATCACACATTCTTGCTGCACTAACTCCATCTCTGTGCCTTCTATGATCCTGGTGGAAAACATGTAGGCAAACAGTTACAGCATGCAAAAGCCATGCTGCTGGTGTAGAGAGAGCCTAGGGAGAGGTGCAGAAGTGCTCACCCTGTCGATATGTCTACACTGCAGTTAACTTGGGTGATCAGTACCTGGGTCTGAGCACTGGAGTTAGCCTAGCCTGTATGTGAGCAGCAACACTGCAATGCCATACCCAAGTTACTGGTGCTGTGCTCACCTATGTGTGTCGCTAGGACTTGTAGGGTCATTCCCATTATTCTTTGTGCTGCAGTAAACTGAGCTGCTCTATGGTTCTTTCTTAGTGAATTATAGAACTTGTCTGTCCTCCTGGACATAGATGGAAGTATGAAGGCGCTGGAGAACTGTCAGCACTTGAATAATTTAGCCTATATCCTCACTGCAAAGTAGGCGGGTTACCAGCCTGAGTGAAGGCCTCATTTAGGTTTTAGCCTCTAGCCCCATACAAGCCAGCTAGCCTGGGTTGAAAGCACCACTAACCTTGGGGTGAGATGGTTTTGTGTGTGAATGGGAGGGGGTTGGGGCAACACCAGAGTAACAGCCCAAGTTTATTCTGCAGTGAAGGCACAACCCCTGAGTGAATGCCCCAAGGTGGTGGATTTCTCCCAGGACTGCTGCACTGGGAGGAAGGAGGCCCATCTATGGCTACTCCTTCCCCCAAGTACTCCAGAGACCCAAAATTATGCAGGGGTGACCTCCACACGTTCTGGGTAAACTATGACCCAGGTGTTGCCTCTCTGCCATCCCCCCACCATGTGGCCTTTGAGGGGAAACTGCAGAAAGAATAGGGTTGCCAGGCATCCAGTTTTCAACTGGAATGCCCAGTCAAAAAGGGACCCTGGCGGCTCTGGTTAGCACGGCTGACCAGGCTACTAAAACTTTTTTTTTTTTGGTTTACTATCAGTTTGGTCCAGCAAAAGCTATTGATCTTAACAAGCTAATCAGTATTTAATGACTCCTAGACTTTAAGGCCAGAAAGGGACCATCATGTTCATCTAGTCTGACCTCCCACACATCGCAGGCCACAGAACCTTACCCACACTGCAATAGACCCGTAACCTCTGGCTGAGTTACTGAAGTCCTCAAATCAGGTTACAGAGAAACCACCATTTACACTAGTTTAACCCTGCAAGTCACCCGTGCCCCATGCTGCAGAGGAAAGTAAAAAGACAAACAAACCAGGGTCTCTGTCAGTCCTGACCCAAGGGAAAATTCCTTCCTGACCCCAAATATGATGATCAGTTAGACCCTGAGCACATGAACAAGACCTACCAGCCAGACACCTGGGAAAGAATTCTCTGTAGTAACTCAGAGCCCACCCCATCTAGCATCCCATCACTGGTTATTGGAGATGCCACTGTAGGCAGTTTCCTCATACCATCCCCTCCATAAACCTATCAAGCTCAGTCTTAAAGCCAGTCAGATTTTTTGCCCCCACTGCTCCCTTTGGAAGGCTGTTCTAAAACTTCACTCCTCTGATGGTTAGAAACCTTCATCTAATTTCAAGACTAAACTTGTCATCCATTTGTTCTTACGCCCACAATGGCACTTAATTTAAATAATTCCTCTTCCTCCCTGGTATTTATCCCTATGATATATTAATAGAGAGCAGTCATAGCTCCCCTCAGCCTTCTTTTGGTTAGACTAAACAAGCCAAGCTCTTTGAATCTCCTCTCATTAGGAAGGTTTTCCATTCCTCAGCACTGTTCCAGTTTAAATTAAACTTTCTTAAACATGGGAGACCAGAACTGCACAAAGTATTCCAGATGAGGTCTCACCATAATAATGGTACTAGCACCTCCTTATCTCTACTGGTAATGCCTCACTTGATGCATTCTAGGACTGCATTAGCCTTTTTCATGGCCACATCACATTGGCAGCGCATAGTCATATTGGAATCAACCAATACACCCAGGTCTTCCTCTTCTTCTGTCACTTCCAACTGATAAGTCTTCAACTTATAGCAAAAATTCTTGCTGATAGTACCTAAGTGCAAGTCATGCACTTAACACTATTAAATTTCATCCCATTTATTCCTCAAATTCTCAGTCATCCAGATCTTCTTGTATGATATTCCAGTCCTCCTCCATCTGCAAAGTTTATTAGCACACTCCCATTAATAAAAATGTTAATTAAGATTGGTCCCAAGATCAGTTCATGAGGAACTCCACTAGTAACCGCCTTCCAGCTTGACAGTTCATCTTTCAGTATGACCCATTGTAGTCTCCTTTTTAACCAATTCCTTATTCACTTTTCAATTCTCATATTAATCCCCATCTTCTCCAATTTAACTAATAATTTCCCATCTGGAACTGTATCAAATGCCTTACTGAAATCCAGGTAGATTGTCTAAAAATCAGTTATCTCCTCAAAGGAGATCAAGTTAATCTGGCATGATCTACCTTTTGTAAAACCATGTAGTATTTTATCCCAGTTATCATTTACCTCTCTGTCCTTAACTAATTTCTCTTTCAAAATTTGTTCCAAGACCTTTCATACAATTGAGGTCAAACTAACAGGCCTTTAGTTTCCCAGATCATTTTTTTCTCCTTATTTAAAAATATACAGTAAAAGCTGTTTTACCAACTAGCACTTCACCAACCGGAAAACTTTATAAACCAGCATTTCTGATCTTCCTGGAAAGTCCAGTTTATAGTTTGGTTGGTGTGGGGCTGGCAGGGGGTTGGGGCATGTGAGGGGGTGCAGAGCGAGGGCTCTGAGATGGAATTTGGGTGCGGGAAGGGGCTTGGGGTGTGGGGTGCCAGATCCAGGGGCGGCTCACCTCGGGCAGCTCCCCGCAAGTGGCGATCTATCCTGGCTGCTCCAAGGCAGAGGTGTGGTAGACAGCTCTGCATGCTGCCTACACCCACAGTCTGCGGTTCCCAGCCAATGGGAGCTGTGGAGCCAGAGCTGAGGGCAGGGTAGGGCGGGGGCAGCGCACAGAGTTGCCTGCCACGCCTCCGCCTAGGAGCAGCCAGGACAGATCGCCGCTTGCAGGGAGCCACCCGAGGTGAGCGGTCCCTAGATCCAGCACCCCTCCAGCACCCAAACTCCCTCCCAGACCCTGCACCCCAACCCCCATCCTTGCACTCCCTCCCACACCCAAACTCCCTCCCTCTTAGTTAACCGGCATTTTTCACTTATTGGCACCCCCCAACATGCCCAATAAATCAGCTTTTACTGTATTAACAATTCTCCAGTCATAGCGTATGACTGCCAAGTTTACAGAGTCATTAAAAATCCTTGCTATTGGATTGCAATTTCATGTGCCAGTTCCTTTAATATTCTTGGATGGAGATTATCCGTGTCCCCCCCAATTTAGTCCCATTAAACTGTTTGAGTTTGACTTCCACCTTGGATGTGGTAATTTCTGTTTTCAATATCCTTGCTCCCATTAGCCAGCCTGCCACTCTCCCTAAGCTCTTCATTAGCCTAATTAAAAATGGAGGCAAAGTATTTGTTTAGGTGTTGGGCCATGCCTAGATTATCTTTAATCTCTACCCCATTCTCAAATATCCTCTTTAGAGGTCCCATTTCTTCTTTCCTTGTTTTCTTTTTATTTATTTGGCTATAGAACCTTTTAATATTGGTTTTAATTTCCTGAAGGTCCAGCTCTGCTTGGATTTTGGCAGTTCTCACTTTATCTCTACATTTTTCTGACCTCCAAGAGGTGGCTTTCCTTGCTGATCCAACCCATCTTCCATTCCTGGTAGGCTTTCAGTTAATCACCTGTTTGAAATACTTGCTCTGCAACCTTTCCCTATGAATTTTTTCCGCTTTCTTGGGATGCATGCTTCAGATTGTTTCTGCAACTTTGATTTAAAGTACTTCCAAACGTCCTCCATGTTCAGATTCTTGAGTTCTCCAGTCTGGTCCACTTTCCTAACTAATTCCCTTAATTTTGTAAAGTTTTTGCCCTTTTGAAATCAAGGGCCCTAGTTGCAGATCTATTTTTGTTTATCCTTTCATTTAGTTTACACTGAATTAGCTCATGATCACTCCAACCAAGATTGTCCCCTACAATCAGTTTTTACATGAGGTCATCACTCCTCACCAATACCAAATCTAAAATGGCATCACCTCTTGTTGGTTCAGTGACTATTTGGTGAAGAAATCTGTCAGCTTTCACATCCAGGAAAATCTGGGCCCTACTATTATTAGTAGCACGTGTCCTCCAGTCTATATCAGGGAAGTTAGTCTCCCATAATCATACAATTCCTAATAGTAATTATTTCATTAAATAGGTCTCTATCCATATCCTTATCAGATCCTGGAGATCTGTAGCATACCCCAAGCACTATGTCAGGGGAACCTGTAGTAGCTTTTTCCCCAAAAAGTGATTTTGGTGCAAAACAGATTGTCTTATCCATTCCATCACTTCTAATTACTTTACAGTCTAACTCATCATTAATATACAATGCTACTTCACCACCTTTACCTTTATTTTTGTCTTTTCTGAACAGCACATGCCCTTCAATACCTGCACTCCAATCATGACTATTATTCCATCATGTTTCTATTATCCCTATAATATCTGGTTTCACTTCCTGTACAAGTAGTTCTAGTTCCTCCATTCTGTTACTCGGGCTCCTTGCATTGGTGTACAAACATCTTAATTGTTGCTGGTTAGCTTTGCCCACATTCCTCAATTGATTGGGTACAGTCTTTCTACTGCCAGTATCACCTACCTGACTTCTAGCTTTGTTGGTATCAGCACTATCTTTCCTCTTAATGTCCATTCTCCTACCCACTGCTGTTCCTGTCTCCATTGCTGTACCCTTTCTTATTTGATTTTCCTCCCGCTCAATGTTAGAATCAAATGTGGAGACTTCATGAGCATCTCCCAACCATCTCCCCCTATTTCCTTATTTAAAGCTCTTTATCTGTATTTTATTTGTATCAATCTCCATCCCAGAAGTCTATTTCCCTCCCTATTTTGGTGGAGTCCATCCCATGCGAACTGTCCTCTGCCCATGAATGCCTCCCAGTGGTCAAACATCCCAAAACACCACTGCCTGAGCTATCTATTGATCACCATAATCTTGTCTGTCTGCTAGAATCCCACTGAAGATCACCTGAGCCTCCATTTCCTTAAGCATCTTCCCCAGCCTGGCATAGTCTCCCTTGATACGTTCCAGTGAGAATCTAGCGGTGTTATTTGTTCCCACATGAAGGACAATCAGTGGATTCTTTCCTATTCCCATCAGGATCCTCTTCAGCCTCAGGTCCACATCCCGTATCTTAGTTTCCGGCAGACAGCACACCCTTTATGTTTTCTGGATCAGCTCTGGTGACAGCCCTGTCTGCTCTTCTTAGTAGGGAGTTACCAATCACATAGACCTGTCTTTCCTTGTGATGGTGTCATTCTCCAGCCTTCCTCTAGTTCTTTCTGTCTGCAAGTCCTCTTGTCTTTTATTCTCCCTTGCAATCTTCTGGAAGTCATCCTGTATTCTCTTGGGGCTCTGAACTCCGGGTAGCTCCACTGACTCTTCCCATAAGACTGTCCGCTCTTCTCTTCTTCCTTGCCCTCCCTCCTTCAGTTACGGCCTGCTGTTCGCCTTTAACATTGTCCAACTCAGCAAACCTGTTCCTGGGCTCTGTTTATCCCTCACTAGCCCATTATTTTTCCTTTGCCTAGTTCTTGTAGTCTCATGCTTCCATTGGCCACTTTCCTCACCCAGCAGTCTCCCCTCAGAGCTCTTCAGGCCAGTTCACATCTGAGTCTTGACTTTTCCCTTCAGCCTCCTCTTACCTTCCCTCCCTCATCTGCTCGAATCCCCTTTGAAATCAACTGTATTTTCCACCTTCATCTCCAACCCTCGGATCTTCTCTTCCAACTACTCTATCAAGCAGCACTTCATACAAACGAAACTCTTTCCAGGTACCCACTCTAGGATCACGTAAATCCTGCAGCTTCTGAATCTGGTCATCTTCATTGTCTTTCATTGCTTGGTTCACTCCCACTTCTGCCTCTGTCTGGCATAGACTTCCCACCTCAAGTCCTGTCAAGGAAAAAGAAAAACAACAAACAAACAAACATACAAATACAAAAACCCAAACAATACCAGAACACCAGACACACCGCTCCCACAAACTCCCACTCATACGCCCCTGTTTACAGCTCAGTTTGCAGTCTCCTGTGCCACTAGCTGGTTGCTTGATTGTCTTTATAGGCCCCCTAATCAGAGAAGCCCCATTCCCTAATCAGGACTTTGCTCCTCTCAGATCATACTGCCCCCTAACAGCCTCTGCAAACTGAACAGAAATCAGAAAAAACACACATCACCCACAACAATGTCACTGACTGCCACTAAAGAACAGGGTCTTGCCTCCTGCTTTCTCCTCCAACAGAACTCCCACTCAAATGCCCCTGTTTACAGCTCTGTTTGCTGGCTCATGTGCCACTACTCATTAAAGTGTATGAGTAGACTCAGTTACCATAGGATCTGTACTGGGAACCTGTACTGCTCAACATATTAATAAGTGATCTGGAAAAGGGGGTGAACAGTGAGGTGGCTAAATTTACAGACTCTACAGAATTATTCATAAATCCAAAGCTGACTGTGAAGAGTTTCAAAGGAGTCTCACTAAACTGGGTGACAAAATGGCAGATTAAATTCAGTGTCGATACGTGTAAAGTAATGCACACTGGAAAAAATAATCTCAGCTGTACATACAAAATGGTGGGGTCTAAATTAGCTGTTACCACTCAAGAAAGAGATCTTGGTGTCATTGTGGATAGTTCTCTGAAAACATCCACTCAATGTGCGGAAGCAATAAAAAAAGCTAAGAGAACATTAGGAATCTTTAGGAAAGGGATAGATAATAAAACAAAAAATATCATGCCACTATATAAATCCATGGCACACCCACACTTTGAATACTGCATGTAGTTGTGTTTGCCCCATCTCAGAAAAGATATATTTGAACTGGAAAAGGTGCAGAGAGAGGCAACAAAAAGGATTAGGGGTATGGAACAGTTTTCATACGAAGAGATTTAAGAAGACTAGGATTGTTCAGATTTTAGAAAAGAGACGACTAAGGGGGAGATATGAGAGAGGTCTATAAAATCTTAACTGATGTGGAGAAAGTGAATAAGGAAGTGTTACTTACTCCTGCACGTAACACAAGAGCTAGGGGTCACCTAACAAAATGAATAGACAGATGGTTTAAAACAAACAAAAGGAAGTACTTCTTCACATAATGCAAAATCAACCTTTGGAACTCATTGCCATGGGATATTGCAAAGGCCAAAAGCATAACTGGGCCCCCCAAAAAATCAATATCTTCATGGAGGATAGGTCCATCAATGTCTGTTAAACAAGATGGTCAAGAACGCAACTGCTAAACCTCCAACTGCCAGAAGCTGTGTGACTGGATGGACGGGATGGATCACTCAAAATTACCCTGTTCTGTTCATTCCCTCTGAAGCATTTGGCACTGGCTGCTGTCAGAAGACAGGATACTGGGCTAGTTGGACCACTGGTCTGACCCAGTATGGCCAATCTTACGTTCTTAAGTAAAATTTCCCATAGAAATTCCCTATGCCCACGTCAGGGAGCTCCCCACAGGTAATTTTGCCAAAATTTCCCACCTGTTTCTGTTGTTTCTGAAGAAAAGAGCGGTGTTCACTGCATTTCCAGATGCAGCTTCCCATGCTTTTCACACAGACTCCTTCATCCTGTTAAATGTAGATTTGACTGGGCAATAGAATTTGATGCTTACTGAATCTATCGGTATTTTATCTTAATTTTTTAGTCGCTGAGTCACTGATGCTTGCTAATTCTCTGCTATCTTTTTCTCCATAGCATTTTAAAAAATCATATATGTTAGTGTCATTATACCAAGCATGGCCAAACCGTGGCTTGTGAGCTACATGCAGCTCTTTTATAGTTAAAGTGGGGCTGGCAGAGCTCCCCACAACCCCCCTTCCTTCCCCATTCTCCACCTACCAGATTGAAGTGGGTGGGAGCTCGGGTCCTCTGCCTTACAGCAGGGGTGGTGGGGTAGGAGCTTTTGCCCAGCAGGGAGGGCGGTCTCAGGGCTTCAGCCCCGCGTGGCATGCCTTCCAGGGCTTGGGGCTTCAGCAGGAGCAGGTCTGAAGCCCCAACCCCCAGCAGGTGAACGCCAGCTCTCGAACTTCTGAAGATTGTCATATGTTGCTCAGCGTGTCCATAAGTTTGGTCACCGCTGCTCTATACTATGGACTGACTCCATACAACATCTGTTGTGGCCTGTGACACACAATGCATATTTTGCAAGCTGTTTAAATACATATTTACTCAATAAGCCAGTGTAATTTGTCAACACTTATTCACTCCCATGAGAACTATTATTCTTTTACACTGGGAAAAGAAAAAAAAGTAATTGAACCACTGAACAGTTCAGTGCAAGTGATGTTAAGACTCTTAATCAGATCCAGAAAATGCAGAGTTAAAGGGTGTCAAATCTGGCACATAACCATTCCTTAATTTATTTGGCTGTACCTTCACAGAAGAGAGGCTGAGGTTTCAATTAATATATGTGCAGCAGATGTCTCTTGCCAACAGAATGTACAGAAGATGAAACAGGAAGCCTCAACTCTGAATTTACAACCTCGTATAGGCTGAGGCTAGACCTGCAGTGTTGTGTGCACGTTGGAATGTATTCACTATTATTAGGATAGTTTACCAACCCCATAATTGAAATCAGTGGTCCAAATTCATCCCTGCTGTAACACTGTGAAAACCCCTTGAGTTATAATGGGGATGGATAAAACTCCGGTTTACTTTTAAAAAAGAGTTTTACAACTCACTAAAAATTAATTCAATCTGTATAAGACAGTTCTGTGAGCACTTGGGAACACATACAGCTGTGTGAATCACCTACATACATGCACTAGCTAATATATGGGGCAGAACTGTCACATATGTGTACTATTTTTTGGCATTTGTCCCTAACTCAGCATCTGGCTTAAAAGATGCTCAGTAGAAAAATCTGAAGAAAATGTTCTCTAAAACCCTTACACGTGAAAAGGAATTATGTTTTAAGTGTATTATTTGCCTCCACTAATCCCAAAAGCAGCCCAGGTCCCATTCCTGTATCTTTGTTCTAGCCGTCATTTTAAAATAATATTTCAGTTTGAAAAATCATTTTTTCCACCTAAAATATGGAGAGCTGCTGAAAGCATATTTTTTAAAGGGATGCTGAGGTTGGTACACCCACAATTTGACCCACTCCCTTTCTGTCACAAATGCGTTAAGTGAACATAATGTTAAATAGAACTTGGGGCCACCCCCAGGAAGCTCTAGCCTTTCAGTATGATCCTTGGGCTCAGCTCCATACCTTAGAGAGAAATACCGTTGGCTTGTAGCAGTACTGGCTATTGGAAATCTGAAACCAAGTGGGAATGTTTGCTGTATTATTTGCTCTTGAGTATCTTGAATGCATTTCTTGCCCATAATGATCTCATTGCATTGCTGGTAGCTGAGCTCTAGGACCCAACAGAATGGTATGGAAGGCCCTGTGGGTGTACACATTTCTTTCAAGACTTTCCTGCAATGTGCTTTGTAAGAAAGACGTGGGGAAGACTCCTGTGATTTTACTGTGTTTGCAAAATACATGCAACTTCTGATAAGATTCCCTCCACACTCAGTGCTTCTGTGCCCTTATTTTCTTTAAATAAATATGTAAATATCAATGCATCAAAATCTGCAGTCCTCAACTGAGCAAACTTCTTTTAGAATTCAATGGGAATGTTGCTCATTTAAGAACAGCAGAATTTGGCCCATTGCCAACATCTCAGCACCCAGAGTGACAATAAAAAAAAACAACAGGAGGAGCATAGTCTGCATATAAGTGATGTATTAGGACACCTGGGTTCTGGTCTCACCTCTGCCACTGGCTTGCTTGGGCAAGCCACTTAACTTCTCTGTTCTTCATCTATCTCATCTGTAAATGAAAGAAAATACAATCTGCGCCTTCATTATAGCTCTGTGAGGTTTGTATACAGTGAATGAAAAAACACTGTATACATGCAGAGTAGTTTTATTACTATTATTATTTCTAATTAATATCATAAAACAGTGTGTGCGCTCATTGACGAAAAAATATCTTCTGGGAAGAAGCATCTTGATTTCAGCTTTTTAAAGGTTCATTACTGACACCACTTGGAAGTAAAGAATGATGTTTAAAATACTGAAAAGGTCTTGATAATGTCCTTTTAAAATATTCTTTAAGGCTGCTTCTTATTTAAGTTACCCAAGAATTCTTGCTTTGCTTATGGAAGTGGGAAAATTTGCTGCAAGTCTGTCCAACAAAAATGTTATCGGCTACTGTGAATCACAGTAGTCAGGAATATTTTCTCTGTTTTAAAAAGTATCTGTATTTTGTTGTTGTCTTAATTTAATGAAATGATTGGCCAGAGCACAACCTCCAGGGGAAGACTCATTAGTGTATAAGTAAATTAGACAAGAAGTGTGAAAGATGACTTATGTTTTGCTGCTTTTGTCCCCTGTAGGTGTGGACGAGCACTCACTCGACAGCTCTCCTGTACTGGATGACAGATCGGCACTTTACTCTGGAGTTCACAAGAAGCAATTCTACTTAGATGGCTCTTCTGAAAAGCAGCCTGAGGATGACTCGGACTCATTCACCACTTCTCCTTCATCCAGCAGCCTAGATACTTGGGGTGCTAATAGGAAGCTGGTTAAGACCTTCAGCAAAACTGATAGCCGTGGCCTTATTAAGCCCCCGAAGAAGCTGGGGACATTTTTTTCTTACCCAGAAGAGGAGAAGACCCAGAAGGTTTGCCGCTCTTTGACAGAGGGGGAGATGAAGAAGGGCCTTGGCTCCCTGAGCCATGGGGTAAGTACTGAAAGTATTTGCTTTTATGACAGCAACAGGCACAAGCACCATCTCCTGGTGTCCTTGGAGGAGGTTCAGAGTGTCAGGAAGCAGATCCGATTGAAGAAAATGGATACTAACTATTCCTGTTCCAGAGCTTTTCTCTGCCAGCGTCCTGCCAGGAAAGGAGCATCCCCTGCAACTTGTGACCTACAATTGCTCCGGCACAAAGCCAAAGGGGGAGGAGGTTGTGGTTTCCCAAACAGAAGGCTTCGAGGGCGCACCTCTGTCAGTGAGTTCAATATCACCTACGTGGTGGAGAGAAGCCTGTACAGTCACCTCAACCTATCGCAGCTGGTGCGTCCCGTCACTGACAGGACCCTGAGCAAGGCAGACAAGCAGGACCTGCGGAGATGCCTGCTGGATGAGGATGAGGAGGCCAAACGGAAGTGGGCCGCCACAGTGGACCGTTGTACTAAAAGGGTTCTCTTGAGAATCCACCAAAAGTCTGTGAGTCAAAGAGCTATCATGAAGGTGGCCTTCCAGTTCCTGTGAGGTTGCAGTCAGCATTGTTTCTGCTTTCTATCCCAACCTGTAAACTTTAGTACAGTGTTTTTCCCCCTCTCATTTGCCAATAGAAGTTGTTAAATGCAAAACTGAGCTGTGGGGACAGGGGCCGTTCTAGTCCCCAGTGAAGAAATTGGTATAATCCCTTTCAGTATAGAAAGAAGAGCATTGCCAAGTTTGTGGTTCCCATATGCATGGAGTGACTCAATGGGAAAGAGCAAATTTTACCACAAAAAGCTTCTTTTAACCTGTTCTAATTCAGAAATTGAGATTTTGGTGAAAAGAGAAGCAATGTGAAAAAAAATTCTGCTGTTTCAGAAACCAGTTCAGCATTCTTTAAAAGGAAATATTGTAGGAAATCTTTCAGATGGATGGAAGACAGAGTAAAATCTGCTTGTTTCCTTCTGTCATCCGTCCTGCTCTCATCCCCCTCAGTTTTCCTCTCAATTGCTAACATAGTGCACTCCAGCTCTGTAGCCTTCCTCCCCACATACACAGCACTCAGAGAGGTAGAGGGCTTTGTTATCTACATGCCTGCTTTCCTTCCCAGCTTCTCTCTCCAGCATAGAACCTCTCTGGGTCACTTCTGCACTGCCCCTGGCTGCTGCTCCTGCTCCCTAGCATGCGATGGAGGTGAGACCTGGGAAGTTGGGATACAGGGAAGAGAGAAGGGTAGCCAGCAGAGGAGTCGATGTTCCTGTATAGTAGGAGATCTGGTAGGTTAAGCTCTACTCAGGATTCCAACCTAGTCCCTCTTCTTCCTGGTCACAAAAGCCTGTATTTGCCACAGTTCCCACTACCAGCCGTTTGAATCCACTGGAAACTTGGCATCAGGACTGGCCAGAGTCCCAAGTGTTATGCCATCTAGTCTGCTGTCCTGACAATGCAGATTTTTCCCCTACTTAGATTGAAGGGAAGGGTGATTGATAATGTCTATACCCAGAAAATTTAACGAGATATTTAACAAGACATTACAGAGAAAATACTGTTTCTCACAAATTTTAGATTTTAGAATATCTTTAGGAGGCCTCCACATAAGCTTAATTTTTTAGGATGTGGTTTGCTCTCGATGTGAGAGCTACATAGTCACATCCTTGATCTCTCCAACTAATTGTCAATCACCAGTAGTAGCTTGACCCTTGGTTGGTGTTCAGACTTGTGTAACACCAACGGGCCCTGGTCACTGGTGGGTGGGATCGAACCTGGGACCTCTGAAGCTTAGTGATGAGCCTCTACTGCATGAGCTAAAAGGCATATAGCTCATAGCTAAGGGTGTAGCAGACTCATCAATCTCTAGCTGGGCTAGGTGCCACTAGAGGGGGCAGAGCACCACACCAAGCAGGCCTGGGTTACATACGTCCCCTAGCTGAGGAAGTGCATACCAAGCTTCAGAGACTTCCCAGTTGATATCCCAGACGAGCTCCCACTTGTAACACCGACAGACCCGTGTCGTTGGCGGGCAGGATGGAACCTGGGATCTCTGAAGCTTACTGTATTACTCCTGGAGAAATACTGTGCCAAAAAATTAAAAATTCTGTGCATGATATTTTAAAATACTGCGTATTTTATTTGTCAGAATAACACAATATAATCATGCCAGTTTCAATTATCTTGGTAATTTATTTCAAAATACCTGTCAACAAGTATGTTTGTAACAGTACAGACGAAAAAAAGATTTGGGTAATTTTTTTGATAAATAGATTCCTTACCAGGTTTATTAACACAGAACTTTGAGTAATAATTTATTTAAACCGGTGGTTCTCAACCAGGGGTACATGTACCCCTGGCGGTACTCAGAGGTCTTCCAGGGGGTACATCAACTCATCTAGATATTTGCCTAGTTTTACAATAGGCTACATAAAAAGCACTAATGAAGTCAGTACAAACTAAAATTTTATACAGAAATGACTTTTTACTGCTCTATATACTATACGTGAAAATGTAAGTACAATATTTCTATTCCAATTGATTTATAATTATATGGTAAAAATAAGAAAGTAAGCAATATTTCAGTAATAGTGTGCTGTGACACTTTTGTATTTTTGTGTCTGATCTTGTAAGCAAGTAGTTTTTGAGTGGTGAAACTTGGGGGCACACAAGACAAATCAGACTCCTGAAAGAGATACAATAGTGTGGAAAGGTTGAGAACCACTGATTTAAACTACAATACAGCAGCTTATTTCCTGCAGCCCTCAGAAGCAGTGCAAAGGCTTGGGGGAGTCAGGGATAATGGAGGAGCTGAGAGAGAGGGAAGGAGTCTGGGAGTGAACCTGGAGGGCTGTTGGGCGTGGGAGGGAGAAGCATGGAACAGGTTTTTTGAGGACACATCTACCCCTGTCCCCATGTGGCCCTGCATCCCCCATCCCCACGTGGCTCTGCAGCCCCCAGCTCAATGCTGTCACCCTACTAGCTCCTGAGCCCACACACCAGTCTATCCTCCTACTAGACCTTCTGAACCCCAGTCTAAGACCCTACTAGCAGCCCCAAGTGCCCCACTCTTCCTAACCTGACATGGCTTTTAGCTAAGATTGTAGCAGTGTCATTAATCTCTAGATGGTCGAGGTGCCACCAGAGGGGAACAAAGCACCACACCCAGCAGGCATGTGTTACACTTGCATTTGGTTGATGGCCACTGTGGTAATACTTTATTTTGACCCAGTACAATTAACAGTTTCTCCTGACTATTCCATTAGTGCTTCTGTGTAGACTAGCTGACCCATCACTGATACTGTCATGCTACTTCCAGAAATAGTGTTCTCGAATAATATTATTTTATGTAATGACATTTCAGTTGATTGTACCAGATACCTGAAACACCCCTCTGCAGGTTGAATACTTGTAGGGCATATGCAGACTGACAAGATCCACTAGTTCCTCATATCTTCTAACTAAGTACCACAATTATGCATTAGAAATGCCCTTTGATGTTCTCTTCTTGTAAATACAGATGCCATCTCCAAAGGGAAGCTGTTTAATCATTTAAAAACATGTGAGTTGTCTCAGTTTGGAAGTCTCATTATGGAACTCATTAGCTTGTTCACATAGATAAAATTAGAGAAGAAAAGGAGAGCACTTCTTTCTTTTTCTTTTCTTTTTTATTTTTGGAGTGGACTTTCTAATCAATTAGCTTTAAAGAAACTTCTTTTTAAAACAGCAGAAACCTGATAAGATTCTCATGACCTTCAAGCACCTCCAATCCTTCTTCCTAAAATTGTAATGCTTGCTGCAACCTCAGGGAAATTGTAATGCCCTTGTATTCAGTGGAAGTGGTCACAGTCTTGTCTTGCCATTTGTTTTTGTCATTTATATTTGTTTCAGTGACCTGGGCATGCTTGAAACTTTTGAATCACATCAGTTTTTCATTCCTCCCAATATCCTAATATGTTGCGGAGTTTTGATTGCATGACCATTCCATTGAATATCCCTCTTTTCATCCACAGACTTTTTGTTTGGTACAGTTTTACCAGAAATGATCAAAGTGCTATGAAAGGGCACAGTAAAGGTTACAGATTTACAAGGACTTTCTTCTCTGAGAAGATTGCTACAAGAACTACTCTGGCTAGCTTAAAAGACATTGGTTGAGAACAATTCCTTAAGTTTTGTTCCACTGTCCTCTCTTCAGCGTTAGGTTATCTGTGCAAGGTGGTATTAGTTAGAATGTGCCTGGCACGGAAGGTCCTAGTTATGTGGTTAAAACAGGAATGGGCAAAGTTTAAAGCCTGAGGGCCACATTGAGGAATAGAAATTGTATGGCGGGCCATGAATGCTCACAAAATTGGGGTTGGGTTGCGGGAGGGGGCGAGGGCTCTAGGGTGGGGCTGGGGATGAGGCGTTTGGGGTGTAGGAGGGTGATCTGGGCTGGGACCAAGGGGTTCGGAGGGTGGGAGGGGGATCAGGGCTGGAGGAGAGGTGTAAGAAGGGGTGCAGGCTCTGCGATGGGGCTGGGGATGAGGAGTTTGGGGTGCGGGAGGGTGCTCCGGGCTCGGATTGAAGGGTTTGGAGAGCGGGAGGGGGATCAGGGCTGGGGAAGAGGGTTGGGCTGTGGGGATGCAGGCTCAGGGGTGCAGGCTCTGACCGATGCTTACCTCAAGCAGCTCCTAGAAACAGTGACATGTCCCTTCTCTGGCTCCTATGCGTGGAGCACCCCCGACCCAGCACCCTGGCTGAAACGCTGGAGCAGGGCAAGCCCCAGACCCCACTCCCCAGCAGGAGCTCATGGGCCGGCTTAAAAAGGCTCGCGGACCAGATCCAGCCCTCGGGCCATAGTTTTCCCACCCCGGGTTAAAAAGTGCTTTGTATAAAACATAGATCTTAATGGTGGTGTTTGCTGGTGTGGCTAGCGTATCACTTTTTATAAACAGTGCTTGAAAACCGTTCTCGAGGCTAGGTTGTGAGTTCATCTTGACCAGTATGACTAAGTCATTTGTTCTCAACCTTTTTCACACACCTCTCCCTAGGTGGCCTCTCACAATGCCTCAGTACAGTTGCTGTCACCTCTTTTCCTGTCCATATTCTTTCTGCTCACTCTCCCTTTTTTCTTTGCTCTTTTTTTTCTGCTTGTCTCTTTTCTCTTCTCTTTGTTTTTCTTGTGTGTTGTAGATGTTGCTCTCTTGTTTGCAGTTCCCTCTTCCTCCTCCCAACTCTGCAGAAGGCTGTGGGCTGCTTGGAGTAGGAGTGTTTGTTAAAGGAGGTTCCATGAAGTGGGATCTCACATGTTCTTGCATCTGAGTGCCATGCGAGCAGAGGAGCAAAGGCTTGGCCCTCTGGGCTTATGTCTGAGCCTGTAGCCCTGCTCTTGTGGCCAGCTTCTTTAAGTGCCACTGAATGTGCAGGGAGAGAAAGCTGATAGCTTTCAAGAGACACCTGCTGCTTTACCCATAGCCAACTTTGACAGGTTCAAGGTCATGCAACTTTCTTCATCCCCATGTTTGTTGTTCTGCTTTGTCCCACCCCACCTGATTAGAAAGGAATGCGGTAGAACAAAGGTTTGTTCTGAAAGGACCAATTAATGTTATTGTTCATTGGGCGCTGTAATTTGTGGGTCTTGTTCCCACAAATCACAGTCTCCAGACTTTTCATTGAGTAGCTCTCAGCTGATAGGTGTTACCTATCTTCAGGCCTATCAACCACTTGTGGATGTTAGTTAGGCAAATCTGAAGAATTAAGAACCTGATCTAATGCCACTGATGTCACTAGAAATCTCTCAATTGATTTCATTATGTGTTGGATCAAGCCGTAAAAATGCACAGAAATTTTCTTCAGGTATTTCCCCATCCCTTTATGTCTTCTATAAAGAGGTCACTTAAAACAGAGAACTACCTGTCTGTAAATCAACTACCGAACCCCACCATTGATACAAATAAATACTGATTGCTGCATCTTTGTTTCCCTGGGATGTCTCATGTGGTTATTGTCAGTGAAAAGAATCTAAAAACACAGTCATTGGAACAGAGCAAGGTCACTACAGTACTGTGCCCCAATTTTTGAGGCGGGGAAACTGTGTTAACAGTTTGACCTTCTCGTATTGAAAGGCAGTAGTTGTATTCCCACTGAGTTCAAAGAAGCTAGTCCTCTTCCAACTGATACAAGAGCTTTAGAACAGGCCCGTCAGCCAGAGCTGAACACTTTGTTTCTTGCTGTGGAAGTGTGGCTTTACTTAGTATGACTGGTCGCTCTGTGGCTTTGTGCTCTTGGGTGGGAACTGGTGTCATAGTGCTGATGTTTTTAGGCAGGGAGATTATCATCAACAGTATCAGAGTTTTTGGCCAGGTCTGAGGAGCAGTGAATGAGTCACTCCACTGGACTAATCGTGCCATTATAAATATGACCTACTTTCTCTCCCAGTGGGTGATAAAGCTGCTTTGTACCACCAAGGAGGTAGTGAAAGATGCCTAAACTGGAGTCATTGCTTTTGAAGAATAAAACCTCTGGTGGCATATCCCTTTTGGACAGGTGGACTGGGGTTATGTTCCCTTCCACCCCCAGGGCTTGATTATGCAAAGTGATTAGCTCATCCGTTGATTTCAGTGGAAGTTGAGGGTGTTCAGCTACTCCCAGGAGGTGCTCACTCATCACCTCACAGGATTGAGGCCCCTGACTATACGGATACTACTTTGGACTAGTATAGGAGAGGAGGCTGGAATGAGGTTGTCAGAAAGTTGGAAGGCTTACTGCATAAAATGAGTGGACAGTTTTCTCAATTTCTCATCCTTTTTTCCATTTCCATCTTTTCAACACATTTGTGTTTTCAGTGATGTTCTCCAAATGGGGGAAGATGCTTGAGTGAGTTAATTGTTTGTAATGTGATTGTTTCTGTATTATACTGTCCTTTCCACAGAGAACCTGTAGCTTTGGAGGATTTGACTTGACAAATCGTTCACTGCACGTTGGAAACAACAACAACTCTGACCAAACGGTGAGTACGAGATAGGAAGGGCTGGATCTGAAATAGCAGGAGGCTCCTCATGTATGGTACTATGAAATGCTCCTTGGTAGAGTTAAATGTAGTCTAGTTCTATAATAGCAGTTTTGGGATCCAAGTAAGCAGCCCAGAGAGCACAATTTTTTTAACCACCAATTGCATTGGTTTCTCAGCTTTGTGACAGTCATATACTGTGTGTGTTTATTTATATGCTGTACGTGAGACGTAGTGTGATTAAGTGGTTGCAGCACAGGACTAGGGGTCAGATCTCTGTTCTATTCCTAGCTAAGTCATTAACTTACTGCATCACCTCAAGCAAGTTGAGTGATATCTGTGCTTCACCACAGATGGAAAAACATCTAGTTTGTGACCAGGACACAAGAAGAAAACAACGATGACCACTCTGGATTAACCAATGTGCCTTCAGTGCATTTGCACACGGCCCCATCTTAGGGGGGAGCCCCAACCACAGGAAAACAAAACAAAACAAAACTGAGTTGTGCGGCAACCCAGCGAGGCAGTTCACAATGCCACTTCCTCCAGTTTTGCCCAGCCACCTTCTGTGAGGGATGGCTGGACCAAACCTGAGCATTGCAGGGTGGCTGGAGTTGGGAGGAGCCACCCTAGCCTGAAATGGGAGCAGAGCACTGAGCTGGAGGGGCATCTGGAAATAACCAGGCTGCAGCCGTGCCGCTCGGTCCCACCCCTCAGAGCAGGCTGTGGCTGCACCGCCCGACCCAGCCCGCCGGAGCAGGCTGCGGCCACGCTGCCCGGTCTGGCCCGCCGGAGCAGGCTGCGGCCAGGCCAGAGACATCCTCCCCTGGCCCTATCTAGATAAGGTGGGAAGGGATGGGATGGGGAGAGTGTGGGGGTCCCGGGCTAAGGCTGGGGTCATGTGTGGGGTGGTCACAGGTTACTCCCCTGTTCCCAGCTTCTCCCCACCCGCAAAAAAATTTCCCCACCAGTTGCTGTCCCGGCCTGTCAGGGTAAGCAGCTGGCGCGCCGGGACACTTTGTTTACTTAGGTTTACCGCCATGCCTGTGGCTGCTCGAGGTAAACAAACCATCTCAGCCTGCAGCAGCTTATCCTGATGGCCCGGAAGCCAAAGTTTGCTGACCCCTGAATTATAGGGTCAGCTTATGAACGAATCATAAAATTTTTCCATTTTTACTTATCCATCTTGGGGCGGGGAGGGGGGAGGATTGGCTTATAAACAAACCATCTTATGATGGAGTATATACGGTATTCCTTTTGGTTGCAGACTTCAAAACAGCAACTTTTGGATCAAAGTAATACATTTGACAGTTTATTTTTTTTATACCAAAAATAGCATCAAGAGGCTGGGGGGAGGACTGTCAACTTCAGTAACAACAGGCACTTCTATAGTGACTTCCATCCAGATATCTCAAAGCCTTTCACAGACACCAATGAGTGAAGGCCTAAAACATTTTTGTGTGCATTTTATAGATGAAGCACTGGACCCAGATTAAAGAATTTGGGGGCCCTGTGACTATGACAATTGGGCTCCCCACCTCACATAGACCCCCTGAATGCCCCTCCTCCCTACCCCACTCAGACCCCTGAATGCCCCTCCTACTCCACATATACCCCAACAATGCTCTACCAGCCCCACTTTTCATGACAGCCCCCACACACATCCCACTCACTGCGGCCCCAACCCCTCAGCCCCATCTACAGCAGTCCCCAACATCTCCGCCCCCAACCTCACAACCCCTCCAACATTCCCAACTTTTCCACAGCCCCCACCCCACAGCCCCCCAAGAACTCTCACCCAGCCTGTCACCCACTGCCATTTACAGGCTGCAGCTGCTTCGGAGGCTGGGGGGAGAGCAGCGTGTCTAGAAGCGGAGAGAGTCTGGTCCTGCCTCTTCCCTTTTGGCTCTGCTGCCTCTCCTTGCTCCCTCTGTTGGGGGGAGGGGCTGTTCCCACCTCTCCCTCTCTATACCCGTTCATAAGCCGACCCCCTTCTCTGGTGCTTCCCTTTTTTACTAAAAAAATTCAGCTTATGAACGAGTATATACGGTATATTATGAATATTGATCAGCTCACTGTACTATTTTTCACCCTCAAGAACAACTTTTACTATTTTAGCCTTGGTGTCTGCCAATTCTTTTATATCAAGTAGCTTAGATCAAATCTAAGTAATAAAACAACTTATTGCCAGCATATCTGATAATGAGGAGGAATTAGTTTCCTTGGGACTAGAGAAATCGGTACACCGTGATTTTCTTCCTTACACTTAGTTGATAAGCACATGATGTATATCTTTTAGCTAGTATCTTTAAACTAGTTTGCAATGTTTTGTTCACATTACCTTTTGATCTGGGAAACTGAAATCTAGATGTTATGCTTTCCCTTTTCACCAGCAGTGAGAAAGATACGGTATACGAGACTAATGCATGCAGATCAAGTCTCTAATTGCATTAGTTTATTTTGCAGGGCAAAGAAGGAGATTTCATTTATAAAGAAGTGATCAAGTCGCCTTCTGCCTCCCGTATATCTCTTGGCAAAAAGGTGAAGTCTGTAAAAGAAACCATGAAGAAAAGGATGTCTAAAAAATATAGCAGCTCTCTGTCAGAGCAGGTATGTAATGCTCAGAATGGACTATACTTGCTAGGATAAAAACTATAGGGGATATTGATCCTCATGCTTCAAGGTATCTCCCAAAGGCCCATCGAGGTCAGGAAGACATTTTTCTGTATGACTGTGTGATACAGCAATTCCTGTGTTCTTCTAAAACCCCTCACTTTGAAATGTCTTTTATAGAAACCTAATCATGACAATGCAATCTCAGATCTCCTTCTAGGTGACTGTTCAACAGAGGGAGATGGCTGACAATTTTACACACCCTGTGTCGTATTCCACCTCTATCATTTTATTTATTATTTCTTTGGATTTCTACAGTGATAAAAAGAGCACTGGCTCCTTATACAAGTTCAAAAAACTAAAATTAAAATGCATCTGACACTCTAAACTGAACTCCCTATAGAATGCAACATATACATCTCCCCTTCCCTATGCAGATCTAACCTCTGTCCTTTGGGGTGAGGGATAGCTCAGTGGTTTGAGCATTAGCCTGCTAAACCCAGGGTTGTGAGTTCAGTCCTTGAGGGGGGCCACTTAGGGATCTGGGGTAAAATCAGTATTTGGTTATGCTAGTGAAGGCAGGGGGCTGGACTCAATGACTTTTCGGGGTCCCTTCCAGTTCTATGAGATAGATATATCTCCATATATTATTTAATATTATTATTTTATTATTATTCGCGGTCCCTCTGCAGCAGCCTATGAAAATAGATACACCTCATATATCTATTTCTATCATTGCTTCATCACAGATTTGTACAGTTCATTCTTAAAAGCAACCATAAGTGCATGCAGTTGTAAAGCAGTGCTTTGAATTTACTCTGGCCAAAGTAAATCTCTCTCCGAGAAAATCTCTTTTGGCAGACTTCATGTTCTTTGGTTTGGTGGATTGTCAAAGCATCTAATGAACTAAAAGAAAATAAATCAGTCTTTCTACCTGAAATGTGTAAGTAATTGCCTACAAAACAGCTGGGAAAGCAAAATTTTCTCTAATAAATATTACCCTCTAGTGGCCATTTAATAATCAGCAGCAAATTAGCATATCCTTGCAGTGTCGGAAAGCTGGAGCATGCTATCTGGTGGACAGGAACAAATATACCATCATAGTATCCATTTATCAGGAATCCTCTGGTGAGACCTCTTGGGACAGTTTGGCTACATACTTCCAGCTGTTATTTTCCTCTTGTCATTCACCGAACAGTTCTCAGCATTGCTGTTGAGGGTCCGGTTCTAAATATGAGATAGGTATATCTCTTCAGGGCAGGAACCGTCTCTTTGGTATATGTTTGTGCAGTGCCTAGTACAGTGGGGCTGGGACTTTTAGGTGCAATTACAGTTCAAATTAATAATGATAATTGTGGATTTTTGCCCCCAAATGAAGTGATCCATATTTCTCTTCCCTAAAGCAGACTGATCCCAGGCTAATGCAAGTGATATCTATCAAGTCATAATTTTAACTGCCCTGGTAAATTTGGACCTGCAGCACCAGAATAGAGTGACCAACTATCACACTCATTTAATTCTTGCAGACTCTGGAGAGGAATTTAACAGCTAGCCAATACAATTTTGTAATAATTTTTCTTGAAAACTTATTAGAAAGAAACATCAAGAAAGGGAGATTTGGGGTAGGTTTTTTGCCCTCTTTCTCCCTTGTGCTTTATAGGCTGGAGAAGAGCACGTTGCTGTGTGTCTCATCCCAATAAACTATAGCATGGGTTTACTTTAGGAGGAAGTAGCTCTGCCTGGCAGTCTTCCCACCTAGTGCCTTTTGAACTCCCTGAGAATGGGCTACCTGATGCTGTTAAAGAGAAGGGATGAGTGTTAGGCCGCACATGCCCCAGAAGAAAGCAATGGTAAGGTTTAAGGTGACAGGTGGAGCTGCAGAACCAATACTGCTGAACAGAGTTATTTCATTGGTCATCCCTGTAATGGATATCGTCCATCACTTCACGCACAGACATGGCTGCCTTGCTCAAGCCCATGCTGCTAGCCCAGAACTTTCATTTTCGATTGTAAACTCTTTGGGGCATGGACTGTTGTTTGTTCTGTTTGTGTGGCAGCCGAAGTCTTGGCTGACACACAAGGTAACCTCCAGAGCTAAAAGCCTGAGCTAAAGAGACACAGCGGGTTAGCTGGGACTGTACCAACTCATACTCTTTGCGAATCGCGGAGGGGAAAGGGGGCCTTGTAATGCACACTCACCAGTGAGTTACATTAGAACAGTGCCCAGCACAATGGGGCCCAACCCGGATGAGGCCTTGAGGCACTACCATCATATAAATGGTAATAATAATAATTAATATATTTTTTAAAATAACGAAATCATATTCAAAATAATGACAAACTGAGTTGTTCTATCACTAAATTTTTAAAAACACAGAATGTGGTTTTCATGTGGTGTCATCCTCAATCATGTGCGGTGTGGCTCACAGGTGGAATCCCCTTCCTAAGTATGTACACAGCCACGTTGGTTCATAAATCGGATCTATGCTGATGATACTTTTTTTTTAATTGTTCATTTCAAATGGGCAATTCAATTAAGAAATAATAAGCTGCAACGAACATCACATTTCCTCCTGTATTATGGAACTTTAAAGATAAGATGTTTGGGCCAAACAACCCTTTGGATATTCTACTTAGGAATGAGATAAATCTGAAAAACTGTGTGCACATTGGGTTAGTAATCTGCTTCTGCTCTTTTGCTTTCTCTGGAGATTCGCTTGACCAGTAGAGTCATATGCTGGGGAGATATTTCCTGATGATTCTGCAGCATGTAAATAATAGGTTTCATTCAGATGGTTTCGTGACCACACGTCTGTGAAAATGCAAACTATTCTATATATCAGCAGGGTTGGTTTTTGTTTTTGTTTGTTTTTTTTAAATGTTGTACCATCTATCTTTGTGGCATCGTTTCTCAAGTTAAGTGCCTCTGTGCTGCCAGCATGTGTTCAAAAACACACAAATGCTGCTCTGCCTGCAAATAGCTACCAGAAATGGAAATGATTGCTTTAGCCATTCTTCCGATAGGCTGTCACAATTTTTCAAAATGGATAAGATGTTTTTGGATTGTCTATAATGCATGAAGGAATGAACACAGAAATGTGTGTCTAAGCATCTTTGCTTTTGTTTATAATTTCTTTGTGCCTAGGTTGCATTTTCTAGTTAATTGTTTTCTCCTTCATGTACACAAAAAAAAATGGCAGTAATTTGTTGCAAGAAGTTTAAAATTTCCATTTTTGTGTCTGTCTGCAGTCTTGTTGTATCTCTATTGGTCCCAGAATATTAGCAAGACGAGATGGGTGAGATAATATCTTTTACTGGACCAACTCTATTGGTGAAAGAGACAAGCTATCAAGCTCCATAGAGCTCTTCTTCATATTACCTCACCCATCTTGTCATTTCTGTTTGATTTACATGGTGCTACTTATTTTTGCTTATATTATGCAAATGCCTGATTGGGAAAGTTGCTATGGGCTTTTAACTGCTTGTCAAACGTTCTCACTAAAAATATTTAGTGTCTTAATTTTTCATCTCTAAACTGGGAGTTTTGTGTGAAGGATAAACTTTCTCTGCTGGGTTTTTAAACACCTAACAATGCATAAAGTAAAAGTTTAGTTTGGGATTTTAAAAGTACTATCCAAAATGGTTGCCTAAATTGTAATACAACAGAGAGAGAGAGAGAGAGAGAGCACGCAAACAAATGAACTTGGAAGGATGGTTTTGTGATTAAGGCACTGGACCGAGATTCAGGAGTTTCCATTCCCAGCTCTGCCACAGACTTTGTGTGACCTTGGGCAAGTTATTTAATGTCTGTTTCCCCATCTATAAAATGGGGATAATGCCCCCTTTCTTTCACCTTTTTTTTTTGTCTTGTCTGTTCAGATTGTAAGTTGCCTGGGGTAGGGACTGTCTCCTATTATGTGTTTATACAGAGCCTAGCACAGTGGGGCCCCGATTTCCGTTGCATCCCCTAGACCTTACCATAATGCAAACAATAAATAAATCATAATGACTTCTGACCTTGCTGGTAACATGTAGTAGAATATGTACTAAGTTTTCCCCTTAAGATACATGCAAGCAGTACCTGCCATCTTCCATGGGAATCTGCCAATCTGAAATGGGTTTAAATCTCTTTCAGGACTCCAGCCCTGATGTAATGCCAGGTTCTCCGCAGTCACCACAGCCAGAGACTGATTCTCTGGATAAGCCCAAACTGAAAGCTGGTGGTTCAGTAGAAAGCCTGAGGAGCTCCTTAAGTGGTCAGAGCTCAATGAGTAAGTTCAATTATAATTACATAATTTTGTTGTTGTTGTTGTTGCAGGGCACAGAGATTTCCACAGTAAATAAAATGAAGTTCTTACTAGCATTTTCATGTTTGCCTCTCATCTCTGACAGTGGCAGAAATGAATTGGTGTTGCTGAGCCCTTCTCACAAACATATTTTTTGTAAGCTGTTACTCTGGTTCCCACGCACAGGTGGTCAGACAGTGAGCACGACAGATTCCTCAGCCAGCAACCGGGAGAGTGTCAAGTCTGAAGATGGTGATGATGAAGAGCCTCCCTATAGGGGACCTTTTTGTGGACGAGCCAGGGTTCACACTGATTTTACACCCAGCCCTTATGATACTGACTCCCTGAAACTTAAGGTACCAGTTTTCTTCTTGGATCAAATGACGTATGCTACTCAGGCAAAACTCCCACTGAAAAATCAGTAAGAGCTTAGCCTGAGGAAGGTTAATAATACTTAGTCCCTTATTTAGCTGAGGTTGTGCTCCCTGCATTCCCATTACCTGTCTCTGGTATTGCAATGTGCTCTTAGGAGTTGTTTGGGTGATAAAATATAGGTGAGTAGTTCTTAGTATTTTCCAAAATCCAAGCAAACATGCTTTAAAATACCAGAGAGGCAGGCAAAGAAGGGAGTGCAGAGGTATGTGTGAAGGGAGTGGGGGAGTTAACTACTGTGGAACTGAAAATATATGTGGTATATTCACTCTCACTCTACACGGATTTGAAAAATCTATTTTCAGAGAGATTTTTTTCTAGCAACGGGCAAGCAGAAGAACTCAGCAGAATCAGGCCAGGGTTGTTAATTCCTGATAAAGTAAATATTCTGAGCCAGATCTGTGGCTGCTAGCAAGGACAAGCCTTGTGGGGAAAGGGCTGCAAAGATAGTATAAAGTTCACTTTTGCACACTTCCAACACTGGGTGCCCTATGTCTAGGTGGCCACCTACACTGCCAGAGCTAGTCCACCTGCACCGAACTAGAACAGAGTCTATTCTAATTTGCACTAGCTACGAACAGTCCCACAGAGCTGAAACAGCAACTGCAGATAGACACAGAGTAGTAGTATCTTGTGGTACTGTCTCTTTAGAGTTAGTCATGAATAATCACCAGAATGCCTCCCATTATAAGCGGTCACTCACATAATGCAGTCACACTCAGGATCTGTGTGCTCAGAGTCTGTAGGAGCCATCTTGTCATGTAACTAATAAAGAGAATTGTGGTTTAAACTTCATATCACTGGCTTGACTCTGGTTCCTGAAACACACAGACTGCAGTACATTCACAAGGAAGATGCTCTCAGCTGCTGACCATGTTAAAAAGCAAGACAGTGGAGAGCACCAGCAACGATCCATAGATAACTGAGAACTGCTGGTGTAAGTGTGAACTCCTGGGAACTATTCCAGGATCTGTGACTAACTTGCTGTATGATCTTGGACAAGTCACTTAGGGCTGGTCTACACTGAAAACTTACATCAGCATAGCTACAAGTTGGGGTGTGAAAATCCACACACCTGAGAGATGTAGCTATACTGACCTAACCCCTGGTGTAGACAACAATAGGTTGATGGAAAAATGATTCTGTTGACCTAGCTACTGCATCTCGGGGAAGTGGATTAACTACGGTGATGGAAGAACCCTTTCCGTTGCTATAGTAAGTGTCTGCACTGAAGCACTACAGCAGCGCAACTACAGCTGTGCCACTGCAGCTTTTTTAATGTAGACATAGCCTTAGTCTCTGTTTGCCTCTTTCCCCCTCTTAAAATGGGTGTAATAATACACACCTCACAAGTGTATGTGATTGATTCATGTTTGCAAATCCCCCTGAGGTCTTCAGATTCTGTGTAAATGGAAAAAACAGAGTGAGGATAGTGAGTTTGCCTGAATATTGATAGGAATTATGTGCATAACTGTCCCATTCTTTCTTGTTGGGCCTTCAGAAAGGTGATATCATTGATATAATCAGCAAACCTCCCATGGGCACTTGGATGGGCCTGTTGAACAATAAAGTGGGCACTTTCAAATTTATCTATGTGGACGTGTTAAATGAGGAGGAAGAGAAGCCAAAGCGGCCCACAAGGAGACGACGGAAAGGAAGACCACCTCAGCCCAAGTCTGTCGAGGATCTCCTTGATCGTATCAATTTAAAGGTTAGTTCCCATTCTCTCTCTTGATACAATTTTGCTATGGGAAGGGGGCGTGCTGTTGAGTTAATTAAGTTTTTAAGGGCTACACAGTAAGGTCCTAATCCTGCACCCACTGGAACTTTCACCATTTATGTAACAGAAGCAGAATTGGCTCTTAATTTACGGAGGGGATGTAGCTGATGTATAGAACAAGTAACATCCAGTGTAATGGACTGCTGAAGGGTTCAGTTACATACATGCCAGGATCCTAATTCATTCCAGAGATTGGCAGTGAGATCGAGTACAACAACAAAAAACCTAGCATATATCCAAGGACATTAGGTTACTGTTTCTTTTAATAAGGAAGTTGATAGGCCCTGTTCCAGGAAGCTCAAGGTCAGACACGTTGGAGATAAACTGCTATGCCTGTAGTTTATTCTTCCTATTACTCTGTTACTGAAAAGATGTGATATGTTGTGCATCTACGTAGCATGCTGTTTTAGGAGATTGGATTCTAAATCCAACAGCAGGTGTGGCACTGAAGGTTTAGGAAGGTGGTTGTGCCAATGGTTAGGACAGTATTTATATACTCTGCAGTCCTATAATTTCTTTATTATATGGTTGTTTGCATTTGCTAAACTACTGATTCTTTTTTAGCAGTAGTGAAAAATTCCCTCTGTTTTATTTTTTTTCTTGCAGTGTCAAAATAGGTTGTTCTGTTAATTCATAGTTAAGGGAACTGCAGAGTAGAGGGAATAAAATTCAAACACAGATGCCTACAGCTTCAGTGATTTCTCCTATTATTGGAATGCTTTGTTTAAAGTGTAACCCCAACAGACCTCGGTCGTCGGCAGGCGGGATCAAACCTGGGGCCTCTGGCGCTGCATGAGCCTCTACCGCGTGAGCTAAAAGCCAACGGGCCCTTAGCTAAGGCTGTAGAGCAGACTCATTTAACTCTCTCTAAATGGTCTCGGTGCCACTAGATGCCACGCAGTGTGGGGGTTACAAAAGCACTCTTTAAAAAAATGAACTTTTAATTCTTTTAAAAGCCTGAATTTAAAGCAGTTTAAAAAAAAAAAAAAGCCCATGTGTAAATTCCTTCCAAGGCTTATGCCTACGCAACCGTTTCTCTTCAATGAATGTATGAAGCTATGGAACTGCCCGCTGAAAGCCATTGAAAGCACCGTGACAGTGATGTATTGCTGTGCAAAATGCAAAAGTGCGGTGTAATCTCTTCTTTCCTTACGCAACAAGTGTGTCCATTATATTTTCTCTTAGCTCAATAATTTAAGCCCAATTTAAAAATTCTGGTCTCAAAATCTTAGAGGTTCAAGAAAAAGAAACACGAGGATCATGACTGAGGCACTTTGGGTACTTCTCCACTGCAGTTAAAAACCTGTGGCTGGTCCGTGCCACCTGACTTGGGCTCACGGGGCTCAGGCTAAGGGTCTGTTTATTTGTGGTGCAGACATTCAGGCCAAGCTCTTGGACCCTCCCACCTTACAGGGTCTTAGAGCTCAGGCTCCTGCCCAACCCTGAATGTCAGCACCACAATCAAACAGCTGCGCCAGCTGGCACGGACCAGCCACAGGTTTTTAATCTCAGTGTAGACATATCCTTAGCAGCCTGTGTCTCTTGGAAAGAAACCCAAGTGCCTAATTCACTTTTGAAAATGGGACTTAAGCACTTTTGAAAATATTACCCATTGAGAATATTGTTGCAGAAAGAATCTGCCATAATAGAGGTTTGAGCATTAGCCTGCTAAACCCAGGGTTGTGAGTTCAATTCATGAGGGGGCCATTTAGGGAACTGGGGTAAAAATCTGTCTGGGGATTGGTCCTGCTTTGAGCAGAGGATTGGACTAGATGATCTCCTCCAACCCTAATATTCTATGAATAGGTGCATGCCATGGCATATTGAGGGCATTGTAATTGACACTGTGAATTTACAGCAGTTCAAGAAAACTGGTATATCAAAACAGAGCCTGTTAGTACAAACTAAGCCTTCTAAACGACCTATCCCACTGTAAGAAAGAGGAACTGGTATAGTCTGTGGATGTACATTGTTATGCCCCTCCTATGCCCTGAGTAACAAAGGCCCTGCGTTTACAGTAAATAGGGTGGATGGGGGGTCTTTTCTTTGTATTACAGTTGTTTCCTAGTAATAAATAATAATCTGTTAGGAAGATAAAGCTAAAGAAGAAACGGCCTAGATAGGCATGGATTGGTTGAACTTTCCTTTGTTTTCCGGTGGTAGATCTTTTGCCTTGTTGTACAACTCACTAGTTTCCTGTTTTCCACACACAGGAGCACATGCCCACTTTTCTATTCAATGGTTATGAAGATCTGGACACTTTCAAACTGCTGGAGGAGGAAGATTTGGATGAGCTGAATATCCGAGACCCAGAGCACAGAGCTGTTCTCCTCACAGCTGTGGAGCTTTTACAGGAATATGATAGTAAGTGGGTTTTGGCTTTTACCAGTGCCCTGCTGAGGGCTCTTTTGACCACTTCTGGGAGAGGAAACTAGTTGAGGGAGTCTGTAGATATTGTCTAATGTAATCTAGGCATTTCTGTGGTACGTATGTTAAATAACTAGGCTTCTAAGGAATTGCAGATGGTTTTACATTTGCATTGCACTCCACCACCGTTATTTATTTTCCTGTAAAATCTTCTGTCCTGTGTGTGTGTGTGTGTGTGTGTGTGTGTGTGTGACTTTTAAGAGAAAAAATACATCAGCTAAGCTTGAATAGTCAGGGTTCTAGTCATAGTACAATATGTGGCTCATTCATCTGGAAATCAAGTGTTGCTAACACAGCCAGTGGGTCCAATACTGTTGCTAAGAGATTTGTGCTGTAGGTTTACACTTTCACAAACGATGCAATTTCTCCCTTCTCCTCTGACCTCTCCTTGTACCGTTTGCAATTAGTCTACATTATACGTTCTTCACAGAGCCATCCTTAACTTTTCTGTCATTCCCCAGGAATAAATTCAAATTACAAACTTTAGGCTCTTTTCCTTTCTGGTTTGGGGTATTTTTGTCACCTAATATGATTTGTACCACATTGTTTACAAGATTGATTTAGTATGTTCACTTTTTTTTGCAGTAATAGTTTTTTATAGTGACCTTCCAGTTTGGCTTAAAAATGTATGGCATTATTTGGAGGGGGGGTTGGAGGGAATGAATTCCTCTTGCGTGTGATGGGGGTGGACAAGAAGTGGAGTGGGAAAGAGACAGCTGGAGCCTGTGTGAGCAGCAGCTTCTGTGTCTGCTCCATAATTACATTTTTTTCATGCTCTGAGAATAGGCATCAGACTAGCAGTTTCTGGCTTTTGTTGAAGAACATAACACAACACAACATAAACGGCAGCTGTGCATCAGGCAATTGGTGGTTTGATTTCTGCAGTCCTGAATTTAGTTTCTGTACAAAACAGTTTGACCAAACTCTAAGGACTAATTCCTCGATTCCAGCACACAGCCTGATTCCCCCTGCTGGGAGTGCTGGGCATAGTCACAGAGCCAGGGAGGAAGGAATTCTTACCACTAGTTTCCCACTTGCTCTCTGCCCCATCATGGGGAAGAATTACTAGTAATTCCATCTGATCCTTCCCCTGGCTTCCCTCTGCAGGATAGGTCAGCTATTTGATCAAAGGCTTTTGACACTATCCCATTAAACAAGTCCCTGCTGCACTTCCTTTTATTCATGTCACTTCTCACACTTGTAATTTTAGCGTCCTCGTGGCCAAGATGGAGTCTGCTCTGCAGGCAGCTCTGGCCAAGAGAAGGCACGCACAGGAATGCAGCAGGAAAAACCCCTTCTACCCCAGGGGCATCTGTTCCAAACCCCCCAGAGTGAATATCCACCCACAGGAAAAGTACAATGGATATAAGAAAGGGAAATATTTATTTACAGAGGGATGAGAGGAGAAAAACAACAAGGGGAAATATAGGGGGAGCAGTAGAACAGGGTTGCATCCAAACCAAGGCCCCACAGGCCCAGTGGTAGCACAGGCTGAAAGGGCAGACACCGAGCAATGTGTCTACACATAGAGTTCAGGAGTCCTGAGCAAAGTTCCCATCCAGTGGTGAGTCTTGGGTGCTCCTGGTCACCTTCGGCGCCAGTGAACTTTCCCCCAACAAACCCTTCCGGTGCCCTCTTCTGCCGCTCTCTGCAAACCACATAGAGCGACCACCTCCCCACTTAACTAGCTAGCAGCCTCCCTCCTTGTTCCCAGTGCAGAGTCATAAACCCTAGTTCTCACAGCCCCATAAACCCCAGTACTCACAGCTCTGGGCAGCTGTGATACTGGGTCCAGATCCAGCCTGTCATTCTCGGGTGATTATTCCCCATTGTGATTACTTTCCACAGAGCCTTATCCCCTCCGAATGCTCAGATATCTGGGCTGATGCAGTGGGTGCTAGTAAGTGTTTGGGGAGGAGAGGAAGTGGTTAGCCCAAGAACTTGCACCAGATTCCGTGTGTAATGGCCTTTTTTTCATTGTGCGCTCTCACCTCCTCCAGGTAACAGCGACCAGTCGGGGTCTCAGGAGAAACTTCTCATAGAAGGCCAGGGACTGAGCAGATGCTCCCCCCGGGATTCTGGCTGCTATGAAAGCAGTGAAAACCTGGAGAATGGTAATGAGAACAAAAAGAATCACTGACATGCCCAGCCTGTGTGTGCAGATGACTTTTGCATCCTTTCTGCTTCCATGCTCCAGCTAAAAGCGGAGCTGCTTCATACTTGGCTTTCTCACTCCCTCATCCTCGCTCTCTCTCTTTTCCTGAGCCATTGATTTTTGTTATTGTTGGTGTTGCTGCTTTCTAGCACTGACAGAGGACGTAGGATTACAAAAGAAAAGCAGATGATCTGGAGTTTGTGTTCTGAGAAAACCAGGCCGCCTCCTTCCCCCTCCTCACCCCGTCTTCCTCCTGCTCCATCTCCTGTTGTAGTCTTGAGACTGGTTCTCATATTCATAGTTCTTGTTAAGGGAGTATTGGCAATGGGGAACTCCCTTCATTTCTCACTGGGGCTTTGGAGGACTTATTCACAGCCTTAACAAAAAAAACAACCTTTGGAAATGAATGTTCTCTATTTTGGGCAGTGGTTTTGTGTGTTTGCTCTAGATGCATGTTGCATCCTCCTGCCATCAAAGGGGCCTGTTGAGATGTTAAAGCTTTTGCATGAACCTCAGCAAGTCAATTGAATCCAAATGTGGGCAAGATGGGAGAGCAAGAACCACCTACTATGTAGACTCCCAGTTATCCTGGCTTGTGACGCTGGGAGATGGTGTCTGAATGGCAAGGCAGAGCTCAGTGGAAGCTACAGTCCCATGTTTAGAAGAAGACAAACAGTTGTATGAATGAGGGTTGTTGTATAAAAAGATGTAAAATTGTTATCTGTTAAATTGCTTTTGATCAATTGAGTTTGGTGATGTCACTCCAGACATCCGAGTTCTGGTTCTGCCTCCATCTGCCGGGCTTTATCACCAATGGCCGGTGCAAATGGGAAACCAAGAATGCGGTTCAAAAGACCCTATTCCCCCTTTTAGGTAGCTGTGGCTGCAGCTCCTTCTTCCAGCTGTTGAGGGGGTGGAGAGTAGAAGGTCTTTCCCTGAGTCAGTGTCTCCTCTGTTAATGTGCCAGTTGAAGATACTCATGTAGGGAACACAAATCACCATATGCTAGGAACCCAAGTGCATCAACTCCCTAATGCACTAAACTCCACAGGCCTCAGAGAGCAAGAGATCAGAATTATCTCCTGAACTTGAGCCTCCTGCACTACATCGTTATTGTCACTTGACCAAAGCAGCTCGACCTCTCTGATTTAATTCCCTTGCAGAGGTGGGTGCTTTTGATGACTGTATTTCAAATGTGACTGAAATCTGTATATTGTGCTAAAGAAAGAAAAATGAATATTACTTTACATATGTTTCTAAAAAAACGTAAAAATTACATAGCCTATATTTGATTTTCTTTCCCTTATATTCATAAGAGGTCTCCTAATGAAGGCTTTAGCATTAGGGTTAAATTGCTGCCTGTACGTTTTCTTTAGTTTAATAAAATCTTTGCAAAACAATTGTCATTGCCTGCCTGCTTTCCGAATGCTTGCTTTTATGTTTAAACTAATATTTCTATTTAAGCTTTCCAGAACTGAGATCACTAATGCTTTGTATTGCTGTTCAACTTTGACTTGCTGCACTTTTATACCATTTCTACATACTAGTGCATTCAGTGCTTGCTTTGAGAAACTGTTCCGTGTGTAACATTTGTACTGGATTCATTCTCCTTGTGGTGAAAGTTTTCTGTCAAAGTTGGTTGGTCTGAAGAGTGTCCCGTGTTCTTTGCAAAGTCCACAGACCATCATTGTTTATATGCTTCTTGTTTCCAAAATACATTCTTCACTTGGCTCTTTTCCGTTAAAGTGAGGATAACCAGCAGCCCAGTACAAGCACATAATGAACAACCAGACCATCATCTGCTTTTCTCACAGCGAGGGGAAATGCATTCTGAGAAGGAAACAGGTTCTCAGATGGGGGATAGTTATTTTTTCTAATGACAAGAACAGACGCCTGTTATGGGCGGATATCAATCCTCCTGACATCAATTCCAACTTTTCAGAGAATCTATTACAATTTGAACACAAACCCCTGTTTGCTACATACTATATCAGTAGGTGCAGAATTGTTTGTCTGTTTTAGGTACTTGTACAGCAGACCCCCATGACAGAAGCATCTGAGCACCTCACACTTTTTAATGTATTTATCTTTATAGCACCTCTATGAAGTGGAGAAATACTGTTTCCCCCATCTATAAAATGGGGATCTGAGCCACAGAGATATTAAGTGTCTTGCCTGTGGTCACACAGAAAGAATGTGGTGGAGCAGGGACTTAAACTCAGATCTCCTAAATCCCAGGCTGGAACCCTAACCACTGGATCATCCTTCCTCTCTAAGTAAACACAAGAAGAAATGACATGGGCAGGTAGCCATGTCACTTTGTTTAATTCTGTATTTATACCGGTTGACACGGTCATTGACGAGAGAAGAAGCCATGACTGTTTGTTGTGCCAACCATCACATCTTTGTTGTGTCAGTAAAAATGTAAAAACCCAAGGAAATGTAACCACAGAAAACAAAGCCAAAGTAAAATTAATGAAATCTGGAGTTAGGGCAGACAGGCCATCCTTAACTCACCCTGTTCTGTGTGGTTTTGAGTATTCGCCTCTGCAGGGTGATTTTCCTCAAAATAAAGATTAGAGAAGGATTGAAAATCTGCTGCTGTAGCCTCCCCCCTCCCCCCCCCAAAAAAAAAATTTCCCCCCAGATACCATTGCACGTCTACCCTCTGACATTCTTCCTGGTACATACAGCTTTCTGGGTACTTCTTTTTGAGGAAGAAGATATAGAGTCAAAGACTCATTTATGTTCTAATTCCAGGAAGTAGCACAGGGAGCCTGGGCACTGCTGTCCCAAACAGGAAATACTGAACCGCAATCTAGAAGGGGAATTGGCCTGTGTAAAGTAGTCCTATAGCCTGAGTTTACAGCCTCAGATTAGTCCCCTAAAATGGAAACATACATAAAGCTTCCAGACTCTACCATACAGTAGGAGCAAGGGCAACATCTAAAGACTACCTGTATCACTCACTGCAGTTTTCCCAGATACCTAAATCTTTCTGAACACATTTAGCCCAACAGTACAGAGATGATGCTGCCAATCGATAGCACTGAAAAGGGTTATGAAAGGTGTCAGGCTGCTTAATAACAACAAGGCTCATAAGAATGAATTAATACTAACAATATTGACCCTAAAAATGGTCAATTTAGAAATCACTGGCTACACACTCACTTTGAACTTTAAAAATGCGACAATACTGGCAAATGTTGGGCTAGATTCTGAAAAGCTGGTGTAAATTAGGAGGAATATAATAGCTCCATAGGAGTTCCTCCTGATTTACCCGATTGTAACAGATCACAGTCTAGCCCATGGTCTTCCATCCAAGTAATGACTCTGATGCTACTCTTCTCAGAGAAGTGCACCATTTGGGGATATTTCTTAAAACAATTTTGAAGCTAAGTGCCATTTTATTAATTAATACATTGAATAGTTTTGTGTTGGGTTATTTTCTTCATGGGCAAACTCCCTCTAGACCAGGTTTTATTCCTGTTAGCAACTGGGTCCGTCTCCTGCAAGTTGTTCCGTAGGAATGCTAGGGTCTGCCCGTGCAGAACAGCTTAAGAATCTGATGCTACATACATTTGAAACTTTTGTTCTTTCTCTTCTGTTTTCCTTGCCATTCTGCCCCTTGCTTTCCCTTCTCCATTCTCTTTGCTCAGTCATGCTCACCAGTGTATTCTTCCTAACTGCTAACAAAGTGAAGTTAATAAATACCCTTTAACGCATCTGCACCTGCAAGGACTAACTTCTGCAGTAATCGTGTACCATTTTTCTTTGAAGGAAGGAACAAGGGTGCAGGGACCAGGTTGTGTTGTAGTAGTAAAAACAAGTCACTGGCTAGACAATACTTCAGAACCAAAAGAAGTTGTATGGGTTTTGATGTGTAAACTTCACAGCAAGCCTAGACAGTAAAATGAATTACAATCGGAGCTGTAAACATACAGGCAGATAAAAAACTAAAGAGAAAAGCACATTCCTTTCCCCACCCCTGGATGAAAGGCTAGATTCCAACATGCTGACACGGAGGTACAGGCACTGAATGAGGAGTACATCATTTTCTGACACACTTTCAGAAACAGATGGAGCAGCCCTTGTGAGGTAACATTGAAATAAGTCCCGTTTTGGAGGGAGGTTTCCTGCATTTCTACTGAAATGTTGCAACTTCCTGAAACGATGCCATGTTTTGTAAGTTGCCTGATGAGGCGCAGGCGAGAGAGTGTAAGAAGCAAATTTTCCTCTTAGATTAAATGAATTGTTTCTTTGCGCTTGTGGATTTTTGGAGACATGGTGTCCTGCCATTAAGCAGGCACATGAAATGTATTAGGATTCAGATCCAAAGCAATCGCTATGCATTATTCAGAAGTCTTAGTATCTTCCAGAATGCTCAGAATGCAAGTTGTATTGAAAGGAATCATCCATCGCTTAAAAGTAGTACACTTTAAATCTGAATGAAACTCAATTCTAAAATCTCTGAATGTAGCCTCCTTTTAGGTAGCAATTAGTTGGCTAATACCACTGACTCTGGTGCCATTTAGATGAAATTGGTTTTTCTCTAGATTGTGAAACAGCTTTCAAACATCAGGTTTTGCACCTGCACTGACATTAGAAAATTCAGTTCTGCTTTTAAAAATATTAAGGTGTCCTGCTCACTCAGAAAGGAACTATACAGTATGTGCTGTCACTCTGGGTTGCTACCTGCTTTGAGGGGACTTCACCATTCTGATCAAAAGCCTAAGCATCATTTGAGAATGACCTTGCATCTCTCATCCATGAAAAATAAATCAAGATCTGTCCCTGCACTTTTCAGTCAAGAAAATTTGATTGATTTTTGCCCTTGTTAGTTGTGCAGTGCAACTCTGACAAAAATATACAAAAACTTTGCATAAAACCTCTGGCTTATATTATTTCAATTGAGTTTGGCCTAATCAAGATGCGATGACCAGTCTAGTTGCCTTTCATTATGCCCCTTGACAAAGCAACATCCAGGCCTAAAAAGACTCCTTGCAAATAACTGAAAGATAGGTAAGGTTGAAAGTGGGTGTTCAGTGTGAAGATTCACTCTAAAAAGGCATTAAGGGCATAAAGGCAGTGACCCCAAATCAAATTTGTGTCTTGCACAAATATAGCAAGTTAATCTGTCATCCTTGATATTGCTTCCTGGGATCTGAAAGTCAGGCTTGGTTCTTTGCTAATCACACACCAGCAGTGCAACTCCACTGTGCAAAGGCTCGATCCTGAAAGTGAGTAGATCCAGGGAAATTAACATTAAGGATTTGCATAAGTGTTTTGCAGATTGGGGCCCGCATGCTCAGCACTTTGCAGGATTGAGCCCTCAGTCTGTCCTGTGCTAATGCAGGCACCCAGTGAAGGCTAATGAATGGTATTGCACAAATGTAACTGGAGGGCACAGTTTGGTCTGCGGAATTTATATTACTGACCATGAAGTATGAGAGAGAAAGAACCCAGCCTGACAGTCAGATCTAAGACTGAGCCTGCAGGACTGGAGGTTTGAAAAATCCAACTTTTAACTGTAAACTGAGCAATTTTCATATGGAAGCCACTGAGGAACAATAAACCAGGACGCCCACAATGTCATTCTCACAGAATTATTTTTTGGAGTAGAAACACTTTAAACCAGCAAGCAATCCTTGGGACATGATGAGGTAGCTATTCTTGAGACTGGACAGCTGATCAAACACAGCAAGGATGGGAACAACTAGTCTCTACTCTCCTTATTTGATATTTGGGTTAGTCGATTAAATAGTTTTGTTTTTTTTTAATAGTGTCCTCATTCCAGGCTGAGCTGGTGCACCACCTCACAAGTGGGCATGGTGTTGAAGGTGGGATCTTATTTGATTTTTTTCCCCTTCACACAGGGTTGCAACAAGTCCATAGAGACTGTTAGATGCCAAAGAGCCTGCCCCCACCCACCCCAGTGCAGGGTCTCTCTTATTAACAGAAAAGCTAATGCAGACCATGAACAAAACTTTCACCTCAACCTCTCAGCTGGGTGACTGTCATTCTTTGTCCATGTGTTCCCCCACCTGACTCCAGTGCTCACTTCCACTCTGGCTCCTCCCCCAGGGTTCTCTCAGTTCCAGGCTCTGCCCCTGCTGTTAGGCTCTTTGCCCCTACCGAGTAAGATCCTTCTTTGGAGTTAGGGGTCCAGAGACGTCTGTCCATTGCAACTCTTCTCTTGGGACAGCAGGTGATCCTGGCCAGGCTGGGCTTCTAGACAGTGTCTGATTGAGACCAGGAGATGCCTGCTGACTGCAGCTCTCTGTCTAGGAGGCTCCCCTCTCTTGGATCACCTCTGATGGGCTCCCCATTCTGGTGGGTTCCCCAAAGAGCAAGCCCTCTAGGCTCCCCGCTCAGGTGTCTCCTGGGAGCTTCCTGTCTCCTTTTGCAACTCCCCTCTAACTGAGGTTGGGTGTCCTTTATTAGATCCAGGTGCTTGTTTACTAATCAACCACTTGGGGGAGTCAGTTGCTCCCCAGGGGGAGCCTTTCCAAGGCAGTTATGGGCAGACAGCCCTAACTCCCCATAAAAGGGAGCTGCCCCATAACAAATAGTGAATGGGCAGAGTAAAAAAGACCCCAAGTTGCTGATTTGCCAAGTTCCATCTGGAGAAAAAAAGAAACACATATTATGTATTTTGTACTAATTTAGCACAAAGATTAAAAAAATACCCATGAGGGCTGAAGATATAGGGCCAGAGGCTTGGTTGGTGTAAATTTGCAGCACTCCACTAAGTCCATGTTGCTATGCCAATTTATACCAGTTGGGTGTCTTGCTCATCGTGGCTTTGATATTTGTTTCTTTTGTAGTGTGCGTTTTCCCGTTTGCTCACCCAATGGCTGATAATGTCACCCTGTCTTGGACAAAACTCACACAGACACCATTGGCAGTTTTGCTGTAAGGACTGTAGGATTTAGTTCAAAGTTTTTTTACCATTTAACAGGAAAAAAGACTGTTATGCATGCTTTGATCATTTCCAATTGGACTAGGGTAACTCTAGATAAAGATACACCTTAAACCCATTTGGAAAGTGCAGAATGCAGCAGCCTCCTAACCAAGCAGTATTTCCCATTACTATTGTGTGTCTTGATTTGCCCTGGATCTCAAGATGTTGATTCTGAAAAGACTTAAATAGATATGGGTCTTGAATACCTTAGAGACTCGATTTCCCCCTTTGTATGATTTTTACCATAGAGGCAACCAGCTGATACACTTCAGACACCTTGTTTAAACAGGAGACTTAGAGTTCACAATGACTGGGTCTTCAACCTTTTGAAAGACCACCCAATCTCATCTAGCCCAGATATGGGGGACCTGCTGGAAACATAATTTGTGGGAAGGTTTTGGGTTCTGGACTGGAGCTGAATGTGGAACATTTTGCTTTCATAATGGGAGGTTTTTAATGGCCTTCTGGATCCAGTCTCTGGAAAGTCTGTACAGCACCCAAAAGATTGAATGTATGTTTATAGGGTGATAGATATACACAGTCTATTATGTACGTGGGCTTTTCTGTTTTTCTAAGTAGTAAAAATCACCAGTTCAGGATATCTAAAATGATCCAAACAATCATTCATTAACTGCCCTACATTTTACTGTGCTCCTAGCCTTATTTTTAAAAAAACAACTTTAAAAAAAGAGGCTGCATCTCTTAGTAAGATCTACAGAGCTTCTTGTCATCTCCATCAACCAATCCATGAGCCATGTCTGTTATGGAAAATGCAAAACATGCTCTTATAAAATGATCAGGTCTCAAACAGTAAACATAAAATACTAGGATACCACCTGGTCTTTCCACTCAAGTAGGACATTCCGATTTAAGACTAATGCTAAGGTTAGTCCATTTGAAACACTTCTCCCTTTCATAATATAAGACACATTTCTCTGATAAAATTCTTCAACTGCTAAACACAGCCCTGGAAAGAGGCTAGTCCAATAGCACTCCCAGAACAATTCAAACTGCCTCACGGTTTCCCTTTGTAAATAGGTCACTGCACATTTAAACCGTGAAATAATAGGATGGCAGGTCTGTCATAATTCTAGTTAATAAACATTATCTCAAAAGAAATACAACATTAAGGGATAAAAATCCATTCTTCAAGAGTGAGTTCTCAAGCATAATTAGAAACCAAATAATTATTGACCTAATGTAGCCACAAACATGCAAAAACTGTCTGATTTTATAAGTTATTTCTCTGTAGGGGTCAAATCTGTTACCATAATGTATAGGCTGTAGCTACACCAAGAAAAGTTGTATTAAGCCAGCTGGACCATGTCATCTTTGCAAATTTGGGTAAAGACTAGAATTTATCTTAAATTTATCTCACTATTTAGGGATATTAAGCAGCTCTTATAAGTCAAACTAGAAGCTCTCAAATGAGTCTGGGCAGAACTGTACTGAAGTGCAGCATAGGCAGAGACACCAGAAAAACGGGACAAGACATAGACATGTCTTCAGTTACCAATGAAGAATCTTTGCGTTTCAAAGGCATTTAGTGGTGATGCAGGTTCCTGGCAGTGCTTCTTTTGTACATTTCTCCTCCAATGATTTGTAATGTCTTTTGTTCTTAGGCAAGACTCGGAGGACCTGTCTGTTGCCCACAAAGTCAGCCAGTGAGCACTGCTTTAACAGAAACCAACTGCCAAGTTATCCAACTCTGCCTTTGACTAAATCGATAGAAGCTCTCCAGCAAGGAAAGAAGGAAATCCGGTTGAGTTGTTTTCATCATGCTCCCAAGAGCTGCATCAAGCCTTCAAGCATCACAGGTTTGAAGAAGAACCGCAGAAGTTTACCAGCAGCTGTCTGCCGGAGCTGTGAGACTCTGGACGGCACCCAGAATGTGGCCAAGTGGCCAAGATCTCATTCACTGGATGACCTCCAAGGAGAATCCAGCACTGACCTACCGAACACTAGTAAGAAAGTAGATTCTTTCCCTCAGGATGCACTGGATGTAGCAAAAAAGACAACTGGGTCCATCCTGAAGCCTAAGGCTCCTGTGGGTGGCATGAGGGCAGAAGAGACTCTACCTAAGCAAAGTAAAGGAACTGCTGATTCTCAGAAGGGAAAAGCTAGGAAATCGGACTGCTCAGTAACAGAGACTTCATGTGGGACTCCTACTCAGTACCTGCTTAAACGCTGGGAGGCTCAGCCTACTTCAGTTACACACAACGTAACAAGGACACCTCTGGAAAATCATCATAAAAGCAGTCATGACCTTGAAAGGGCTGATAACTCTCCAGTCCTCAAGGAAGGTCTGAAAGCTGAGCAAAAGGGCATGAGCGAGGCAAGAATTCAGTCAAAAAATCCTTCACAGCCACCACCAGTCCCTGCCAAAAAAAGCCGAGAACGCCTTTCTAATGGACTATATCATCCCCCTCTGACCCTAAGTGGAGCCCTTTCAAGTCCAGATGCACCATGTTTGCCAGTAAAAAGGGCCAGTCCATCCAGCCCCATTGATTGCCGTGTAGTACCTGCCTGTAGGCCCTCTTCTGAGCAGCCCAGTACCCCACCAAGCACACTGCCCCCTTGGCTAGCTGAGCTTTCTGAGACTGCTAGCATTCAGCAACATGTGGTAAAGCTAGGCCCTGCTTTAGCCAGGAAAGTCTCTTGTGCTAGAGGACTGGATCTGGAAATGTTGATAGAAAACAAGTTACAGTCTGAAGAGATTGATCTCACAGAGGAACCATATTCAGACAAGGTGAGAAGGGGCTAATGTCTCAACATTTTAACTCTGGTCTTTATAACAGCTCACTTTTCATTGAGTCTGGTGCATTATTTGTCCTCTATAAATCATTGGAAAAGATGGAAATATCTTTCAGGCGCCCTGTTGTTACTCTGACAGTCCGTTCTGTGTATATCAGGCCTCACACCCAAAGGCAGCCTTTCAATACCAGTAAAGTAAATAGCTGTTTGGGGCCTTGCTGCTTTGAACTAGGGTGACCAGATGAGAGGAAGAAAATATCAGGACACATGGGGGAGGGGAGTCACCGGCGGAGCAAAAAAAAAACCCAAAACACCAGAGTGCGTCCCAACCGATGCATCCCGACAAACACCTAAATATCGGGACGGTCCCGATTTATCAGGACGTCTGGTCACCCTACTTTGAACTCTGCATTTCCTGCAAGCACTGCTACTTCCAACCTGGGTTTGTCTTCTCCAACTATACGGTTTGAGAGAGAATAGAACCACATACCTCTCTGCTCTTCAGCAAGAGGGTTTAACGAGGAGGCAACTCCTGGAAATGGGAATCTGGGCATGAGTTTGGGATCCAGGCTGACCCTGATTACGCCATAGCCATTCCTTTGAAAGACAGCACAGGTCTGCCCATTTATTTTGTTCTTCCTTTCTCACACCAGTGATGCTTCTCAGAACTAAGGTGGGTTCAGAGACCCTCACTGGAATTTGTAGAAGGGTTCAGCACCCAATGTGCTGAGCTATTGAAAATGGAGCCATACGCGTAGCAGTGGGAGCTGCTGGGTGCTGAGCACTTTGGGAAAATCTCACCTGTAAATAGGTGCCTAAATGAGAACTGAGCTCCTTTGAAAATCAGGACCTCATCTCACTTTGAGGAGTGGGTGGAGCCAGCTTAATCACCCAGTGTTGCAGACTTACCATTAATTACATAACCAGCAACAGGCATTAGCTATTAGTCAGCTTGCTTTGATGTCCACTTTTTTCTGACCAAAAACCTTGCAAGTACCCTTTAAGGGAACAAAAGTTTGGGAGAAATACCTGGATACACACACTTCAAATGAGTGCTGATTTTGAGCGGGGAAACTGATCAGTTGAGGTTCATTGTTCATGCTGGATGAAGTGCAACAAGGATACAAAGAGAATAAATGGTGAAAGTCAATCCGATTAAATGCTTTGTGTTTTAATGATGTAAGGCAACGATGTGCCACCCTAAGTGCGTCTAACTGTGGCAGTTGCAGGGACAGACCCTAATCTTGCGATAGTGCTTTGATACTCCACTGATATGTGACAGCACTTTGTCATCGTAGTGCAGCAGCTGCATGAATTGATGCAATGAAAGGGTATGATGAAAAGACAGTTTCATCTCCCATTCCCTCCACATGTTCCTGGCTGCTGGGAGGGAAGATGTGTTTCCCACTCCACTCTTGCCTAGTGCGGGGCTGAAATGGAGCAGAGTTTGTCCTACACAGACTGTGTTTGCACTCTGCCTTACTGTGTGTCAGGCAGGGAAGAGAGTTGATGAGACATGTGAGTCCTACCAGAGATATGGATAACATCTCGAGGACTAAACTCATTGGAGCAGGGACTATCTTTTTGTTACGTTTGTATCACACCTAACACAATGGGGCCTGGCCCAGGATTGCAGCTCCAAGAAGCTACCTTAATACAAATAATATTAATATTGAACAGCCACATCTAGCTTAGTGTAAACTAGATTCCACACACAGGATCATATCCTCAAGTATGCCTCACCTTCTACCCAATGCACTCAGGGGGAGGGACATAGATGACTTCCTGCCTCCTCTCCATCTTCTCCTCCCCACCCCCCATTCTCAGAGCTGCTGTAATTTGCACTGGATATTAAAGGTAATTTATGAAAGTATTATTGCTACCCTGTTGTTTAAATGATTCAGTGATGCATCTGAAAGCCCGTATGAAGTTACTACTTCTCTGGTATAATGGCTAGGGATGAGGAGGGATCTCTTATTGACTGGAATATCAGTCCCCAAACTGGAGGGAAGTGCATATGAATCTGTTTATGTGTAGAATAGAAATATAATTGTAAAGAGGTCAAAAAACCACCAAAGGTTTTGGGAAGGTATACAGTATATTCTGCATAAGGGCAAAAGCCAACTTCTAATGGGGGTTAGGAAGAAATGTTCCTTGGCATAGACTACCCCAGAATTGCCTATTTGACTCATTGTTGGAAACAGGATACTGGACTAGATGAACCACTGGTCTGACAATTCCTATGTTCCTAATGCAACACTAACTCTGACCATTATCTCCAGAGGACCCCTAAAGCTGTCAGACATCTTCCAAATTGTACAAGTCAAGAACCAGAAAATCCATAGTGATCAGATCAATTTTCTCCAGCCGTGATGACAGTCGTTTTCTGACTAAGCCAAAGAATAACAAAATATCTAGTAAAATTTCTGAATGGCAAAATGTGTGCTGCCCTACAACTTGTCAGAGGCAGATTTCACTGGTGGAACTATTTGATGGCAGAGAGAGACTTTGGATAAAATGTGGCCTTGTTTGAAGTCCAGGGGATTTTTGCTCTTAACTTCAGTAGAGCCAGAATTTCACCCTTTGAGGATGTATAATGGTAAAGGCTTTATGGACCAGTGTCCCAAACGCCCCACTGTAGGTATTGTGAAAGCTAAATGAAACCCCATTCTTTGTAACTCTCAGAGAAATCTAAAGCTCCCCTTGTCAAGTTGTGTTTGATGTTTGTAGAGAAACCTTTTGTTGATTTTTATTGCTTCTGGGTTTTTTTTCTTTCCCTCTTCCTTCCTCCCGCGTGTCTGGATGGCAATTTGCAGCATGGTCGCTGTGGGATTCCTGAAGCTTTGGTGCAGAGATACTCTGAAGACCTAGAGCAGCCTGAAAAGGATGTTGCTACAAACATGGACCAAATCCGGGTGAAGCAGTTGAGGAAGCAGCACCGCATGGCAGTGAGTGTCTCTGTCTACCACGTTCTTTGCTTATAAATACATAGTTAATTGAATGATGGTGAAAGTACTGGATTCATCGCCCGGGAGACTGAAATCCTGTCTATGTTCGCAGAGACACAGCACAGGTAGCAGCACGGCATACCACCCCTCACCCCTTCCTCCCTCTGTGCTGGAGGGGAACCACTTCTACTATTGAGAATGGAGTTGCGTCGCCCTGCCCATTCTGTCTTGGGCATCTCTGATGAGAGCAACAAATATAATAAAAGGTTTAGAAAACCTGACGTAAGAGGAAAGGTTAAAAAAAAAATACTGGGCATGTTTAGTCTTGAGAAAAGAAGACTAAGCGGGGACCTGTTAAGTCTTCAAATATGTTAAGGGCAGTTACAAAAAGACAGGGGATCAATGTTCCCCATACCTGCTGAAGGTAGGACAAGAAGTAATGGGTTTAATCTGCAGCAAGGGAGATTTAGTTTAGAAAGGAAAACTTTTTTAACTATAGGCATAGTTAAGTTCTGGAACAGGCTTCCAAGGGAGGTTCTGGAATCCCTGTCACTGGAGGTTCTTAAGAACAGATTAAACAAACATGTCAGAAATGGTCTAGATATACTTGGTCTTACCTCAGATTGAGGGGACAGACTTCTCAAGGTCTCTTCCAACCCTATATTTCTACGACCAGCTACTAACAGCATATTGGGAACCAGTTAAAAAGAGCAGAATGGGTGGTCAGCAAATGACTTTCTCATCGCCTAACACACACACAGGAGAAATAGCTATCAAGATCTGAAACATCCTTTTTCTAAAACTATCAAATTCTTACCGCCTGGGCGGTGCAGAGGAAGATTGAGAGTAAACTAAACAGTCAAAAGGTTACATTTTTTTTCTCTTTCTCTATCCAGATTCCGAGCGGAGGGCTCACTGAAATCTGCCGAAAACCTGTATCCCCAGGACATATCAAATCTATAACTGACTGGCTGGTTTCTGTTGGCCTGCCTATGTATTCTAGCTCACTCACAGAAGCAGGATTCAACACGCTGAGCAAAGTGCCTTCTCTGTCACAAACTTGCCTTCAAGAAGCTGGCATCACAGAGGAGAGGCACATAAGCAAGCTCCTGGCAGCAGCAAGACTCTTCAAACCCCTCAATCCAGAGGCGATTTAACATGCTCTGGAATGTGGCACCTCCTGAGACCCCGCTGCTTCTTACCGCACCAGTTTTGCCCTATTTTCTCCACACAGCAAATGGGATCAAGCAAGTGGATCCCAGGATAGGCAAATAAACTCCTCAGAGGATCTTCCTTTTTTCTGTCTTTGGCAACTAAAGGAGAAAAGAAGCAACCGCCAGGTAACAGAAGTGTGGTACTTCCTTAGTCTTCAACAACAACGTATTTTTAGTTCTGAAAGTGCACAGGGCTAGCCTGTGGTTAGACAGCACCCCATGTGACCATTGAGCTAAAGGGACCCTTGCACACTCTCCACAAGTTTGTGACAGCTACACCTGCTGTCAGCCCTGTTTCTGTTGCAAGGTCTCTATGAATAGAAGGCCCTCTGTAAAGCTGGGTCCCAGTTACCTAGAGACAGCCCTGAAAGCCACGTACAAGCCAAGGTGCAGCTCACTGGCAAAAGCTGTTTAGCAAATCTTGGGTTTTTTATTTGCTTGTTTTGTTTGTTTTAGCAATCAAATGCTAAATACATACCCTTTTTTGTCATCCTCTCTGTTGCTTGGTATAGTTCCTGTAGACCATAGACCCTTTAGCTAGGCCAGAATAATGGATTGGAATTAGTTTACAATATTGACCATTTTGGTTGTTCCAGTACAACTAACCTAACAGAGTCCAAAACTTCTTTTGTGTATAGAATTGGGGTCATTGTTGTAACTGCTTTCTCGCAACCAGCTTTTTTATTTGCCTTAAAATCAGCTTGTCAGCAGTTATCTAGTGTTCACTTATCTGTATCCAACCTTGCTTCATCCTGTCATCGTTCCATGGCACTTAGGGTGATTTTCAGTTAAAGTAACTTCTATAGATTGTCTCGTAACATCTTGTTTGTAGAGGTGCTTTTGCAAATGCAGAATTTCCATTGTCAGGCTAACTGTTCGCAGCGGTCTGCATTTGCTGCTGTTATTAAAATGTTCAAAGTTATCTTGCCTTGTATATATGTAACTGCTTTTCATTTTAATCATATGTTTATGTACTGTGTTATACTGTCAATCATTATACTGCAGCTTTGACTTGGTATCCTGACCATATCAATTCAAAACATTGGTTTCTTCAAATGAAAGGTTGCCCTGGGGAAATAAAATGCACCGAAGAAGTAAACTGTGTCCCATAGAAAGTATCAGAGCAGTAATTTCACTGCCTGGGGGGGAAAAACTTAGAGTCTTATGAATTATGCTGTAATTTTACAAAACTTGATGTCCCCCAGTATCGAGTGTTTGAAATATCTTCTCTTCAGAAGAAAGTGTCGTTCTGAAATGCTGGACAAACCATTTTTTGTCCATAAAATAATGATCCTATTTTCTGTCTAACCCACTGTAAAATCTCCGCTGTGGATACTAACAGATTTTATTTTTGTACATGGGCACTCATTTTATATACCAAATACAGATCACCATGAATAGCATTAACTAGACTTTTTCTTTGGTGTCTATATCCTATGTATTTTTCTTTAACTTACAGTAGTGGAAACTCTTCATTGTAGACAGGGTAGGCTTTCCTTTGGCAGGTGAATTGAAAGACATAGTCTAGTGATCTGAGCACAGGCCTAGAAATCTGTTTCTATTACCAGCCCTGCCACTAGCTTGCCAGGTGAATTCAGGCAAGTCACTTCCCCTCTCTGAAACTCAAGTATTCCACTCATAAAATGAGGATAATGATGCTTACTTATCCTGATAAAGTGCATTCAGATTGATGAATGAAGTGCTGAGAATGCACTATTATTATTGCCTACCCTAAGTCAGGTACGCTGTAAATTTTACCTATGGTGATAATCTAGCTCTGAGTGTAATATTAGGTGTCAGTTTTATTTACCTAATTGCAGTTGTCACCAGCCTCTGTTATTTTTATCACCTCTGCCCTAAATTCTGCCATCAGAATTAAAGACCCCAATGTGTATAGCATAACTAATTCACTTCCTCATATCATCTGAAATGGTTCTGAATCTAGAGCTCCTCTGGATTTTGTCTAAAACCTTATTAGTGCTTTTCTCTGGGGAACTGGAGAACTAGTAAGCTCTAGTGTGACAGCATCAGGGAATGTGTGACATAACTGAATGTTTTGCGCAGGTGGCTAAACTCTTACAAAAGAACAAAGTGTTTATAGTATGGGCCTTGGTTGTTATAGCAATGATTTGTCTGTCATCCCGCTCTAAGGCTTAAAGGGAAGCCTATAGAAAGCAGTAGCTGGAAGGAGTGCTGAGATATCCACTGATAGCTGGGGTCACCATTGATTAAAAGTAAGCAGACTGCAGAATACCCTTTAGCAGCTCAGAAGGGTAAGGGACTGCTTACTATGCAGAATTTGAGTATGAAGCATCGTCTGATACAAAAGGAAAGCAACTTCCACTCATCACGGAAAAAGGAAGTCATATAATTTTAAAAATCCCTCCCGTTCATTTTTTCCCCAACCTGATTAATAACAGAGGGAGGGTCACAGCAGAGAAGGAAACAATCTGGATTTCTGAAGCTCTCCATGTCCCAAACACTCATTGTAATTCCTATGCCTTTTGAATGATTGAATAGCATGGAGAAATCAAAACACCCCTATCACGACTTTGCCATGAGGAGGCCATTCTGACTTGGATTCCTTGAGATTTTTGTTGTTAATATTGCTCTTTGATCTGGTTTTTAAAGTCTGCCATTCAGCCTTCTTTTGAGTTATATTTTTAGCATATATTTTGATCTTAGAAAAGCCTTACACTGCTCAGTGTGAGCTTCTCCTGCTGGTTTCAGTGCAGTCCAGTGGACAGGTTGGGGATTGCCTGGTGTAACAACAATATCCTATTCTTTACCATTTCCTTTTGAAGTGCAACACTCCAAGCAAAAGTTAGCTCATTGGCTAAGCACAAAAGAAGCCTGCTGATGAAATCCTAATCTGCTCTGCTCAGACAAGTACTGCTCTGTGTCCACTGTGTGCAATTCTAACTTGAAAAGCTATTTAGTAAGGGAAGAAGTATTCCCAAAATATTAACAAGCAACATTACAATTGTAAGCGCCTATTAATGCCCATGTATTACCATCTGAGTAGCTAGGATATACTCCATGTCCCTGGCCCTGTGCTCTTGGATGAGACTGGGAGCATGGGAATGTGATCAAAGGCATTAAGTATTATATTATTCAGCCAGGTCATTCTCCCTAAGAGCAGCAATAGAGGTCAATTCACCAAGTCACGGCTGTACAGTTGTACTGTATTATTTTTAGAATAAATAATACTTTTGGTCCAAGATACTGTCATCCTTAATTGACACCCTCTGGGGAAACAAAACTGTCAAGCAAATTATGTAACAACTAACAATGTTGCACTTTCTGTATATGAAATCAGTATTTAAATAACTTATTTTTCTCCATTTGCTGTTCTTAAATGATGTAAGTAGCTGTAATATACCAGTACCCAATATGTCCTTACAGTTTGCTTCAACCTGAGAAAGCTGTGTATTGTAAAGAAAACAACAATATGAATGTGTAAAGATTATTGTGCTCTTTCATTTAGCAAAAAAAAAAAAAAAAAAGTTGACAAAAGGGTTTTCCTGTGTATCAAACCTTGTCTATAATTATATGTCATACTGTTCATAGACAAAAAATAAATAAATTTCCTCAGTCTTATACGTCTCCTTTTTTTGAACTCTAATATCATGAAAGTGAATGGAATGGAGAGACTGACTGATTGCCTTCAGTTGAAAGAAGCAGCATTCAGTGTTCTCACTGCTGAATTTTTCCTTTTGTAGGGTACGTGGCGGTGCTTTCAGGCAACACTTTCAAACTTGGGTGCCTGAAGTCAGACATATTTTAAAAAACCCCAAAAGGCAGCCATTTTTCACTGGTGCTGCATCAATTTCACTAAGTGTTGTGGTGTTCGGTGCATTTTAAAATTAAGCTACTTTTTTAGGTTCTGTAAACTGCGTGGGCGGACTTTTTTCCAGTGTTGGGTGGCCCTTTAAGGGAGTTGAGCTTAGCCCCCATCTGTGACTAATTAGCTGTCTCCCAAGTGATGGGTCTGATTACGTCTATTGGTATTCACACAACCATTCCAGCATGAAGGCAGAGAAAACATATACAAGGCTCCATACAAACTAGACAGGAGAGAAAGGAACCCCAGCCCCAGTTTACAAAGATTCTGAAATGCAAAGACAACTGTGACAGATAACGCAGAATCCACACAACTGTTGCCAATGCTATGCATGCCTGAATCACTGTGTCACAAAATGGGTTGGCCCTTTAACGGAGGAGGACTTAGACCCACCTGTGACTAATTAGCTGCCTTCCAGAAGTTGGGTCTGAGGCTGGGACTCAAGTGACAGTCTGCAGGCCACTTGGGCCTTAGATAAAAGGCAAAGAAACAGCTCACTAGACAGTGATACTTGTAGGGAGCAGGTAGGTGCCTACAGGTCTGGGGAGAGGACTGTCTGATCAGTTGGATTTATGCTGAATTGTTTTGATTTGAGGAAATACAGCCTCAGGTTGTCATGGAGCTTGAATATCAGCAAAGGGCGTAGGCATGTTGCAGAGTGAGCTGTGACAAGAGGGGAACAGGAAGCAAGAAGACAAAAGAAGAGTCGACAGGTGCTGACGCAGGACACTAGAAAGCAGGTTGGATTTAGCAAGGTGGAGAAGAATCAGTCAGGAGAAATGGGAAAGGGAGACGTTTCAGAAAAGCTTGGTTGTGAGGACATGCTTCAGGCTTAGTCAAACAAATCCTTTGGTTCCTCTATCAAATGCAATCTGGTTAATTTGAAGCAAAGTGTAAACCATTTTGCAATCAGAAATTTGATTTCTATCAGATTAAGATATATCTCATTAAAAAGTCAGTTCTACATATAGTAGCAACAAGACTGAATAGCACTGTTATTCTGGGACGCTGTTTAAACATTTTACTGTTGTCTGGCCCTTTAGCTACATTATTTCCAGTCCAAACAATGGATCATGCTTAATTACTTGATAGTACCCGGACTTCACAATGGGTATGAAATTGGCATGCATCTGTCCCCCATGGCATTCTATTCTCTATCATGCTCATAGTACCCAAAGTGTATTAATAGCTTCATACAACAAATAAAAACATGGGGCCTAATTCAAGATACACACTGCATTGTGTCCACAGTCTGGACACTCAATGTGTTAAGATTAATGGTCACTCATATCTCTTGGATCCAATAATGAACAAAACATCCAGGGTAGATCGTGGTTTCAGGTAGCCTTCACTGGCCAGCATTTTTTTCAATCAGGAGGTGAAGTAAGGAAGAATCATGGCTTGGATTTGACCCTGACGGTTGATTTGTAACTCCTGCTTAAGCAAAGCTCCTCGTCACAACTATTTAGCCTTAGTAATGTAGCACATAAACATCAGTAGTGTAGAAGTAAATTGCCAAACACGATCATTTTATTTTTCTTCCTGTTAGTTTGTTTCAATTCTGTTCAATACCCGCTGTGTAGTCTGCTGCTGTGCATGTGCACCAGAGGGCATTGCACTGCTGGCTAGAAGTAAGAGATTGACCATCCTCCCGGGATTGCAACTGGCTCTGATGCAGGCTGTTTCCAAGAAGCACTTGATTAACAAAACAGAAATAAAAAGAGAACAACATGCACAGCCAGAGCGCTTGCCATTCCTGCAGCTGGAAGGAGTAACACCGCCCTAACAAGACTGCTGCAGTCCCTGGTCACTTAGGGAGCAGATGAAACACCCAGCCTATATGTTTTGTGCTTAACTTTTTGCTAATGCTGTTGATCCAATAGTGTTCTAATAGCAACAACCATCCCAAAAAATCCCACCCCACACCAAGCATCTGGCATCTGCAGCAAAAAGAAAACTCCCACTAGTTCCCATATAAGGGGAAATTCACACCGTGTGGCGGGTCCACACAAGGCTGAGTCAGCGTTAAGTGGTTTGCATTGATATACTGTTCCATCAGAATTACATTATGAAACCAGTATCAGATGCCCTTTGATTGGGATGCCAATGCACCACAACCATCATCAGGAGAGACCGGTGTCTGAGGGAGAGGTTAGTTGAGTCTCCTGGTCCATTCCCTTCTTGGCCTTTGTGCAGGGACTGAAAGTAAGAGAGCCAATGGTGATGTGGCCCTGTTCCTAGGAACTGTAAACATCCATTTTATTCCCTCCTTGGTCACTGAAAAGCTATCAGATGATCATAGCCTCTGGTGTTGGGCAGAGCTTCCCTTTCTGGCCTCAAGTGTTGACATCACTAACAGTCACAGCAACTGCTGCATTATGTTGCAGCCCATTTGTAAATAGGACAAGCTGAATAGAGCATGTCTATCTGCATAGGCTATCAACTCACCATCCGATTCAAAATGCTAGCACTGCTCTACAATGCATTTCATTGGCTACTAGCGCAGGTATTTGGTGTCTGTTTTCCAGGACCAGGCATGGGAGCTGCAATTGTCCAGCACATGACTGACCTCAGCTATATGTTACGCTATGTTTGAACTTGTTTCCCTTTTCCATCTGTGAAGCGGTGTCTGAATATTCGAGTTTTACATTGGCTAGCTAAATCCGTCAGAAAATTATGTTTCTATTGCTGTGGCAGTGGAGTGGTTAAATGATTACTGGGAGATGATGTCTTACAAGGAATTAGTACCTTTTTAGTTCTTGGTTTAAAATTTGTGGTTTGGACATAATTCTCCATTCTCAATGGAACAGGGCCACAGAACCTGAAGGCAGTGGCAACAGCAGCAGAGAAATGTTTTCTCCCTACAACTCGTTAATTTTAGGATCATTATGCAAGTCCATTGAGTTTGGATAAAATTCCAGGAGTGCCTTTGCTTTGTCCATGGAAGTTAGCAAAGTTTAGGTCCAGGACAATGCCTCATATCAGCCTTTTGCATAAAGATGGAGGCAGCTGGATTTTTTTCCATAATCCTAGGTTATGTGATTTGCAATTGGTCCTCTCTGAGTCTTAATGTTTGTTAGTATTTAGGCCACAGATTTTTGGCAGGTTATGGCCTCATTTACTTTGGCCTGTGTGGTGTTCCCAGCTCATTTATTCAACTGTTCAATTGGGACTGGCACAGCAAGGCCTACTTACAATATTTGCCTCACTTGACAGAGTTTTTCCATTTGGAAATCTATGGCACCTAAGTTCCTTCAGTAGGCTTTATTTTTACATTTGGAGTAGAGTGGTTTTTGAAGGGCCTGAGAATGGTGTTAAGGACTTTAGACATTTAAATAACCCCCCATTTACTTGACTGCTTTATCAAAGTTGTCTAACCAGAGGAAATGGGTGTAGTACAGCTCTCTCTCGATTCATTAAACATGTCCTCTTTTCAGGGATACTTTTCATGGATGCTGGAACCTGGTTGTTACTTGGGGTTAGTTGTTGCCTTTGTAGATTCCCTGGTCCATTGCCTTGTGAGTCAACATGATTATGAATTCGGGAAAGCTGGGTTTGGCAGTTGCCTTTTAATAGCGCCATACAAATGTGATAGTAACTTATCTTTTGGCATAGAAGAGAAGTTGTGGCAGCACTCAAATTTCAGCAGCACAGCTGGTAAAGCTGTGCTTTGGGAATACAATGAACCTTAATGGGCCTCCCTTCCATGAGGATTCATGAAAATTAGCATTAAAAGGACCAAGGCAATCTATCCTGAGTCAAGGACATCGTGTTGCTGCTCCTCCTCAGGAGCAGAGCAGAGTACAAGCTGTGACTCTGTGGGTCACTCATTTCACAATCTGGTTCCTGTCTTACACTACGAGTTTAGGTCAAATTTAGCAGCGTTAGATCGATTTAACCCTGCACCCGTCCACACGACGAAGCTATTTTGGTTGACTTAAAGGGCTCTTAAAATCGATTTCTGTACTCCTCCCCACTGAGGGGATTAGCGCTGAAATCGACTCTGCTGGGTTGAATTTGGGGTAGTGTGGACGCAATTCGACGGTATTGGCCTCCAGGAGCTATCCCAGAGACCATATGTCTCCTGGCAGACACGGTACTGCAGTGCTACACAGCACCATCCCCTTGCCTTTCCCTGCGGATGGCAGACTGCTAGCTGTCGTTGTCGTCCTGTGGGGGCTCCTGGCCGACCTTGGTTAGGTTGGTTGGGGGCTCCTGGGCAGACATGGGTGCTCCTGACCGGCCTTGGTGAGGTCGGTCGGGGGCACCTGGACAAAAATGGGAATGACTCCAGGTCATTCTAAGTTTTGTCTCATGGCGTATCATGCCAGCTGGAGGCTTCTGCCTCAGGCTGATCTCCCAGTCGGCAGCACCGCACGTTCGCACCTACCTCAGCCTACCCCTTGTTCCCATGGCTCATGAAGCCTGGACAGTAGTAAGGAGCAGTTCAACTATAGGCTGAGCAAGTGCAGAATGGTGGTTCACTCTACTTCCCTGTAAGCCAACCGCCCTTCCCTCCCCCCTTTGATCTCCGCTTGCAGAGGCAATAAAGTCATTGTTGGTTTAAAGTCATGCATTCTTTATTAATTCATCACACAAATGGAATAACTGCCAAGGTAGCCCGGGAGGGGTGGAGGAGGAGGGAAGCATAGGGGTGGGGTAGTTGTAGGGGCACCCCCCTAGAATGGCATGCAGCTTGTCATAGAAGCGGCATGTCTGGGGCTCTGACCCGGAGAGGTCATTTGCTTCTCTGGTTCTTTGGTAGGCTTGCCTGATATTCCAGGCAGGACTGAAGCTCCATTAGACAAAACTTAAAGAAGGGAATAACCTAGAGTCACTCTCATTTATGTCCAGGTGCCCCCACCAACCGACCTCACCGAGGCCAGACAGGAGCTCCCATGTCTGCCCAGGAGCCCCCGACTGACCTCACCGAGGCCGGCCAAGAGGAACAAGGAGACAGCAGCAGACGGTACATTACGGCTGCTAACCGTCTTCGCTAACTTGCAAAGGCAAGGAGCTGCTGCTGTGTAGCACTGCAGTACCGCGTCTGCCAGCAGCACCCAGGAGACGTACGGTGACAGTGAGCTGAGCGGGCTCCATGCTTGCCGTGGTATGTCGTCTGCATGGGTAACCCAGCAAAAAGGCAAGAAACAATTCTTTGCCGTTGCTTTCACGGTGGGGGGGGCCTGACGACATGTACCTAGAACCCCCTGCGACACTGTTTTTGCATCATCAAGCATTGGGATCTCAACCCAGAATTTCAATGGGCGGCAGAGACTGTGGGAACTGTGGGATAGCTACCACAGTGCAATGCTCCGAAAGTCTATGTTAGCCTCGCGTGGACGCCCTCCGCCGACTTAATGGTCTTAAGTGGGGACACACACAATCGACTGTATCAAATCGATTTCTAAAAAAATTGACATATTAAATCCACCTAATTTCGTAGTGTAGACATACCCTTACTCCAGAAAGGAAGTAATCTGTGCCAGCCACAGGTTATTTTCTCCTCCATGCCAGCTGCCTTGTGTGTTATTGGGGGAGAACCAAGGCTTCACCTCTTCCCATCATTCCCCACTCACCTGTGTGAGGGGCTAGGGACCTCATGGAAGCCAGTTTCCCATCTGCTCTGTGATCCATGGTGCTATTAGCCCATACAGGAAAGTAAAGCCTTATGCAAAGATGCAGCTAATCTGCATAACTTTTATTTGTCTAATGTTACTTATATGTATTGTGGTCCCACACATGCCCATTGCAAAATCCTTCATTCACTACTGGGGAAGATGGCGATGGCTGAAAAATAAGAGGCACTGGAAGGTGATACAGACTTGGGGGTAGATGGACAAAATTCTATTTCCCCCCCAATGTTTTTCTACTTTTCTAAGCATTTCAACTGTTTCCATGAAGTTAAATTACTCCAAGGGGAAAGGAATTCTCTACTTTTGGGTAAGGTGCTTTTGATCTGCTGAAAGCATTTGACACCAAGACTTGAAGAGGAACTGGAGAAGCAGGATGAAGTAAGAATGGAAATGTACAGCAGAAGTTAGTGAGATTCCAGGGTCACAATCATACATGTTTACTTCATTTGCATTGGCATGGCCCACGTCTTGATTGACCTGAGAAGAACTGTCAGGTTCCAGTCAGACGCTTGCATGAGACTGGAGGGAGATTTTGGGTTGTTTTTTGTTTCTCTTGATTTGCTTTTCCTCCCCTTATTTTCTTGGCATCTCCATGGTGTTCCTCATCTCTGTCCACCCCGCTAATGCATGGAAGCAATGATTACCTTCTGACTGCTGGGTGCCTACTCTCATTCATGTGCCTTGTTGTGTCTGAATGACACCATTGTAGCAGGGCACCAAACACCCAGGGTGTTTCCAGGGAACTCAAGCATTAAACAGAAAAAAAAAAAAAGCACTCTTTTGATTTCACTCAGCTTGGCCATGGTAGAAACATATCAGGAAGACGCACTGACCAACAGCACTTGGAGTAGCCTGAGAAGATAATAAGGAGGGGGGGGAGAGAAAATGTTATTGTGGGAGTGGAAGCAAAGCCTCATAGAGGCCAGGAGGCTTAGCAAGCCTGAGTGGTCCAATCAGAGTGAAATTGGTGGCAGTAGCGATAATGGATTTCATAAATGCAGGTGTACTTGTAGACCATAGGGCTAGCTTGCCTTTATTATATTTATATTTAGCTGCTTTCATTATATTCAGCTATAACACAGGAAACTTATAGGCCAGTATCCTGTAAGATAGTTGAAGCATGTGTGTGGTTATGTAGGCCATAACCCTTGGCATAGATTAACAGTTACCTTTAGATTTTGGGACCTAAGAAGAGCTTGCTCAATGGTAGGCATTAGAATGTTCCAGTAAGTATTACCGCAAGGAACATAGAAGTAATAACCGCAAATCCCCTTAAGCAAGGGGTGACGGGTACAATCATGAGCTGAAACGGTAGTTACATGTATTAATATACTAATCTATATGTAACCCTTCTTCCAGTTAGAGTTGGCAGCAAGAAGGGCCGGGTTCAGTATCTAGGGGTTCCTTTTCAACCATACAACACAAAAGCGGCTCACCCCCTCCCACCCAGTGACCTGGAACAATTACACACCACCCTCTGCCTGCCTCTAAGAGGCAATACTTCCTCTCCCGCAAGCACAGAGTCTGAATGTAGCAAAGCAACTTTTATTAAAAAGGAGGGAAGTAACCCAGCATTAAACTGGGAAAACACCACAAACAGGGGTCATAAACATAAACCACGAGCAAAAGTCCCACCCTCAAGTAAGTTGGGCAGTGTCCTTTTCCCCTCAGATTCTCAAGTCTAGCAACCAAAAGTCCCTTTAACATGCCCACCCCTTCTCTGCACCTTAGACACCTCACAGTTGTCCTTGGTCAGTGCAGACCCAGAGTTCAGAGGTGCAGCAACAGAGTTCACCTCCCGCCCTGAGGGGAGGGGAGGTAAGATGACACCTTACTTGCTCCGCTGCCTGGGCACTCGCTCGCCGCTCCTCACCAGCTGCCCTACCAGCCAATCGGCGTTCCACTCCTCTTCGCCGGCCAGCCGATCAGAACTCTGCTGCTCTTTGCCAGCCACCCTGCTGGCTGATCAGTGCTCCGCTCCTCTCTGCCGGCTGCCCTACCAGCCAATCAATGCTCCGCTCCTCTCTGCTGGCCGCTCTGCCAGCCGATTAGTGCTCTGCTCTTGTCTTCTGGTTGCCCTGCCAGCTGATTGCTGCACCTCTCCGCCAGGCTCTGCTCCAATTCAATCCTCCCTGACAGCTTCCCTTCTGTGGCCGATCACAATGCCTCTCCACTGGCCGCCTTGTCAGCTGCCCTGCCAGTCGATCGCTGATCTGCCAGGATATTTTCAGGTTCTACCACTTAATACAGCTCTCAGTAACTTCAGCTGTTAGTGGGAGAGCCTCACTGCTGGTGCACACTGGGCAGTTTCTTACATCAGAGAGCCTGTTCCAGGGCATGTCTAATGGTTAAACCTAGGTATCAATGATTTCATCTCTGCAGTGGGTAACAAGACTCTAAAGTGAGTCTTAATCAGTTCTGTTATTACACCATAAAGAGAGGAAGGATCAAATGGTGTCTGGGGCCCTTATGCAGCATACAAATACCTGTCCCCACCCTCTCTCTCAACTCACTGGGCTTTGGAACCCATGTCCCCTGCCTAGCAAGTGCCATTTAGTTGAGAGTGAGTCCCTCAATCAAGGTAGGCCAAATACAGTTCTTCTGCCCGGGATTCACACGACAAGGATATAACAACCCTTTATTACTCCTGCCTCAATAACAAGGAGAATGGGGATCCACCACCAGCCAAAAGTGATCATTTGGGCAAGCAATCCCATCATGCTGAGCACCGAGGCAGGGTGGGTGTGCCCATGCAAACGAGATCAGCTCCTGAAGTCCTCTTCCACAGCTCATCACTAGATGTCAGGGGAGAGCCCATTCCTCAACATTGGTAGGATGAGGAAACACAAATAAAGAAAAAGGGGAAAACCCCTACTGAATATGTATTAGATACAGTGGCGTCAGTATAACATATTATAAAAGTTGTATCCCAGCCTATGGACAATAGGAGAGAGAGAGATGTAGCCCTTGGGAGGTGCCAGAATGATGCCACTGGTGATGAGGAGGAATGTGATGGTGAGGAGGAGGATGGTGGATAACATTTCAGGTTGTCCTACAAGAGATGGTGTGAGTATATGGATGTTCAGATGTACGATTCTGTATTATCTCTATCTACTTTCCTGAGTTAGAGTTTGTGATTTTGCTAAATGTATTAATAAATTATTGTAAATGTAGAAGAGTTCCTATAGTGTGAGTGTTGCAACCGTGCACATTGGGGTCTCCAACTATCTAGTATTTTAATTGTATTGGGCCTGATCTTGGGACAAGAACCTATCAACCCCCAAAGTGATAACTGGGCATTCTTAAGTAATCAATATAATTATTACATAAGCTACAGATCAGGCTACTTACTCTGCCTTCTAGGAACAGGGAGATTTCAAAGTCTAAATTGTATACCTGTGGCAGACTAGGCAGGTACAACCCCATGGGTTTGATGAAGAGGTTCTCTGAGACAGTTGTTCAGAAATGGATCTGCTCAGAGGTAGAGGAAGAAGTTACGAAAAGGAATATTTCGACTATAGATTAGGAAAACTTCCTGACAGTAGGAGCTACTATATTGTGCAATAATCTGCACAGGAAAGTGCTGAAAGCCCCATTGCTCAGGACATTTAATACAGCCTGGACAAGACATTCATGAGGGACTGAGTACCTGCAGCTCCTATTTACTTTCGGGTGTGAGGGTGAACAACACTTCTGAAAAACAGCCATAGGACATATTCTGTGGGCTGAATCCTGACAACTGAATAGTCAAGGTGACCTCATGGGCTTTTCTATCTCCACCTCTTTCATCATTATTTATTTTAGGGTTTCAGTTGTAGGTTACCCTGTAATTCGATTCATTCTTTAATGTTCAATATGCCTGTTAAGGCTTAATGTGCTCTGCTGATGCTGCTGTGAGTGTTGCATGTCAAGTTCTCCAAGGATCCAGCCAGATGGCAATTCTGCAGCCAGTAAGTATGGAGGCCTTACTTTAAGGAACTGCAGTTGAGAAATATAGATAGTATCTCTGATTGCTTCTAGACACCCAGAGGGCCATTAGGGCTTTTTTTGTGAGATGTAAACCTCCTGCTATAGGAAATATAAAATTGTACCATTTAAGACAACAAAGTACTAAGTACTAGTACTTAGAACTAAGACTGCTACTTCTAGCTCTCTACTCTTAGTATGATGTGCCTGTACCCCAGTCAGAACAGCTTTAGGCCCCATTCTGCTCCCATTGAAGCCAATGGGCATATGGTCTGGCTTGTTAGTTTTATCAAACATATCACAGAGTGACAGAATATGCCCATGTTCATATCCTACACCCTATTGTAATAATTTTTGTACAAGGCATGTCTTGTAAGGTATCATGTGAAAGCTCCTAATTTGCTGGTCAGTATCATCCTGATAAAATATGTGTGGCAACATTGTATGTAAAGTTATAAGATTTCCCTCTATGGTGTTAACATATGTTCCAAATCCTATAGCCCTGTCCAAACTGAGGATGGCGAACAGGTCTCTCGCAAACAAAGGAACATGTGCTCTGCTCAGTTTGCGTTTAAGCAGTAAACAGTCATCAGGCAGGAAAAAAGCTCAAGTGAGAAAAAGCCGGCAAGGAACATCCTTCTGCATAGACTTTTTCTGTCTTAGAGCCAAGCTGGAAATGTTTTTCAAGAGAGGGACTGAACCTATAAAAAGGAGGGACAAACACCCCAAGACATCTTTCTCTGCCTGAGCATTGCATTCACTGCACCTGAAGTGAAAAAGGAAGCATTCGTTGGATCCTGGTGGTAGGGGCTGACCTATAGGAGTCCGTCAATAAGATAGCTGAAAGCATGTGGTGAGAAACTTTGCTTTAATCTGATATAGTTTAAGTTAGGTTTTAGTAAATGTCTTAACTTTATTTTTCTCATAATCATTTCTGATTTTTATGCATCATTGTTTGTACTCACTTAAAATCTCTCTCTTTGTAGTTAACAAATTTATTTTGCCGTTTAAACTGAAGTGTCTGAATAACTATTTGAGACAATGAGCTGGCATATTATTCCCTTTAAGGAATAACATTTAATATATTTTGTATGGTCTAGGAGAGGGCTGTGCAGTACTGGACACACGTTTCTGGGGGCAAACTGGGATTGGGGGTGAGTTGGGGGTCACCCTGCAATATAACCAAGGCTGGTGAGAGTCACAGAGTAACCCAGGTGTGGCTGGCCTGCTGCAATTACACGCAGACACGCAGGGTGTGGCTTGCATGCTGTTTGTGAGCAGCTCAAGCAGGAGCTACTTCAGCAAGGCACTGTAAGGTACCCTAGGTTACAGGGCAGGGGTGACACAGCTACTCCATCTGGATTGTGCCTTGCTATGTCACATCCATTTTCTTGCTGAATCTTAAAACTCCAGCAAGCAAGCAGCAACTCACTAACAGATTTAAGATCTAACACCTTTATAGTGATAGATTATGTATACAACCCAAAGGCATTAAGGCAACCCCCTAGGATGTATGATTACCCAGAGATATGGAATAAAACCTTCTTAATAGAAAGAAAATTGCAGGAGAAATTGATACTATTTTCAGAAGTCAATGGAGATCTTAAACTAATGTTACTTTAAAAATCAGCAACTTGACATTTTGTTTGTTGGCTAATTGCTCATTGACTTCCAAAAGTATCAAAATGTTTGAACAGTGTAAAATAGAAATACAGCCACATAGCACGGGTTATCTTCATTCTATGCAAATTTTGGTGTCTCCCCCTCTCCCCCCCCCCCCCGCCAGTCCCTCTGAGTCCCAAAATATTATACAAACATTGCTGAGTTAAGCTTGCCCAGGCAACTTAATTCTGGCATTTCCTAACTCCTGAGAGTTTGACTTTGCAACCTTAGGGTATGTCTACCCAGCAAAAAAACAAAACAAAACCACCATGGCAGTGAGGTTAATTGACTGGAGCCTGAGACCCAGCAAGGGGAGAAGGGGCTCAGATCCTAGGCTCCAGACTGAGTCTGAATGTCTACATGCCTGTTTTTAACCCCGTAGTGTGATCCCCATGAGCATGAGTCAGTTTACTTGGCCTCTGGGACACTCTGCCACCGGGTTGTTGTTTTTTTCTGCTATGTAGATATACCCTTGGTGTCGTTTTAACATTAATTAATGTTTTTACAGTGCTATAAAATGTAAAGTGTTCTGTAAATGCTGCTGCTGCTGTTAATCACTGTTATGAAAATGTCAAATATTTGAAAAGGCCTTTTTGCCTCTTTATTGACCTGTGAAAGATGCTTTCAGAACATACTGCCAACTAAATGCAACTTCTAACCAAATGTATGTACAGAATAAAAACACCATGCAAAACACATTTGGACTTGGAGAGAGGTGAGTTAAGTGTCAACCGAAATTCAAATCTATTTTACTGACATTTGCCAGAATTTCTTTCATTAAGGGGGTACTGAATTACTGTATATTCATAAAGATGATTTGCTATATATTGTATATATTTAGTTAGGGCCTGCCTAAAACTTACCAGCTATGTGGCAAAGTATAGAATTAAAATCATATGTTACTAAACCAAGTAGTCTTCATTGACATCAGTGAAAACAAGGATATAGCACTTTGGAGCAGTCTGATAAAAATTTTAAAGGGTTTCTTTCCCCTACTGAGTCTGGAAGTTTATAAGATCCTGAGAATAGAACTACATACATTAAAAGAGTCCCATATTATTGTATAATTGTATATTTTGTGTGTTTATATATTTCATAAGAGTCAAAGTACAAATGTGAAATCCAAATGGGAATAGGTAAGGTAAAAGCCCAGTGCACCAAGAGGTCAGGGACAGTGAGCCTAGGCCAGCACTGAAGGCTGGTTTTGGGGTGGGTGAGCAGGGCAGTCATCCTAAAAGCCAACTTCGATGGGGCACTGAACCACTAAGACTGACTTGTAAGAGTCAGAATGGAGACTAGGAAGCTGTTCTTAAAGACTCTGTTCTTCAAGACAAAATTCTTAAAGACTATGTTGGTGACCAATATCTATGCGGACAAAAAGCCCACTGAATGTGTAGTGACCTGTATGTTGTCTGTTTTTGTAAATAGCAAACCAGGTTTGAGTGCTGCAACCGATGTCTGGGAGAACTCATTCAATTCCATGAGTCTCCTTCCACAAATCACAACTGCTTTTTGGCCTAAATTCTATCCTCTGATGCTCCAGATGGCTGATAGACTTTAAGTTCCAGAAGAGACATGATTTTTTATTTTATTTATATAGATATATATATCTATATAAAAAATAAAAACACAACATATATAACGTATATAAACACACAACTACTATGTTAAAAGATTATTAAAGTTGCAAACTCAAGCATGCAAAAGTTAGGAAACACCAGCATTAAGGATTCATGAGTAACCTAGGAAATTATAGATACAATCATGATACTCCCATTGACTTTCATGGGCCAGGATTTTACCCCTGGAATTATTAGGTTAGTAAAATTCTGTAGATGGTGGAACACTTACTAATTTCAAAGGGGTGAAAAAACAGAGTAGTTAACTAATTTTGATACTTTCTTAAATGAAGGTCACAAGATCTGAATAAAATGAACTAGGAGTACTTGTGGAATCTTAGAGACTAAAATTTATTTGGATATAAGCTTTTGTGGGCTAAAACTACTTCATTGGATGCATGCAGTGGAAAAAACAGTAGGAAGATATATACACACAGAGAACATGAAAAAATAGATGTTGCCATACGAACTCTAACGAGACTAATCAATTAAGGTGGGCTATTATCAGCAGGAGAAAAAAACGTTTGTAGTGATAATCAGGATGGCCCATTTCAAACAGTTGACAAAAAGGTGTGAGTAACAGCAGAAGAAAAATTAGCATGGGGAAATAGCTTTTAATTTGTGTAATGACCCACCCACTCCCAGTCTTTATTCAAGCCTAATTTAATGGTGTCCAGTTTGCAAATTAATTCCAGTTCTGCAGTTTCTCATTGGAGTCTGTTTCTGAAGCTTTTTTTGTTGAAGAATTGCGACTTTTAGGTCTGTAATTGAGTGACCAGGGAGGTTGAAGTGTTCTCCAACTGGTTTTTGAATGTTATGATTCTTGATGTCAGATTTGTGTCTGTTTATTCTTTTGCATAGAGACTGTCCGGTTTGGCCAATGTACATGGCAGAGGGGCATTGCTGGCACATGATGGCATTTATCAAATTGGTAGATGTTCAGGTGAACGAGCCTCTGATGGTGTGGCTGATGTGATTAGATCCTATGATGGTGTCGCTTGAATAGATATGTGGACAGAGTTGGCAACAGGCTTTGTTGCAAGGATAGGTTCCTGGGTTAGTGTTTTTGTTGTGTGGTGTGTGGTTGCTGGTGAGTATTTGCTTCAGGTTGGGGGGCTGTCTATAAGCAAGGATTGGCCTGTCTCCCAAGATCTGTGAGAGTGAGGGATCATCCTTCAGGATAGGTTGTAGATCCTTGATGAGGCACTGGAGAGGTTTAGTTGGGGGCTGAAGGTGACGGCTAGTGGCGTTCTGTTACTTTCTTTGTAGGGCCTGTCCTGGAGTAGGTGACTTCTGGGTATTCTTCTGGCTCTGTCAATCTGTTTCTTCACTTCAGCAGGTGGGTATTGTAGTTTTAAGAATTTTGATAGAGATCTTGTAGGTATTTGTCTCTGAGGGATTGGAACAAATGTGGTTGTATCTTAGAGCTTGGCTGTAGACAATGGATTGTGTGATGTGGTCTAGATGAAAGTTGGAGGCATGTAGGTAAGTATAGTGGTCACTAGGTTTCCGGCATAGGGTGGTGTTTATGTGACCATCGCTTATTAGCACTGTAGTGTCCAGGAAGTGGATCTCTTGTGTAGACTGGTCTAGGCTGAGGTTGATGGTGGGATGGGAATTGTTGAAGTCATGGTGGAATTCCTCAAGGGCTTCTTTTCCATGGGTCCAGATGATGAAGATGTCATCAATGTAGCGCAAGTAGAGTAGGGGCATTAGGGGACGAGAGCTGAGGAAGCATTCTAAGTCAGCCATAAGAATGTTGGCATACTGTGGGGCCATGTGGGTACCCATAGCAGTGCCCCTGACTTGAAAGTATACATTGTCCCCAAATGTGAAATAATTGTGGGTAAGGACAAAGTTCAGCCACCAGGTTTGCCATGACATTATCGGGGATACTGTTCCTGACGGCTTGTAGTCCATCTTTGTGTGGAATGTTGGTGTAGAGGGCTTCTACATCCAGAGTGGCCAGGATGGTGTTTTCTGGAAGATCACCAATGGATTGTAGTTTCCTCAGGAAGTCAGTGGTGTCTCAAAGATAGCTAGGAGTGCTGGTAGGGTAGGGCCTGAGGAGAGAGTCTACATAGCCAGACAATCCTGCTGTCAGGGTGCCAATGCCTGAGATGATGGGGCATCCAGGATTTCCAGGTTTATGGATCTTTTATGGTTTTAGCCCACAAAAGCTTATGCCCAAATAAATTTGTTAGTCTCTAAGGTGCCACAAGTATTACTCGTTCTTTTTGCTGATACAGACTAACACAGCTACCACTCTGAAGATCTGAATGTGGAGGGAATCAGTGGGGAAGTTAAATATGGAATATTTTCTTTGAAGAAACCTCATTCTCAGAATAGATATTTCCACACATCTTTTACCAAGACAAACTGCAGAAGTGGGATTTAGTCCTGTCTGATTTTATGGGACTAGCTTGTGCATTTAGGCACAATCCTGAACAAGCAGAATAACACCAGAAATCGGTGTACCTCAGAGACAGCCCTTGGAAGCACAATTCCTCCTTGCTCCCAGAGGACCCAAAGTCCTGGTGGCCCAGTCTAAATTGTGTCCTATATATAGGATCAGACATACAGCCACAATCTGGAATAAAGATTTAAAAGTACAAAGAGTACTGCATAAGGCATCTGCCAGTTTGAGTACACCATGAAGGTGGATCTGTACCATTGTAACTGAGAGCAGAATTGGGACTAATAACTTGGATGAAGGGTCAAGTATCAGAGGGGTAGCCGTGTTAGTCTGAATCTGTAAAAAGCAACAGAGGGTCCTGTGGCACCTTTAAGACTAACAGACGTATTGGGAGCATGCTCCCAATACGTCTGTTAGTCTCAAAGGTGCCACAGGACCCTCTGTTGCTTTTTATCACTTGGTTGAAATATGCACAGAAATTCAAACCTATTAGTGAAGCTTCAAGTAAGGCATTTAAGAGTGTATTACCCTAACAAGTTAGCATATTTTCAAACTTGTTAGCACAGTATAATAAAACACATTATTAAAAGTGTTTAATAAGGCCTTGAGTCCTATATTGTGCTTTCTATGGATAACCCAAGTCCCTTGGGACTTGTAGTAAGACAATTTTCTTCACATAGCTGTATTGGCCAAGTACAGGATTGCCATCTACTGGATATAAGAGAAATAAAACTAAAATAAACAGATATTACATAATAAGGACGCTAGGTGGCCTCAGTCTGTGGACTTTTTTCTGTAATCTCTCCCTGCCTTTCCACATCAACCCAAGTACAGCTATGTCCCTTAAAACTGCTGCCTCTTTCGTATGTGTGTGTGTTTTGAGAAGGGGGATTATTACATAAGAGGAAGCCATTGTTGCTGCTGACCCTCTTCAATATTTTCCCCAGGTACTAGGCTACGCAAATATCAGTTTCATAACCAGAAAAGAACACTTAGAAATGGAATTACTAGTTAAAAAGCCAGAAACATTGTCACTTATGAATGAAAATTCCTTAGGCCTGGTGCTTCTGTATTTTTGTGGTCGAATTGACAGTCAGCAAAATGTGTTGTGTAGTCAAATAATATACTACTCAGAGATAGAATTACTACTAGTAGAGATAGCGGTGGTGCCAAATGAAAACTAAACACCCCAAACTCCCCTCCTGTTTATCTCCACCTGCTTATACAACGACAAGATTCTCTGTGTTTGACTCTAAAAGTATATATTATTAAAAACATGTTAAAAGAACACCAAGGCTACAAAGTCAAGCACTCAAGAGTGAGGAAATGCCAGCATTAAGTTTGCCTATGCAATCTTAATTGGCCAACTCCTTGTGTGTATATATTATGATGCAGTTTGTCATTACATGATCACATATGTTTTTCACACAACACCCCCCCCCGCCTCATTCTGTGCATACAATGGACCAGCTCTGAGGATGAATCAGACTTGTAAGAGTGAAGAAAGTTTTTGCATAGTGAAGGAAGCTGCCTGCCTCATTTGTTCTGCAAGTTGGAAGGTATGTAGTGAAGGAGGCAGGGGATTGCAGGAGGAGAAAGAATGGCTTTGTGGCTCAAGCAATTTAATGTAACCCTGGGGAATTGGATTCTATCCCTGCTTCTGCCACAGAGTTCCCTAAACCAAAATTTTCACAGGTGGCCACTAATTGTGCATTTTATGAGTGCGTGGCTCAGGAGGGAACTTTTTCCCTGATGCAAAATTGTAATCTGTGGCTTTTTTTTTTTTTTTTTTTTTTTTGCTTTCTTCTGAAACATCAGACTGCTGTGAAGTGGTACAAAGAACACCATCGCTTAGTTAGCTGGCTGCTGTGTCTTGCTCAGCTGCTCAGAGGTCATAATGATTGCCAGATATGGAGTCAGGAAGGAATTTTCTCCCAGGTCAGATTGGCAGGGACTGTGGGTTTTTTTTATTTTGTTTGTTGCCTTTCTCTGCAGCAGGGGATGTAGATTGCCTGTTAGGATCATCTAGGTATTTCTCACCTAATCAATCACCTGCCATCAGAGGGGCATTGAGCATTGGTGGCACCTGGGTCTCTCCTGTTCTCGGCCTCTGACTCACAACAATTTAGCATCCTGAGGACTGAAATGCTTTAGTTTAACTGAAGTCACTGGGCTCAACATTGGGGTGAAATTTAATGGCCTGGGATACACAGGAAGTCAGATTAGATGATGTAATGGTCCCTTCTGGCCTCTATGATTTTATGAAAGTTGAGTCTCTGGGACTGAGCACTGACAGCTGCGACTGAAGTCAATGAAAGCTGTGCTTTGAAGATGTAAAGTGCTATACAATGCTAACTAAGCTGAAAAATCAGGCCCTAGGTGTCTCAAACTGGACACTCAACATTAATGGACACTTTTGACCTTTAGTTTGCCTTGCTGCCATTCCCCGCCACTATAATGGGGATAATAATAACCCTCACTACACAGGGATGCAGCAAAGATAAATTAATTAACTTTTGTGAAGCACTCACATGCTACTGTGATGAACTATCGAAAAGCTCATGAGGCAATTAATGGCTATCAGAGCAGGGTTTGTACAGTGTGCAATAAATAAGGCATGGAGCCACACACTGAACAATGAGGAGAAAACAAATTATTGAATAGCTGCTCATTAACTGGTTTCAGAGTAGCAGCCGTGTTAGTCTGTATCGCAAAAAGAACAGGAGTACTTGTGGCACCTTAGAGACTAACAAATTTATTAGAGCATAAGCTTTCGTGGGCTACAGCCCACTTCTTTGGATGCATAACGAAGAAGTGGGCTGCAGCCCACGAAAGCTTATGCTCTAATAAATTTGTTAGTTTCTAAGGTGCCACAAGTACTCCTGTTCTTTTTGCTCATTAACTGAGAACAATCCATTCAATTAACTGGGTTCCTGTGGAAAAAATAGTGTGTGGCCAGGTAATTAAAGACTATCATAATGTATACACTCATGGGAACTGAATTAAGATTGCACATGCAACCTTAATTCTGGCATTTTCTAACTTTTGAGTGCTTGATTTTGCAATCTTAAGAATGTTCTTTTAACATAGATGTCTGGAGTGATTTCTGACATTTAAAAAAAGCCCTGACAAAAATTTCAGCCTAAGGCAGATACCCACCATAAAAAATTTCAGCCCAAACTGTTAATATTTGACAGTATAAGCAACTGGAAAAATGGGAAGTGTTGGGCAATGTTTATCTATAGGTGGTGCTACTAGCTCTACTTACAATAATATCTGGGGCTTTTCTTCTGTGGACTGGAATCAGCATTCTGCTAAACAGAGCCTCTTCTGTAACACTTGACCAAATTTCTGACCTTCCTATTTGAATAGGATAGGACCTACCAATCAGAAGACCAGTCATACCATGTGACTTGAATAATCTATTCTTTTGTAATGGCCCTCCAAACCAACAGGCAAATCTTGGCTTCTAGAAAAGTAAGACTTTCCAGTTACACCCAAAAAATAATAATAATAATAATAAAAAAAAATCGACTTTTTGATGAAAAAATTTACCCAGACTCAAAAGTTGAAATAAAATCCCACTGATTGAAAATTTGTGTGCAGTAGTTCACAGTAGTTTTGATTCTTGCTGAATGAGGATTTATTTCTTTAAAACTATAACAGGAAGCTGGGCAGAGTGGGAATTGGGGGGAGGTTTCAGGCATAGCACTCAGTGAAGCAGAGGGATACTGAGAGAAGCTTTAGGAACAATTCTATTTTCTTTCTTCTAATAAAATGCATTTTACACTTTTGGAAAGTAACTGTGTGATTCTTTAGCATTTGTCACATGGCAAAGAGGCCATTTCACATAGCGCTGCAAAGAACCTTTCACTGTATCCTATTTACATTAGGTAGTCTCCAGATGAGCCAATATTACATTTTAGTAATCTGTACGTGTTAAGTGTGAAGTCTCATTTTTAATGCTTTCTGCTACTTTGCTAAATAACTAGGTGCAATATTGTGGCAGATACCCAGGTACTCCTGGATACTTTCCCCTCTTCAGGTATGCACATTTGATTAATTTAATTATAAACCATCACTTCCTTGATTCTGCTCTTGGCTGGTAGTGTCTATTTCACAAAATATTGATTTCCTAAAAGCTCTTTCATATTGTTATTGTTTCACTATAAGTCACATAATAACTCTGTCAGTCATGCAAATAGACTGGATGCCAGAAAAATTACTTTGCTATTTCCTGTCATGCTAAAGCCGCTATCAATTTTTTCTCCTCTGAGAAGGATGTGGTTTAGAAACCAGCAGGCTATGAGGGGAAGTAATGTTTCTTCGTCTTGTTGTTTGTTTTTTTACTTGTCCTTTTTATTTGTCTTCCATAATATGATACAGGATTCCTTCACCAAATTATAAGAGTTTTTTTTTAAATGCTGCCATTTTCACCAGGCGAAAAGGTACTAGTATGTTACAGTGTTTTGTGTGTATTAGTCAGGTGCTCTGAATTGAGAAACAAAGCTAATATTAAACCATTACACTGCTCTACAGCCAAAATGCTTCTGAAACAATGTAATCAAACTTTACTAATTCTGGGTCACTGAGAACGAAAATGATGCTTAAAATTGTTGATTGGCTCTAGTTTTCAAGATATGCTATTGGGTCAGTATATACGACCCTTGACTTGGGAATGACGGAGGATAAGTGAGTTTTAAAGGGAAGGGATCTCAATTTAAACCAGAAATGACTAAAATACATCTTTGACTGGATCTATGAATAAATCTATGACTGGGTTTGGACAGTAGTTGCTTTTTAGGCAAAACAATGAATGATGCAATCTGAAGTTGGTATTGCGTCATACATGATATGAATTGCATCATGTTATTCCTAGAAGTCATGGATGATGCAATCATAATGAAGCTTACATCACTCTGCTGAACAAATTGCCCTAGATCAGCTCTAGAAATCATACAGTGTCGTGCTCTCTTATTTGTCAGTGTTTGATTTTGCAAAGGGACACATTTCTGTTTAGCCAAAGTGAGCAGAGATGCCTCGTACTTGTGTGAACAGTGCAGATAACTTCTGCTATGTTTGTGGTGAAGTGACTTTTGCATCACAAAAGCACAGTATAACCACTATGGGTAAGAAAGCCTATCACCTTTATTTTGGCTGCAAAATTGGAGATCAGGACAAGAGGTGGGCCCCACACATATGCTGCAACACTTGTGCAACAAATCTTCGCCAGTGGTTGAACAGGAAAAGGAAATCTATGCCTTTTTCAGTGCCAATGATTTGGAGAGAGCCAACAGATCATACCAGCAATTGTTACTTCTGCATGGTGCCTCCAGTTGGGAAAGGTGTGTCAAAGAAGAAAAAGTGGACTGTGCATTATCCAAACATTCCATCAGCTATACGCCCCGTACCCCACGGAGAAGGACTGCCGGTTCCTGATGCACCAGAATCATTCTCACTTGAGTCAGATGAGGAAGAGGATGAAACTTCTGGTCCTGAACCATCAATGTCACAGGACCCACATTTTCTCCCATCCTCCTCTGAACCACACCTCATAACAAGGTGAACTGAATGACCTTGTCAGGGATTTGGAACTACCCAAGAGTAAGGCAGAGCTGTTGGGCTCCAGAATACAGCAGTGGAATTTTCTGGCAGGTGATGTTAGGGTTTCCATGTTCCGTGACCGTCAAAAGGATCTTGTCCCATTCTTCTTCATGGAAGGTGATCTTGTAGCCTGCAAAAACATCGATGGTGTGATGGCAGCCCTCAACATCGTTCACGATCCAGATGAGTGGAGACTGTTCATTGATTCATCAAAGATGAGTCTTAAAGCTGTTTTACTGCATAATGGCAATGTTTTGCCATCAATTCCAGTTGGTCATGCAGTCCATATGAAGGAATCCTATGACAACATGAAACAACTTTTGAGGTGCATAAACTATGACCAACATCAGTGGCAGCTTTGTGGCGATTTGAAGATTGTTGCTCTCTTGCTTGGTCTGCAGACTGGATACACAAAGTACTGCTGTTTTCTCTGCGAATGGGATAGTCGTGCAAGAGATTCCCATTACATCAAGAAAGATTGGCCACTCCGACCGTCATTGGAGCCTGGAAGGAAAAGTGTTCAGCATCCACCACTTGTTGAATCAAGGAAGATTTTGTTATCACCCTTACACATCAAGCTGGGTCTGATGAAGAACTTTGTCAAGGCCATTGACAAAACACAAGCAGCTTTCAAGTACCTCCGTGGAAAATTTCCAAGGTTAAGTGAAGCTAAGATAAAGGAAGGTGTCTTTGTTGGTCCTCAGATTCGTGAACTTCTTCGAGATGATGCATTTGACCATGCACTGCGTGGCAAGGAAAAGACGGCATGGAAAGCCTTCCAGTTAGTGGCAATAAATTTTCTCGGAAACAACAAGGCAGACAACTACAGGTTGTTGGTGGAAAACCTCCTCAAGGCATACAAAAGCCTTGGTTGCAACATGTCACTAAAGATACATTTTTTTGCACTCTCATCTAGATTTTTTTCCACCGAACTGCGGAGCAGTGAGCAACAAGCATGGCGAGCGATTTCTCCAGGACATTGCAACAATGGAGAAACGCTATCAGGGCAAATGGAGCCCATCAATGTTTGCAGACTATTGCTGGACAGTGACAAGAGATGCTCCATTTAATGAACACAAGAGACAAGCCAAGAAGCGCCAAGTAGATACTGAATAGGACTAAACTATGTACATAATAGTTTTTTGCCTTTTGTTTCATAATAAATTTTATTTATATAACCCTTTTGCTGATTTTTAAAGTGTTACATAAACAGGACAGGTGAAATATTATCATGTAAAGCAACCATAAACACATGAAATGACCTAGGTTTACAATTTCTGATTAAAACTCTACTATCTACACAATATACATAGACATAAAATGTAAAAACTTAAATATCTTAGAAACAGTAGCCAATCAGTTGTTTTAATTGTCATAGTTGAATTCAGCACATCAAAATACATAATAAATAGCACATTTTATCTCTGAAGCAGACGACTTCTCAAAAATTGTAGACCAATGTTATTTGTCTGGTACTGCTAGAAAACCTGGCAGATATCTTGTAGTAATTATCCATTCTCGGTTCTAGTAGTATTTATTTAATCATTCTGCACGTCCTACTCTTCCATAGTGCTCTGTATTTTGAAAAACAAATACATACATACTTCTCCCCTGTCACAGATACAAATTTCTCATCTGTTCTCCTTCTTTACCCCCTCCATTTGCCCCAGTGGCCTCATCTCATCTCCTGCTCTCCATTGTGACCATTCTCATCCCTTCCTTTACTGCCCTCTCCTTTGATTTTTCCCCTCACAATCCAAGCACGTGTTAATGTCTCCCACCTTAAAAAAAAAAAAACCACTCACCTCCCCATCCACTGTATTATCTCCTTTTCATCTCTATGTTCATAGAACATACTGTCTACAATCATTGTCTGGAGTTCCTCCCCAATCTGGCCTTTGCGCTTTGCACTACACTGAAACTATACAAAGTCTCTAACAACCTTTCCCTCACCAAATCCCTGAACTAGTATTCCATCCTTATACTACCTGACCTGTCAGTCACCATCAACCATACTCCTCTTCTTGAAAGCTTTTGATTCCTTAGGCCTGGTCTACACTAGGCGTTTATGTCGAAGTTAGCGCCGTTACATCGAATTAACCCTGCACCCGTCCACACCGCGAAGGTATTTAGTTCGACATAGAGGTCTCTTTAATTCGACTTCTGTACTCCTCCCCGACGAGGGGAGTAGCGCTAAATTCGACATGGCCATGTCGAATTACGCTAGGTGTGGATGGAAATCGACGCTAATAGCTCCGGGAGCTATCCCACAGTGCACCACTCTGTTGACGCTCTGGACAGCAGTACGAGCTCGGATGCTCTGAACTGCCACACAGGAAAAGCCCCGGGAAAATTTGAATTTGAATTCCTTTTCCTGTCTGGCCAGTTTGAATCTCATTTCCTGTCTGGACATCGTGGCGAGCTCAGCAGCACTGGCAACGATGCAGAGCTCTCCAGCAGTGATGGCCGTGCAATCTCAGAATAGAAAGAGGGCCCCAGCATGGACTGATCGGGAAGTCTTGGATCTCATCGCTGTGTGGGGCGATGAGTCCGTGCTTTCCGAGCTGCGATCCAAAAGACGGAATGCAAAGATCTACGAGAAGATCTCTAAAGACATGGCAGAGAGAGGATACAGCCGGGATGTAACGCAGTGCCGCGTGAAAATCAAGGAGCTGAGACAAGGCTACCAGAAGACCAAAGAGGCAAACGGATGCTCCGGATCCCATCCCCAGACATCCCGTTTCTACGAGGCACTGCATTCCATCCTCGGTGCGGCCGCCACCACTACCCCACCAGTGACCGTGGACTCTGAGGATGGGATAGTGTCCACGGCTGGATCCTCGGACATGTTAGCGGACGGGGAAGATGAGGAAGGAGATGAGGAGGACGAGGCAGTCGACAGCGCTCACAACGCTGATTTCCCCGACAGCCAGGATCTCTTCATCACCCTTACAGAGATCCCCTACCAACCCTCCCCAGCCGTTACCCCGGACACAGAATCTGGGGAAGGATCAGCCAGTAAGTGTTGTAAAAATCTAAACATTTATTTGTAACAGAACAGGAATATTAACAATTTAAAAAATGGGTTTCTCATGATTAGTTTGATTAGCTTAACGGTTCAGTCATGGGCAGTGCAACTATTGAAAAAAAATCTAGCAATGTCCGGTTTTGCATGATTGTCCTGCCCAAGCCACTCTACTGGTTAGTCACTGCTACAGCAGCTACAGTAAAATGCGGTCTATATGTCCGGGGATGGAGCAGAAATCCTCCTGTGACATCTCGAGGAAGCTCTCCTGGAGGTAATTGGAAATCCGCTGCATTAGGTTCTTGGGGAGAGCGGCCTTATTGGGTCCTCCGTAGTAGGACACGTTGCCACGCCACGAGACTATCAAGTACTCTGGAATCATTGCTCTGCACAGCATGGCGGCATACGGCCCTGGTCTTTGCAGGCTTTCCCGGAGCATTCTCTCTTTCTCGCTGTCAGAGATCCTCATGAGGGTGATGTCGCTCATGATGACCTGCTTTGAATGAGGTAGGGGAATGTTAGTGTTGGGACTGCTTTGCCGTTCCTTTACAGAACTGTAACCGCTGGTTTGCAGCCACGCGGTGGAGGCGGGAGAGGGGCAGCCGAAAGGGATCGTTCCCGGGGACAGCCGCGAGGGTGTGGGACAGGAGCAGACTTCCTGCTTGCCGAATTGCTGGCAGCAGGGACCGACATTGATTTCAATGTGAAATGAGGCCATTGCTAATATTAAAGTTTTAAGCTGCCACAAGTCTACGGCTTACCATGTCTGCCTGCAACAGAAATTCCGTTCTCCTGAGAGGCTTCTCAAATGTGCTGTAGAAGACCCCAGGCACTGAATGCGAAGGCCGAGAATTCGACCTTGTGCTGAGTGCGCATGTGAGAGGTGCTGTGCATGGTCTTGTTAACAGAGAAAGACTATGTTCTTTGTTCACAACTACATTTATCTTTCTGAGGAATTCACTCCCTTTTTCCCATTCCCACAGCCCCATCTGCGACTGTCTCACAACCTAGCCTGTCATCACACTCCCAGAGGCTAGCGCGGATTAGGCATAAGAAGAAGAGGACACGGGAGGACATGTTCTCGGAGCTTATAGCCTGCTCCAGAGCCCAGGCAGCACAGCAGACCCAGTGGCGGGAGAACTTGACCCGAATGCACCAAGCCAACATGGATCGGGAGGAGAGGTGGCGTCAGGAAGACCAGCAGGCGACTCAAACCCTGCTTGGACTAATGAGGGAGCAAACGGACACGCTCCGGCGCCTTGTGGATGTTCTGCAGGAACGGAGGCAGGAGGACAGAGCCCCGCTGCAGTCCATCTCTAACCGCCCTCCCCCGCCACCAAGTCCCATACTCCCCTCACCCAAAGTGCACAGAAGGAGAGGCGGCAGAGTCCCTGCTAACTCTCACTCCACCCCTGCAGAGAGCTCGAGCAGCAGAAGGCTCTCATTCCCCAAAATTTGACAAGTTCTTTCCTTCCCGCCTGACACAAGCCCCTGTCCAAGTTTCACTTTCCCAGTTCCATGTTTGGTTGATAATAAAAAATACGTTTCTGTTAACTACTGTTTCCATCATGTTCTTTTGCAGGAGGGGGGGATAGGGGGTTGGTAATTCGACAGGACAGTCACCTTTGGCAGGGTATATAGTCGGGGGCAGGCACAGCAGCAGGGCACATACATAGTGCAGTGATGCAGTGACTAGTTACCCTGGTTAGTCTGGGAGGTTGTTTTCATGTTATGTGGTGGGGGGTGGGTTGCTCTGTGACTTTGTGGCAGGGGAGGGCAGTTACAGATCTTAAGCGGCGGTCCTTAGGCAGGATCACAGAGCCACACAGCAGGGGATCTGTAACCGTCCTCCCCCTGCCACAAAGTCACATAGACCCCCCCATACACACAGTCCCTATCAGGAGGGGTGACAGGCTCCCTTGAAACAACCATCCCACCGCAGCGGAGCCTGTCAATCCTTGAGTTTAGAAGCTGCATTCGCGCCACTACAGTACACCCGCTCCGCACCACAGTCTGCGTCCCAGTTTTAAAAAATTCCCGCGAATACAGTATTAAAGAAAACGGTGTGCTTTAACAAAGTAGAACTATTTTTATTTTGAAACGTGTGTTGGAAGTGGGGTGAAGGGGGTATGTAACTGGATAGGATAGTCAACATTAACTGGGCAAAGAAACGGGGGCAGGTTTAGCTTCTCAATACACAAACTTTAAAGTCACAGGTTACCCTGCTCACTCAGGAACTTTGCTTTCAAAGCCTTCCGGATGCACAGCGCTTCCCGCTGGTCTCTTCTAATCGCCCGGCTGTCTGGCTGTGAGTAATCAGCAGCCAGGCTATTTTCCTCAACCTCCCACCCCGCCATAAAGGTCTCCCCCTTGCTCTCACAGAGATTGTGGAGCACACAGCAAGCTGCAATAACAATGGGGATATTGGTTTCGCTGAGATCACAGCGAGTCAGTAAGCTTCTCCATCTCCCCTTGAGACGGCCAAAAGCACACTCCACCACCATTCTGCACTTGCTCAGCCGGTAGTTGAAGAGTTCTTTTTCAGTGTCCAGGGCGCCAGTATAGGGCTTCATGAGCCAGGGCATTAGCGGGTAGGCTGGGTCCCCGAGGATGACTATAGGCATCTCCACATCCCCAAGAGTTATTTTGTGGTCCGGGAAGTAAATACCTTGCTGCAGCCGTCTAAACAGACCAGAGTTCCTGAAAACACGAGCGTCATGAACCTTGCCCGGCCATCCCACGTAGATGTTGGTAAAACGTCCCCTGTGGTCCACCAGTGCTTGCAGCACCATGGAAAAGTAGCCCTTTCTGTTAATGTACTGGCTGGCCTGGTGTTCCGGTGCCAGGATAGGGATGTGAGTTCCATCTATGGCCCCACTGCAGTTTGGGAATCCCATCGCTGCGAAGCCATCTATGATCGCCTCCACGTTTCCCAGGGTGACTACCTTTGGCAGCAGTACATCAACGATTGCCTTGGCTACTTGCATCACAACAACCCCCACGGTAGATTTGCCCACCCCAAACTGGTTCGCGACTGACCGGTAGCTGTCTGGCGTTGCAAGCTTCCACAGGGCTATGGCCACTCGCTTCTGGACAGTCAGGGCTGCTCGCATCCGGGTGTCATTGCGCTTCAGGGCAGGGGACAGCAACTCACAAAGTTCCAGGAAAGTTCCCTTCCGCATGCGAAAGTTTCGCAGCCACTGGGATTCATCCCAGACCTGCAGCACTATGCGGTCCCACCACTCAGTGCTTGTTTCCCGTGCCCAGAATCTCCTTTCCACGGCATCAACATGACCCATTGCCACCGTGATGTTCTCGGTGCTGGGTCCCCTGCTTTCTGAGAGGTCTGTGCTACTCTCAGACTTCAGGCCATCACCGCGTTGACGTAGCCTCCTCGCCTGACTTTTCTGCATCTGCCTCAGGGAAAGGTGTATGATAAGTTGCGAGGCGTTGAGAGCGGCCACAACTGCAGTGATGGTTGCAGCAGGCTCCATGCTCGCAGTGCTGTGGCGTCCGCGCTGTCACTGACTAGAAAAGTGCGCGAACTGATTTCCCGCCGGCGCTTTCAGGGAGGGAGGGCGGGAGTGATGGACGGATGACGACAGTTACCCAAAAGCACCCTGGACACCTTTTTTTTACCCAGAAGGCATTTGCGGCTCCACCCAGAATTCCAATGGGCAGCGGGGACTCCGGGAACTGTGGGATAGCTGACCACAGTGCACCACTTCCAATGTCGACGCTTTCCCCGTTAGTGTGGACTCACAAAGTCGAATTACTGTCCTTAGTGTGGACACACACGTTCGACTTTGCAATATCGATTCCAAAAATTCGATTTAAGTAAAATCGAACTACTCTCGTAGTGTAGACAAGGCCTTAGCTTCTGTGATTCTGTCCACTTCCGGTTCCCCTCCTAGCTGTCTAACTTCAACTTCAGCATGGCTGTCAGAGGATCCTCTCCATCTCTGCCATGAACAGGGGAGTTTTGGAGGGTGATAGCAGATCTTGGTGAGTGGTACATTTGGTCTGACTGTGTGTTTGTTTGTTCTCTGTGTAAGGTATGCATAGTGGGGCCGTGGATCCCTGAGTAAGCAGCTGAGGATAGGTCTGTTTGTTAGAGCCTTGGAAAAGCTTGCAAGCTTGCAGCTTTGATGGGCCCTGATACTTCAAGTCTCTGAGTGGTTAATTGCTCCTTGATGGTGAGGGGTGGAGCTAAGGAGCTAAAAAGTCATTTGCTAGGCAAACTTGAGAGCTGCAAACAGAGACAGCTAACAGGAGAGTTTCAGAGTTGAGTTGAGAGAGGGAATGTGAGAGCCTTTCCTTCCAGGTTCAGCTCTATGTGTGATTTCAAGATGGTCAGCAATGGAACAAGAGTGGTGGTCTACAACTGATGTGCCATGTTTTCTTTGCTGCTGGAAGTCAGAAGGGACTTCCTGGTCATGAACTGCAGGTTGGTGGCTGTGGTGAAGGAAAATTTTCTTGGATTGGAGGGGCAAGTAGAGATGCTACTGAGAGTCAGAGAAGCTGAGGAGTTCCTAGACAGCCAGGCTTGGGTAATATCAGTACCCTGGGTTCAAGGAAGAAAGGAACGGGCCACCAAGGAGTCGGAAGAGGAAGTCAGAGAGAAGGACTGGCAGTTCGTAAGTGACAAAGTTTGCAGTTAATGCAAGAATTGGGGGAGAGGTAAATAATGAAGAGGACAGGTTCACTGATACAGTAAGCTAGGCACAAGCAAACAGTATGTGTTTTAATTAGACTAAATGTAAATGTATATATCTAGGAACAAAGAACATAAGCCATACTTACAGGATTGAGGACTCTATTCTAGGAAGCAGTGACTCTGAAAAAGATTTGGGGTTGTGGTGGAGAATCAGCTGAAAATGAGCTCCCCGTGTAATTCTGTGACCAAAAGAGCCAATGTGATCCGCTTCCTGCAGTTCCCATTGGCCGGGAACGGCAAACCGTGGCCACTAGGAGCTGGGCCGGGGGAGGGCATGCCTGTGGACAGTCAACGTCAGCAAAATGTCTCGCAGCCCGCAATCACATTACCCTGATGGGCCGCAGGTTGCCTACCACTGCTCTAAGAGCTCAATCTGTTTAGTTTAACTAAGAAAAGGTTAAGGTGTTACTTGATCACTGTCTGTAAATGTGTACCTGGGGAACAAATATTTAATAATGGGCTCTTCAATCTAGCTGAGAAAGGTATAATATGATCCAGTGGCTGGAAGTTGAAGCTAGACAAATTCATACTGGAAATTTTTTAACAGTGAGAGTAATTAACCATTGGAACAATTTACCAAGGGTTGCAGTGGATTCCCCATCATGGACCATTTTTGAATTAAGATTGGATGCTTTTCTAAAAGATATGCTCGAAGAATTATTTTGGAGAAGTTCTATGGCCTGTGTTGTACTCTGCCCCAGCTTTCTGTGGCGGTTCTACATGGCTCAGTCCCTGCTCCCCTTCTTTACTCCCTATTTCTGAGTAATCTCAACTGCAAACTTGTCTCCATCTGTCCAAACTAAAATCTCAGCCTGTCTCTTGTCTCTGACATCTTGTGAGTATCTATCTAGCCAGCAGCGCAAGATTGACATAGCTAAAACAGAGTTCTTAATCTCTCGCCTCCCACGCCGTTCGTCCCTGCTGTGTTGTTTCTTGATAACTATGGGTAACATCACCACCTTCCCTGTGACTTAGACCATAACGTGGATGTCATCTCTGACTCAAACCTCCATCTAGGCCTTCACATTCAGGTTATGTCTAAATTTTGCAGATTCTTTCAGAATAACACGTCTAAGATACAGCGTTTCCTATCCATCCACGCAACTAATATTCTCATCCAGGCTCTCGTCACCTCACGTCTCAGTTTCTGAAACATCCTTTTCTCTGATCTTGTCAAATGCAATCTTGCCCTGCTCATATCCATTCAGAATGCTGTGCAAAGATCATAGTCCTAGCCTGTTGCTTTGACCTTGTTACCCCTCTCTTTGCATTCCTCCACTGGCTCTTACTTGTGACTGGTGTGTTTGGGACAATTTTTGTAGGACTGAAGAGGAGTCATAGTTTCTGCCTTTGCCCCAATGGGCACTTATAGTTTGCTTCTCAATCCAAAGTTGAAGTGGCAAGACATGCTTTTATAGATCATTGTGGCAAAATCCAAGAGTTTATCTTCTGACCAAGTGCAAATGATAGTACCTCACACTACTGCTGCAACACTACCTGAATATCCAGCATCACCCATGGATCCAAAAGGATCTCTGGATTACAAATCTGATTAACTATCTGTATATAGGTTTCAGAGTAGCAGCCGTGTTAGTCTGTATCCGCAAAAAGAACAGGAGTACTTGTGGCACCTTAGAGACTCACAAATTTATTAGAGCATAAGCTTTCGTGGACTACAGCCCACTTCTTCGGATGCATATCTGTATATAGGGCTACTCAGTGAGATCTCTCAAACTTCATCTGATGCAGATTGCAATGGTAATTTGTGGGATAGTCCTGCCATGATCTGCAATGTCTTCCAATTCATTTCCAGGTGCAATTAAAGAGAGAGTTTTTAATTTATGAAGTTTTAAATGCCCCAATTACCACAGAAACTGTGTCTCTACCCCCCATGTGATACTGCCATTCTTGAAATTATCTAAGGTGCTCAATGAGGCTACAGAGCATTTTCAGTGAGAGGTCAAGGTACCTTTGGGGAGGCTAAATCAGTTCACCACTGGGTGGCACAAAAGTGGCTTGAAGCCATCTTTGTCCTTTCACCCACTGCTATGCCTTCTGTGCTATCCCTCTCAGAAAGTGAAGCACAGCATCTGCCCCACTCTAGTCTAAAACTATACATAGAGAATGTGAGGAATCAATAAATGACTGGCACCCATCTAATTATTCAAGGGTGACCCAGCCATGCAGAATGGGTAAGTAAAATAGAAGCAGCAGAAAAACACAGTAGCCGATTTTGGAGGTTACCACAGGCTAAGGAAAGACTGATCTGCCTGGGTCAGCAGAACACCATTCATCACACAGTTTTCATCCAATGCAAGTTAATACTGGCCCTCATTCATATCCTATATCAAATACCTCATCTAGCACACACTCAAGTGTAGAATGTTTTTAATGATGTTATTAGAAAATAACAGTCTTTTTACTGACCAACAGAATAAAAATTTACCCTTTAGAGCATCTGCATATGTGTGTTCCTTGCCATTGCTTTTCTAAAAGCAAGAGACTATAAGTGCCATGTAGTTTTTCCATAAATAGGTCCTGTCGTGATTAAATATGTGTGCATGGGAGTGCTTTCCAAGGTTTGAGCAATCCATCTGGCAGAAGTATTTAGAACTATAAGATTTGTTATTGTGGGACAGAACTAAGAGCCAAGGGTTATTTTACTGCATTAGTCATCAAACAGCAGTGCCACTAATCTTCCATCTAGAGTGGTGTCTGATCCACGTGTTCAGGATTATTGGGATTTATTTGTTTGAACATTTCAATGTTCCTTACCTGTTTAAAAATCTGGAGTATGATATTCTCTCCTCCCCTCCTCCCCCCCATCCATGCCCCTCATCACTTTCTGAATTGTAAAATTAGACCTTGGCTAAATGTTAGCCTGAGGTATTGAGAAAGCACAGGATCAGTAATGATTTATTTTCCTGTCTGAAGACTCTGAACCTTACCGCTTTGTTTACGAGAAACTGAACTTAAGTGATCAAACAACTCCGTAGGATCACTAAATAGAAAAGGTTTTTGTTTTAAGTCTCTTTTCCTTAAAAGTATCTCTCTGTAAAAATGAGAGATTTCTCTGCTATCCAACATAATAAATCAGATTATTTTTTCTATAAATTTAGATCTGGATCAAAATGTTCCCATAGTTCATGGGTGTTCAGATCTGGTGTTTTGATTGGGTCCATAAATAGCTTAATGGCCAGCTGATAATTTCATATCCTGATACAAAATTTTCCATAATTCAGAGGTGTTTGGTTCCAGGTTTTCGTTCAGGCCCATTTATATTTTGGTGGGTTACTATTTCTCACTGTATATACTCATAATTAGTGTAGATAAGGCATTGCAAGATTTTAAAAATCTCCAAACTATATTTTTAATAAATTGTTTATTGCTAGAATATTATTTTTGTAATCTGTTGGGTCAAAATCTCTTGACTTCTGCAGCATCTGGGGAGGAAACTATCCATCAAATCACCACAGATATTACAAAAACTTGGATGGCCTTAATTCTTTGGAAATGATATCTTGGCCATTATTGTAAGGACCTGGGGACTAGAACTTGGCTGGGCTGAGCTTGGAGCAGCCGATATTCGTACAGTGCCATGAGAGGACCCTGTAGATGCACCGCCAGGGATCATTGTGGAGAGTAGGCAGCACAGGAAGTATTACCCAAGGGACCCAAAGTGACAGTATGCTGTGGCCCTCTGATTGGCCAAGGGGTTGCCCCAGGAATTTGTCTGGGCAACCACACAGACTTTGGCCTGCTGCAACGCCAGACTTCACCTCGTCTCCTCATCTCTGGTCTCTGACTCCAACCTGACTTTGACCCCAATTCCTGCCTCTTGATTCTAGCCCAGTAAACTGCCTCTGATCTCCAGCCTCCGACCCCTGCCTGACTCTAACTCTCTGACCCTGACCTTTGTTTATGGGACCTGGCTGTACGATCCCTCCAACTCCGTCCCAGCAACTCCCGTCCCTGGTGGGCAGACCTCAGCCCAGCTGTAATGGCTAGACCAGGCTGCCCACACGCTGGTCCCTGACAATTATTGACTGAGTCAGACACTTGTGTTTCAGGTTCATACTCAGGCTTTGAGGATTCAGTAAGGCACTTGATGTAGATTTGGATCGATCCAGGAATTCATTCATGAAGAAACATAACCTCAAATTTCCTTGGATGCTCAACAGCAAAATGATTTTCTGTTCCTAGTGCAACAAGTTCAGAAACATAAAACAACAGGAGACTCAGAAGGATTCTTAGAAAAGGAAATTTTGTATAGAACAGGGAGACTTATGAAATGGTGAGTCATATACAAAGGAATTTCAAAGATCTGCTGCTGAAACCCAACCCTGACAGCCCAAAATCAGTGAAAGGGAATATAAACAGACTAACAAGCAAATCAAAATCCCTATTCTAAAAACTTTCCCATCTCTGATTCCATAAAAGATACAACAATCTATTCTTTCTTAGGGCAACAGACAACCACTTTCAACCCTGAGGAAGGCCATCTGTTTGAAATATAAATTGGAGAAGTCCAGGTTGAAGAGCACTGGATCATTCATGACAAAGTCTCTTTCAACATTTTAAAGACTAAAAGAACGAGCAGTACTTGTGGCACCTTAGAGACTAACAAATTTATTTGAGCATAAGCTTTTGTGGGCTAAAGCCCACTTCATCGGATGCATCTGTTGAAAGCTTATGCTGAAATAAATGTGTTAGTCTCTAAGGTGCCACAAGTACTCCTGTTCTTTTTGCTGATACAGACTAACATGGCTGCCACTCTGAATCCTGTCATTTTAAAGACTGTATCACAATTGTTTGACCACTGCACTTTCTGTGGTTTCTCATCTCTTTTGCTCCAGGGAGCTTCCTGTTCGGGAAGCTTCCTGTCTCCTGTAAGAAGGGAATGGGGGGTGGGACTGCTGATGTCAGGGTGTCCCCTGCCCCCCCCCGCACCCATGTATCCCATCTCTTCAGAGCGAGGGGAGGTGGGGACAGGGCTCACCAAGCTGCTGGCGGCTGCTGCTACTGTGAGTGAGTGCCGCTCTCTTAAAGGGGCAGGACGTGGTCTCTCACACACTCCCCCAGCTCACACACACTGTCTCTTTCACACTCACCCCCCAACACATACTTATATTGTTGTTGTTACTTGTTGGTACTTCCTGCAATGCACATATATTCTCAGTAATTTTATTCCTTCAAAGTGCTGTTATTTTAGTTTATGAAATACAGACCAGTCAAAAATTTTATTTCTCTCTTATGCTTACATTTAATTCTTTGAGTAGTGACTTCTAAAATGCCTAACCTGTCCTGGCTGGAATAATTATCATTATTACATTTATGATCATATTGTGCTTTGTCATTCATTATTTAAAGTAGTACAATCAAATAATAGCATCCTCCTAGAATGTAACTTTACCTTGTACTAACCTTAGCAGTGCCCATTTAAAAAACCATTAGCTAAATGCATAACTTTAGACACTGGGCAGATGACGGTCACCTATTTTCAAATTGTATTTTTAGTTATATCTGTAAAATAACTTCAAATTTGCATGAAAATAAATGAAGTTCCAACTATGATACCAATTGCAATTATGGAGTCAAATGTTAGTGAGTCACATACACGATTGTGATCGTAAACATAAATGCCAAAATAATTCGAAAAATAAATTCCCTTTCTTAACAAAAGAGAAAAAAACTTAATCACATATGTTACAATTGACATATTGACATAAAATTGACAAACAATTGACTAAAAGAGAGTAACACAGAGTGTGTCTGTTAGAGAAAGTAAGCAGATTTTATTATTTTCTATTTATTTCTACTAAAGATAGTGTAGAAAGAGTATCAAGAGGGCCGTGGGCTCTGGCAAGATGTAGCCCCTATGTAACAGCACAAAGCCCACCTTGAGCCACATGCCGAGCATCAGGCACTACAAGCCACAGCAGCAGCGCAGAAGGATGGCAGTACACCATATACCAGGCCACCCTTACTTTTGCACTGCTGCTGCTGGCGGTGGTGTTGCCTTCAGAGCTGGGTGCCCGGCCAGCACCCGCAAGTATCAGGCTGCCCTGCCAGTGCTTAATTTGTGTCAGGGCTGAGTTCTGGCATCTCTTTCAATACAAATTAAACACTGGGGAAGGCAGTGGGGCCCAGAGGTGATGGGGGTGGGGAATCCCAGGGAGGCTGTGGGGGCCAGGAGTGATGGGAGGTCACCAAAGTACAAGTTCGCCCAGAATGCCGTTTTCCCTAAGGCCAGCTCTGGCCCCAGCACTACCTCCACAGCTCCCATTAGCCGGGAACACAGCCAATGGGAGCTGCGGGGGCAGCACCTGCAGGCATGGGCGGCACACAGAGCCCCCTGGTCCTTCCACCTAGGGGCCAGACATGCCAGCTGCTTCTGGGAGCAGCGCAGAGTCAGGGCAGGCAGGGAGCCTGCCTTAATTCCACTTTGTCACCAATCAGGAGCCACCTGAGGTAAGTGCTGCCTGGCTGGAGCCCGCACCCCAACCCCCCGCCCCAGGTCAGAACCCCCTCTTGCACCCTAACTCCCTACCAGAGTCCGCACCCCCTCACACCCTCCAAACCCCTTGGCCCCAGCCCAGAGTCCCCTCCTGCACCCCAAACCCCTCATCCCCGGCCCCAGCCGGAGCCTGCACCTCCTCCCACACCCCAACCTCCTGCCCCATCCCTGAGCCCCTTCCTGCACTCTGAACCCATTGGCCCCCTCCTGCACCCCTGCCAGAGTTCTGAGCCTGCTCCAGCACTCCAAATCCCTTGAACCCAGCCTGGAGCCCACACCCACAACCAGAGCCCTCACCCCCACACACATTCCAACCTCCTACCCCAGCTCAGATCCCCCTCCCGCACCCTGACCCCTCATTTCTGGCCCCACCCTGGGCCCCACACACCCAGCTGGATCCCTCACCCCCTCCTGCACCCCAATCCCCATGCCCTAGCCCAGTGAAAGTGAGTGAGAGTGAGCGATGGAAGGAGGGAGGCTGGAGTGAGTGGGGCGGAGCCTCAGAGAAGGGGTGGGGCAGGGGCTGGGCCACGGGGAAGGGAGCCGGGCAAGGGTGTTCGGTTTTGCGCAATTAGAAAGTTGGTAACCCCAGCGCTATATCTCCTACCTGGAAAAGGCTTTTCTTGCACCTGTTCTCTATGTGATGACTGATAGGTGCATGTCAAAGGGGATTCAGGTTCTGACTAGCACCTCAAAGTAGTTCCCTCTTCTTGCCAGCATCAGCTCTGTCTTATATGAAAACCAAAGCTTTCCTGCAGCTTTATATAAAATACAGTATTAGTGTTCTGACCATCTTGTAACTTAGGTCTCTAGTACAATTATTTGTTCCTTTTTACCGCATTTTGGCCCCAAACATTGACATCAATGCGATTCCTCCAGGCTTAAAGTTAATCACTTACTTAAGTGCTTTGTTGGTCCAAAGTGCTCAGCACCTTCCAGGATCAGGCCTAACTGATATATTGGAAGCACCACTGTGTAACCAAAAAAAGCTCTAGTTTCAAAGGACATAATATAAACAATATTCATCTCCCTGATTATCTGAGTGGTGGTGGAGGACTCTTAACATCAACATTCATTTGCTGCTATTTCCTATTAGCTCGTTAATATTCTCCTCATGTAATTTGCTAGGTGAATTTCTCTGCTGTCTATTTATAAAATGCACTCTTCTAATTAGTTTTTACCTACCACATCTACTCTTCCACTTCAGTGGCTGCCTTTCTGTCTCCTCTGTGTATGGTGTGTCTACACAAATGCTACCGGTAGGGCTCAGTGCTTTGCAATATAAAGTTATTTTCTTTGCAATCCATGCCGGCATAAATATGCTGAAGTTGAAGTGATTAGATCAATGTTCCCATTTAGCTGGATAAGAAACTGTTTTGCTGAGTAATTGCATTTCTATTTTCAAGCAGTTTGCTTTTTAAAAAAAAATCAGATTCAGATAAATTTGTAGCAAGCAGAAGTTAAAAAACAGTTTATTTTTGCTGACAGCTGTCAAATTTTTAAGATTATTGTCAGCATGGTTATGTTTTTAAATTCTACCTGACCCTGGCCATTAGAGGGCTGTTACAAATTGTTTCTAAGTGCCATCAATATAGAGAAACTGTGCATGACCAGTAGATGCATTATCGGTGTGCTTTTTTTAAAGTCTAAAACCTAAGCTATTTCCTTGTTGCCCTCAAGAGGGGAAGGTATCATTTAGCAACTGATGCATAGGGTTACCATACGTCCGTTTTTTCCCGGACATGTCCGGCTTTTCGGCAATCAAACCCCCGTCCGGGGGGAATTGCCAAAAAGCCGAACATGTCCGGGGAAAATGCCGGCCGGGCACTTCCCCTCCCGCGGCGGCTCTGCTCCTCCCCTGACTCTTCGGCTCTGTTTAAGAGCCAAGCTGCCCGAGTGCTATGGGCTTCAGGCAGGCCCCTTGCCTCCGGACCCCAGCTGCCGGCCGGGCACTTCCCTTCCTGGGCTCCGGCAGCACAGGGTCCGGAGGCATGGGGGCTGCCTGAAGCCGGTAGTGCTCGGGCAGCTCGGCTCTTAAACAGAGCCGAAGAGTCAGGGGAGGAGCAGAGCCTCCGGCCGCGGCGGCTCTGCTCCTCCCCGACTCTTTGGCTCTGTTTAAGAGCCGAGCGCTACGGGCTTTGGGCAGCCCCCATGCCTCCGGACCCTGCGCCGCCGGAGCCCAGGAGGGGAAGTGCCAGGCTGGGGGCGCAGGGTCTGGAGGCATAGGGGCTGCCCAAAGCCCAAGCGCTACTGGCTTCACGGTTTGCCGGGCAGCCTCCAGACCCTGTGCCCCCGGCTGGGCGCTTCCCCTCCTGGGCTCCAGCTGCGCTGGGGAAGCACCGGCTGGGGGCGCAGGGTCTGGGGGCTGCCCGGCAAACCGTGAAGCTGGTAGCGCTCGGGCAGCCCTTTCCGCGTGGCTGAGAGTGGGAGGGAGGAGGGGCGGAGTTAGAGTGGGGTTGGGGCAGGGAAGGAGCGGAGTTGGGGCTGGGAAATGGGCGGGGCCAGGGCCCCGTGAAGGGTCCTCTTTTTTAATTGGTTAAATATGGTAACCCTACTGATGCAGCTTTTGGGAATGATTGTGTCCTATGTGGGAGACCTTTTTGTGATGATACTAAGCATGCATCTTACAACGCATTTAAATTGGTTTTTAGCATTAAACTTTATTGTGATCCCAAGAAGTAATCTGACTAATAAAAATCTTTAGAATATTTTTGGGTTTCAATCCAGCACTCAGAGAACAGGGTTACACATTACAAAAGCAGTAAAAATCACCATGGTTGGCTACCCTTTATGTAGTCTTACCAGAGAGGCCAAGGACTGAATGGACCCTGAAGATAGGAGTAGCTCTCACCCACAAAGAAGGTCCCTTCATGTTAGAGATAAAGTATGTTGACAGGGCAGTGGGAGGAAGCTTGCCCTGCCATTTGCCCCAAGTAGTATTTGTCCTGTGTTTATACAGAAAACCCAGTCACCAGAGCTGACAATACATTACATCCCCTTTTGTGAACACTAAAGGGGAAATTTTTAAAGGCAATTAAGGTGTTCAATTCCCATTGAAAGTCAATCGGAAGGTGGTGCTCAAATCCATTGTGCTTTTGAAAATCTACCCCTACATTCAAAGGGGGAAATAATTGAACATCACAATAAATAATTTATTACACATTGTTGCATTGTGAAACTCACCAAAATTGTCTCCTGGCACAAGGGAGTATGAAACCATTTGAGTCAGCCTTGTCTGCAGTGATGATGGCTATACACCTGTACCTCGATATAACGCTGTCCTCGGGAGCCAAAAAATCTTGCCGCATTATAGGTGAAACCACGTTATATCAAATTTGCTTTGATCCACCGGAGTGCGCGGCCCCGCCCTTCCGGAGCGCTGCTTTACCGCATTATATCCGAATTCGTGTTCTATCGGGTCGTGTTATATCGGGGTAGAGGTGTATTTTCTACTGTTCTTTATTATTAGGAAGAGTTACCTAATTGAGTACTGTTTCTATAAGGCACAGCAGGAAAGTAAAGTAAATGGATATTCTTTTGCTGAGGGTAAGTGTAAGGGTAAGAGAATGATTTGTGGGAATGAACCTTCTACATCTAGGAAGCAGCTCATCAAGAGGGATGACTGGGTGGGGGTAGTGTCTCTCTACCAGCAATTGGCTGCAAGGACACATAGGGAGCAAAGGAACTGAAAGGAAAGCAATTGCTCATACTCTTCCTGCTGTGCTGCAGCTCTACCCTGGGTGGTATGCTGCTGGGGCCTAGATCAGAGCCCAGGCTGTTGTATGTTGCTCAGCCAATGCCACACCTTTAAGCCTCATCATCCCTGAAGCAGGGTGTAGAGAAGTGGGAGGAGAGAGAGAGAAGCAAGGAGCTGTATCACCAGCATCTATCTAGCACTCAACCCTCAAGCCATTACCACGCCATCCAGCAGCTATCACAGCTTTCACTGGCTCCATAACCAACACTTTGCTAACTCAGCCGCACAAACCCCATTCACAAGAGGGATCCCCAGACCCTGCTCAATTCCAGAATACTCTGCTAGCATGACAAGCTATATAAGTGTGGTCAAAGAGTGAGACAGCCAGACCCATCATGTTCTCTGTTGCAATACTCCTAGGCTAGAATTTCATGCTGTATGGAGTTTTATCCCATGTAATTTGTCATCAGCTCCAACGCCGCAACAACACAGCCATACCTTCCACAAGTCCTGCCCAGCACCCTCCCAAACACCAACCTAACCGCTCCTCCCAGCAGGATCTGTCCCAGGCCATTCCCATCCCTCCTTCCACCACTAACTCCCTTTGGTTCACACTAGCAATTAAGAACCTACCACTGTATCAAACCTCGATTACACATTGAAATATGTTTCTAAATCTATTCTTTGTTAGTGGGGTTTTTAAAAAAACTTTTTGCCTGGAAAAATGCTGTCTTTCCCTGCGGGAATGTGTGGTTAAAGAGCTGTTCAAAAAGTAGTTTGTTTTTATTTAAGACGGCGCTTCAGCATACACACTGGTAAGAAAACCAGCATTATCACAGATCTCATTCTCACAGAGGGAAAGGAGCGTCTCCACTGACAAACTCCACTCCCACTGCAATCATCAAGAGCAGTCATTTGCTTCTCTCATTCATGTTATATGCACCTGATGATGACCTTTCAAGTACACCTCTGCCCCGATATAACGCAACCCGATATAACACGAATTCGGATATAACGCGGTAAAGCAGTGCTCCGGGGGGGGCGGGGCTATGCACTCCGGTGGACCAAAGCAAGTTCGATATAACACGGTTTCACCTATAACGCGGTAAGATTTTTTGGCTTCCGAGGACAGCGTTATATCGGGGTAGAGGTGTACATCTTTTTAAGAAATTTGGGAAATGAGGAAGATACTTAGTAAACAGAGAAATAAAATCTTTCCCTTGCGGTAAATGAAATGCCAAGTAAACACAGATTAAGGACGGCTAAATATAAATGATATTTCATTCAGTTGTGCCATGAAAATCAAATTAGCCTCTGAAAAAATAGCTCATTAATTTCCTCTCTTTATGGAAGAGGATTCTCACAAGAGTCTGGAACAAAAATAATCTTCTATAAATAATGGAAAAGAGCCTCCAGTGATAGTAAAGTGTGCATTGTTTAAGATTAGAGTTTACCAATTATCACAGGATTCATGTCTTTTACTTATTAAATAATGGTTTGTTAAAGCACAGATTCTACTATCAAGTGATTGATGACATCAAAGATATACTACTGTACTGTACAGGAATTGGGTAGTTTGGGAACCCTGTAGAGTGGGCCTCCCTGTCAGGGGCGGCTCTATGTATTTTGCCACCCCAAACACGGCAGTGAGGCAGCCTTCGGTGGCGCGCCTGCGGGAGGTCTTCTGGTAACACTGATTTGGCGGCATGCCTGCGGGAGGTCCACCGGTCCAGCGCCTTTGGCGTACCTGCCGCCGAATTGCCGCCGAAGCCGCGGGACTGGCGGACCTCCTGCAGGCATGCTGCCGAAGGCAGCCTGACTGCTGCCCTCACTGCGGCAGGCCGCGCCCTGCGGCTTGCTGCCCCAGGCACGCGCTTGGTGCGCTGGTGCCTGGAGCCGCCCCTGCTCCCTGTCGTCCGTTGCAGAAGCCACCATAATCTAACAGAGCAGGCATGCATAAATGTATACTGAAAACTGTAGTGAAATTATAACCTGTCTCTTTAAATCCTATGTGGGGTTTCCTGGTCCTGATTGCAGGCTAGGGGGCTCTGTGTATTGTGTCACTGTTTTAGGAAGTAGCCTGTTTTTCTCCTCTCTGTTTTTGGTCAATGTATGTTATCATTCTACATTTTAATAATAAAAGTAGTATTACACTGTAGCCTTCCAGCAAAGAGTATTTGAAGTCTTTTATCTACCATTTCTGTCTGTATGCTGTGACTTTAAGATAGGCCTTGTATGTTGGTGTATAATTGGTCAACATAGGGTTTTTTTGAAACCCAGGTGTGTCTAAGTGGTTTCCTCAGATTCTTAATCTTGTGTTTAGAGCAAAGCCACAACTACAAATGCCATGTTAACAACTGGCATTTTTGTTAGCAATCTCAGAAGACAGTCAGCATTTCGAATGAGCCTGGAGCTTTTCATTCTCACAAGGTGATCCGTATGTAAAAAAACGGTTGGGGGTATACTGCTGAGGCAGTGTGGGGAAGCTTGCACTGATGCTGCTCATGCTTTGGAGAAACAGAGGACTCTGGCTGGGAGGGCTGCCAGTCTGGGGCCTTTTTAGAAAGCATTCCATTGAGTATTAACATTACACTTACTGAGACACAGACCCCTTTATTCTTAATATAAGATTTGGGCCCACTGAAGGTTAATGACTGTTCAAATATGTAAGTCAACTTATAAATAAGAATTGGTATTCTGATGAGCCACTGCTAAACTTCAGAGTGTAAAGCTCAACTGTGAATTGTCTAAATGACAAAATGCTACTGTGTTTGAACGTAGCTGTAAACGATCAAGCTAGATGGCACAATACTTATCACAACTTAGTGGTCATCACACACCATGGCAAATCATGTTCATAGCTCAGCTGCATGGGTGATCATACAGCCTAGTGAATTGAACAAGGGACGGACTCCATCTGTGATCTTTGTCAAGATCTTCTGTCTTAGGCACTTCTGTCCAGAGGACAGATTTAAGTGCTAACCTATATATCTCCCAGTTTGGAAAATGTTGGCACTAATCTTTCTGGGCCTCAGTTTCTACATCTGTAAAATGAGGGTGATACTTATCTACCCGAGATAATGTTGTGAGGCTAATTTCGTTATTGATTGTAAAGTATTTTGAGATCCTCAAGTGGAAGTTGCTTCAAAAGAGCAGAGTATTATGATTTTTATTTTTCCCTTTGACTCTGTTGACTCTATATCCATTGACCTAGACTATGTGATGCTTTGATAGAGGATTATCCATAGCTATGAAGGATTTGGTATAGCTCTTCAAATAACCAAGCAAAATGGTATGAATGGCTCTCACCATACAATCCTCTGCAGCAACTCACTGCTGTGATGCCACTTAGTGATGGATAATCCATTCTCTGTTATTGACATGAACACTAAAGATGACATAATGGTTAAAATGGAGAAGTGCATATGACAACAAATGGGGAGGGGAGATAGGAAAGAAGACTCCTCAGAGGGCCTTCAGGGAGATCTTCAGAGTAGTGGTGGGAAATGGAACACACTAATTAGGAGTTTGAACAAACATATTTTACTGAGAGAGAGCAATTTAGCTATGTACTGCTGTGACTAAGCCAGTAGAGGCAGGTAAGACCGGTTCTCTCCTTCTGAGTAGCAGAATCTCAGCACTCTAGCTGGGGCCATGGCAAAGCACAGCATCTTGCGTCCCTGACAGAATCTTAAGTCTGTGGCAAAAGCAAAAGAATCTTGAAAAAGGGACATGAATACCATCTTTTTTAGTAAGGGTTTTTATTTAGGAAATCAATTTCTTGAACATGTCAGCCTTTTTTAACCGCTTTTAATTGAAAAAAAGAGACATTTATTATTGTTGGAATTTAAAGGCAATAGCCTCACAAAAAAGGACAAGCCATATTTTATAAAATATTAACACTTAAATAAAATATCTGCTGTGAAATACTGTGTTTATATCTCTTTTACATGTATTTCATCAGATTCCCAGACTTGATTACACCATTATTATTAAATTGCACCGTCTGTAAGGGTAACTGGCACTTTACTATAGGCTTATTGTCCCAAACAAAGAATAAAATCACTGACTCAAAATGCTAAAGGCACAAATAAGCATAATATGGAACAAAAAAGACTGCTATGTCTTATGACAAACAGGTCTTCATAAGCAGGAACAATATTTTGGATGATAAGAGATAAAATCTAACAATTTCTGGGCTCAGTTCAATGTGAGTTTTGCTCCAGTAAGGTCTGCTGAATTGGGAGGTTTGCTTGAATAAAACCTGCATGACTGTGACAGGCCCTCTGTGTGAACTTCGAAGATCACAGAAGTCCTAATGACATTAATTCAGGGGACAGTGGTATTTCATATGCTGTAAGCAACTTCATAAACACCCTGTATTCTCCAAAAATGGATATATCTGAGTATTCCCGTATCATGTACAATCTTCCTTCCCACAATAGCCCAGATGTAGGAAACCTATCCCATAGAAACCTGGAGTTCTGCTTAGCCCGGGAAATGGAAGTAGGATACAAAGATGGCTTTAAACGATGTTTACCCATATCTTCTATTTGTTCAGAAGCTGGTTTAGGCTATGGTGTAAATTAGAGCAGCCTGAGGGCTGGTCTAATGTAACCTTAGCTGTAACTATTCCTTGGAGCTCTGTCGGCCATGATTAGCCTGTAGTGAGGCCACATCCTGTTCCACCAGACATGCCTGCTACAGCTCTGGCTGTGAAAGGAGTGGTGTAGAGCCGGTGTGGCTGGCTCTATGCTATCAAGGGAAGTCCTAGGTAAGGGGTATTTCCTTGTGGGGAGATTCACGATATTTAGAATCTCTGTAAACCACCTGAGCAGCAACAAGGAGGAATGCAAATCTGTAGTCTGACAGTTAGAATCCAAATCACTATGTGCAATACTTGAAAATGTACTTAGGCGGGTGTTTTGGTGATTAATTATATCTTAGTAAAAAGACACAGAAAGTTTGATTCTGATCACATTTACACTGGTGTAAATAAGAAATAACTCCACACTGAAATCTATTGAGTTATATAGGAGTAAAGCCAGTTTCAGAATCAGGCTTAGGAAACCTTTAGTAAAGTGGATTGAAAAAATAAGACTGGAGTTTAATTTTCACTGATAAATCAACTGAGTTTTCCATGCTAACACCAACATGCTGTCCTAGGAACAAATTCATTTAATATAGGCATTTACTGAACTTTTTAGAAGAAAATGCCAAATAGACTCCCCCACTATAGGTAGGATCTAGAGCAGGGGTGGACAAACTTTGTGGCCTGAGGGCCGCATCTGGGTATGGAAATTGTATGGCAGGCAATGAATGCCTGGTGGGGGAGGGGGACTCTATGGGGTGTAGCATGGGGGGGCTCTATATGGGATGTTACCGAGGTGGGTGGTGCAGGGACTCATCAGGTATGGCAGGGGGAGGGGGCTCTACAGGGCGGTACCGGGGACTCCTAGGGGCCCTGCAGGCAGTGACACCAAGGTGTCCGTACCAGGCACTGCCATGGGCAGAGGCACCCTAGCTGGGATGGATGTGGCCCCTCGATGGTTTCAAGGCTCTCGAGGGTGGGACCACAGGAGACTGTGAGGGGACTGGGCACGCTGCTGCGTAGGGGCGGGGTTCCGATCCTGGAAACAATGCAGTGAAGTCGTGCCTGCGCAGTGTGGCTCTGCGCGTGCTGGAAGATGGTGGAATAGTGAGTCAGGGGCTGGGGAGCACCAGGTCAGCGGAGCTAGGCAAGCTCCTGACCCCGCTTCCCGGTGGGAGCTTGAGGGCCGGATAAAAACATCTGATGGGCCGTAGGTTGCCCTCCCCAATCTAGAGGTCTATTTTAGGTGTTTCCTAAACAAGGATTTTTCTAATTTTGTGGTGCTTCATTGCTTCTGACAGCCCCATTTAGAATTTCAGGGACAGATGTCTTTTAAACCAGGGACATAGACATATGAAAATAAAAATCTAGGCTAGTAAGTCTGGCATACCTTATTTTTATAACCCCATTGACTAAGTGTGCATGACAGGATGGAAGTGCAGTCCCACACAGAATAGTATCTTTTGCATTGAGTGTTAATTGGAATTTCTCACATACAATCTGGCAATCTAAGTCTGAATAATATTCCATTTATGACGCAGGCGGCCCATCTTAACTCTACCTACTATGCCTACTCAATTGCTTCACAGTAAGTCTTTACGTTTTCTTCAGGACTGAAGCTCACAGTGCACACTAAAAGATCTGCTGCCAAATGAAGCCGTGTTCTTGGGAGTGTTTTTAATGATGAAAATGGTATTTAAGACTTATGTGCTAATACCGATCTCATTTACAGTTCCCTTTGGCACTGTAGACAATAGGGTGATGCAGTGTGTTCAGAAACTTTGTAACAACCTAAAAATATTAAGTGAACCAAAATTACTATCAAATTATTTTTGTTAAATTTGTATATGTTGGGGAAAGGCAGCCAAAGAAGAGATGGCAACGGATTTCAGAGAACATAGATCATCAATTCCTGAAGAGAAATCCAGCACAGTTGACTGCTAGAAATATTTTTTTTATTTTTAAATGAAAGCTTAGATTCTAGAGCAGCAATTTGATGACAAATATATTTAATAATAGTATTAATCAATGAAAATGTGTGAATAAGACCCAAGCAATTTTAGCAACAAGAAAAGACAATCCAATCCAACATGCCTTTTCATTCTTATTCCTGCTTTTTCACTGAATGTTTCAAACTCCATCTAATCTAGAAACAAATTCAGGTACATGTTGATTAAACCCACATGCACAGTACACATTACTTCAATCATCTTCCCATATACCACGTTTGTTTATCACCATTTCCACTGAATATATTTGCTGATGCTCTTCAAATCCTTAGGATTTGTCGGTATCTTAAGATCAGCATTACACAGCAAAATGTGTGTGCACAAGTTGAACAGGCATGTTTCTGCTTGGTACAGCTGAGCCATAATTGATGCTCCTTGTAAAGTACATGGAAACTGAAACTTTGCAAGCAAACATGTCTCTGTTTCTGATGGAAAAGATTGCTTGACATCTCACTGACGGATGGATTCTGTACTTTTTGGCTAGCTAGTTAGCCTGGCATGGCAATTTATTTGATTGTAGTAGTGTAATTGCTTTGTAAATTTCTGCTGTTGATATGTATTTTCACAGTTCTGCATGTTTATCCAGAGCAGGGTATTTCTGCAAAGAAATTATCTAATTGTTCAGCCAAAAATTTGATTTACAGTTCCAGGATTCGTTCACTCTTCGCCAAACCAGCTGCCAAACTACATTCCATATGTTCTTTTCTTTCTCAATTGCCAACTCACTAAATATTTGGATTTATTTCTGTGTACATACAGTTTGGCCTCAAAATAATGTAGTGATCAGTGGCAGAGCCAGGCTTTGCAAATGTGGGGAGGGATGATGATGGGTCATTGATAGGGTCTGCACCCCTCCACTTTTGCCGCCACTGCCACCTCCTCTTCCTCGCTGCACCCTGGGCGGGGTGGCAGCGTGTGGTAGCACAAGCCTGCCCTGCACTCACATGGTTGTGGCAGCTCCTGTCCTGTGGGGCTAGACCCAGGAGTGCCACCAGCTTTTTTGCCTCCCTAGGCAGCGGAAGGTCCCGCCCCCGAAATACTGACGATGACCGGGACAGCCAAAGATCCGGCCGCCGCGGACACCGCCCCCCAAATGACTCCCCACTCTGAGTCTTGCAACATGCTACACAGCATCGCAGCACCATTCTGGTTTGGCCCTGCCAGGTTGAACCAAATTTGAGTGAGTGGTGTTGTTACATGGTGCACAGGGTCACAGCAGCGTGTGACCCCATGTTCCATCTTACAATATCCTGGGTGGGGAGCCAGGCCCAGTCCTGTGGGACAGGAGCCACTGCTGCTGTGAAATGGTGCCATCCATACACTTAAAGGTTGCCGGGGTGGAAGGGAGCAGTCCTCCCCATCCCCCCGCCCCCATTAGCTCAAGCCCTGGTAGTAATATTGTTTTACCAACTTACAGGTTTCTAGTGAAAATAACTATTAGTCTTATATGGGTCTTAATATAAGAAATGTTTTTATTTTTCCCCAAGGTTTTTAATTCTTTTCTTGCCATGTATGCATATCTGGTGAGAAGCTATTCATTTTAGTGGTGCATTCTCAAAACATAAGTATAGCTGTTGTTATTGATAAGCGGTAAGTACAATTATGCACTACACAAATACTTAATGTCACTGTAGCGAGAAGGCGTGGTCTTCCTCAGAGGTGGACGTGGAGGGAACACTACAAGCCTCCTGGTGGGTGGAACCAAGAGGGCCATGCCCCACATGCTGGAACCAGAGAGGCGGGACAGGAAGCGGAAGTATAAAAGGCCGGCTCAGCAGCTCAGTTGGAGGGGAGCTGCTCAGGTAGATAGACGCTTAGTTCCTACTGCTGGAGCGGGACGCTGAGAAGAACTGCGGTTGCCCTGGGGACCTGCCTGAGCTTCCAGAGAGCCATGCCACTCCCAATGCTGAGGAGCTGCTACTGCTACCCTTGGTGGTGTATACTGGAGAGACTGAGGATGACCTCTGGATGCAGGTACACCTGTGGGAGAGAGTAGGAAGGAGCCAAGGGGAACCAGGCTACCGTCTGGCTGTGGTGCCACTGGAAACACAGTCAGTGTGTTGCGGCTAGATTCCCCACTGACCCAGTGGCAGACCACTCTGCCATGGTTAGGGCCCTGGGCTGGGACAGGGTGGAGTTGGGTAGGCTCGCGTCCCTCCTGCCACCCCACCCCTGGGGTGGCAGTACTCCCCCTCCTTAGGCCAAGAGGCCTGCGTTTGTCTGTTGTCCACCAGAGCCAGGACGACAGACTGTGCTTGGTGCCAGGGCCAGCTCTAACTTTTTTGCTGCCCCAAGCAGCAAAAAAAAGCGCTGCCGCGCTGAGCCCCCCCCGCCGAGTGCCGCGCCACCAGAATGCCCCCCCGCGAGCGCCGCCCCCCGCTGAGCGCCACGCCGCCGGAACCCCCCCCGAGCGCTGCGCCCCACGCCGCCAGAGCGCCCCCCGCCGAGCACCGCACTGCCGGAGCGGCCCCCCCCCCCCCGCAGAATGCCACACCGCGCCGCGCTGCCCCCTGCCACCCAAAGATTGGCCGCCCCTTATCAGGTGCCGCCCCAAGCATGTGCTTGGTTGCCTGTTGCCTGGAGCCAGCCCTGCTTGGTGCTCATCCATGCCGGAGCCCCATAGACTGTTTTGTACTACAGTTCTGCCTGACTGCAGGCCAGAGCCCTGACTGTTTGCTGCACTGCCCTGCTTGAAGGCTGGGCATATGAACTGCTATACCTCTGTCTTGACTGCCCGCCAGAGCCCAGACTGTTTGTGGCCCCGCCCCACTAGAAGGCTGCAGCCCATCGACTACCGCTAATTCCCCCTTTTTTATGTTTGGAGAATACTCTAGCAGACCAAACTGCGAGGAGACATGGCCTCCCTCAGAGGTGGACACTGAGAAACAGAGTGGCTGCAATTTGTCCAAGAGGTCACGCAGGATCACTGGCAGTACAGTTGGTCATGGGACCTGAGCGACCCAATGCCTGACCCTTGCTCTACTCACTACACAACATTCTTAGTTCTTAACCTAGGATAATCCTGCAAAGATTAAGGCAGTGGCAAGAGATTCTCACAAGTTTTGAAGAATCAAAGAAGTGTCCAACAGTTTGGATGCTTATCTATATCTTATCCAAACTTTTTGTGGTCCCCCCCCTTGACTACAATCTTCTAGTTGAGAGGTGGGCAAACTATGGCCCAGGGGCCGCATCTGTCCCTCCAGATGTTTTAATGTGGCCCTCGAGCTCCCGCGGGCCAAGTAGGGGCAACCAGGGGGCTCACTTGCTGCCCCCACCCCAAGCGCTGCCCCCACAGCTCCCATTGGTCGGAAAACACGGCCAATGGAAGTGCAGGGGAGGCACCTGCGGATGGGGCAGAACACAGAGGCCATGCCTCCGCTTAGGAGCCAGAGTGGGGGCATGCCGCTGCTTCCGGGAGCTCCGTGAGGTAAGCGCTGTCTGGAGCCTGCAACCCTGACCCCCTCCCATGCCCCAACCTCCTGCCCCAGCCCTGATGCCCCTCCCGCCCTCCGAACCCCTCGGTCGCAGCCCAGAGCACCCTCCCACACCCCAACCCCTAATTTCATGAGCATTCATGGCCCGCCATACAATTTCCATACCCAGATGTGGCCCTTGGGTCAAAAGGTTTGCCAACCCCTGTTCTAGTTAATCCCTAGGTTCTAAATTACCTTCTTCCTGCCCTGTACCCTTTAATAAACTTTTGGTGACAACCAAATGGGTATATACAATCCAGGAACAGTCATGTGTAGCTAGTTGTACACAATATAACACACATTCCCTCTGGGATTATTGAGTGTTGTGTGTGTGAAATTGTATTTAAATGTAAATAATTTATCATAACTTCTAACAAGCAAGGACCCTTGATGAGTGCTAGTGGAGGCCAAATGAGTGATAACTCCTGTTGTTGCAAGGTTAGCTGCTACTGACAGAAAATGGATTGCAAGAGGAGTTATGCTTTCCAGGGTACTTAAAGGATTCCTAATGGAATCATGGTCCATTACCTGATTGAAAAACTAGAAATAGCGATGACTATTGGTACCTTAATATATGTACATTTAATAGCTTCATTTAAGAAACTAATTTTATCTGTCATGTTGAATAAAATACACTTGTCTCAGCAGTATCTGACTATAAAGGAGGCCTGCACAAAAAAGGGAGGATGGGGATGGCTTCCTGCCCCTCTTTATGGTTGTGTGTTTGTACAGCTCCCAGTGCAATGGGGTCCTGGTTCATGACTGGGGCTGCTATTAATACAGGTAATAATAATCGTCCTAATAATTAAAGGGCTGGAACGTGGGTTTTTTTTTTTTAAACAGAAATCAAAATTAATTTTCTCCTTGTTTCTTATGCTACAGTTGAATTTATAATGTAACATATTCAGAAGCGACTGAGTGACTTAGGAGCCTGAATCCCATTTTCAAAAGGAACTTCTGCACCTAAGTTCAAGATCCTTTTAATGAGCCTTAAGGCCCAGATTCCCAAAGGTGTTTAGGTACCTAACTCCCATTGAAATCAAGCTCCTAAGTCACAAAGATGCTGTTGAAAATGTTACCCTTTGTCTGTCCTGGCACTCTCTAGAGCAGGGGTGGGCAAACTTTTTGGCCCGAGGGCCACATCGGGTTTGCGAAACTGTATGGAGAGCTGGGTAGGGAAGGCTGTGCCGCCCCAAACAGCCTGGCCCCCGCCTCCTATCCACACCCTCCCACTTCCTGCCCCCTGACTGCCCCCCTCAGAATCCCCGACTCATCCAAGCCCCCAGTCCTTGTGCCCTGACTGCCCCTCCCTGGACCCCAAACCGCCCCCCGGGACTCCACCCCCTATACAACACCCCCAGCTCCCTGTCCCTGACTGCCCCAACCCCTATCCACACCCCTGTCCCCTGACAGGCCCCCAGGACTCCCACGCCTATCCAATCCCCCTGTTCCCTGTCCCCTGACCGCCCCCCGCAGAACCTCTGCCCCGTCCAAATGCCCCCTGCTGTCCGTCCTCTGACTGCCCCCCGGGACGCCCTGCCTCTTATCCACCCCCCCCCACTCCCCGCCTCCTTACAATGCCACTCAGAGCATATCTGACAGCCATGCCACCTGGCCAGAGCCTGCCACGCTGCTCGGCAGGAGCTCGCAGCCACATCACCCAGAGTACTAGCAGTGCGGTGAACTGAGGCTGCAAGTGACGGGGGGGGGGAGGAGGGAAGAGGGGACAGCGGGCGAGGGGCCGGGGGCTAGCCTCCCTGGCTGGGAGCTCAAGGGCTGGGCAGGACGGTACCGCGGGCTGGATGTGGCCTGCAGGCCGTAGTTTGCCCACCTTTGCTCTAGAGAGACAAGGTCGGTGAGGTAATGTCAATTATTGGACCAACTTCTGTTGATGAGAGACAGTCGTTGGAGCCACACAGAGCTCTTCTTCCAGTCACTGGCGCTTTCTAGACATTTGGAGATCTAATAAAATTGTGACATTACAAGAGACAGGAAACTTTAATGACTAATTAACATTTTAGAAAAAGGAGAACTATGTTAAAAATTGACATCCTGTCATTTTAATTCAGCTATGTGTAAGATTCCAAAATACATCTGAGACCTCTAGCAAAACCAAGGAGGGCCAGACTTGTCATTCCTGATATTTCTAAGATCAAAATCAGGCAGGGGGCGGGAAATCTTTCAGGCCTTCATTATTATGTTTCAGAAAAGGGCAAACTTCCATTTTTATCTTTTCAGGTCACCCTTAAGGAAAATGCTTCCGGGAGAATTATTTGTGGAATCCTATTTTAAAAGTCAGGTTCCTAAACTAGGCCTCTCAATTCATCACTTTGGCACTCAGAAGTTTGGGTACCCAAGAGCTGATTTAAATGCCCAAATGCAGAAATGCTTGTCCTAATTTAGGCACTTATATCTACTGTATGGAGCTACATAAATACAGTTGTTCTTCAGAATGTCATTCTCCCCAAAGATCACAAATGGCATAACACTGTGGGGATTCTGCATAATGATTTAGTCAAATGTGGAATTCATAATTCTGAATCCTTCCCACACTATATATAGATCAAGAAAATTCCATCATAATTGAGAAAAAATCTGTAAAGAAGGAGAAAAAACATATTTGAACAATCAACACTAGCCCCATTGACTCGAAAGGAGAAGTGTTTCATATAAGCAATAACAAGCCTGCCTTTTGGATACATTTTTTTGTTTTGTTTCTAATCTTGGCTGCACAAGAAAAAGTGACTAATATATGCCCATACCTCTTGCACTGAAGGTAATGGCAGAAACTACAGCTACAGTACAATCTCTTTCTGTTATGTTTTTTGGATGTAATTGGCTAGATGTAATTGGATGTTCCTGGAGTCAGTCCACACCACCTTTAACCCTACTGAAAGGGATGACAATTTTTTCCCACTTCTGTGTCTAAAGACTGCCAATTTTTCATGTTAATATATATATCCAGAACTATTTAAAAATAACAATGTAAGTCTCTATTCAGCAAATTACATAAGCATGTACCTAGGTCCCAAATGTGTCTTAAGCAGGTGTCTAAAGTTAAGCATGTGTTTAAGTGCTTTGTTGAATCACAGCTATACTGCAGAAGGTGCTTTATGTCAATTCATAATTCCAGTTGACACCTGAAAAGTGCAATTTTTTCTGACAGATTCTGAGTGTCCCCAAATGAAAGGAACAATGTATTTGTGTGGATGGTGGGGGAAGGGGTATGTGACCCTCGGGGGAGGGATAGCTCAGTGGTTTGAGCATTGGCCTGCTAAACCCAGGGTTGTGAGTTCAATCCTTGAGGGGGCCACTTGGGGATCTGGGGCAAAATCAGTACTTGGTCCTGCTAGTGAAGGCAGGGGGCTGGACTCAATGACCTTTCAAGGTCCCTTCCAGTTCTAGGAGATGGGATATCTCCATTAATTTAATTTAAATGTACCCCTGTATTCACATCCTAAACACCACTGTAATAATCTTTGTACAAAGTACACCCTGTGAGGCATCATTTAAAAACTATTAGCTTGCTGATAAATAATATCATGGTAAAATGTGTGTAGCAATATTTTATGTAAAGTTATGAATATAAGATGAAGTTATGACTGAAATGTGTTTACCAGACAAGTCCAGGGTGTGAGTAAACCAGTTTCTCAAAGACAAAGGACAAGCTGACACCTCTAGCCAGGTGTGATCAAAGTTGATTGGCAATCACTGATCAAGTGGCCACACAAACAACAATATGGAACATTCTCATAGCTGGAAGGAACTATATCGAGGGGCAACCCTCAGGAAAATGCATTTCAAAGGGTGACTGGAATTAAAAAGAGAGGGGCAAAAACAACCCAGGTATTCTCTCTCTCTATCTCTTTCATCTGAGAAAACAAAGGACCCAGCCTTTGGACTTTGGGAGGGGTTCTGACCTGAGAATTTGGTCAGCCCTGTTGCTGGGATCATATGGGAAGAATTTTACCTTGAAAGAAGTCTAGTTTAAGTCTTAGTTACTAGAAAGTGTTTTATCTTTATTTTTCTTGTAACCATTTCTAACTTTAATGCCTTATACTTGTACTCACTTAAAATCTCTCTCTTTGTGGTTAAATAAACTTGTTTTATTCTTTAATCAAACTAATCCAGTGTTGTGTTTAAATTTGTATTTGATAACTCCAGTTAAAGTAGCAAATTGTTGTACAATGACCTTTTACAGAGCAACAGAGCTGTAATAGCTGAACTGTCCAGGAAAGGTTTGGGCAGTGCAAAACAGATGTTTTGGGGGAAAATCCAGGACCCGGAGTGCGTTGGGGGTCATCCTGAAAGTAGTAACTAAGGCTGCTAGAAGCCAGAGTGTGACCGGTGAGTTACTGACAGATTGTGAGAGGCCCAGGTTGGGAGTTATACCAGCAAGGCATTGTGAGGCACCCAAGATTGCAGGGCAGCTGGTGACACAACCTCTCACTGGTCTGGATTGCACCCCGGAATGGGATAGGGAGACACTATATTTTATTTATTTTTTCTGACTCTGAATTGCTCGTTTCACATATTCAAAAACCATGAGTCAAGCCCCAAAAATTCATGAGAATTTAATGCTTTACAGATTCTTTGTATCTTCTTCTGGGTTTTGAGCCATTTCACACATAGAGGGGAACATGGAGTAGGTCACTGAGGTAAGAACAGGAGCACTGAGACTTGAATGTGGGTGTTAAGACTTCAATTGTCATTAGAGTGGAAAGATTAGGAAGAATAAGATAAAAGACAAGTCTGAGATTTAGCCCCTAGTGAAAGGTGTGTATGACTTAGAAAGTGAGGACAGGAAGTTGAAACTTGATACAGCACACAGGGGAGAACCAGTGGAACAGAGCTTAATTTGTGCCGGAGCTCACTGCCAGCACCTCTTTTCATGCCAGGCACAGACCCAGCTCCTTTTCTGTTATGGCATCTGCCGTGAATCATGCATGCAAGGTCACACCAGTAGGGGGCAGAGCAGCATGCTCTGTAAAATGGCCTCCTCCATGCGGCGCTCTCTGCTTGAGCCCTGGCACCTCTTTCTTTACAAATTAAGCACTGCAGTGGAATGATTAAAAGAGGGCAAGGACATGGCAATGATGATATCACCATGCAGTGTCGCATTTTTCAGCTGGCATATTCAAAAAGGTCTAAGGAAATTTGTGGCCCAACACCCATGTTTTGGCCGCTTTGAAAATCCCAGTTTACACTGCTACATAAATGCCCTCCCATTGAAACACTCGCCTTGCAGAAACCACACTCCAGCAATGGAGAATCGATGGCAGGAGACAGGTGGCCACATGGGGAAGCAGATGGCTTTTTCTTTTCTCCCTGCTTTCCAGCGATACTCTTTGGAGTGGTGGCACAACTAGATGATGCTGCAACACAAATATCATGTTGTGATGTGTTTTAACCTCCTATGACTGCCAAATTCAGATCTATGTTTGGCTTCAATTTGCAAATGTAATGTGCTCGTTGGGATGGGATTTTCTTTTCCAATCCATTTGTTCACTTCTAATCTACATTTTCTTCATTCTCTTTCTGTTATTTATTGCTAGATGGCTCACTAACCCAGCAGATACAGTAATTTCTCTTTGAATAGATCCTATTACTCATCTGTGTCTTTCCAACTCATCATTAAACACGTCCTCTCTTCTTACACAGAATTCCTCTCTTCAATTTAAAGTCCTTTTTTTATTCCCCAATTCATTCCCATTTCAGACCATTTTAGATTAACATCACAATTGTTTAAATTTCCCCCATGTTTACTTTTTCAGCTTAGTCCTGTATCTGATACACAAATTGCTTTTTTCCATTGAAATGAGTACCAATTAGTGATTGAATAATTAAAATTCTTTAATATAAGTCTGACCCTTTTCTTTCCTTGCAGTAGTCTCTTCCACCTGCTGTTCCCTGATCAAGTTGTTTGTTAACAGATAGCAAATCTAGCTACCACTTTATACTCATTTACTCTCTAATTTCTCCAGTTTGAGGCCATGATACTCCACATTTATTTATTTTGTCATCTCCCACTTCTGGACTGTCCCTTATAAAAATTATTCCTCTTCACCCTTCCTAATGTATCCTTATAGAAAGACAAACATAAATGTTTGGCTCTGGCTCCACTGAGATTGGCATCCCTGCCAGGTTTTGGTTAGGTCCATGATAGTTGTCATACATGTGTTTCTGCTGCTTCATGCATTGGTACATGGCCACATTAGAATTAGAAGTTTCTCTCAAGTATATTTGTTACTTGGATTTTGGCTCTCATCATTAGATTTGTTTTCTCTTTTCTTTAGTCCTCTGCTGTTAGTTATTTTATTCTTAAGCACTCTTTTCTTGTTGCCTTCCTGTATGTTTCAGAGTAAATGTTGCCTCGTGGTAAAAGCATAAGATTGAGACTCCGAATTTCTGGCTCCTATTCCCAGCTCTGTGACTAACTCACTTTGTAACCTTGATGAAGTAATTATTATTATTTGTATTACCACATAGTCGACCTGGTCACAGACTAGGACCCCATTGTGTTGAGTGCTGCACAAACATAGAACAAAAAGATAGTCCCTACTCCAAAGACTTTATAACTAGATAAAAGACAAGAGGCAACAGGCAGACAAGCTATTGGGAAGGGAATACACAGAAACAATAAGACAATCCTGGTCAGTGTGACAGACAGTGGTCTCAGCACACTAGCGGCCTGATCATTGTCAAGATTTTTATAGGCATCATTGAAAAGGAAAGTTTTTGAGGGGAGATTTGAAGGCGGATAATGAGTTAGTTTTGCAGTTGTTCACAGGTTGCTCCTCCCAAGCATGAGTTGCGGCATGGGGAAAAGTACGAAGCTGCTGTTTGAAAATTTAAGAAGTGGGCAATGGAGGCTGACATTGTGAGCTGATCGGAGGTGGTGTTAGTATTTCAATAGTGAATGAGAAACAATAGGTAGAGTGGGGATAGGCCATGAAAGTGAAGACAAGTAGCTTATATATAACCCTATCTGATTGTTCCTGACCAATTACTCTAAGCCTCTAGAGGACTTGCCCCTGGACTACAGCAGCAATGGCTACAGAGGCTCAGGACTCTTGTTTCCAAGATTGCCTAGAGACCAGAGTGGAGATAGAACAAGCTGTAAGTTACTACCAGAACCAATCATAAGCCAGAATTCAGAGATTAAAGGTTTGGTTTTATTTTCAGTTTTGGCTGTCATTGGTGTGAAGCAGCAAGACAAGTATCAGAGCCTGGGAAATCCAGATTAAACTACCATTCCTACCCAAAGTGAAACTTTTAACTCTGTTTGTGGTTACTGGGTCTTTGAAAAATGTCAGCCCAAAAGAGACCAGCAACCCACAAGATGGAGGAGCGATTCCAGGTCAGCCAAGAACCAACCAACTTTCCATTAGACTCCAGACCAGGAAGCCTCTAGATCATTAGGGTTGAAGATCCTATAACAAATCCCATGTCTGTTTATTTTGTTTTGAGTTTTAAGCCATCCAAGGATTACAGCACTGCATTATCCAGTAAAGAGCTGATTCTCAACTACTATCTGTCTAGGCAGGTGCTGGCAGCTGGGTGGTTTAGCCTGTTGTAAATATGTTGTAAATATTGGGAGGTGGAGGGTTTAAGGTATTGTTACTATTTTATTATTCTAGAATCTTTCATTATTCTTTGTTCCCTGTACCTATTAAAGTTTCCCCCATCATTGTATTGTTACTTTGGGGACTGTGATAATTACTTTATTCCTTGTGTATTGGTGTACACTCTTAGTATATTATTTGGTAGTAAACATTTTCCCAAGGGGCAGCACTCTTTGTGATTGAGGCACTAGGAGGGACCCCTTTGTGGGAGGCAGCCATATGCCTGAAGTGAGAGAAGAGAAGCTGCTCCAAGCAGCAGGCAAAAGGGAGAAGGCTTAAGCCATGTCTCAGGGCAAGGGTTACATATATTTGATACAATAGCGTGGGGGAGCCAGAGGAGGCATTCAAAGAGAGGGATGACATGGTCACAGCAAGGGGCCAGAAAAATCATCTTTGCAGCACCACTCTGAAATGGATATAAGAGGGGCAAGATCACATTTGTCAAGACTATAGCGAAGGATGTCACACAGTCGAGACATGAGATGGTGCGAGCCTTAGCTGTGTCGAGGGATTGGAAAGGTCATATTTTAGAGAAGGCATGCAGAAAGAATCAGCAAGATTTAGACATAACCTGGATGTGAGGACCCAGAGAGAGGTCGAAATTGAAGATAAAGCCCAGAATACAGCAGGGCCGCCCAGAGGATTCAGGGGGCCTGGGGTCTTCCCGCCGACGAATTGCCGCCGAAGACCCGGCACTTCGGCGGCAGGTCCTGGGGCGGAAGGACCCCTCCCGCTGTGGGTCTTTGGGGCACTTTGGCGGTGGGTCCCAGAGTGGAAGGACCCCCCCCCGCCACCAAAGCCTCGGAGTGGAAGAAGCTCTGGGACCTGCGAGAGTTTTCTGGGGCCTCTGGAGCGAGTGAAGGACCCCGCTCCAGGGGCCCTGAAAAACTCTCATGGGGGGCCCTGCGGGACCTGGGGCAAATTGCCCCACTTGCCCCCCCTCCCCCGGGTGGCCCTGGAATACAGACCTGAGTGACAGGTAGGATGGTGGTATTGTCCACAGTGCTTGAAAAAGGAGATAGCAGGGATGACTTTGGGGGGGAAGATTAAGAGCTCTGTTTTAGCCAGGTTCATCTTGAGCTGCTGGCTAGAGGAAATGACTGTCATGTTCTGCCCAACCCCAGTGAGGAATTTTGTCACCAATGGCCCTGTAATCCCCCCGGTGCTTTAAAATTTTTGCTGCTGTAACCCCTGGCTTGGGACATTCACAGTCAACAAGGATACAGCTCACATGCTGAGAGCTGCAAATCCTTGGATCAGCAACTCAGAGTCCAGCAGCCTGCCTAGGGCACAACAGCATCACCCTGGCTTCCACCAACACTTGTTACTACTTACGGGGTGACCCACACACGTCCACTCCCACTCTGAGGCAGCAGGTCTTGAACATGGGTCCAAAGGGCACATAGAACCTAGGCAGTCCCAACCTGCAACTCAGTGACCTACTAACAGCTCCCAGAATAGCAGTTGAACTCTGACAGAAGACTCCTGTCCTGGGATCTCATCAGTGGAACACTAGGGGTCGTGACTGGTTCCCAGCTTCTTTTTAACCCAAGCGCTGGAGCAGAAAGTTGTCTATGTAGCTTTGGACAGCTTCCCTTGCACTACCTACTCCTACTGCCTGACTCTGATCACCTGGTAACTGGACCCTGCCTGCCTCCTGACACCTGATTCTTGGTTTGCCCGCTGATCTGTCTTAGACTCTACCTCCTGCTATATGACCCTTGACTCCTGCTCTGACCACTAGGTCAGACTCCCCATATCCTGGTCATGACAGCACCAAAGCTTCCCAAAATGTTTTGCCTTGAAGTATCCAGCCCTTTCCTGGATCACTCAGAGAAATAATAAGGTTCGGTTGCTCCTTTAAAGGGACAAAAGCACATTACAACTTATTAATATAACTGGGGTAAATACACCCTTCCCTTCAAACACAACACTCAGTTGGTTTATAATAAAAATAAAACAAATGTATTGACAATAGGACGTACAATAGATGCCAAATAAGAGTAGTGATGTTCACAAGGAAATAAATAAATAAAAGTGAAAACACACATCTAAAAGCCTAAAACTTAATCTAGCAAAGTACAGGCTTTGTTCAAGGTGTTTTTTCTCATCAATCATTCTTCTTCCCAGCCATGGCTGACTTTCCCTCAATCGGGACCCACCTCCGAAGTACAAGGTGATGTCTTTCTTTATCGTTCTAGATGAAAAGATCTTTGCCTAAGCAGGTTACTCACCTTTATTCAATTCCCAGAGGCTTCAAACCCTGTTGGTCGAAGGACTCATCTTTCTCAAATAGCTCTGGCCCCTTGTATCTGTCTAGTCATGGATCCCAAAGATGGCTTCTGTGCTTGCTTATATCTGTCAGACTTCAATGACCTTGTTTCAAGAGCAGGATGACCGCATTCTGTTCTTCTCTTCCTGCTGACTTCTACATAAAGGGGGCTTCCCTTGTTTTTGGTCACACCTTGCTTCATTTTTTTGGAGATGCATAGATTGCTGCCTTCCCTCCTGTTTGGGGAAAGCCTGTTTCTCTCTTTGATCACAGACTGTAAAGCATAATATCAGTGCATATTCTTAATTCATAATTCCTCCAACAGTGTTAATACATACATTTCATGATTATATTAATCACCAATGTGTCATAGGTTTTCATAAAATACCTTGCTCACTATACTTTTATAACTCAGTAATATTGTATACAATCAGCTGATTCAGTTGCTTACCACTTGAGATTCAGCTCCCTGTCTTTATAGACCAGTAAACCTTGGCAATGTATTCTTTGAAAAGTAAAATTCAGACGAAGCGTCTCTCTCCTGCTGAGTGTAGATGCCATGCTGTCTCCTCCTCCCTCTTGTTAGCTAAATAGCATTATTTATCTAATATATAAATGGATCTTCATTGTCTCTGCCTGGTGACCATGCTGTTCAGTGAAGCAAACACACTCTTTTGTCTAAGGCAGACCTGTTTTACCAACTCCCACTGACATGCCTGGTTTAAACACGTTAGTCATAACATTACTATCCACCACGTACATACATCACACAGGAATATTAATGATCAGCGAGTTATTAGTTTTACAGTGACATATTGCATGACACCTATTAGGTACAGATTATAACCACAATGAGTTGATGTGGTAAGTATGTCACAAGAGCTGCTGACACAGAGCAATGAGCCACCAAGGGGCCTCTGTGTCACAAAGGTCAGAGAGACAAGCTGAAATTTTAGGTTGGAAAGAGGAGAAAGGCCTGTAGTAGAGACGTAGATCTGTGAGTTGTCAGCATAGACATGGTAGTTGAAATTGTATTCACAGATGAGATTACCTAGAGATATGGTGTAGAAAGAGAAGAGATGGAAACCAAGGACAGAGCTCTGTGGAAACGTCACAGAAAATTGGAGAGGGGATGATGGGGATCCTCTGAAGGACAAGCTGAAGGATCAATTAAAGTGGTGGGAGAAGTGACAAGGAGAAGACAGAGTCACAGAAGCCCAGGGAGGACACAATTTCAAAAAGAAGAGCATGCTTGGGGGTATGGAAGGCAGCTGACAGGTCAAAGAAAATGAGGCTGGAGTCCTGGTCCTGAGCTTTGGCTAGGAAGATATCATTAGAGACTTTGGTGAAAGCAGTTTCAGTAGAGTCCAAGGAGAGGAAGTCGGACTGGAGAGAGTCTAGATTGGAACAATCTAAATACCTCAATTTCCTCATCTGTGAAAATGAGCACAATACTTTACTTCAGAGGAGTGCTGTGAGGCTTAATGTTTGTAAAGCACTTTGTTATTACACAGTGCCTTTCATCTGGGGCTCTCTAATTATTATTGTAGTTCAATTCCCATTTCCCTCACCTGGCTATAGTAGGAGAGGATGTTACTGTCTATTAACTTTATTTAGCCACTGTTAGTATATTCATTCTCCTTTTGCTGAGGTGTAACCCATCCAACCTACACAAAACTACTCTGTTCCATGCCTTGGATCTTGCCCCCAATCACTAAACTGCCTGGTATTGTATAAGGGGTGGCCAGACTAAAACAGTATAAGCACTGTCACCTTTTCTCCCTATCTTTGTTACCATTAAAGATATGAATGAGCCATTATCAGTAATATCACAAGAAAAAAATGCTGGAAATTGTCCTTGCAAATAGATGATAATAAGTTACTACCTGCGATGGGGTGTTCACTCCATACTAGCCTGGAAAGGGTTACTGGAGCTGAACTGGGTCCAATTAACCAGATAGGCCACACCTGAGGGGAATTAGTTGGCCTAAGTAACACACACACACACACACACACACACACACACACCCCCGATTGCTTGATGGGGCCCAGCTGAGATGGACCAGGTGGCGCTAGTATAAAGTCAGGAAGCTGGGAGCAGAAAGGGGCTATAATGATGTTCTGGATATTAGAGAAGGAAGACAGGAAATCCAGGAGGAGAGTAGAAACCTCAGGAGATCTAGGCCCTGAAGGAAGGGATTATCCAGAAGGGTGGTGGAGTATGAGCTTGAAAAAGGCAGAGTAGGGAAATGTTCAGGGAAACAGTAGGAAGGAGGGACATTGTAGACCTTAGCTGCTGATTAAAGGATCCCTGAGCTGGAACTCCAGAGTAGAGGGTGGGTCTGAGTTCCCCCTCCAGCTGCTAGTGAAGTGGCATAGTCAAGGCAGTGGATTTAGAGATGGCTGGGATGGTTCATCCTGTGGGACCTGGATATGCCCAGAAAGGGAAAACACAGTGACCTGACTGGAGAGCCAAGCCATGAAGAAAAGCACCCTGAGTCTCAGAGAGAGGGACAGCAGTGTGTGTGAGTGATAAACAGAAGGGGTGTTGGACCTGGAAGGAGCTAATCCCCAGAGCATCCAGGAGGAGGTGCCCTAGTGGTGAGTGAACAGTGAACCCCTGACACTACCTGTTGTTTAGGCATCACATGTAAATAGTGAATTTTTTAGAATATTGCTCTTTTTTGTAGGGTTTGAGATGAAGTTAAAAGAAATGAAGCATCTGTGAGCCAGGGATTTCTTGGTGCCCACTGGCAGAGGGCACAAGGGTGCATAAGATTACAGGAATCCCCTGGCTTTGGCATCCATATACTTGTTTGCCAAAGTGGGTCATGAAAGGTGTCTACTGAAAGTTTGTGTCACACGGTCCTTCTAATCACTGTGAAATATATCCACAAATAATATGTGAGGAGTTCAACATGTAAACTGAAAATCATGCTCTCAAGATGAGTTGGGATTTGTCACCAAAAGGTGATAATGTCTCCTCCCTGGAGAAAAAACAAACGTATCTACCATCTGGCTATATGTAGATTGAGTATTGTATACTTCACAAAGGATGCCTGTTTACAGACTGAGCAAAATTCTAATCAAGAGATTGCAAAGTCTCTGAGGAAGATTTTTGACATGAAAAAACAAGCAGCAAGGGTTACTCTTTTTACAAGTGAAGACAATGGATTGCTGGAACTATATCTAGGATACTGAGATACACCTAGGTATCCTTACTCAAGGAGAAAAGTGGCCAGCTGGCCTATCTTATCAATGGAGAAGCACAATTGGTCTGGCTGCTTAAGACTGGGTGAACTAAACTGTCCTGGAAATTGAGTTTAGGCCCTAGAAAGTATGTTTTATTTTATATGTAACCCTTTGTTTCCATTAATCCTACTAGTTTCTTTTTATTGTCTGTTCTTTGTAAAGTAAATATTGTACTTGTTTTCGCTATAAACAAATCTAAGTGCTGTATGTTGAGCAGAGTGGTGATCCTGAGGTGAAACTTGTAAGCTAGTGTATACTAATCCTTTGGAAGCAATGGATGAGGGAATTTTGTGGAACGGGGCAAACCACTCCAGGGGATGTTAAGGAATGAGTGCCTATCGCTAACCTGCAAATGGACAGCAGAACCTGCATGGGCTGAGGGAGTACTTGTGTGCCCATGGCCAGTGCGATGGAGTCAGAGCTAACCCCGGGTACAGAAAAGGCTTTCCCAGGGATGAAAGTAACTTAAAGGACTTACCGGTATGCCAGAGTCCTGAGCAGGGGCGTGGCCTCAACCGGAAGAGGTGGGGCCTTTAAATCACCCCCGGAGCTACCAGCTGCAGAGGCGGCTGGGAGTCCTGGGGCTAAGGGGCAATTTAAAGGGCCCGGAGCTCTGGCCACTGCTACCGCAGCAGAGCCCCAGGCCCTTTAAAGCATCGACGGAGTCCTGCTGCCACTACCCGAGGGTTCCGGCAGCCGGGCTTGGGCGGCGCTTTAAAGGGCCCGGGGCTCCCTGCAGCGGCAGGAGCCCCAGGCCCTTTAAATCGCTGCCTGAGCCCGGCTGCTGGAGCCTTGGGGTAGCGACAGCAGGACTCCGGAGGTGATTTAAAGGGCCCAGGACTCTGGCTGCTGCAGGGAGCCCCAGGCCCTTTAAAGCACCAGCCTGGGGAAGCCGGTCCGGCATGGTGTACCAACTCTTGCCGGTACGCTGTACCAGCTTATTTTCACCTCTGGGCTTTCCTCACAGTAAGGGTAGATGGTAGTGAGGTGCCTCACAACCCTGGCTATGCCCAGGAGCATCACAACATCCTTTTGTCAAGCAAATTCCTGTGGCTGAAACCAAACTGCCTTTCTGATTGAAAAGTAAAATAATCTTGAGCCAGATTCCAAGGCCTATGACACTTTTTCCCTTGTGGAAAAGAAAATGGATACAAAGGGAACATTTTATGACATCCAGAAAGATCAGCTGTAAGAAAACAAGTACAAGCACTCATTTCTTTTTCCACAGAAAATTTATGACCCACAAGTGTCATAAATTAGTCAATTATATACCGATGTCAGGCTCTGCAAATGCTATAATATTGGGTTTTACAAAGTTTTTATGGCAGTAAGTCCTAGTGATTAAAGTGTCAGTATAAAACACTGATGTTCACTGAAACCATCACTATAGAACCAACCCCTGTAATGATGGAATGTAATAATTAAATGCTTGGAAAAGCCCAATTGATAGCAAAGGAAAAAGTTCAAGTTATTTTAATTAGTAGTTTCAACTGAAAATTAAAAAGAGCTGGTACGGCACTGCTGAGGTGGTCTCCATATGTTCTGGAAAGTATTCCAAAACACCAGTATTTGCATAGCAAACAAATAGACAGCAAAAGTCGAAAGTGTAGGCATCATATAGCTGGATTAGTAGCACGGTGTTAGTATGTTTCAGATAAGAGACCCACATTTTGGGGATGATCTCATGTACTGTACTCCATGTCCTCGGTTTGTAGAAGTTGTATACAGTCTGAAAGTGACAGTCAGGATTTCCTCAATTGTTTTTTTTCTTACTAGTACATATTCTTCACTTTCCATTCAGTCATCTATGTAGCTAAGATGCTGCAATGACAGTAATACGTTCTTACTGTGATAATACAATTTACAGAACTACACAGTAATATCTAGGTGGACTTTCCCTTAGCACATAATTTACTACTTTAGTCCCAGTATGAGGTTTAATCCTTATGTAACTTTAGCACCCTCGTGGCCAAGATGGAGTCTGCTCTGCAGGCAGCTCTGGCCAAGAGAAGGCACACTCGGGAATGCAGCAGGAAAAATCCCTTCCACCCCAGGGGCATCTGTTCCAAACCCCCCAGAGTGAACACACACCCACAGAAAAGTACAATGGATATAAGAAAGGGAAATATTTATTTACAGAGGGATGCGACAAGAAAAACGAGGAAATATAGGGGGAGCTGTAAAACCGGGTTGCATCCAAACCAAGGTAGCACAGTCTGAAAGGGCAGACACCGAGCAATGTGTCTGCACACAGAGTTCAGGAGTCCTGAGCAAAGTTCCAGTCCAGTGGTGAGCCTTGGGTGCTCCTGGTCGTCTTCAGTGCCAGTGAACTTCCCCCAACAAATCCCTCTGTTGCCCTCTTCTGTCGCTCTCTGCAAAGCCACACAGAGCAACCACTTCCCCACTTAACTAGCTGGCAGCCTCCCTCCTTATTCCCAATGCAGAGTCATAAACCCCAGTACTCACAGCCCGATACAGCTCTGGGCAGCAGTGATACTGGGTCCAGCTCCAGCCTGTCCTTCTCGGGCAATTCCTCCCTGGCACAGTGCTCCTCCTGGCTCTTGTTCTGAGGTGTCCCCGATCGGCCCCCCTGTCCTTCTCAGGCTTTAGGCATAGGGTGCCCAGATGTCCCAATTTTTTTTATAGGGACAATCCCGATTTTGGGGGCTTTTTCTTATATACGCACCTATTACCCTTCACCCCGTCCCGATTTTTTTACACTTGTTATATGGTCACCCTATTCAGGCAGGTTCTCCGCTGCTTCACTTTGCGAGGGCCTGCTTGCTGCAGTCCTTCTCTCTGGAGCTCCAGAGCCACCCCTCAAGTTTTCCTCTTTTCTCTCACTGCTTCCACTCCCCCACTTAGGAAAAAGATGTAAAGGAGCTATGCTCTCTAAACCCCAAAGAGGTTACACTTCATTCTTCACAAATCAAGAACTGCTACTGCTGGCTACAATAATTCTGAGTGAACAAAGAATGTTGCATCAGACCCCAGGCCATGGAGAAATAATTACCTTAGCCTTTGAGGTCAAGATTTAATTCCAGCTGTGAAAACTTGACTTTCATTGATGAATCAAGTCTTATTACAAATATATAATGAATTTGTGTAGTACACGGATCAAGATCTTATCCTTTAATCTGACCTGATTAGGACTCTGTGGACAAATTAATTTGAAAAGCCCAACTCTAGGGCTGCGAGTGGAGCTGGGCCTGGGAAAGGGAGCCAGAATTGGCCCTGGACAGACACAAGGATGGAGCTGTGCCCTAGGCTAGGTTGTGATCAGGGATCCAAAGAACTCCTTCATTCACTTGTAAATAATTCACCTGCACTTTCAGGCATCGGAGCAGGCACTAGGGGTGCTGGGGCTGCTGCTGCACCCCCAGCGTAAGTTGTTTCCATCAGATCCAGGGTTTACAGTTCGGTTCAATGGCTCTCAGCACCCCCACTATGCAAATTGTTCCAACCCCTCTGTTTCCAGGTCTCATCACAAGTCTAGGACTGGACTGGTGAGTACAAGTAAGTAGGGCAAGATCTTTTGACCAGCTCATGAAATTTAACCGTGACTCCCTTGAATTTGGCAGAATCCGTTGTGTATGTTATAAAAACACATACTGGTAACTTGAGGGAGGTATGGTGAAATTTTGTAGATTGCTCCAGAAATTTTATTTTAATACAATCAGTGTGTTCATTTATTAAAATGTATATTCTAAATGTTACAGTAATACATTTAATGTACTGCTTTATCTTCCTTTTGTCTTTTTTTCTCTCCATTCATTCTTTTATCCCCTGGAGAATCCTGATGTCTTTATTCCCTGTGTCTGTCTGCATTCAGTGCTCTTCCAACTAATCTTTTTCTCTTTTCCCCTTGTGATGGTTTCGTGCCCTCTAGTTTCTCTGTTCTTCCAGAAGACTACCTCTGTCCCCTCAATACTAACTTCTCTTTCAGCTTCCCTTTTTCTCTTCCCCCGTCGATACTACTTCTCTCATTCTTTCCTAACAATCCCCCTCAATCTCTCCCTTCTTTCTCCACTTCCTGCCCACACCCCTTGCTCACTCTGCAACTAAAACACCCAGTGTTAGTCATGCACTCACCTGTCTTAATTACCTTTTAATGCGCTATCTCCCTATAAACACACTTTTCCTCCCTCTTTCCCATTTTGCATCCACTATTCACTAGAATTGTCTTCTGGGTCTCACAACAATCCCTTCCCATTGTAGGGCTCTCAGAGCTCATACTTTCTTGCTCTCTCGTCCCCATCCCCAACATACCCCCTGCTGGACTCCAGCCCCCCTCCCCTTCTGGATCTCTCAGGCCAGCTTGTAGTTCCCTTTTGGCTCTACTGCCTCTCCTTCTTCTGGGTTTTCTGTGCACCCCTTCCCCCCTCTGTGTATGTGCATGTGTTCCTTTACAGGTTTCTCATTGCTTTCCCCTGCATTCACACACTCTTCTTGCAGTTACTGCAGGGAAAAATAGAACAGGGAGGCACCTCTAATCTGCTTGGGAGGCACCTCTAATCTGCTTGGGAGGCACCTCTAATCTGCTTGGGAGGCACCTCTAATCTGCTTGGGAGGCACCTCTAATCTGCCTCCCAGTGCGGGGCCCAATTTGATGGGGTCCTGACAGGGCCCTGGCAGGGATGACTCACCCGGCAGCACTCCAGGTCTTCCGCGGCACTGAAGGACCCACTGCCAAAGACCCAGTAGGGAATCGCCCGGTGAGTACACCCCTCCCCCCCTCATCCGACCCCCACCCATGTCCTGCCCCTGACTGCCCCCCCTCAAAAACCGCAACCTATCAACCCCCTCCCTGCTTCTTGTCCCCTGACCACTCCTTCCCAGGACCTCACCCCCTACCCAATTCGCCCTGCTCCCTGTCCCCTGACTGCCCTGACCTCATCCACCAGCACCCCGACAGACCCCTGGAACTCTCATGCCTACCCAACTGCCCCCCATTCCCTGTCCCCTGACCGCCCCCCCAGAACCTCTGCCCGATCCAAACCCCTCTCCCCCGCTCCCTGTCCCTGGGACTCCCTGCCCCTGCCTTATCCAACCCACCCCCTCTTACCATGCTGCTTACCCCCGCCAGAGCTGCGGCTGGGGTTCCGCGCCGCCCGGGGCCGGAGCCTGAGCCTGAGCCTGGAGCTGCCGTGCTGCCCGGAGCTGGAGCCCAGGACCAGAGCCACCGTGCTGCCCGGCCAGAGTCGGGGCTGGGGCAGGAGCCACAGCTGGAGCCACTCAGCTAAGGCCAGAGGGAGCCACTCGGCTGGGGCCAGAGGGAGCCGCCCGGCCAGAGCCGGGTTGGGCCGCTCGGCCGGAGCCGGACTGGGCCATGCCACGTCTCCCTGGAGTCCTCCTCGCACCCCCCGCCCTAGTTTACCTGCCGCTTCTTGTTTCCATGCTTCCTGCACGAATATCTGATTCGCAGGAAGCATGGGAGGGGGAGGAGAAGGGGGGGCGGAGCGTTCAGGGGAGGAGCGGGAGGTGAGCTGGGGCCAGGGGTGGGGCGGACAGCTGGCGCGGGGCCCTCTTAGGTGTGGGGCCTGATTCAGTGGAATCAGTAGAATCGGCCTAAGGCCGACCCTGCTCCCAGTCCCCATAGCACTCTTCTAGGATAGTCTGGAAAAGAGAAGACTGAGAGGAGACACGATAACAGTTTTCAGGTACATAAAAGATTGTTACAAGAAGGAGGGAGAAAAATTTTTCTTTAACCTCTGAGGACAGGACAAGACACAATGGGCTTAAATTGCAGCAAGGGCTGTTTAGGTTAGACGTTAGGGAAAAACTTCCTGTCAGGGTGGCTAAACACTGGAATAAATTGCCTAGGAAGGTTGTGGAATCCCTGTCATTGGCGATTAAAAGCAGGTTAGACAAACACCAGTCAGGGATGGTCTAGACTGGGGGGGTGGGGGCAAACTTTTTGGCCTGAAGGCCACGTCGGGTTTTGGAAATTGCATGGAGGGCTGGTTAGGAGGTGGGGGCCGCGCCACACCACCCTCCCCTATCTCCCTCCCCCCCCCCCCCCGCTTCTGGCCCCCTGATGGCCCTCACTGACTCCTGGCCCATCCAAACCCTCCTGTTCTGCCCCCCCGGGACTCCTGCCCCATCCACCCCCCCCTCCCTGTCCCTGACCCTCCCCCGGAACTCTTGCCTCTGACTGCCCTGCGCCCCCTCATCCAACCCCTCCTCTCATTCCTGACTGCTCCCCTGGGACCCCATTCAACCCGTTCCCCACCCTCTGACTGCCCCAACCCCTATCCACACCCCTGCCCCCTGACCATCACCCCGAACTCCCCTGCCCTCTATCCAACCCCCCCTCCTGCCCCACGCTCCCTGCCCCCTTACTGTGCTGCTTGGAGCACCGGTGGCTGGCGGCACTGCAGCCATGCTGCCCAGTTGGAGCCAGTCGCCCAGCACAGAGACCAGGTCAGGACAGGCTCTGCAGCTGCGCTGCCCCAGGAGCTCGCAGCCCCGCCACCCAGAGCATTGCGCCGGTGGTGCAGTGAGCTGAAGCTGCAGGGGAGGGGGAAAAGCAGGGGAGGGACTGGGGGCGAGCCTCCTGGGCGAGGAGCTGAGGGGCCGGGCAGGAGGATACCATGGGCCAGACATGGCCTGCGGGCTGTGGTTTGCCCACCTCTGCTCTAGATAATACTTGTCCCCTGCACTGCAGTGCAGGGGACTGGACTAGATGACCTCTCAAGGTCCCTTCCAGTCCTATGATTCTATGACAGGAGGAGCAAGTGCAGCAGAAGCTTTTCTTCCTTTCCGCAGCCCATGTGTAGGGCTTCTGATTTTTTTGGTTTTAACTGATAAATACTGATAGACTACCCTAATCCAAAATAAAATCATAATAAAAATGGGTGTTTACCTAATAAAGATGGAAAACAGCAGAAATAGTTACTTGTCTCTAAAAGGACTTGTCTGCACCATGGAGTAATGTGCACTACAGGGCTGTGACTCTTTAACAGCACTGATGTGTTGTGCATTAATTAATCCAGGTAGACCCTGCTGGGCACACTACAGGCTTCCTCCTGCACTTTAACACAGTGCTGTTTCAAACAGCGCTACACTACAGCACACTAGGGAACATTACAAAGATCCCTCATTACAGTAGATACTACTGTATTTTAATACATTCATTACAGTATATACAAAGAGCCCTGGAAAACTCCAATGTTTAGACAGCTGCATAAAACTCCATAATTGCTGCTAAAAACCTCAAAAAATGAAAATACCCCCCCAAGCCCCATGGGTGGGAGGAGCTTATCAGGGGGCCAGAAGAAAGGGGCTGAAGAGTGTCATTGAGGGGAAAGCTGTTTCCCACCCATCTTTTAAAGATTAAAGATCTGGAGGGCTCAGCCTTTGACCCTCCTGCTGCTAATGAAAGCAGGTTAACATGTGGCTGACAATGTGGAGCCTGGGCCATTGATGCAGAGCATCAAAATGATCACAAACCTCACCATCTTCAGAATGAAATGTAAAAGACATCTCCGTAAACGTAGCTACCCCACAATAGCCATGTACTCAAATAATCTCCTCCTCTTGGCATAGAGAGAAACTGAGATTTGATGGGTTTCTTTTAAAATATGTAAGATGTTCAGATACTGTAGGGATGAGCCTGGTCTAAAAAGCTAGATGGATAGAATAGATTTACCAAGTAGTATGTGGAGATCCTTGCAGTTCTGGTATGAGGGAAGGTGACATAAGGTAAAATTTTCAAAAGCGCAGAGAAGCTTTGCCCATAGGAGCTGGAATTAGGGGTGCTACCACACCCCCTGGCTTGAAGTGGTTTCCATCATTGTCAGGGTTCCCTCCCCACTCTGAACTCTGGGGTACAGATGTGGGGACCCACATGAAAGACGCCCTAAGCTTATTTCTACCAGCTTAGGTTAAAACTTCCCCAAGGCACAAATTCTTCCTTGTCCTTGGACAGTATCGCTGCCACCACCAAATGAGTTAGACAAAGATTCAGGAAAAGGACCACTTGGAGTTCCTGTTTCCCCAAAATATCCCCCAAAACCCCTTCACCCCCTTTCCTGGGGAGGCTTGAGAATAATATACCAACCAAATAGGTGAACAAGGTGAGCACAGTCCAGACCCTTGGGTTTTTAGGGCACTAAAAACCAATCAGGTTCTTAAAAGCAGAACTTTATTATAAAGTTTAAAAAAAGTAAAAGAAGCACGTCCTGTAAAATCAGGATGGAAGGTAATTTTACAGGGTAATAAGATTTAAAACACAGAGGATTCCTCTCTAGGCAAAACTTCAAAGTTACAAAAACCAGGAACCTCCCTCTTAGCATAGGGAAAATTCACAAGCTAACGCATTTCCTTGCTATTACTTACAATTTTTGTAATCTTGGATGCTTATTTCAGGTAGGGTTTTAGGAGATGGTTTTTCCTGTCCTGGTACCTCTCTGTCCTGGAGAGAACAACAAAGAGCACAAACAAAACCTCCGCCTCACAGATTTGAAAATACACCTCTACCCTGATATAACGCGACCCGATATAACACTAATTTGGATATAACACGTTAAAGCAGTGCTCTGGGGGTGGGGGGAGGGAGGCTGTGCACTCTGGTGGATCAAAGCAAGTTCGATATAATGCAGTTTCACCAATAACGCGGTAAGATTTTTTGGCTCCCCAGGACAGCGTTATATCGGGGTAGAGGTGTATCTTCTTCCCTTATTGGTCCTCTTGATCAGGTGCCAACCAGGTTATTTGAGCTTCTTAACCCTTACAAGTAAAGGAGGGATTTTATGCTATCCTTACCTGTATGTTTATGACAATCATATACAGGGTTTACAATTTGGTTCAATGGCTCTCAGCACCCTTTGCCTTGCCTTCAGGTGACTTCCAGCTCTGTCCAGAAGCTTTGATTGGCTGCTTTTTTCTGGGGGGAAGGGAGCGGGAGGTTGATCCCATTCTCTCTGAAGGGGAGGAGGGAGCAGAAAGAGACCAGTAGCTCAGGATAGCTCTGCTCCCTCCCATCTGTGAACAATGGGTTGGCTCCTCTCTCCTCTTCCCCCTCACTCCCACCAATCCTGCAACAACAGAACTGGCCAGGGAAGAAGAGGGGCCCCATAGAGTTGCACCCCCAGGCTTAGGAAAAAGGGGGATCAAGAGCCCCTGCATACAAAACAGCAGGGAGAAGTCCACAGGCAGGGAAAAATCTCTGGGTTATTCTGACTCTGAGGACAAAATGAGTTTTGGGACAATATAAAGGGAAGCAAAAAGCCATTTTGGCATCCATAACTTAGGGGGGGAAAGAGAACATCACCCTCTGATTCTGTGAACAGTGGATCCTCCTGCCAGAAGGGCTGGAGATGCTGGTAGCCTGATGTCAGTGAGAAAGCTGCTTAGGCAAAGATTGTAGCTTGCCAACATGGAAGTCTTGGACACTAAAAGCCTGTTTTGTTTTGTTTCTGTTATCTCTGGTGAGTATCCTTTAAATATCTGTTCTTTAATAAACTTATTCTTAGGTTTACAATAAACTATCTCCGTGCTGTATATGAAGGTGAAGAGTGTGTCCTCAGTGAGCTAGCAGGCTGGTGTGTCTTCTGGCTCTTTGGAAACAGTGGACTTAATAGTTTCGGAGTGTTCAGTGAGAGACATCTCTGGGGAACTCGGGAACGGGGATTCACTGAATGTTACCTGCAAGGCAAGGTTAAGACAAGCAGAGTCTGCGTTTTCTGGCAAGGTGGACAGGCTGGTGAGGCAGGGAGCTGACACCAAAGTTTCTCTTGCTGAGCCAGAGAGATAATGCAATCGCTAATGGTTTTGGGTGCCCCAGGAGAGCATGTCACAATTATTGTTGCTACTGTAGCAGCTTTTGTTGGCTTCTTCTGGTTTGAGACTGTTCTTCTCTGCATGTATGTAATTATTCCTTTTGTGCACAGTTATGCAGCCTGCATGAAAGTGCAAACATCAGGCAGTCTTTCCTGGGTGTCTGCCTAAACAGCATTATTCATAGGGTTGCCACTTTTGGATGGATGTATTCCTGGAGGCTTTATCACATGACATAATCTTTATTAAAGATTAATCTTTATATTCCTCAAGACTCCAGGACAATCCTGGAGGGTTGGCAACCCTAACTATGCAAGACCCCCCAAAGTCTGTTCAATCAGTAATTTAAGTGTTGCTGCTGCAGCTGTTGTTTTTAAGTAACCCCCAATTCAACTTTTCTGTGTTCTTTGGAATCACAATAATGCTAAGGGAGAAGTATTAGAAATCAGAGTGTATTGGTATGTTTTAATATTCAGTGAGGACAATGTATCCGTATGGACTAGCTAGAGTTTAAATTAGGAGATTCTCTCCATCTTGCTGCCATTCTTACCTTTAGGCCATGTCTACACTAGCGAGCTTCCAGTGGCACAGCTCTACTGATGCAGCTGTGGTTCAGTAAGTTCTCTGGTATAACTGCTTTATGCCGATAGGAGAGGGCTCTCCTGTCAACGTAATTAAACCACCCCAATGAGCAGTGGTAGCAACTCTCCCACCTACATAACCTATGCACACTACCACTTATGCCAGGGAAACTTCTGCCGACATAAGTGGTAGTGTAGATATGCCGTAGTGTCAGCTCGTCTGTCTCTTTGAAAATGTACTGGTAATGCAGTAGAAGGGAGTTCCCACTTCTGAGTTTACAATTATTTAAATATTTTACATTTTGGCAAGAGGGCTGTGAAACACTTTTTGGGGGGATTTCCCAGACCTGTTGTAAATAATAAGTATTGCACTGTGCACAGAGGTACAGAAGATAGGATGATAAAATGCTTAGAATATGTCTGATTAACTTCCATCTAATTCATACATTTCAAGTTGGAATGTCGGTGTCCATTTTTGCACCCATTTAGCTAGGGTTACCATACGTCCAGATTTTCCCGGACATGTCCGGCTTTTTGGGCTCCAAATCCCCGTCCGGGGGGGAAAGCCCAAAAAGCTGGACATGTCCAGGAAAATCGGGGGGGCCAGGATGGGGGCCGGGACGGGACGGGGGCTCCGGGGCCGGCTGGCGGTGCCGGGCTCGGGGGCTCCGGCGGGGACTCGGGGGCTCAGGGGCTCGGGGGCTCCGGCGGGGCCGGGCCGGGCGCTCGGGGGACGGGGCCGGGCTGGGGACCGGCGGTGCGGTGCCGGGGGTCTGGGGGCCGGGCCGGGCACCGCAGGGGTGGTCGGCTGGGGGCCGGGCCCGGGGCCGGCACCCCAGGGCCGGGGCCAGCCTGGGCCGCGCCTCCTCCCCCCCACACTCCCCCTTACCTGCTTCAGGCTTCCCGCGACTCAAATGTTCGCGGGAAGCAGGGGAGGGGGCGGAGACTTTGGGGGAGGGGGCGGAGTGGGGGCGGGGCTGGGGGCGGGGGCCCGTGGAGTGTCCTCCTTTGGGAGGCACAAAATATGGTAACCCTAATTTAGCATGCTTGCTTGATTTGTGCGTTCGGTTGCAGAACTCACGTGCAAATGCAAGGAGCATTTTGACTCTTTATACATATGATGGGTGCTCTGTATGTACAGCTGCAGTAACTGCACACTCAGTTACGCAACTTAGGCACACACAGAAACATGTGAGACTTGGGCCTTAACTTTCTGAAAATTAAACCATAAAATTAACTGAAAACAGGGAAGTGAAGATCATGGGAGAGAATTGTATATTTCTGTGAATATTATGTGTACCTCCATTTACCTTTTTGTTGTTATGCTATTTGCTAAAAGGCTGACTTCTGCAGGAGCTCACCCCACACATCCACGAAGGCAAACAATGGCTTCAGATAGTCTGCCAGTCAGCCATTTACCTACACTGACTAAATGACTTGACTGTTCTGTGTGGTGGTATACTACCCTCCAGTGTGCTCACTAGACAAGTTTGGCAAGGGGAAAAGATCCCCACATTTGGACACAGACTTTAAAAAGACACACTCCCTGAAGCTCAGGTGAGACGGGGAACACAGAGGCAACATCTGCAGGGAAGGAAGCAGACTGAAAACCCGGTGCCCAGAGGCAGGGTACCTGGTATAAATTGGGCCTGTCTAAATTTTTAGGGTAATGCTAAGTTTAAGTAAGACGTGTGTAGGCCCTTTTCTCTGATTATCTATCCATAGGAGCATAACAAATAAATAATACTTTGTTCTGAAGAAACTGTTCAACTTCTGAGTAATTAATTTCCAAAGGGAAGTCTCTTGGCCAAACCTACCTGCTGAAGAAACATGGTGCAGCAGTCCAGGGAAACCCAGTTGGTAAACAGGAATGCTGCAGCCTGGGGACCTGGTCAAGGAGAGTGGGAAAATTGATGGATGCCACCTAGAGAAAAGTACAGGGGAAGTTCCTGTCAGTAGAAAGAGTGCACTAGAGAGACTTACCAAGGGTCAAAGGTACATCTTTCTCTGTAACCTAACAAAATTTATAAGACAAAACTTTGTCATAATTAGCATGATGGTTTTATAATCAAGGAAGAATAAAAATACAAATAATTTCTTAAATTATTCTTTGAGTGAAATTCATTCCTCTGCAGAGATCCAGCACAAGGCTTATGTGCCACTCAAGCCCTATTTTGAGGGCTTAAGTAGATGCATAGGCCTAGTGCTGGTCCTCTGTCCGGGATGAATTTTGCTGTGAAAGAAGAGGGGGAAAAAGAAAACGCAGAATATACTTAAACTTACAATAAGTTAAGGCATGCAGCCTGTATCAATGCAAACATATGGAGGAATTTGGTTTATTGTTTTGATATGACCTATAAAGAGCAAAACTAAAAACACAGATACTTGAAAGAAACATTAAATATTGTACTGTAGTTTTCAGTGGGAGCTAAAATAGTTTTGGTTCTGCTTGTGTTGCCTAAAAAAAAAAAGTGTGTGGGGGGGAGAAACTTACCTTTTGAGAGAAACCACTGTAAATGAAATGGCCATAGTGCAGGGGTGGGCAAACTATGGCCCGAGGGATGCATCAGGCCCTTCAGATGTTTTAATCTGGCCCTCGCGCTCCTGCCAGGGAGCGGGGTTGCGGGCTTGCCCCACTCCACGTGTCCCGTGGCTCCCAGAAGTAGCAGCATGTTCCCACTCCGGCTCCTATGCATAGTGGCAGACAGGGCTCTGCATGCTGCCCCTGCCCCAAGCCCCACCTCCGCAGCTCCCATTGGCCGGGGGGAAAAAAATTAATGGAGATATCCCATCTCCTAGAACTGGAAGGGACCTTGAAAGGTCATCAAGTCCAGCCCCCTGCCTTCACTAGCAGGGCCAAGTATTGATTTTGCCCCAGATCCCTAAGTGGCCCCCTCAAGGATTGAACTCGCAACCAATGAACCGCCTGACTGCACCTTTGCATAGGAGCTGGAGAGGTGACATGCTGCTGCTTCCAGGAGCTGCTTGAGGTAAGCACTGCCCAGATCCTGCACTCCTGACTCCCTCCTGTGCCCCAACCCCCTGACCCAGCCCTGATCCCCCCTCCTGCCCTCCAAACCCCTCCAGGAGAGCCTGGAGCACTCTCCTGTACCCCCAAACCTCATCCCCAGCTGGAGCCCTCAACCCCCTGCCCCAGCCCAGAGCCCCCTCCCACACCCTGAACTCCTCATTTCTACCCCACCCTAGAGTCTGCACCCCCTCCTGTACCCCAACCCCCAATTTCATGAGCATTCATGGCCCACCATACAATTTCCATACCCAGATGTGGCCCTCGGGCCAAAAAGTTTGCCCACCCCTGCCATAGTGCCTGCCTTTACCTTGGTGCTAGATTAAAGATTGGTATAGCTGAATCTGTAGCACAGATGTATTCCCACCAAAACAGCAAGTGTCAATGCTGAGTGAAGCACAAAGCTGGGAAGATTAAAAGAGAGAAACAAAGATAGCAATAACAACTAACTCAGAACCAGTTGTATTTTGTAAAGCAATAAAAACTAGGTTAGATCATAATGGTCCCTTCTTGCCTTAAAATCTGTTTTACCAGACTGTTGTGACCAAGAACCAGTACAGTAAATAAATATTTATTTACTTTTCTACAGGAATTAGAAATTCTGCTGTCTGAAACTCACCATCCCAGCAACTGGTAACGCTTAAAGCAATTCATAGTTTTGCTCCAAGTGTGTGACTCTAGACAGAAGCTGAAGAAAAATCAAAGTGGTAAAAGGAAGCCTTGCATGTTGAATAAAGAGTATAATTAATTGAGCAAGGGTGCTTGGATTTATTTATTCTATTACATCTAAACAAATGCTATCATTTCTCCACTTACAAATGTTTTCCATTGTTTGCATGTAAACATTCATGAATGTTTATGCTAATTGTATTGCTTATTTGTTTCATTTTGCATAACTCATTCTTTTTTGCTTTAGAGTTTCTGAGTAATTGTTAAACTGTTTCCTAAATCAGCAGGCATTTTTGTTAACATCTTCTTCTAGATGTGTGTCAGTTTGTATGGATTTTTAAAAAAATATTTACTGTCTTCCAGAAATACGGCTGGCAAATGTTGCAATTTAGGGTGGCAAAAATGTAGTTTCAGAGGGTACATCTATACTTACTTCCTGGTCTGGATGTAAGCGATCGATGTTCTGGGATCGATCCCGGAAGTGCTTGCCGTCGACGCCGGTACTCCAGCTCAGCGAGAGGAGTACGCAGCATCGACGGGGGAGCCTGCCTGCCACGTCTGGACCCGCGGTAAGTTCGGACTAAGGTACTTCGAATTCAGCTACGTTATTAACGTAGCTGAATTTGCGTACCTTAGTCCGAAGTGGGGGGTTAGTGTGGACCAGGCCTAAGTCCTAACCTATATAAGCTACTTTACATATTATACATTGGAATGGTGATGTGAAATTGTATGGATCACAACACTGAAAAAGTTCAAAGGAAAATAAATTCCTACTGAGTTAAAAATAAAAAATCTCATATTACTATATGAGACCAGATCCTGAGTTTTGCACTGACAGAATTCCCTAATCTTATCTTTTAAAACCAAAAATGGAATTAGTTACAATATAAAAACATTCAGTAGTTGGGGGAGTGCACCCATTAGTTGTTTACAACTGCAGTGTAGGTTACTTGTATATCCTATGGGTCCATCTGCACTCCAGTAAGAGACCCATGGCACAGCTGTGGCTGGCCCAGGTCAGCTGACTCAAACTCATGAGGCTCAGATTGTGGAGCTAAAAATTGCAATGTAGACATTTGGGCTTGGGCTGGAGCCTGGGCTCTAGGTAGGGTGACCAGATGTCCCAATTTTATAGGGACAGTCCCGATATTTGGGATGTTTTCTTATATGGAGGCCTATTACCCCCTCACCCCCATCCCGATTTTTCACACTTGCTGTCTGGTCACCCCAGGGGTGCGTCTTAGAGCCAGGGTGCCAGCCTGAGCCCAAACAACTACATGCCAATTTTTAGCCTCACAGCCTGAGCCCCATAAGCCCAAGTGAATTGACACAGGCTCTGAGACTTGGTGTGGTGGGTTTTTTGTTGCAGTGTAGACGTACCCTTAGGATGTCCAAGTAACCTCCATTGCAGGGGCAAACAACGAATGGGTGCAGTTCCCCCACTACTGCAAAACTAATGCAGTTCAACTGCACAAGATCTGAGGAGGCCCTGCAGATAGGGTGTACTCATGCATAGTAAACAAACAACTTTCTGATCTGGGAGCTGGACCAAGGTGCATGAAGAAGAAACCAATTGTGGGGTTGATGTATCACCTGCCACTGCTCCTTGCACAGTGAGGCATCAGATGTTGCAGAAGCAACCATGAAATGACTCCACTGTCTGGGAAAAGGATCCACCCAAGGCCCCGCTACTTGTCTGTCTGTCTCTGCTTTTCCAAGATTTAGTCATAAATATGTGGTTGGTGCCTTATAAATGCCTAAGTAGGTAGACTTTATAGAACCAAATTAGGCCTAATTTTGCTTCCTGTAACCTCTTTTTAACTAGCTAGGCCTCTTGTCATGTGGTTATTTTTATAGATATCACTTGAGCCAAGTTGCTGATCTGAAGTGAATAATTTTTATTTGGCATTTGTTGCCATGGCTTGGTCTATGAACAAACATTTTCTCAAATTTATTCATTACTGGAACTCTGCTTCTGAATCACATTAGGAAATTTTTGGTCTGTAGATTGTTTGTATATGGTTCATTGTATTTGAGACAGGTTGACACATAAGACCAGATTTACAGAAGTACTGAGGTACGTAAAGATGCAGATAGGTGCCTAATAGGATTTCCAAAAGAACTTGAGCAATTTAGGCACCTAACTGCTATTGATTTTAATTGGAGTTAGGAGTCTAACTCACTTAGGCTCCCAGTGGAATTTTCCAAAGTTCCTATCTCCATCATTAGGTACCTAAATATCTCTGGAAAACTGGCTCATAGGTTACATAGTATTGTAGGGGGAGATTTTGGCAAACCAGTAAAGTGCCTGAAACCACTATGGCTTATTGCTAAAAGCAGCCAAGTCAGCAGGCCATAAAGTGGCCATGTAGCAAACTCAGCTTGACCAAGGCAGGAGGGGAGGAGAGGGGAGGGAGTTTTGGGTGCCACAGAAAGGGCAGCTTGACCCCGCCCCCCCATCCTTCCTGATAAGAATTGTGTTGAAGTTGCTGATACATGCATTTTAGAAGAGTAGGAATGTCTATTGGGGTCTCAAGGCTGCAAACTCTGGGGAAAACCCCACACCTGGTTAATCAATCAGAAGGAAGCCTCTTGCTTGACCATTGAAACTACTTGCTTAACAAGTTTTCTTTAAGGGACATGGCATTCTATTACTAATGTATAAATAAGGGGGAAAGTTTGAGGTAGTGGGACTCTTCAGGACTGGTCTCTCCCTCTGGATGCATCTTGTGTTCCCCACCAGCACATGGCTGCCGCTGTGCCACTCGAGAGCCACACTCAGTTTTGGTAATTATCAAGGGTTGGGGGTGTTTTACTAACTTGTTGAGGACGTGTGTAAGTGCTTGAGACTAAGTAAAGTTTAGCTTTAAGTGAAAGCACTCTCGTGTTGTCCTGTTTGTGTCAGGCATCTATCGGTTGGATGGCTGTGTCTCCCCTGATTTATTTCCTGACACCACCTCGCATAGAGTAAAAGTTACCAAGAGCTTTGGGTTGAAAGAATCCCGGGTAACAGTATTGTTTCATTCCCTGTCCAGATGAGTGCAGCTCATAGTACATCTGCTGTACAAATAATTACGCTTACACATTTTTTCTGGTAGTCGTCTCTAATACTCACTTAAAATGAGCTGTTCCTGCAAACAAACTCACTGACAAGAATTGTATGGGAAAGTCAACACAAAGGAGGCATAAACAGAGTCAAATCAAATGGAGTGGGATTTTTGGGGTGAATATTCATGGGAGGGGAAAAAGTCATTTGTCTCCCCTTCAGATACCACATGTTTATATGGATGTTTCTCTCTCTCTCTCTGTTTCACTTAAATGAATAAAAAAAAAAGTCTGAACCAGGTAAATTTAGCTATTGCTCTCACTGCCACAAAAGCTACAGTTTAAGAAGGTGATTTTACATGAGTGGTAAGGGTAGAAATAATCTGCATTTTTCATAACTATGCTAATAAGAAAACATTCATTTGTTTAAGATGAACATTTATTAGGAGTCCACTAATCAAGATTGTTCCTACAGTCTTCTTGTACTTCAACCTCTTCAGCCCTTGTGAATTGTACGCTCAACTCTAACTCAAGAAAATTAAAAACACAAAAGTGTATTGTACTCCCCATTGCCTTGCATTCCCTACAGAGCACTGGTGTTAACTCCATGATACCAAAGTTGGGATTTCCAGTGAGTAGCTCACTGCTTGCCATAGTCATAATGCCAAGGACTAATATAAATAAATCCCTTTTAATAAATCCTAGTACTCTCGGGTGATGTTGATATAATGGGTTTGACATTAAAAACAGCATTTTAATTAGTTGTGTATGACACCAACCAGCTGTCTGTCTGACACAAATGCTGTAGATTCTGTCACTCACTTCCTTTCCTGAATTCTTCACTGCTACATTCTTCTCAGTGACAAATTCCTGAATTGTCCACTAAAAATTAAAACAAGTGAGCATAGTAGAGGTGGGATTCAGATTAAAGCAGAAGATGCAACATGTACTTTTAAATTTAAATTAAAACTCAGAAGCTATGAAGCAACTTTATTTGATATCCAGCAAATTATTGACTTACTGAATTATGCAAAGCAGTTTTTGCAAAGTGCAGTCTGCACTGTTGCTGACTAATATTTGGCTATCCCGAGCACATGCGTTGTTCCAAAGGAAGTAGGAGAGGCTCAATAGTGTAAACCCTCATTGATGCTTCTCCATGGAAGCTAAAGTATTTGGGCTAAATGCTATTGTTACACCATTAAAACCCCCTGACATCAATAAGGTTGCATGAATGAAACAGAGCAAACTACATCCCTTTGCAGTTTGCCTGCACTGATAAACAGTCTAGATGGGAGGGCATAAGAAACACAAACAAACTGATGAATTAGCACTAATTTTTTCCCCCCAAAATCCTGACTAAAATGCAACTTGACACCCAAAACAAGCATAGAATGCTTGGAATGTCCAATCATTGCTGGATATGGGGATCCACCTCCATTTAACAGGAAAAATGTATCCTAAAAGTTGATGATAAAGAGGATCCACTCCATATGACATGTTTTAATAGTCTATTTGAAAGCCCCAAGTAGCACCTAAAATACACATAGTGGATTATCACTATGACTATCTGGACCTTGACTCCATCCTAAAAATAATTGCAACAAAGAATAATGATACACAAAGGAATTCTCATGTGTTTGTTTTTTCTCTCGGACGTCAGCTCACGGACTGCAAACGGGGAGCCTTGGCTTCACAAAACTTGATATTGTCAATGAGAATTTCCTCAATAAAGTCATGGAATTAGTTACAATTATGTGGGGAAACCCTATGTTATCAATAAAGAAAAAATGTACAGTATGGGGTACAAAAATCAGCCAAAGAAAATGCAATCAATAATACAGAGCACAATGATCCAAACAGTCAAAACTGCCTCTTTATAATCGCTCTGCTGCCTGTATGGTTTTGTTATCTATATTTGCTGAACATAACCTCTAAAAAGAGACCTAAACAGGCGATCCCCTTAACATTAGAAATGGGAACTAGGAATTCACACTACTCTCTCACTTCCCCCTACTTATATTGCAAACCCATGTCATGAACTTTTCATCATACTCAGCCATGCTGCATAGTCTCTGAGCTACTGCATCTATGCACGCGTGCTCCATAAAGCCCCATACAGCACACACCACCACAGATACACTATAAACACAGCAGATCAGCTTGATAGGCATCACACAGTTTATAAAACACTTTGCAAATATTCTAAATGTGTCAGATTCACCTATAGATTCAGTGTTTATAGTCACACAATTCAGATTTATAGATATCAACTGAAACATAAGATCAGAAAACATTTTTATGATGATGCTCAGGCTACACCAGTAAATGGCTCCAATTTTTAAAAGTGACCACTGATGTTTAGTGTCACCCTGTCTGGCTGTTCATCTTGAGGCACCTTTGGCCTGAATTTCAGTGGTGCTGGGCACCTGTGGCCCCATTTACTTCAGTTGGACATGAGGGTGCTCAACACTCTGGAAAAATGGGATCCAGTTGTCTAAAATTGGACACCAAAAACTTGAGACACTTAACATCCTTTGAAAAGTAGGGCTCAAACATTCAGAGTATTATAGGAGCTGCTGGTGTCACCTGTAGTTAAGGTTACCCAACACTTCCCATCATAAGGCCCTGTTTTCAGTTGATTATAACTTAGCCAAAATTTAACAATTTGGCTGAAGTTTTCCACGCTGGGGCTGGGTGGCTGCCTAAGGCTAAATGTATTTAGAAAACTTCAGCAAAAATTTGTTCAGCTATTTCTGAAAAAGAGATTAGGTAAAAATACATTGTTTTGCCCAGGTTAAAAAAAAAATCTCATAGCTGTTTGAGAAGCTCTAGTCTTGCCATGCGTTGGTGCAGGGAATAATATTTTGGCAGGGGTGTCATCTGGTGTTAGGAATGTGCCCCTTGCCTTTCCTGTGAAAAAAACTGCCTAATTGGGCCAAGTCATAAATCTTTCCAAAAAGCTCTGATTGCACATGGACAGCAGAGACTTCGGAGAGTCTGGCAGCTAAATTCTTCAAAGATTCTTTCTGCACTGAGCAAGCTTCAAGTCAGGGAGACTGTCTCTTCTGTTCTGTTGATGCTCTACCTGCTGGAGCACAGGCAACATAGAGGAGGATGCAGCCTACTTGAAATGCCTAGGGGACAAGAACTGAATCAGGGAGTAGGGGAGTAGGAAGTAGAGCAGAAGAAAGAGCCTGGGTTACAGATAGTGTAGCCAACTTTCTACTCTCACAAAACTGAACACCCTTGCCCTGCCCTCTGCCCCGCCCCTTTGCCGAGGCCCCATCCCCCTACTCATTCCATCCCCTCTCCCTCTGTTGCTCACTCTCCTTGCCCTCACTCACTTGCTCATTTTCACTGGGCTGGCTCAGGGAGGTGTGGGAAGGGGTGAGGGCTCCGGCTGGGATGCAGGGTGGGGCCAGAAATGGGGAGTTCAGAGTGGGGGAGTAGGCTCCAGGATGAGGCAGTGAGGGCTTTGGCTGGGGGGTGCAGGCTCTGGGATGGGGCCTGGGATGAGAGGTTTAGGGTGCAGGAGGTGCTCTGGGCTGGGCGGGGGTGGAGCTGAGGCGTACGGAGTATGGGAGGGGGCTCCAGGCTGAGACAGGGGGTTGGGGTGTGGGAGGGGGTACTGGCACTGGGGTGTGGGTTCTGGGGTTGGGCCAGAAATGAGGGGTTCAGGGTGGGGGAGGGGGCTCCAGGCTGGGGCAGGGAGGATGAGGGGGTGGGGGCTCTGGCTGTGGGTGCAGGCTCTGGTGTGGGGCCAGGAATGAGGGATTTGGGGTGCAGGAGGGGACTCTGGGCTAGGACTGAGGGGTTCTGAGAGAAGGAGGGGGATCAGGGCTGGGGCAGGGGTTTGGGATGCAGGGGGAGGGGGTGAGGGCTCCGGCTGGGGGTGCAGGCTCTGCAGTGGGGCTGGGGATGAAGGGTTTGGGGTACAGGAGGGTGCTCAGGGCTGGGATTGAGGGGTTTAGAAGGCGGGAGGGGGATTAGGGCTTGGGCAGGGGGTTGGGGCGTGGGAGGTGGTCAAGGGTGCAGGCTCCAGTTGGCGCTTACCTCAAGCAGTTCCCAGAAGCAGCGGCATGTCCTGCCTCCAGCTTCTACACGGAGGCACGGCCAGGTGGCTCCGTGCGCCACCCCACCCGTAGGTGCCACCACTGCAGCTCCCATTGGCCGCGGTTAGGTCCCTTTTTGACTGGGCGTTCTGGTTGAAAACCGAATGCCTGGCAACCCTAGTTACAGACTAGGGCTATGTTTACACTAGCATTTTTGTCGGTCAGGGATGAACCTCCCCCCCGCCCCCCCGACAGACATAAGTTTCACTGACAGAAGTGCTGGTGTGGACAGCACTATGTTGGAAATTCTCTTCTGCCAACATAGCTACCACCACTCGTTGGGGTGGTTTAATTATGCTGATGGGAGAGCTCTCTCCCATCGGCATAGAGCAGCTACACACAAGTCCTTACAGTGGTGCAGCTGCGTCACTATAAGCTCTGTAGTGTAGACATAACTTAGGTCTAGGAGCTGGGGGTTGGAAGTAGAAGGAAAAAAGAGTACTGTGATGGGGAAGACTGGAGAGGACAGAAGGAGTCCTGGGTAGAGGGTCTGTGCCCACTAGAGTACACTCCCTCCAGATGACATGGAACCTAAGATTTTGGAATCTCACTTTTCTTCTTCTGTTAGCAAATATTTGTGAAACTCACTGGCAAAGTGTCCCGTCCTCCTCTAGTGCTGGCCCACAGGGAGAATGACAACCTACTACTACTATCTACTCCATTAGCTCAGGTGGCAGAGATCTATACATTGGATCTAAAGCAGAGGTGGGCAAACTACAGCCCATGGGACCGTTCCCCCTGACCCCTGAGCTCCTGGCCCGGGAGACTAGCCCCCGGCCACTCCCCTGCTGTTCCCCCTCCCCCTCAGCCTCAGCTCACTGCGCCACTGGCACAATGCTCTGGGCGGCAAGCTCAGAGGCAGCGCAGCTGCAGAGCCTGGCCTGACCCGGTCTCTGTGCTGCGTGGCTGGCTCCAGCTGGTGTCATGGTGCAGCCATGCCACCAGCCACCGGTGCTCCAGGCAGTGTGGTAAGGGGGCAGGGAGTGGGGGATTGAATAGAGGGCAGGGGAGTTCGGGGGGTGGTCAGGGGCCGGGGGTGTGGATAGGGGTCGGGGCGGTCAGAGGGCGGGGAACTGGGGGTTTGAATGGGGGCAGGGGTTCTGGGGGTGGTCAGGGAGAAGGGGTGGTTGGATGGGGCAGAGGTCCCGGGGGGAGCAGTCAGGAAGGAGAGGAGGGGTTGGATGGGGTGACAGGAGGCAGTCAGGGGCGGGGGTTCAGGGGGTGGTCAGGGAGCAGGAGGGGTGGATGGGGCAGGGGTCCCGGGGGTGGGGGGCAGTCAAGAATGAGAGGAAGGGTTGGATGGGGCGGCTGGGGGCAGTCAGGGGTGGGGGTTCTGGGAGCGGTCACCGGACAGGGAGATGGGGTGGTTGGATGTGGCAGGAGTTCCAGGGGGGCAGTCAGGAAGGAGAGGGGGTGTTGGATGGGGCAGTTAGGGGCAGGGGGAAAGTTAGGGGCGGAGGGTCCGGGGGTGGTCAGGGAGAAGGGGTGGTTGGATGGGACAGGGGTTCTGGGGGGGCAGTCAGGAAGGAGAGGGGGGGTTGGATGGGGCATCGGGGGCAGGGTGTCTGGGGGAGTCAGGGGACAGGAAGCAGGGGGGGTGGATGGGACAGAGGTCCAGGGGAGCCATCAGGGAACAGCGGGGGTTTGATGGGGCAGGAGTCCCAGGGAGCCGTTAGGGGCGACATGCAGTGGCGGTCAGATAGGGGATGGGGGCCGGGCCACGCCTGGCTATTTGGGGAGGCACAGCCTCCCCTAACTGGCTCTCCATACAATTTCTGAAACCTGATGCGGCCCTCGGGCCAAAAAGTTTGCCCGTCCCTGATCTAAAGGCTACAACCTAGGGTTACCATTCGTCCGGATTTACCCGGACATGTCCTCCTTTTTGTGCTAAAAATAGCGTCCGGGGGGAATTTGTAAATCACTCAAAATGTCCGGGATTTCCCCCCTCCCCGGCAGAGCAGAGCGAGCGGCTGGGAGGGCTGCAGGAAAGTCACGGGCTGGACTCCGGAGCAGCTGTAGAGGAGCTCCTCCCCCCTTCCCTCCCTGCATTCTGAGCCAGCAGCTCCTCCTCCCCTGCAGCCCAGTGTCCCGGTCCGGCAGCACTGTGCAGGGCCAGGGACCGGGTTGTGTGTTGTGCTGGGGAGCGCAGCCACGTGTCCGGCTCACACAGAGCCCAACACCCTGTTCTGAGCAGCAGGGTAAGGGGGCCAGGGGGCAGGAGAAGGGGCAGGGAGGTTCTGGAGGGGGCAGTCAAGAAACGGGGGGGGGGTCAGGAGTTCGGGGGGGCTTTTTGGGGGGAGTGGAGAAAGTTTTGGGCAGTCAGGGTACAGGTAGGGGGTAGGGTCCCGGGGGGCAGTTTGGGGGGGGTCTTAGGAGGGGGCAGTTAGGGGATAAGGAACAGGGAGTCTTAGGTAGGGGGTGGGGTTCTGGAGGGCAGTTAGGAGCAGAGGTCCCAGGAGGGGGCAGTCAGGGGACAAGGAACGGGGGGAGGGTTGGGGGTTCTGGGGGGGCGGGAAGTGGGAGGGGCAGGGGTGGGGCTAGGGCGGGGCTCCTCCTGTCCTCTTTTTTGCTTGCTGAAATATGGTAATCCTACTACAACCTTACTGATGACACGTGGTTGTCAATGTGGTTCTATATGATATTTTAAAAATCTAGTACATTACATTAAAAAATAACCACTATGTTAGAAGAATGTCAAGTTTGCAAAGCCAAGCACTCAAAAGTTAGGAAATGCCAGTATTAAGGTTGCCTGTGCAACCTTAGTTTGACCCCTTGTGAATATGCATTATAATAGAGTCTTTTTCATTATGTGATCACATGCTGGTTTTTAAAAGTTTGCACATGAAAGAATTCATTTTAGTTAATGTATACATCTAAAAATATTTGTTTTTATGTTTCACTAATAGATTTCTATTTCTTTTGTCTGTCCAGGGAATTTTTACTGTTACTTCTTAGGATTTAGGAAAGAACTTCCTCACCCATAGAGTATTCCCACTTAAATCTCTTCCATGGGATATGTCTGTATTTTCACCTTTTTCAAGAGCTTTTTCTAGAGATCAAAGACATTCTTTGCATCTAGAAAAATAAAGATTTATTGGTTCACCTTACAGATGTGGTCTTGTCATTATCTTCTCAAAGCATACATTTTCTCACTTTTTCAATGTAAGTGCATATCAGTTTCTCATTTGTAATAAAAAATAGCACTCTAAATGCATTTACTTTCTATTAATCTTAAACTACTTTGTACATATTTAAGTAGTAAAAAAGATAAAACACACTTATGAGCTAAAGGTGGTAAACAGTAGGAAGTTGTAAAAACATAACAATACTAAAATCAAGTTTGACTGATGCTTCATTAGATTATTTTAAAAAGTAAACCATGTCTTTAACATAAAATGAAGGTTGTAACTATATCATATTTAAATCAAGCAACATTTCTGTTTAAGGTGAATTGCTAAGCCAAAAAGGGGATTACCCTTTACTATCTTGATGTATCAGCACTAGCTCAGTGTGGTAACTTTGCCTTGCCGTTTAAAACAAACTATTATTTTGGTATTTTTTCTTTCATAAGAAATATAGGTGCTTGTTTAGTTCTCTTTGCTGCACGTTCTGTGTAAAATCTTTGGAGAACCTGAACATTTACATAACATGAGTCTGTAACTTGAATTGAGATCTTCTTATCCACACTATCTAAAGGATATTATCCTGCAAATAATTAAGCATGTGATTAATTTTACTCAAGTAAGTAATCCCATCACCTGTTATATGTTTGCAGGATCAGGCTCTATGGTCTTGTCTGCACTAGCAAAATTAGTTCCTATATTTAAGCAGCTAGCAGGAACAGTACTAAGCCAATAGTACAGACGAGGCTCAAGTGTTTTTACAAGGTTTTCACCATAGGCAGTAAAAACATCTGAGCCTTGTCTACACAGCAGTACTGGGAGTTCCAAGTATTCAAAAATCATGAGTCAGCCTCCCCCCAAAACCATGAGAGGCTCAAATAATAATAATAATATTGGGATTATTTGTTTTGTTTTCTGATTGTTGGGTCACATTTTCCCACTTTTTCCTGAAAAACAATGATGGCTAGAAACTTGCTTAAAAACAAAACAAAACAAAACAAAACAAAAACCCTGAAAACTGAGATTCCTCATGTAATTCCATAGTTCCAGATGCCGAGGCTTCAATTAATCATGACCTTTCAATTTTCTATTAGTACTTACATCTTTGCTACCACTAGTGCAGCTGTAACATGGATGACAGCTGCTATAAACGGACACTAATTATTCTAATATAGACAAGGCCAAAGCTTGTCTTCACTAGAAAGTAGTACCACTTTAACTAGGTCATTGTAGTTAAAGTGGGTCTACCTCTCCTAGTGAGGCTGCAGTTATATTGGTAAAAGCGTACTTTATACAGGTATAGCTATTCCTGTACAGCAAAGAGACTAACTATAAATTGTCTTTGCACTAATATAACTACATTAGTTAAAAAAAATCATACCCCTAACCAAAATAGTTCTACTGGTAAGACTGTTCAGTGTTCACCAGGCCTAAAGATCAGTTTATTCCCCTCAAGTGGGAAATGGGACTGCTGCAGCATTGTGTGCTAGCCTTAATCAGGATCTCTGAAGATTTTGCCAAAGGCCTCCCCCAGAGAGTGAGGTGAGGTTGGATATGCCACCCAGGTCAAACAAGGAGATGATAGTGATCACAAAGGAGCAGAAAAAGAAAAACACAGTTGTTGTTGATGTTGCTTCCCATTTTACCTTTCATGAAATCCAAAGCATAAAAGGTTCCAGATGTTAGAAATTTAGAATTGAAGTACTAACTCTGGCCCTGCTGAAGATGTCCCAGGGGAGAGTCAGAGCAGGGGGAAGCACAGGACATTGGAAAAGGTGGGGCCATCTAGTTCTAGTGCTACCTTGGAGGCAAGGTAGAGAAAGCAAGGAAGTCGGGTTGCAAACTGGGAACATAAGAAGGGTTTGGGACAAGTTGAGGATGTGAACGGCAGGGGAATCAGCGTTGGAGGGAGCAGAAGGTTAGAGAAGCCACTGGCAGGTTGGGGAACAGAGGCAGGGCCTCTAGTGGCGTGAGCTTCATTGAAGCTGTATTGCCCTGGCCTTACCCCACCCCTGAGCGCAATCCAGCGAGCGGGAGTGAGCGGCAGAGCCCCTAGGGGTCGCTGGTGTGGAAACAGCAGGCCCCCAGCGCGGCTGGGGAAGGAGGGAGCGAGCCAGCCAGCGCAGAGCAGCAGAAGGTGGCTGGCGAGGAGCGGGCTCGGGGGCGCAGACAACTTCGCTGCGAGTTGGAGCCGGCAGCCCGCGGTGCCTGGGCTGTAACCTGACACCGGGGAGAGAGCAGCGGCGGAGCGGAGGAGGAAAGAAGACCCCGAAAGGGAGTAGGATGGTGACCTCCTCCTCCGCCTAGCCAGACTCCGCGGCGGCGCCCGGGACTCGCGCTCCGAGCCGGGCTCGGGGCAGCCGGCCTGCCATGGGGAGGGGGCAGTTCGCTTGAGCTCCCGCTAACTTTCCCCCCGGGCGGGCGGAGCGGGGCAGGCGGATGGAGGATGCGCTGACCCCGGTGGGCTGTGTGACCGGGGGGCGGCGGCGGGGACGATGAAGAAGCAGCCGCAGCAGCACAGCAGCAGGGGCTGCCCGGAGCCCCGGCCCCATGTGGCCCCTTCAGCTGGAGGGGGGCCCGGGCAGGGGGGTGCCTGGAGGAGGCGGCGGCCCCTCTCGTTGCTGCCTTTCCTCTCGCTCCGCGACTACGGCTTCTGCATGGCCGCCCTACTGCTCTTCTGCCTGGGCTCTCTCTTCTACCAGCTCAACGGGGGACCCCCGCACTTTCTGCTGGACCTGAGGCACTATCTAGGTAAGGGCGGCTGGCGGGAGAGAGGAGGGTGAATGCTGCGTGAGGAGCCCCCTCTGCAGGGCTGGGAAGCTCGCGTGCCCGGTAGGCTCAGCCCCACTCACCGTGGGGACTTGTTGCAGCTCCTGCTGCCTTGACGTGCCTCCCCTCCGTGGCGGCGGCAGGGGAGGATGGATGCCCTGCCGATCAGCCGGCCGGATAAGCATCGCGGGGCACTGCCGAGCCCAGTTGTGAGCGCGCGGAGAGCCAGGCTGAGCAAGGAGCAAGTGGCCCAGCGCACACGCTGTGCCAGGTTTGGCCCCCGCTTTGCTTCGTCGCTCGCCAGCAAGGGATCAGAAATTGGTCCCAGCTGGAAAATCTAGCGGCGTCCACTGTGGTGCAGAGCTGCGATGCTGAACCAGGCCTGGCTAGTTTAATTCTCTACTTCTCGAATACCCGGGCTTGCGAAGATATTTTTCACTTTTGTTCTACCGTTCAAAAAGAGAGGCTCCTTTCTCGAGAATGTCTTGACCCTGGATTTCCTTAGGTTCAAGGACTGCACCTTCCTAATCCGTATTCCTAATAGTGTTCATTCAGGCTGAATGTTTCTCCGAAGAATATGAACCTCTCTCAACTATGTGGCTAGGGGAAGCACAGGGGGTGAGGCTAAGCCTCTGGCTTCCTGAGTTGGAAAGAGGTGATTCCCTAGAAAAATAGACTTTTGGGTCGATGAGTGGAAGGAAAAGAAGTTTTGTGAAGAATTTGGGAAGTAAATGTGCAGGATTTTATATTCTGAGTTTGGGTAAGAGGCAGTGATGTATTGGTATAGTTCCCAAATAGAAGCTCAGTTTACACACAACTGTGCTACTGGTGAGGGGTGGTTTTTGTAAATACCTATGAGTATGTGTTTAAAAAGCAGGGAGTAGGGGAAAGAATGATCAGAACGAACTTGCTGAGAAAATAGAGCTTTGGCAAAAGGTAGAGGACAGTGCACTGGAGACTATTTCTAAAATTTGAAACTAAATTAAGGCCTATGATGGTCTTTTATCTTGCCTTTCAAAACTGTATGGAGAAAGGGTTTATAAATCTATATCTCCACCACTAATTTAGATTAGAACTTGGAATTGCAAGTGAAAACTACAGTTATTGCCCTCCGGATATAAAATGTTGAAGTTCAGGCATAACAAGTCATATATTTTCATATTTGTAGTACAGAAATACTAGGAGTTGTTTTACGTTATAGAGGAGACAGGAATGAACAGGTATCTGAATAAATTTAATATTCTGTTTATTCATGATGGAATAGATTTGTCTGTTTCTGAAGTTTGAGTGAGATTTTTAGGTTCAAAGCTTCTTTTATCTTTGATTGTAATGTTCCTTAGCAGTTTGGCCATTAAATTGCCAGGCTTATATAAGCATTTTTGAAATTTGCAGATCTTTGTCTAAAACATTTTGTGAAGAATGAAGTATAAAAAATACATTAATGATTTTTTTACTATAAGTGTTTCTCTTGTTAGTATGTTGTTGATTTGATCTTTGTCCCTTATTAAAGACGTCAGGAATAATTCAAATAAACTAAGCATTGTAGAAGGAGCCATTGATTTGCCCTCAGGAGGACCATATTCACTTTAAAACTAAAATACAAGAGTTGATGAGAAAGCTAACATGTTGTTCTTTGAGCATAAATTAAAACAGAAATGATCTGACTAAAACTGAAAAGTTTTCAGGCCCACATTTTAACGTCACTGAGGCTTTGATTGAGGCTTTGATTGTGCAGGTAGGCACGTAAACAATTTCATGTGGTCTTGGTGATGTCAATGGAACTACTCACATGCAAGATCAAGGGACACGGTCAATTTTCAAACTACATTTCCAATCTGAAAATGTTGTAACAATCATTATTACAGGAAACAACTAAAGCTACTAGAACAGAAAAGGAATAGGGGACAAACATAGGTTTCAAATTTGTTTACTTGGTGCGTTTGACAGTGTTTTGCATAGTAAGTGTTATTGTTTTGTTGATCGGTTGCACTACTCTGGGGGGAGCTCATGGGCAGGCTTTTCCTCAGGCTCTGTAAGAGTGTTTGCAAGCAATACAGCCTACCAGAAATTGAAACTGAAAGTGAGACTGAAGAGGCAGCAGGCAGGTGTGTATTCGGAGAAATGGGAGAGTAGAGGCTGGGGATGGGCCTGATCAGGTTTTGTTTGGTCTTAGGCCTGACCAAATGACTTTTTTTTTAAAATGTCAAGATGTGCTATTTATTTGCCTATTTAAAAAAATATTAAGTGTGCCGGTAGCCGTTAAACTTTTTTTATGGCAAAATTTCCTGCCATTTTTGGCCATAGCTTTCCTTTCCCTTATTGAACTGTACACAGAGCGGAGAAATATGTTTGAAAAAAAGCTGTGATGTCTTCCTGACGGAGAAAGTGTCAATATGTGATAATTCCTCTTTGCATAGTTGTCTTTCCACTTCTACAAAATATATTTGCAATGCTATGGGGGGAGGGATAGCTCAGTGGTTTGAGCATTGGCCTGCAAAACCCAGGGTTGTGAGTTCAATCCTTGAGGGGGCCGCTTGGGGATCTGGGGCAAAATCAGTACTTGGTCCTGCTAGTGAAGGCAGGGGGCTGGACTCGATGACCTTTCAAGGTCCCTTCCAGTTCTAGGAGATGGGATATCTCCATTAATTATTATTATTATTATTATGTGGAAAAAATGGGCAGAGCATGGTGGATGTGGAGCTGTGCTAAACACTATGGTTCCTCCCGTGACAACCTCATGCTTGAATTGACTCAAAAGGGAAAATTAGAAAGCTAGCATTAACTCCTGTTTTACATTCTAGGCCTGATTCCAGTTTTATGTCAGTGTGACTCCATTGGGATAAAACTCAAGTAAAAAAATAGTGAATCACAACTTGTGATGTGATTTTTAGAGCTACGGTGCAGCAGTGGGACAGTGTAATTGCTGATTCTGCCATGTTGCCAATGGACAAGGAGGAGGAGGGGATTTAGATTTAGAGAGCATCAACTAGAGTTCCTTAATGTGAGTGAGGAGGATCCCCTGGCAGTGGGGAGATTAGATCTCCTAAATCCTGGTTAGTCCTGTGAATTTTGGGGGAAATGCTTGGGCTCTTTTTCCTTGGAGCTGCGGTAGTTTTGTGTTAAATTATTCCCCTTTGCATGCGCTTGCCTATGGAATGTTCATATGAACATTCTGTAGGCAATATAGCATGTGAAATATAATATCTACCTTAGTTGTTTTGCGTGATTGTTATTGCCATAGGATTAACTGTTTAATGGCCAATATGAAATGAGTACTATTGTGGGCTCAGTACTGTTTGCAGTACACACATTTTTATCACATTACTGAAACTGCTACCTCTGTTGGCACTAATTGGCATTCCTGTTGGCAGTCTCAAGGGAGAGACCAAGGATCTGATTGCATATGGAGCACTTCAGTGTCCAGGATGGCCAGTCTAGCTCTTTTTAACAAGCACTAAATTCTCTCTTGCTTACACTTTTCATTCCACCATAAATTTAAAATAGCCACTATTATTGTTGGGCCTGCTAAAACTTGGTTTTATTGCTGTCCCCAGCCTTCCCATTTCTAAAAGCTGGTTCTTCAGCACAGTCTAATAATATCCGTAAAGCCATGCTGATAGGGTTTGATGCTATTTTAACATGAGAGGGGTACTCAGTAAATTTAAACTTGTTAAAATAAAAACACTTGGGGGAAAAAAACCAGTCTTTTGCCAAATGGAAAAGAACAAAGTCAATGATAAAAGAAGAGCTGTGTCTTACTTCTCTAAAAGTGAACAAACATTGGAGAAGAAAAATTCTAACTAAAAATTCTTGACAATGTCTCTTTTAATTTTACTTTTTGCACTTTACTGAAAACATTTAATATGTTTTAATTAGGGTTGTTGATTAATCGCATGTGCTTCAAAAAATAAATTACGATTAAAAAAATTAATCGCAATCAATTGCAGTTTTAATTGCACTGTTAAACAGTGGAATACGAATTGAAATGTATTAAATATTTTGGATGTTTTTCTACATTTTCAAATATATTGATTTCATTACATCAGGGAATACAAAGTGTACAGGGCTCATTCTATATTATTTTTATTACAAATATTTGCACTGTAAAAATTATAAAAGAAATAGTATTTTTTAGTTAACCTCATACAATATCCTAATGCAATCTCCTTATCTTGAAAGTGCAACTCAAATGTAGATTTATTTTGTTACATAACTGCACTCAAAAACAAAATAAGTCCTACAAGTCCACTCAGACCTACTTCTTGTTCAGTCAATCGCTAAGACAAACAAGTTTGTTTACATTTATGGGAGATAATGCTGCCTGCTTCTTATTTACAGTGTCACCTGAAAGCGAGAACAGGTCTTTGCATGGCATTTTTGTAGCTGGCATTGCAAGGTATTTACATGCCAGATATGCTAAACATTCATATTCCCCTTCATGTTTCGGCCACCATTCCAGAGGACATGCTTTGATGCTGATGGCGCTCGTTAAAAAATAATGTGCTAATTAAATTTGACTGAACACCTTGGGGAAGAATAGTATGTCTCCTGCTCTGTTTTACTCACGTTCTGCCATATATTTCATGTTATAATAGCCAGTCTCAGATGATGACCCAGCACTGTTAATTTTAAGAATGCTTTCACTACAGATTTGACAAAATGTAAAGAAGGTACCAATGTGAGATTTCTAAAGACAAATACATCACTTGATGCAAGGTTTAAGACTCTGAAGTGCCTTCCAAAATCTGAGGGGGATGAGGTGTGAAATATGCTTTCAGAAGTCTTAAAAGAGCAACACTCCTATGTGGAGACTACAGAACCCGAACCACCAAAAAAGAAAATCAACCGTTTGCTTGTGGCATCTGACTCAGATAATGAAAATGAACATGCATCAAGTCTTCACTGTTTTGGATTGTTATCGAGCAGAACCCTTCATAAGCATACATGCACGTCCCCTGGAATGGTGGTTGAAGCATGAAGGGACATGGGAATCTTTAACATACCTGGCATGTAATGTGTCTTGCGACGACAGCTACAACAGTGCCATGTGAACACCTGCTCTCACTTTCCACTTACATTGTAAACAAGAAGAGGGTAGCCTTATCTCCTGCAAATGTAAACAAACCTTTTGTCTGAGTGACTGACTGAACAAGAAGTAGGACTGAGTGGACTTGTAGGCTCAAAAGTTTTACATTGTTTTATTTTTGAATGCAGCTATTTTTATACATAATTCTACATTTGTAAATTCAACTTTTATGATAGAGACTGCACTACAGTACTTGTATTAGGTGAATTGAAAAATACTATTGCTTTTGTTTTTATAGCACAAATATTTGTATTCAAAAATAAAATGAGCACTGTACACTTTGTGTCCTGTTATAATTGAAATCAATATATTTGAAAATGTAGAAAACATCCAAAAATATTTAAATGGTATTCTATTATTTAACAGCGTGATTAAATGTGATTAATTACGATTAATTTGTTAAGCATGAGATTAATCACGTTTAATTTTTTTAAGCACTTGACAACCCTAGTTTTAATAATGTCTCAGTAATAATGACAATCTGTACTATACCTGCCCGTCAGCCTTCCTAGCTTTAAAAAATGTTTTTCTTTCCCCTTACAGTTTTCCCTTTTTTTTATGTCTTTCACATGCTAGCTAGTAAAACAGTAAAAGTGACTATACACAAAGTGCTGTGAAAGTCACAAAATAAACAAAGCAGAGGAAAAATATTTTCTCCAACTTTTTCAATCTTTTCCATTTCTGTGGCAATATTACATGTTCTTTATTACAATGGAAAGTATACAATTTTCAGACTGAAGTTATTTTGAGTTGACATGTTCCTTTAAGACTCTACCAATAAAAGTCCCATCCATTCTTCATTATAGGCGTTAATGGGGGGGACAGGACATATTTCTTATTCCTGTATTAAAAATCTGATGAAATGTATTTCTCTGTTATGAGCATCTATTTATTAGAGGAGGGAAGAAAGTCTCCCCCCCCTTTTTTTTTTTTAAAGGGACAGTGTCAGAGTTGGTATGGCAAAAATGAAACCCACCCGTTGTGTTTTGGATCATCTCATAAGTGTACGTCTAAATTATTGTCCAGGACTTTCAACCTTCTAAGGCCCAAATGTGCAGAAGAGACCTCAAATGAGTTGGTCAAACTAACTGGTCTGACACTTACCTTTAAGGAGTTATGTGTATAATTAATGTATGTGCTTGTTTATCTGCTCTCTTCTTACATTGAAGCAGAACAATGATACGTAATAGAATCTCATTTTTCAAAGTGCTTTTTTAAACAAAAAAAAAAGATGAATACAGCAGTGAGAATATCTTAGGTACAGATAAAATATGCTTTTGTGTAACTCTGACACTACTGATTGTGGATATAGGTCTGTGTGTGTGTTTGTTTTGTTTGTGTGTTTAATTGAACCAACTTTGTAGAAATATTGATTTTTACTAAGTAGTTAACAAGACAATCTGAACAGATTGAATTAAAACTGCTGTGTTCTTTTCTATTTCAAGAACTTTCTTCACTCTCAAAATGGATAATATTTCTTTGGTGGCTTTGAAATGCTTTGATTTTTAAATTGATTTTAAGGATTTATTACAAAGATTACCATAAACTCATTAATTGCTGTTTGTAGAATCTGAATATCTAAAAACTTTAGCACAAAGCCTTGGGGAAAAAAATGTGATACCTAGTCAAAAATCTGTACCTGATATTTATCTTAATTTATTTTCCATTTCTTTGGGCATTGTTTTGTACTGAGAACATGAAGGTATTTTGTTTAACTAGAATGTGTCTGAAGTTTAATTCATTTTACCAACCTCTCAAAGTTAAGATGAGTTTTGAGGGGAAAAAAACAAATGTACCTCATCTCAAATAGTTTCTTTTTTAAGGCTGTGTAGGAATATTGTTTTCCATGCATTAATTACTTGCTCATCGTTCACAAATTGTCCACTTGTAAAATAAAGCTTAAAATGAAGTTTTAGAATATGATACATTTACAACTTTACATTCAGCATTTGCAAACAGATAATAGGAACAAGTAGAGTGTCTTTGTTTCATGAGTGACTTCAATTTTTATGGGGAGTACTGTCTTTTAGATAGCCAAAGTAACAGTTAAGTTACTATCAGTTCTAACAATAATAACTTGGGGTCATGAGTGTATTTTGATGGCATTCTAAAATAGCATTTTCTGTTTGGAATATTGAATGGTGTGTGTTGGGAGATATACTGGGAAAGCACTACCCATGAACAGGTATTGAGGTATGTATGCAGCTGTGTATACTTCTCCATATTTCCTATCAGTGACCTTAACTGGGATCTTGAAAGGATTTATTCTTCTCCAAGTGAAAATCAGTGTAACTTTCATCCTTTTCAGGAATCTACTCAGTGTGACTTCTGTCATTAGTATCAGATTATATGACAGGAGTGATATATATGATAGGAAAGGATTGATGGCCTAATGGTTAGGACACTAGCCTGGGACTTGGCAGATTTCCTGTTTGGCCACAGACTTCTTGTGTGACCTTGGGCAAGTTGTTTGTTCTCTCTTTCTCAATTCCCCATCTATAAAATGAGCATAGAAGCACTTCACTGCTTCGCAGAAGTGTTTTGAAGATAAATGCATTAAAGATTGTTAGGTGCTCAGGTTCTACAGCTCTGAGGGACATATAAGTATTTAAGATATATAAATATTTGTAGTATGGGCCATAGTCACCTCAGGATTCTGGTCCTACCTAAAGCAGATGGCAGTGGTACTTCAGATAAGGCACAGGTTGTGTTTTAAGATGGGACTTGGAGCACTGATTTTGTATTAATTTATCTCCCAAGTATTTACCCTTTTTAATGCTGGCAGAGTAAACTTTCAACATAATTGCTTTTAGCAAGTTTACTAATCAAGTATTTGATATAAATAACCTCTGAAATCCAATCATGGGGCTTGAATCTGTTCTCTGATATGGACCTATGCAAGCGGAGTGGAATTTTGTGCATCTGAGGGCATAATGATGTCACTTACCTTCTGTTCCTGTTGGTGCTTTGTAGACTTCCCTTGCAAAATGAGTAATACAATAAAAAACCACCTCAGTTCATTGTGTTGCTCTAAGCCTCTCTTCCTCCATCAATAACTGGCAGGCACTCTAATAGTAGCTGAAGAATATGCAAGCCAAAATGAAGCAAGAAAGTGTCAGGGGGAAAGTGCCCCTGGATTAATGGACTAACTTTCATATTCTCGTCTGAATTTATGTTGGTTTGGGATTTTTTGCCTTTACTTATGGTGTCAGAAAGAATGATGTACATTTAAAACTGCCAGAGAGGGAAGCTGTGTAAGTACAAAGGCTTCAATACATGATGCTCTGTGGGGAAACAAAGTCTGCTTGATATGCTGAATCATAGCATGTGATAAGTATATCCCTTTTGGTTTTCCTACTGCACTGACTCCTGAGATTGGTCAAAGTCATAGTTTATTTTGAAGTTTTTGAATGAAACTAGGCACTTAATTAATTTCAGAATCTGTATGTGAGTGTATGGTGGGAGAAGTCAGTGGTCATAATTTGTTTTATTGCAAACGAAACTACACTTTACCTACCTACCTACACAAGGATGACTCATTCCAGGGGGATTTGGAGTTCTTGGAATTTTGGGGGATGTGTGAACTAGGTCAACAAAATAAGAGCTAAATTTCAACTTTTGCAGAAGAACTTAAAGTACACCATGACTGACATTTGAACCTCCCTCCCCAATATTAATTTTTCATACTCATTTTACATTTTTCTTCTTCGTGTACTTCTGTGTTTCCTGACTCCAGGTGGGATCAGAGGTTGAAATGCTTCAGATGAGACGGTATTATAAAATAATAAATATTAATAAAAAAGAAAGTGTCCTGATCAATGTTTCTAGTTTGACTAAGCACAGGAAGTACTGGTAATCACGAGTGTTTATTGCAAGATCTTACCTCCATTTTTCAAGCCCAACAGGTTTGGATACTTACTATAAAGTATCTAGATAGAACATAGGCGCTGACTCCATGGGTGCTTCAGGGCTGGAGTGCCCATGGAAAAAAAATAGTGAGCACCCACCAGCCCCAGCTGTTTTTCGGCTCTGGGAGGACAGAGAACAGCAAGATGGCAGCGTGGGGGCAGGAAGTGGCGGAGTGAGGGGGAAAAGTAGGAGTAGGAAGAGGTCGAGCAAGATCTTGGGGGATTGGGGGCAGAACGAGGCTGGGGTCTCAGGGGAGGGGGCAAAACGGGGGAATAGGCAGAGCCAGTGCAGAGCCTTGGGGGAAGGTGCGGGGTGGGGTTGGTGTCTTGGGGTGGAGCACCCCTGGGGAAAACTAAAAGTCAGCACCTGTGATCTATAACCTCGGGTTTTTATCTAAACCTTCATCCACTGCCAGTGTTTATACATTGTTAACTGTAAAAAGAACAGGAGTACTTGTGGCACCTTAGAGACTAACAAATTGATTGGAGCATAAGCTTTCGTGGGCTACAGCCCACTTCATCAGATGCATAGAATGGAACACACAGTAAGAAGATATTTATACATACAGAGAACATGAAAAGGTGGAAGTACCCAGATCAACTGTAAGAGGCTAATTAATTAAGAGAAGCTATTATCAGCAGGGGAGAAAAACTTTTGAAGTGATAATCAAGATGGCCCATTTCGGACAGTTGACCCAAACGTGTGAGGATACTTTAACACGGGGAAATAGATTCAATTAGTGTAATGACTGAGCCATTCCCACTCTCTATTCAAACCTAAGTTAATGGTATCTACGTTTGCATATTAATTCAAGTTCAGCAGCTTCTCGTTGGAGTCTGTTTTTGAAGCTGTTAACTGTTATTGTGACCCACTAGTGGCTATTCTACATACAAAGATCAGTCTACTACTGTTGACAGCTGGGGGAGGCATTACTCCTTTAGCTTAGGTGGAAGAAGTTTGTGCTTCTAGTGCCAAAAGTCCTAGATTCAAATCTCTTGTTAACTCACTGCCCACTCTTATTGCTCCATCATTCCTGGGTGTTGGGGGGGTGGGGGGGATAGAGAGAGCTGAGTTACACAAAGCCTATAAGTAGAGCCAACAGAGTTAAAAACTACACTACATACACATAAATCAGTGTATGCAGGCATACATAAGAAAATGAACTATAAAACTTTTATTCTGGACTGAAATCATTTTAGATATGTTTACAACCAGTGCTAGCCTGATTCCCATAGCTCAAGCATTATAAAGATTTATTTATCTATTTTTTCCCCCACTTCATATTATTTCACTTTGAGAAGAGTAAAAGAAGGCAACCGCTATTTTCTTGTCTGCAACTGAACTCTTATTTTTGATTGCCATTCTGCAATTATTAAGTTATAGCTGCTGTCTGATTTTTTTTTTAAAAAAAGGTTAGTTTTGTTGCTGGTGAAGTTTTGTAAGTACAGTCATCTTCAGCAAGTGATGCTACAATGTGTTGGACTACATAATCAGAAGGCATATTCCACTCTGTCTATTCCCTTGTGCCTCATGAGCTGTGCAGCCATGGCCCCCAGTTGAACCAGGGGCGAGCCTTCCTCTCCTCCACCCTGGGCTGGAGGTTGCATTGAATCTGTAATAATGTGATTCTGAGACAGCATTGAGAACTCTTTGTGGGCTTGAAGGGAGATGAGACAGTGAATGGTGCATCCTCAGAACTCTGCCTATTATCCTTGCCTAGGTGTGTATGGAACATGCTGAGGCACAAAGAAAAGTTCCTGCAGAGTCAGGTGGGGGTGAAACTGTCTTGGCTCGACCTACATTCTCCCCTCTCCTCCCCCCCCCCCCAAAAAAAAAAGGGGGTGAAGAAGTGGCCATTTTTCTGTCTGTGGCCAAAAGCAATAGGATGATTTGTTTTTGTTTTAGGCAGTTCTATGGAACACTTTCCATAGTATTTGGGTACCTATGAAAAAAATTGGCGGACATGCACTAACTAGAGGCCTGGGCCTACCAATGAGAGGTCTATACAAAAGATGGTGCAGGGAGGAGAGCCACCTGTGAGATCCAAGTGCAACAACTGCAGTTCCTCAGCTGTTCTCATAATTCTAGCTTTCCTAAGTAGCTGCAGTATGATACTGAATGACATATGCCAATTTAATTGCTGCCTAGAATGGTTGTGTGTATCAAAGATTAAACTAACCATTCTTCTATCAGTTTCATTCTGTGGCTGTTTAGAATGTATTGATAGCTTTTCTAATCTTTCTTAGATCCTTCTATGGCTCCCATTACTGTAGTATCTGACTGCCTCACAAACTTTCATGGGTTTATGCTCACAATACCCTGTGAGGTAGGGAAGTGGTGTTATTCCCATCTTAAAGATGGGGAACTGAGGCACAGAGAAACTAAGTGACTTGCTCAAAGTCATACAGGAAGTCTGTGGCAGGACAAGGAAATTGCATGTCTTAACCACAGCACCATTCTTCCTCTCCCAGGCACTGTGATTGTTTGTAGACCCAGTGTTGACTGACTTTGAGGAGGTTTTGTTCTCAACCATGAAGGATTTTTGTTTCTTTTAATGAAAGCTTAGAGGATGTTTTGAAACTGAAGAGGTGGGCAATTATTCTGCAGAATTTTTTCTGGGTGCCCTTTGACACTGCATTTGAGGGTTGGGGGAGCAAACTCTTCTATGTAGAAAGAAGATGAAGTGCATGGATTTACACGTAAGAGAGTAGAAGCATGACAAGCCTGTTGACATTACTGCTTGTATTTCAGAAACAGACATTCTAATGTTTATCAAAATGTCCCGTTAATCATACATGTAATAATTTGGAGAGACAGTCATTGAGAATATAGGGCAATAACCGATGATATTTCTAAAGAACTAGTGCAGTGTTGAGGGGGGGAAAAAATCTCAACAACAATGTTGAACTGAAGTGCCTGAGTGGTATATTTCACTGCCAGGTGGGTCAGCTGGTCAAGTGAAGGGTTCCTGTCTAGTGCACCTGCTCCAGAGCAAGGATGTTAACATAACCTCACACTTTTATGCCACGTCTCCAAGTTGTTAAAAAATGTTGGTCATATTTTTCAGAATAATCTGTCTGCAATCCTCTGGACTGCAGATACATATTTGATTACTATTGCTGCAGAGATGTGTGGGATTAGATACGAATGAAAGAAGGCAGTGCTAAATCCTAAAAGGATGATTTTTAAAAAGAAAAAACTAAAGCCAACACCGAGAGTAGAAATGTGGCCACAAATCTTTGCTTTCCTGGTTTTTTTCAGCTGTGGAAGTTGTCTGTCTTGTTTGCTAGATGAACTGTGATTCAAGCCTTCAGGCTCCAGATATCTTTGTGGTTATGTTCTTGGTTATACTCTTGATTGAAGAGATTTCCAGAAGGTAAAAGAAAGAAATGGTTTGCACTAGAGCAACTAGTATCTATAAAATATTCAATTTAGTTTTTTCCTGCTCAGCACATGTATAATTTAGATCAGTGGTGGGCAACCTGCGGCCCATGGGGTAATCCGCTGGCAGGCCGTGACACAGTTTGTTTACATTGACCGTCCGCAGGCATAGCCGCCCACAGCTCCCAGTGGCCGCGGTTCACCGTTCCTGGCCAATGGGGGCTGCAGGAAGTGGCACAGGCCGCAGGGACGTGCTGGCTGCCGCTTCCTGCAGCTCCCATTGGCCGGGAACAGCAGCCATTGGGAGCTGCTGGCGGTGCCTGCAGATGGTCAATGTAAACAAACTGTCTCACGGCCCACCAGTGGATTACCCTGACAGGCTGCGTGTGACCCGTGGGCCGCAGTTTGCCTACCACTGATTTAGATAAATCTGGAAGTTTGTTATATCTGGAAGAAATGACGCATCTGTTCTCATGTTCACTTGTTTCACTGTTGCATAGATGATCCAAAGCTATGTAGTTTATAAACCATACATTTTTCAGAGCTACATAAAGCTAAGAGCCTAGTATTGGCTTTCTGAGTCCAGCATAAATGTAAATGAAGTGTGTTTAGGTGGGTTGTTAGGTTTTCCCTATCCTGGCAGGAACCACTACATTGGCAGGAAATGTGTCTTGGAATACTGGTGTTGCTGTCTTGATGTTCGGTTGAATTTATTCTATAGTAAAGTAACTTCTCATGCCAAATTTATGGGTGGGTTTCTCTGTTATTGCTGGCCAAATGATCAGAACAATTGGTTACTTTGAAATAAACTTTGCGCGGGCTCTCTCTTTTCTCTCTCTCTCTCTCTCTCTCTCTCTCTCTCTGGGTTTCTTACAAGAGTCTAATAAATGGGTTGTTGCTACAGTTCAAAATGTAAGTCTGAGACTTACAATCTATCTTGAACCTGCTTGTTTTATTGCTTCCTTTAACATTCCCTAATGCTACCCTTGACTTTACATACAGAGTAGAACCAGCAGTGTTTTCCAGTCTCCCTCTTTTCTTTTTACCTTTTCCCCCCAAGCATTTAATATCTACTCAAAATATTAAATTTTCTATTTACAAATAAAAAGTCAATGATCTTTTAGTTGAGATGCTAATACCATAAGTATTGGTTTCTTGTCAGTTTCAACGCCTTTTTTCTAAAAGCTAAAAGGACTTGTGATATAGTCCTAAAATGAAGGTTCTTAAATATGATAGCGAGATTCATTCTCTCTCTCTCTCTCTCTCTCTCTCTCTCTCTCTCTCTGGCCACCTCTCCTCTCATCTGCATAAAAACTATGACAATTACAGCAATTGCTTTGTATTATTTTTATCACTTTGTTTATGTAGTAGCAAGTAGCTGGGAAGATGCTCAGAACTTGTGTATATGAACAATTATATATCGAAATAATAATAATAACTAACCTACGGTAATGCCTGAAAAATCAACATTAGGCAAATGTTAATTGTGTTTTTATATTTTTTTAATGCTGTAGGTGTTTTTCTTTTTAGAAAAAGGTATGCCGTCATCATTGGCTCTTATTTCATTCTTCTTCTTCCATCTGTTCTCTCTCTGCTCCCCTGAACATGAGTCTCCCTCTGCACATGCTTCTTTGGTTTCCTGTTACCCAGCCACCTTGTCCACCTGTCCACATATACCTCTTGATATTACTCTGCTATTGGTGGCTTGCACTTCTGGAGGCTCCAGTTTCTGCGGGCAGCTCCTATTTCCTCACTAGCTCTCCCTTTGTCTCTGAGTCTCTTACCCCACTGGTCTGAAATACACCTCTACCTCGATATAACGCTGTCCTTGGGAGCCAAAAAATCTTACCGCGTTATAGGTGAAACCACGTTATATCAAACTTGCTTTGATCCACCGGAGTGTGCAGCCCCGGCCCCCGGCCCCCCGGAGCACTGCTTTACCGAATTATATCTGAATTCATGTTATATCAGGGTAGAGGTGTAGCTACAGGAAAAATAACCTGAATCCCAGGTATTTGATGAAAGGAAGAAACTTGGAAATCATTGACTAAGACATGAGGCGAGAGTATGCAGCAAATTAGACACGTCTTTGAAATTTTGTATGGCAAGAAAAAAGTCCAGTATGATTTTTGAGCTGCATATACAGCATCCTATCATTGAGCTAGGAAGGTGATGATTCTTGTCTGTATAATTTTTTTATGAGATTACACATGGAATATCACATTCCGTTTTGGGTTCTACTGTACTAGAAAGATGTGGACAAATGGGACTGAATTTAGTAATTTCAGAGTTAGACTACATATGGTTTGTTTACTAAACTGGAGATATAATAATCTTTATGTCCATAAAACTTTTGGAGATGAAGAATGGTGTGATGGTATGAAAAGGTTATACAGTAACTAGCAGTAATGAAAATAAAGACCCAAAATAGGCTGAGTAAAAACTAGATTTACTAGATTGTGGGACATACCCCCCGCAGACTAATTGGCCGAAGCCACAATGCTTGGCTCACTTAAAACAAGACTGGACAAAGCAGTAGAAAAATATCCTGCAGAGGAAAATCTTGTACTGCCTGAGGGATGGATTTGATCAGGGGCGGCTCTATGTATTTTGCTGCCCCAAGCACGGCAGTCAGGCAGCTTTTGGCGGTGAGCCCATGGTTTCGGCATCCCTGCGGACCTCCCGCAGGCATGCCGCTGAAGGTTCCTTGACTGCTGCCCCCTCAGGAACTGGCAGGTCGCCCCCCGCGGCTTGCCGTCTCAGGCACGCGCTTGGTGCACTGGTGCCTGGAGCAGCCCTTGGACCTAATGTATCTCCTCTATCTCTAATTTTTATAGGCCTTTGAAAAGGAGATGCGTAGCAACAGTCTTGGTATAATCTAAAATGTGTAAGGTAGATACTCTACACTGTAGTTTCACTAACTTGTCCATTCACATTCTTTCATGCACACAACTGATAGTTCGTCAAGTAAAGAAAGAATACCCCATGCAATACCGATTTCTATTGTCTTGTCTGGTGGTGGATGTCATAATGCCTGGGGCAGTATGTTGCCAATCAGCAGAGGCACAAGATGGGAGGATAGGTAGTGAGGAAGGAGATATTCACTGGCTGACTAAAATCAAGGGGAAGTTGCACTTTATGTAAACCCTTTGATTTCAGAGTTGTCCTAATGCACCACTTTAACAGTGTGACAGAACCCAGGTATTTTCAGAGCCACTTTCTGGGCGAAGTGAGCTGATTGTAGTATGTGGGAGGGAGATTATTTTGGGGCTGGGAGTGTTAGGAGGTCTGTTCTTTTCAGTCCCCAGCTGAAAAAATCAAAATAAATAATATGCACATTCACCGTGTCTTTTATCCAAAATTCTCGACGAACATTTGAAACAACTAAACCTCATTGCATTCTGTTAGACGAATAGGAATTACTATTCATATCTCAGATATGAAGAGAAGTTTTTCAGTGAGACCGAGGTAGAGGTGGGAACAGAAGGTGTAGGTTGTGCCTCTATCCCTTTCTCCAAGCACTAGACTGCACACGGCATTGCTAATACTAATTATTTGATTTTCTTTACTGACTAAAACTAATCATTTGATATAAATCTTTCCAGAATGCTTGTCTGATGAGTCAGCCAGTTGAATCCAAACATTCAGCTACTTTATCTTTGAGTGAAAAGCTTGTTTTCTTAATTTTATGGAGTTTTCTTCTCTAATTTTTTTAATCTGATATTTTTCTAAATAAGCAGTGAGTCAGACTTTGGCACAGTTCTAGGATTCTTTATAGCTAGGCGTTCTCCTTTTTTCTAAAGTACATTATGTGGAACCAGCTGATAGTTTGTGTTTTTCCATAGATTTTTTTTTTAATGTGAATATTAGAAGCGATGGGACTAGACGATGAATGGTATGTGGTGTCTTTTACCTCCTGGCCACCAGTTCAAGTACAGCTGAAGTTGACAGAGACAGAAAGTCATTACTGTCTCAAGGCTGTTCCAGGGCTTCTTTGGAATGAGTTGATGTCAGTTCAGGGTTCATGTCACAACTCCCACTATCACCACCACAAGCGCTAACCTCGTTGTTGATCTCATTAACGGAGGCAGGGACATGGGGAATGAACTGTTTTTTCTCTAAATGTTCAGCTAGGTCAAGGTTGAGGCACAGCTGGGGAAGGATGGGGGAAGCACGTATTGGATTTGTTTGTGCGGTCCCTGTTCTGAATGTAGAAGATTTTGTTGTAGAGCTATCAATCCAGCACCTTTCATCAGGAACAAATCACTTAAAAATGGTGGCTGTGCAGTACTTGAAAATCCTACTAGGTGTTGTAGAGGAGGTGCAGACTTTTAGCAGGGCAGCTACTTTCACAAATTAACTGCTGAGTGGGATGCCTGACAGACTGCCCGGCTTCTGCTCCTTCATATCAATCATATTTAGTTCTCAAAGAGAGTGGTTCATCCAAAATTCTTTAAGTGCTTTACAAAGGAAGATTAATATTATCCCTCTTTTATAGACAGGAGATGAGGCAAAGTGACTTGCCATACAGCCAGTCAAGGAAATTTGGGCAGGACCAAGAATAGCACCCAGTCCATGTTCATTGCCTTATCCACTGGGCAATAGTGCTCCCATCATTATTGCTCAGGAGAGCTATAAATAAATAATGACGGACTTTGTAGTGAATTTAGTGTTTGTGAAAGGGGGGAACAAATGGCATCGTCTTGTACAGCAACTGCCTGCACCGCAGTGGGCACAAGTTTCCCAGCACAACTCTAGCAATTTTGATCTTCATTGTCCCTATTATTCCTGTTCTGTTGCTTGAATGAACAGAAAGTGGTCAACTTTAGCCTCAAAATGTACAAGTATTTTTGTTTTTCTTAAATCTGGCATTACTGATACAACCTTGCCTCTTCTCACCTATCTTTAATGTCTTTATTTGATCATTCTACTCTGAAGAGGGACTTGACCGGAAAACGTATACAGTATGCATGCTCGAACTCTGTTGTTGAGAATGAAAAGGTCTTGCTTATCCATGAATAGTAATCTTTAAGAATCTTTATCCAGGTTGCTCATATTGGCACAGCTGGGCTCCTCAATGTCCTGAATCTGATGCCTGGCAAGATACTGAACAGGAGGGGAGAGAAGGCAATCGTTGAGAGTATTTTTTTTTTTTTTTTTTAAAGTGGGGTGGGAGAAGTGTGGACAGACCTGTTAAATTTTCCGGAGCTTAAACTGGAAAAACATATCTTTTAGAGTTCTTCATGTAGAAAAGTGTAAAGGAGGGAACAGAGAAGCAGTAACTTAGGTTCATATACACCTTTAACTTGCATGGTATTGAGGGGAACACATGGCAAGTTAGGGTAGTCTGTCTTGTAAAGGAGCCAAATAGTTGACAAGTTGTACCACTCTAAAACTTCCTTCAGTTCCTCTGCATGATTTGTGTATTAGACCCTCTACACTGGAAAACAAAGGATGTATGTGGCATAGAATATCAGGGTTGGAAGGGATCTTAGGAGGTCATCTAGTCCAGCCCCCTGCTCAAAGCAGGACCAATCCCCAACTTGTCCTTTAAGGATTGAACTCACAACCCTGGGTTTAGCAGGCCAGTGAGCTATCCCTGGGCTGGGAAGAGCTGTGTATGTAACATGCTGGCTCTGAAAGCTGTGTAGCTGGCTTCAGAAAATACCCTGGTACGTAAGTTACTGGTTCTCAAAAGCAGCAATAAAAGCATAGGAGCTAGTTGTGCTGCTGATGCTAGGGAGGGAAGGACTGGGAAATGCATAGAAGCAAAGAAGATTATCTCCCCCCCCCCCCATTTGTCTAGACAGCCCAATGGTTTTTAATTCTGTCTTCTCAAGCCTATACATAGCCTCAAATCTTTATGAAAGAGTATAGGTACCTACCTTAGAGTTGAGGAATCCTCCCCAGATATAAAGAGTCAGCTGGCCCAAGAAAGGGGCAAAATGTACATGAAAAATCTCTGTAGCGCTTGTTGCCATTAAGAACGGTCTTATGCTCTGCAATGATTTTTCATATAAATTTTGCCCCTTTCTTGGGCCAGCTGGCTCTTTATATCTGGAGAGAATTCCTCCACTCTAAGGTAGGTACCTACACTCTTTCTGAAGTATGAATAAACAGAGGTATTTAGTTTCTAGTACTAACAGCTCATTATCAGGTCAGAAACAAAAATTAACTGTAAAACTTTAAAGGGACTTGATAGTATGGCTAATGCGTTTTTCTTAAATAGGTTTGTGTTTTTGGTGCAACTGGATGTACAAAGTTTTCTGTTTTCATAACTCAAGCCTGAAGATTTGTTCCTGCAAGAAAGAAATGTGGTGGTCTCAGACTATTCCTCTGTAGATGGAGGTTTACATCACACATAAAATACAGCATGCTTCAGGTTTACTAATTAAGTTCCAATTTAAAACTGGCAAGTTTAGCAATTCAGTTGAAATTTGGCTCTGGCTTAACAGTATTTCCTCAATAGTATACTGTAAATACATTAAAAGCAGGTTTTCTGTTCTCCTCATTGTCCTCACCACTACACTTCAATTGATGTACTGCATATACTCGCTCATTGGCCTGTTCATTTATAAGCCGAACCCCCAAGATGGTTAGGTAAAAATAGCAAAAACTGTATGACCCTTTTATAAGCTGACCCTATATTTCAGGGGTTGGCAAGCTTTGTCTCTTGGCCTGTTAGGGTAAGCCACTAGCGGGCCTGGATGGTTTGTTTGCATGGAGCCCCTCAGCTCCCAGTGTCTGAGGTTTGCCATTCCCAGCCAATGGGACCTGCGGGAAGTCATTGGCCTGGTCCCCACTAAGTCCCCAAATCGGACTAAGGTACGCAAATTCAGCTACGTTAATAACGTAGCTGAATTTGAAGTACCTTAGTCTGAACTTACCGCGGTTCAAACGCGGCCGGAAGTCTCCCCCCGTCGACGCCGCGTACTCCTCTCGGCGAGCTGGAGTACCGGCGCCGACTGTGAGCACTTCCGGGATCGATCTGGGATCGATTTATCGCGTCTTAACCAGACGCGATAAATCGATCCCAGAACATCGATGGCGTGCTGCCAGACCAGCCGGTAAGTGAAGACTAGGCCATTGATTGGGAACGGCGAACCGCAGCCACAGGGAGCCGAGGGGCTCCATGCCTGCAGACGCTCCAGGTAAACAAAACAACAGTGTACTAGATATTCAATGATTCCATTGAGTTTAAAATCATTTGGTGTAGACCCGTTTATAAGCCGACCCTTGCTGTTTGATGGGTCACTTTTTTACCAAAAATATTCAACTTATGAACGAGTATATACCATACTTATTTTAAAAACAGTGTTAAACCCTTATTCTCGTACCTTCCCTTTGGCCAACTTCCTGATCACCTGTGTCTTTGGGGGGGCAGGAAAGGATTACTGTACTCCAAAACCATGGACTTTTCCCCGCATTTGAAACTTCCCTCTCTGTGATATCTCACACCCAGCTAGAAACATTACTGTATGGGTGTGTGTAGTGTTTTTTATCATATTCCATCTAAGTTTCATAATATTTTGTGAAGTTCACAACCACAGTTTGGAACCTGCTTCATTGGAATATGTTCCTGCTTTAATTTAGAGCACAGGGGCGGGGCTGCCTGGGCATTCTTTCTCTCCTCCTACCTTTGTTGCATTACTCATAAACCATTAATGAGGTGAGGTAAGCTCTAATGTAGGATTGCAATGTGTTCTGACTCCTGAAAGGCTGTACTTGTTCGTGAACTAACCACAAAAAGCAGTTTATGACAATGAATAGACCCATAAAATGTCCTTGTGTAAGCTCCTGACGGTGTTTTGGTTTCTTTTGAAAAGGGAAATATATACTCTTCCCAATTCTAATCCTACTTGAGTGCCAAGAATTTAATCTTGGCAAAGGACATAAGGCAACTGCCTTAACTTTTCTTACTAGGCACTATGCCGTTTTCTTGATTTTTTTTTTTTTTTTTTTTTTTTTTTGTTCCTAAAAGGTTGTTTTTCTGCTGAGATGGCAGTTAGGTAGAGACTAGTTTATTTTCTTTAATTTCTTTCACTAGAAATAACTTGAAATATGCTGCTTAAGTGGCTTTATTCTACTGTAGTATATTAAAGTGTCTTTGAATTTACATTTATTTATTTATGCAACTCTATCTCTGGTTTATTTTATTTGGAACTCAGGCGATAGTGTCACATTCTCCTTGTTACTTTTGTTTAGGAGGAAAGTCTGCTGGATTTGTTTCTTCTGTAGCTAAATTCCCTTCCTCCCCTTTTTAATTTAAGAAGAATAAGAAGAATCTTGCTTCACTGTATATACTTTCATATACTTTTTATAATTGAGTTAAAATTATGGTAAATTTTGTAGTCCCAGTTATTACAAGAGTTATTTTAGTAGGCTTCTGCAATGTATTCATTATCCTCCTCGCACCATGTTTAAAGTCTTCACATGATATAGCTATATAGCTGTTCTGTGATTAGGGTGACCAGATGTCCCAATAAAATTGGGACTGTCCCGGTATTTAGTTGCTTGTCTCGCATCCCGACCGATATTTTGCACTCTAGATATTTTGTATCTAGATATTTTGTTCTTGTCATCTGGTCACCCTATCTGTGACTCAGTAGCCAAACTGGTGAATATAGTAATAAACTTGCCTTGTACTTCCAAGCATGGTCCAATTTATTTCACTGAAACATTGAAATTAATCTGTTTTAATATGAAACAGATACTTCTGGCAAATTGGATGTAATTCAGATGACTGTCTGCCAAGAACAGGAAGTCTGAAGGCTTTGGATTAAAGCTACAAGAGGCAGGAGAAAATAAGGATCTCTTTATCAGTTAACTTAATAAAATGATAATAAGATTAACTTTGAGTTGGATGTGAGTTTCATAGAGGGATTACTACTCTGTTTATTTGGCGTATCTCTCCTTATACAGCTTCCTCATAACTTATTCATTTTCCTGTGTGCTAACTGTTTAGGTCTTAAAAGCTGATCTTGTTAAGGTCAGAAGAACTTTAAAATGTCAAAATAAGGCCATGCAATTTGATCCAAGTTAATTGACCTCTGCACCCGTGTGGAGCCTCATTGACTTCAGTGGGACTGTGCATGGATACAAGAGCCTGCCTGCATGGCTCAGATTATAGGATTGGGGGTCTAGGTTTCCACGTTATTCATTTTTTCCCCCCCCTGGAAAGTCTGTAGTCTGGTGGATAAAATATCTCTTAAGTCTACAGAAATATCACTGATGATGGGAGTTCTCAAACTGGGGGCTATTACATGGGGGGTCGTGAACTGTTCGCCTCCATCCCAAATCCCGCTTTGCCACCGGCATTTATAATGGCGTTAAATATATTTAAAAGGGTTTTTAATTTATAAACGGGGGGGAGGGGTCAGAGGCTTGCAATCGGAAAGGGGTCACCAGTACAAGAGTTTGAGAACCACTGGATGATGGCCTTGGCTTTAAAAAGCCACCAAATAGTTCTCTTTTCAAGTACAGTAACTCTCCACTTAATGTCCTCTCGCTTAACGTTGTTTTGATCTTGCATCCCTGCTCAGTTACAGACCATGCTCCATTTAAAGTTATGCAATGCTTCACTATAATGTCATTGGACTGCCTGCTTTTTCCACAGTTGGCAGCTCCCCTATGCCCCACCCACAGCTCCTTCTGTCCGCCGGCAGACCCTGCGGATCAGCGCCTTCCCCCTTCTCCTGCCTGCCTGCGGCAATCAGCTGGCTTGTGGCATTCAGGAGGGATGGGGGGAGGAGGGAGGACTTGGCGTGCAGGCTCCCCCCTCCCTCCCCTGCCTCCCGAACGCAACAAACCAGCTGATTGCTGCAGGCAGGAGGCAGGGGAAAGGGGGGGGAGGAGCGAGAATGTGGCATACAGTGTAAAGGGGAAGAAGAGGCGGGTTAAGGATGGAGGTTTGGGGGAAGGGGTGGTGTGGGTGGGCCGAGGGTTGAATCCCCCACCTCTGGTGCTTGCTGAGTAGGGGAAGCTGCCGCTGCTGCTGCACAACATACTTCTCCTAGCCTACAGCACTTTCAGCCTCCCTCATTGTCTCCAGTGCCAGTGGGCTGTGCCTGTGTGGGGTAAGGCGGGGGCACCTCCCAACTATAGTACTGTACAGTATGGCAAAAAAAATTTTCCCTGGAACCTAACCCCCCTATTTACAGTCATTCTTATGGGGAAATTGGATTCGCTTAACATCATTTCACTTAAAGTTGCATTTTTCAGGAATATAACTACAACGTTAAGTAAGGAGTTACTGTGTTTGTTTAAACACTCCACTGTCTGTGGTAGCTTCCAATGCAATGTCTCACTAATCACTTAAATTTTTTTCAACATAGTTTAGTGGATAAAGGAGAATCAGTTGACATAATTTAGACTTCCAAGTCTTTGATCAAGTCCAATACAAGAGTCTGCTAAAGAAGGTAGGTCAACACGGGATGAGAGGCAAAGTATTTTCATGGATCAAAAACTTGCTAGGAGACAAAGTTTAAATAGTCATTTTTCTTCATGGCAGAAAGTTAACAGTAGGGTGTCTGCTGGTTCCATACTAAGTCCCATGTTCTCTTATGTATTCATTAATGGTCTGGAAGGGGGGATGAGTGGTGAGGTAGCAAAATTTGCAGATTTTACAAAATTATTTAGGTTAGTCCAGACCAGAGAGAACTGTGAGGAACTTCAGAGAGACCTAAATAAGTTAAGTATATGGTCAGCAAGATGGCATATATAATTCAATGTTGATACATGAACATAAGAACGTCCATACTGGGTCAGACCAAGGGTCCATCTAGCCCAGTATCCTGTCTTCTGACCATGGCCAATGCCAGGTGCCCCAAAGGGAATGAATAGAAGAGGTAATCATCAAGTGATCCATTCCCTGTTGCTCATTCCCAGCTTCTGGCAAACAGAAGCTAGGGGCACCATCCCTACCCATCCTAGCTAATAGCCATTGATGGACCTATTCTCCATGAACTTATCTAGTTCTTTTTTGAACCCTGTTTTAGTCTTGGCCTTCAAAACATCCTCTGGCAGAGTTCCACAGGTTGCCTGTGAGTTGTGTGAAGAAATACTTTTTTGTTTGTTTTTAAACCTGCTGCCTATTAATTTAATTTGACTCCTAGTTCTTGTGTTATGAGAAGGAGTAAATAGCACTTCCTTACTTATTTTTTCCATACCAGTCATGATTTTATATAATAATGCTCATTAGTTTACATTTCCCCCTCCAATCATACACCTTACAAGGTTTTAAATTAAATGTACAGAATCAACTCAAGAAGGAGACATCAGTGTATTGCACACAACTCAGTGAAAATCTCTGCTGAATGTGCACCTGTCTTCAACAACTAGGACGATGATGGGATGGAGAATAAAATGAGAAACATTATAATACCTCTTATATAAATGCAGCCTCTTTTGGAGTATTGTATGCAGTAGTGCTCACTCCATCTCAAAAACAAAAAGGCAAAATTAAAGGGAGTTCTGTGAAGAGCAACAAGATTGATCAAGGGCCAGGAAAAAGTTTCATATGAAGAAAGATTGACAATACTGGGATTGTATACCTTAAAAAGGAGATGAATAAGAGAGGATATGATAGAAGCATAGAAAACAATGAATTGCGTAGAGAAGGTAGAGCAGGAGCTCCTCAAAAAACAAGAACTTATTTAAGACTAAAGGGACATTCAATGAAATTAAAAGATAGGAAATTCAAAACCAACAAAAGGAAAAACTTTTTCACAAAGTGTTTAATTAGACTGTGTAACTTGTTTCCATAGGAAGTTGCTGAGGCCAAGAATTTAACAAGATTCAGAAAGGGATTGGAATATATGTTGTGTGTAGAGAGAGAATAGCCAACATTATCATAATGACGACAATTTTTCTGGAAAGAATATATAACTTTGTGGAGTGGATTATCCCATATCTCCCTAGTGGTCGGGTTCTTGCATCTTCTTCTGAAGCATCTGGTACTGATACTATCCGAGACGTGATACTGAACTAAACGAACCAAAGGTCTGATCCACTATTGCAATTTCTTTGTTCCCATAACCTCTTAGAAGATGAAAAATAGTATTGTTATAAATACCAGTATTGATCTCTTTTTTTGTTTTGTTTTGGGAAACATTGATTCTTCCCCCACCAACCCTTTCTCCCATCAAACTTTCTAAATTTACACTTTTATATTTAAATTTAAGCAACCGTTATCACTGACATCAGTACATCTTGGAGTGGAGTAGAAGAGCCTAACTCCTCCCTGCTTTCTCACCTTCCAAAATATTTTCTGTTCTCCACAAACTTTTTGCCACTATTTTATTTCCATTTACCAGAGACTCTTGTCAAATTCAGTCTGTGCTTTTCAGTGTATACCATGTATGATCATTGTTTTCAATGGACCCTTGTCTGTAGTGGCAGCACAAAAAGATCTATGCATGTCCAGCAGTAGAGATGATGATTTTTCAGAGTGAGCAGAGCCAACACAGCTATGGGAGGATGAGTTGAAGTCTATTCCTGGTTACCAAGAGAATTATTAATGAAGTTCCAGCTGCCTGGCCAAATCATACCTTTACTTACAGCTGTGCAACCACAGTGAAGGCAATGTGCTTCTGCAGGTATAGCCAGGGACAGAATTTGATGGCAGTTGATTTGTCCAGGTATAACGAAAGGAAAACTCTGCAGAGTTTGTTTATGGTGGCAATACAGAAAGCCACAGCTCTGTCATACTTCAGATGGTGGCACTTCCTGCAAATGTAGGCTAGTGCAGAAGTGTCTTTGCTTTCCAGCATTGTGGTGGGACTTTTTGTTTACCAGTTAAACTAAAAAGTTCCTGCACTTTGATTGCTGTATTGGTGTTTTGAATGTTTCTTTAATGTAAATTCAGCTGTGTAAAAACCAATATGTGATCCCAAAATTAGTGTGTGTGTGTGGGGGGGTGGGAATAAAAAACTAGTTGGAAAGAAGCTGTAAAGTTACTTGGAGAGATTAGGACAATGTGGGCTGTAGTCAGTTGTGGGAGATTCAGTACTATCAAAACAACATCCTATATCCAGAGAAAGGATATAAATAGCAGAAGTACAAAATGGGAGAACCGAACCAAGTAGTCACACAAATGCTTAAAGCAAGTATTTCATCTTGTCTAATTAATTGATAGACCATTTTCATGGAGCCATGCCTTATAGTTGCTAGATAGAAGGTGTGGAATTGTGGTGGTTTGAGAAGGGAGGTAATTCACAAGAGAAACTCTCTATTAAGAATGGCGCCACAATATGAAATAGTTTTAGCAGTCTCCATAAGATGTCAATTTTGTGGTACTCCAGCAATGAATGTGCGTGCCTCATCTTCTTATAGTGACTCATATGAGAAGGGCCTTCTCAGTTCTCCCTCTAGAACAGGTAGCAGTGTAGAAAATGATATACAAAGAATACTTGTGCAAAACCTGCTGCCATTTTGTCTTCAAACTATAAATTGTGCACAACTGGATCCTTCGGGGGTAACATATTGTGAGCATAAATAGAAGCCTGACCAAGGAGAGCATGAACACCAATATAAAATACCTTGGATTGTCTGTAACCATCTGAGCAATGCCTGTTTTGTGTCTTGTGGTAAGTCCACTGTATAGGATGTGCACAAAAGCTTTTGAGTTAAGGTTCCTCAAGTTAACTTCATAGCCAAAAATAAATAAATGACCAGTTAAAGTAAAATTCGTGTCCAGCCCAATATCACTTAATACCCAAATGTGAGAGGCTCCTGGAATAACACTGCAAAGGACCTAACTGATTTATTCATGCAGTTTTGTTTTTTCCCTTGGGAATGCAGCTTGACAACATCAGTTGAGATAGTACATTGTTTTTCTGGCTGTAGAATAGGAATTGCTGTTTTCAAAATCTGGAAAGATGTCCTTAAGCAAGAGGGAGATCATGTCTGCAAATTCCAGAGGGACGACACGATGGGGTACAGTAGCAGTAAGCTGCATCTTGGCTGTCCTTCTCTTGATTTCAAGCTGAGACTTGTTTTCTGATGTATTTCCCACACAGATGTTCAAAAGTATTTGTCTGGCAAACTTTTCCCTCTATCAGTATGTGACCTTTGCTTATTGACGTGACAGCATACGTCACAGATCCCCTGCTATGCAAAATTTCTATCTTTCAAACTGAACATCAGGAATACTTTTTGAGGTTCCTGGTGTAATAATAGCCAGCCATCCGAAGAAGTGGGCTGTAGTCCACGAAAGCTTATGCTCTAATAAATTTGTTAGTCTTTAAGGTGCCACAAGTACTCCTGTTCTTCTTTTAGCCTATGCTTTATCCACTCTGACTTGAAGATGTATGTCCTTGAACAACTGAATGGTGTGGATTTCTTTTGCTAGTGAGACAACATGACTCTTATTAACAAGTGTTGCAAAGATTTTTCATTCCTGTAAAGTAATATTTGAAGTGCAAATGGAAATCAAGTCTTAACGAATACATATAATACCTCCATTCTGTGAACTATATTTTTATCATTTGCAAAAGTTATATTTCACTTTCTTCTGTTTCATACAAGTAACAAATTCATTATAAATCCCCAACAGAGACAAAGCTTCAAAAAAGGGGGGAGTTTACTTTTTTGAAATCACAACCAGAAGGGAAAATTTGGAAATTAAAATCCCTATAATCAGTGCAGAAGCTGTAGAGGGGAAAATGCATGCTTCATAACTAAAGAAACAGCACAGTTAAGTACCAAAATAAGAGTTTGTGGAGGCCAAAGAGATGAAAGCAAAAGGAATCTAGCCCAGATGACACAGATTATTTATTCTATGTATTGTGCTAGTGCTGAAAGGCCCAGTTGTAATAAACATTGGTAGAAAAAGTATTTGTGCTCCATAATTTATTGGCTTTTTAAACTAACTCCTTAAATCTGTATATTTTTAAAATACATTAGAGAATTTGTTATTGCTGTCAAAGTACCATACACCACGGAAGTGGCAGGTGCGAATGAGCAAGAATAAGAAATACCCCTATTCAATTAAAAATATTTATCTCTTATGCAATACAGTGTAGTGCTCAAGGTTGCAGAAATTTCTGAATATTTCTTCTGAGGGTATCCATGACGAAGAATTGGAACATGTATTTGTTTCTATTTGCATCTGGTCTTAACAGAGGCTGCTACAGTAGTCTCTGGTTTATACTATAAATGGGTCTTCGTCAAATAGTCAGTATTTACTAACAATTGTCATGTTTAAACGTTAACTTTTAATGGCAATCACTGTAATAATGGACTTACGTAGAAATCATTGCCTAGAACAGGGATGGGCAAACTTTTTGGCCTGAGGGCCACATGTGGGTATGGAAATTGTATGGCAGGCCATGAATGCTCACGAAATTGGGGTTGGGGTGCGGGAGGGGATGAGGGTTCTGGCTGGGGGTGCGGGCTCTGAGGTAGGGCCACAAATGAGGAGTTCAGGGTGTAGGAGGGGGCTCCAGGCTGGGGCGGGGTGTGGGAGGGGGTGAGGGCTCTGCCTGGGGGTGCGGGCTCTGGGGTGGGGCCAGGGATGAGGGGTTTGGGGTGTAGGAGGGTGCTCCGGGCTGGGACTGAATGGTTCAGAGGGTGAGAGGGGGATGCTCAGCTGGTCCCTGGAGCCGGCCCTGCCACAGGCGCCGCCCCTGCAGGTCTCATTGGCCTCAGTTCCCAGCCAGTGGGAGCTGCAGGGTCGGCGCTTGGGCCAGGGGAAGCCTGCATCGCAGAGACCCCTGGCTGCCCCCTACACGTAGGAGCCGGAAGGGGGACATGCCACTGCTTCTGGGAGCCACGCAGGGCAAGCCCCAGGCCCCGCTCCCCAGCTGGAGTGCCAGAGTGGGAGCTCGAGGGCCAGATTAAAATGGCTGGCGGGCTGTATGCGGCCTGTGGGCCATAGTTTGCCTATCCGAAAAATTCAGTGCCAGTCATAGTTGCTAGTAAACATACAGAAACCAAAAACACTAACCAAAAGAGAAACGGCCATACACTGAAAAGTAAAATGGATCAGTTGTTGTATTAGTGGCTTCAGTTACTATGCTTGATTATTATTTTTCGTCTCAAGGTGAAATAACATTGTAAAATGAATACAAATAAATAAAGGGGAAAGGTTTATGTTTCGAGCTAACGATTTGTTGATTTAGTTACTTGAGGAGTCAAGAATATATGAACTAGAACAATAAATTCGTCTTAATAATGTTGCTATTTACCCACTTTTATTCTTGATCTAGCTATTTCTTTCATAAATGTCTGTGTTGGTGTAAATAATCTCCCCTCTGGATTCTGTCAACTTGAGGGTTATAAATCCTGTCTGTCAGCTAGCCAGTATCCCTAGAGCTAGCAATTAGGCTTCTGAGCATTTACATCCAGGAAAATCCTGCTGTTTTAGCTGCAGCAAGCACCTGTTTTCTTTTAGAGGTAGGGAATATAAATGAAGCCAGAGGAGTGTGTGTTTGGTAACTCCAGAGGGCAGATGAAAAGTGTCTTGTCTGGTTTCTATAGTGGACTTTGTGTTTCAGGAAGCTTGACGTTTTGATTAACAGACACATTTCAGTGAAGGTTGGGACTGTGTGCATGCTAATGGATTTTAAAGTGTGAATTTAAAAGTTACGAAATCAAAGTTTAAGAAAGGAAAATAAATCTTCAAAAATGCTCCCAGTACATATTGCTTCTTAAATCCACATGTAAAATGTGTCATTCCCTGTCTTGATAACAACTTTAACTTTTTCTCCATATCTTACCCAGCCAGAACCTACAGACTAGAAACCCTTTTACAGTTATCCCCTATACTTCAAATATAAGACAAAAACTCTAACTGACCCATGGACCATGTTGTGTTTCATCCATTCATTATTAGTATCATTATTTTGCTTCTTATTATCTATTCCAATTATCCAGTATGCTCAAGAGACCACAGATTAAATCTTATTATGCATGTATGGTTAAAAATAAGCCTTCACTTTATCCACTGTGAGACAATAAAAGTAGTTATGTAATAATTGTATGTTTTTAGCAGATAAGCTCTTAGTTTAGAAAGGGTTTAACTGGGGTGACTTAGTCAACGGGTATGAATGAGTTCTCAGCCCAGGAAGCAGCTTTGGTCACAGACTGTCATACTTTAACAAGGAGTAACATCCTACCAGATCCATTTTGGGTGTTATATATAATCTAAAGCTCTCCCAGTGAAAAAATAAGACCACCCCCAGTGAGGGGTGGAAGCTTCACCAACAGGAGAGCGGCTCCTACCGGCGAAGCACTGTCCACACCAGCGCTTTTTGTTAAAACTTTTGTCATTCAGGGGTGTTTTTTTCATACCCCTGAGCAACAAAAGTTTTAACAACGAAAGTGCAGTGTAGACAAAGCCTTAGAAAACCTGACCTATGAGGAAAAGTTCAAAACAAACCAAACAAACAAAAAACCCAACCAACCTGAGTATGGTTAGTCTTGGGGGAAAAAAGAAGACTGAAGGGGGGCCTGATAAGTCTTCAGATATATTAAGGACTGTTCAAAGAGGACTGTGATCAGTTGTTCTCCAAGAACAAGAAAGAATGGACTTAATCTGCAGCAAGGATGGTTTAGGTTCTAGATTAGGAAAAATTTGCTAACTTTTTGGGTAGTTAAGCTCTGGATTAGTCTTCCAAGGGAGGTTGTGGAATCACCATCATTGTTCAACTTGTTTTTAAAAACCTACAAACACCTATCGGGAATGGTCTAAGTTTACATGCTCCTGCCTCTGCAGAGGGGGCTGGACTTGATCACTTCTTGAGGTCTCTTCCAGCCCTACATTTCTGTGATTCTGTCAGAGTCCAGAATTATCCATCAACTAGTCAAAGCCTTCCAGAAAATAGTATCTACAGTGTTTTTTCCTTACAAAAAGCACCACATGATGCAATAGTTTAAAGTGTGATAGTTGCACCTATTTATAGCATTTAGGAACTCAGGCCCTGTTCCTTCAGACACTTAAGCATGTGAGTAATATTGTTGTTGACCTGAGTGGGACTAATCATATGTTTAAAAGTTAAGCATGTATAGGTGTTTTCAGGAACAGGGGCCTCATTTTGTTGCAAGTTGTGTTACTGAAGTCCTCAATATTGATATTAATAACTCAGTCTATTAATCTGTTTTCTTCTGAAAAGAATCCATTACAGATTTTCTGTGCAGTTTCTTTCATGCATGTCTTTTTCACTGGAGTAGGATTGTTAACATTGTGACTCCAACCTGCAGCACTCTTAAGTGCTGTTTTAGCCTCCTCTCCCTGCCCATACATACCTGGAAAACCTAGGAGTTTTTAAATATTTCCTCTTCTTTCTGTTAGGGATCGTAAAGGTTAACAGGTACTACTTAAAAAATAATTTAAGGTGAAAATAACAAAAAATAATTACATGACTAAACAAGAGTCACCAAATTTTGTCAGAGGATTTTTATTTTTCCTTTTAAAAATTAATAAATAAGCTTGTTTCCTCCAGCTGAGTCCCTACCTGCATTCGCTAAGCTACATCCATAAATGGAAAATGGAGCACTTCCTAACAAGATGTTGCAAGTAGATCTTATAATTTTAACAGTCTTACTATACTGTACAATGTATATCCCTTACTGGTTTGTAGAGCAGAAATTGGAAGCCATAAACCATGCCACCTAACTGTACCTTCAGGAGTTGGACAGAATTGCTCCAGCTACCTGCCTCCATTTGTCCATGGTTTCCTCCTGCAAATCCAAAAGCTGACTGTAGTAAGGAAATAGTTATTTGACTTTTGAGGGGAAAATTAGAAATGAACTATGCTGGCCCCAAACAGCGCAGGTATAAACGATCAGGGATAAACCCTGGAGGATAGAGAAGTGGCTTTTTAATTGTTTTTGTATCATAGGTATTGATACTGTGCCCATAACTGTGATATGTGGGCTCGAAGTAGTCAACAGTAGACTGCTCCCCTCCTTCAAACTGCTGTTCCTTAAAGCTGTTAACAGTTGACCCAAAGGAATAATGATTGAACTAAACTGTTCTTAAAATTAATTCTGTTGTTGTTTGCAGTATTGCTGTAGCCATGTCAGTCCCAGGATATGAGAGACAAGGTGGGTGAGGTAATATCTTTTACTGGACCAACTTCTGTTGATGGAAGAGACAAGGTTTTGAACTTCAGAGAGCTCTTCTTCAGGTCTGGGAAAGGTAATCGGAGTGTCACAGCTAAATGCAATGTGAGACAGATTTAAGTATAAGGGATTAACACGTTGCAAGAAACCACTTAAATGAAGTGGGCAATTAATCCTCTGCAGTCATAGTACAAAGGATGGTTACATGTGTGACGTTATTGATATAATCTGGGACCATATAGATCATTGTTGCAACCAAGGTCCTGTAGTGGCACCCAAATCTTGTATAAAGGGGGTCAAATGGGGTAACTAAGACAAGGTTATGGTTTACTGGTTATGATTATGCTGTCTATATGTGTATATCAATTTTGTAGTTGAAGTTATGAATATTGGCTCTATACTGTCTGTATTTCAAACTTATGCTATGCTTCTGGGTGACATCCCAGACAAGCTGGTGTTATCTCTGCCTAGACTGCTTGATGGCCCATTAAGGACCATCAGCTATACAGCTTGAGAGAAGGCAAATATGCCTTGAGACTCAGCAAAGTATGCAGGGACTGGCCCATGTGACTCCAGACTCCATTTTGCTGTAATTTTCCACAGTAAGAACAAAGAGGTGTTCTTACACCTGGAAAAGACTATACAAGGCTAAAACAACAAGGAGTCTGGTGGCACCTTAAAGACTAACAGATTTATTTGGGCATAAGCTTTCGTGAGTAAAAACCTCACTTCTTCGGATGCATAGAGTGAAAGTTACAGATGCAGGCATTATATACTGACACATGGAGAGCAGGGAGTTACTTCACAAGTGGAGAACCAGTGTTGACAGGGCCAATTCAATCAGGGTGGATGTAGTCCACTCCCAATAATAGATGAGGAGGTGTCAATTCCAGGACAGGAAAAGCTGCTTCTGTAATGAGCCAGCCACTCCCAGTCCCTATTCAAGCCCAGATTAATGGTGTTGAATTTGCAACTGAATTTTAGTTCTGCTGTTTCTCTTTGAAGTCTGTTTCTGAAGTTTTTTTGTTCAATGATAGTGACTTTTAAATCTGTAATAGAATGACCAGGGAGATTGAAGTGTTCACTTACTGGCTTATGTATGTTACCATTCCTGATGTCCGATTTGTGTCCATTTATTCTTTTGCGGAGGGACTGTCCGGTTTGGCCAATGTACATGGCAGAGGGGCATTGCTGGCACATGATGGCATATATGACATTAGTGGATGTGCAGGTGAATGAGCCCCTGATGGTGTGGCTGATGTGGTTGGGTCCTCTGATGCTGTTGCCAGAGTAGATATGGGGACAGAGTAGGCAACGAGGTTTGCTACAGGGATAGGTTCCTGGGTTGGTGTTTCTGTGGTGTGGTGTGTAGTTGCTGGTGAGTATTTGCTTCAGGTTGGGGGGTTGTCTGTAAGCGAGGACTGGCCTGCCTCCCAAGGTCTGTGAGAGTGAGGGATCATTTTCCAGGATAGGTTGTAGATCGTGGATAATGCGCTGGAGACGTTTTAGCTGGGGGCTGTATGTGATGGCCAGTGGTGTTCTGTTATTGTCCTTGTTGGGTCTGTCCTGCAGTAGGTGATTTCTGGGTACCCGTCTTGCTCTGTCAATCTGTTTCCTCACTTCCCCAGGTGGGTATTGTAGTTTTACGAATGCTTGATAAAGATCTTGTAGGTGTTTGTCTCTGTCTGAGGGGTTGGAGCAAATTCGGTTGTATCTTAGGGCTTGGCTGTAGACAATGGATCGTGTGATGTGTCTTGGATGGAAGCTGGAGGCATGTAGGTACGTATAGCGGTCAGTAGGTTTCCGGTATAGGGTGGTGTTTATGTGACCATCAATTATTTGTACTGTAGTGTCCAGGAAGTGGATCTCTTGTGTGGACTGGTCCAGGCTGAGGTTGATGGTGGGGTGGAAATTGTTGAAGTCCAGGTGGAATTCTTCAAGGGCCTCCTTTCCGTGGGTCCATATGATGAAGATGTCATCAATATAGCGCAAGTAGAGGAGGGGCATTAGGGGACGAGAGCTGAGGAAGCGTTGTTCTAAGTCAGCCATAAAAATGTTGGCATACTGTGGGGCCATGCGAGTACCCATAGCAGTGCCACTGACTTGAAGGTATAAGTTGTCCCCAAATCTGAAGTGGTTGTGGGTGAGGACAAAGTCACAAAGCTCAGCCACCAGGCTTGCTGTGGCCTCATCAGGGATACTGTTCCTGACAGCTTGTAGTCCATCCTCACGTGGAATATTGGTGTAAAGTGCTTCTACATCCATGGTGGCCAGGATGGTGTTTTCAGGAAGAACATCAATGCATTGTAGTTTCCTCAGGAAGTCGGTGGTGTCTCGAAGATAGCTGTGAGTGCTGGTAGCATAGGGTCTGAGGAGAGAGTCCAAATAGCCAGATAATCCTGCTGTCAGAGTGCCAATGCCTGAGATGATGGGGTGTCCAGGGTTTCCGGGTTTATGGATCTTGGGTAGCAGATAGAATACCCCTGGTCGGGGTTCTGCAGGTGTGTCCATGTAGATTTGTTCCCGTACTGTAGCTGGGAGTTTCTTGAGCATATGGTGTAGTTTCTTTTGGTATTCCTCAGTGGGATCAGAGGATAGTGGCCTGTAGAATGTGGTCTTGGAGAGTTGCCTGTCAGCCTCCTGTTCATAATCTGACCTGTTCATTAGGACTACAGCACCTCCTTTGTCAGCCCCTTTGATGATAATGTCAGAGTTGTTTCTGAGGCTGTGGATGGCATTGCGTTCTGTACGGCTGAGGTTATGGGACAAGTGATGTTGTTTGTCCACAATTTCAGCCTGTGCACGTCTGCGGAAACACTCTATGTAGAGGTCCAGTCTGTCATTTCGACCGTCAGGAGGAGTCCACGCAGAGTTCTTCTTCTTGTAGTGTTGGTAGGAGGGTTCCTGTGGGTCAGTGCACTGTTCAGTGGTGCGTTGAAAATATTCCTTGAGTCGGAGACGACGAAAGTAGGCTTCCAGATCACCACAGAACTGTGTCATGTCCGTGGGGATGGTGGGACAGAAAGAGAGTCCCTGAGATAGGACAGACTCTTCTGCTGGGCTAAGTGTGTGGTTGGAAAGATTGACAATGTTGTTAGATGAGTTGAAGGTACCATTGTTATAGCCCCCAGTGGCAGGTATTAGTTTAGATAGCTTACAGTCCTTTTTCCTCTGTAGAGAAGTGAAGTGTGCATTGTAAATGGCTTGTCTCATTTTTGTAAAGTTCAGCCACGTGGAAGTTTGTGTAGAAGGCTGGTATTGTATGAGAGTCTCCAGTTCTGAGAGCTCATTCTTGATCTTCTCCTGTCTGCTGTACAGGATGCTGATCAGGTGGTTCCTCAGTTTCTTTGAGTGTGTGTGGCACAGTCTCTCACCATACTCAGTGTAGTATGTTGATTGCAATGGATTTTTTACCTTCAGTCCTTTTGGTATGATGTCCATCTGTTTGCATTTGGAGAGGAAGATGATGTCTGTCTGTATCTGTGCAAGTTTTTTGTTGAGGTTGATGGATTTCCACTCCATACGGCTAAATTTAGTACCTTGCATGGTGTCAAGTATCAGGGGGTAGCCGTGTTAGTCTGTATCTACAAAAACAACAAGGAGTCTGGTGGCACCTTAAAGACTAACAGATTTATTTGGGCATAAGCTTTCGTGAGTAAAAACCTCACTTCTTCGGATGCATAGAGTGAAAGTTACAGATGCAGGCATTATATACTGACACATGGAGAGCAGGGAGTTACTTCACAAGTGGAGAACCAGTGTTGACAGGGCCAATTCAATCAGGGTGGATGTAGTCCACTCCCAATAATAGATGAGGAGGTGTCAATTCCAGGACAGGAAAAGCTGCTTCTGTAATGAGCCAGCCACTCCCAGTCCCTATTCAAGCCCAGATTAATGGTGTTGAATTTGCAACTGAATTTTAGTTCTGCTGTTTCTCTTTGAAGTCTGTTTCTGAAGTTGTTTTGTTCAATGATAGTGACTTTTAAATCTGTAATAGAATGACCAGGGAGATTGAAGTGTTCACTTACTGGCTTATGTATGTTACCATTCCTGATGTCAGATTGACAGAGCAAGACGGGTACCCAGAAATCACCTACTGCAGGACAGGCCCAACAAGGACAATAACAGAACACCACTGGCCATCACATACAGCCCCCAGCTAAAACCTCTCTAGCGCATTATCCACGATCTACAACCTATCCTGGAAAATGATCCCTCACTCTCACAGACCTTGGGAGGCAGGCCAGTCCTCGCTTACAGACAACCTCCCAACCTGAAGCAAATACTCACCAGCAACTACACACCACACCACAGAAACACCAACCCAGGAACCTATCCCTGTAGCAAACCTCGTTGCCTACTCTGTCCCCATATCTACTCTGGCAACAGCATCAGAGGACCCAACCACATCATCCACACCATCAGGGGCTCATTCACCTGCACATCCACTAATGTCATATATGCCATCATGTGCCAGCAATGCCCCTCTGCCATGTACATTGGCCAAACCGGACAGTCCCTCCGCAAAAGAATAAATGGACACAAATCGGACATCAGGAATGGTAACATACATAAGCCAGTAAGTGAACACTTCAATCTCCCTGGTCATTCTATTACAGATTTAAAAGTCACTATCATTGAACAAAAAAACTTCAGAAACAGACTTCAAAGAGAAACAGCAGAACTAAAATTCAGTTGCAAATTCAACACCATTAATCTGGGCTTGAATAGGGACTGGGAGTGGCTGGCTCATTACAGAAGCAGCTTTTCCTGTCCTGGAATTGACACCTCCTCATCTATTATTGGGAGTGGACTACATCCACCCTGATTGAATTGGCCCTGTCAACACTGGTTCTCCACTTGTGAAGTAACTCCCTGCTCTCCATGTGTCAGTATATAATGCCTGCATCTGTAACTTTCACTCTATGCATCCGAAGAAGTGAGGTTTTTACTCACGAAAGCTTATGCCCAAATAAATCTGTTAGTCTTTAAGGTGCCACCAGACTCCTTGTTGTTTTGTAGATACAGACTAACACGGCTACCCCCTGATACTATAAAAGGCTGATGCCTCATCTCCATTTTGGGTCTTCAATCCTGCTTCTTACCTCTGGAGGGACTTTGCTACAAACAGAATCTCTATACAAAGGACTGATCCCAGCTGGGGATGTTTTCCCGAGACTTGATTTGAACCTGCAGTTTATTCTATCTCTGCTGCAAGCCTGAACCAAGAAATTTGCCTTTACTGTATGTAATTGATTCCATTTAACCAATTCTAACTCTCATCTATATCTTTTTCCTTTTATGAATAAACCTTTAGATTTTAGATTCTAAAGGATTGGCACCAGCATGATTTGTGGGTAAGATCTGATTTTTATATTGACCTGGGTCTGGGACTTGATCCTTTGGGATCAGGAGAAACTTTTTTCTTTTATTGGGGTATTGGTTTTCATAACCATTTGTCCCCATAACAAGTGGCACTGGTGGTGATACTGGGAAACTGGAGTGTCTAAGGAAATTGCTTTGGTGAGACTTGTGGTTAGCCAGTGGGGTGAGACCAAAGTCCTCTTAGTCTGGCTGGTTTGGTTTGCCTTAGAGGTGGAAAAATCCCAGCCTTGGGCTGTAACTGCCCTGTTTAAGCAATTTGTCCTGAATTGGCACTCTCAGTTGGGTCCCGCCAGAACCGCATCCTCACAACACGGTTACAAATTGTTGTAATGAGCTATAAAACCAGTGTCTCTGAGAACAGGATTTTTAGTGTCTAGCAAAGTTATGGATTTAAGATCCCAGGTTTGCCTTTTGAAAGTGTTGTACAGGTTTCCTTCGAGGACGAGGACTGCTGGGTCAGATATGGAGAGATTGCTTTGTGAAAAGTGTTTGCCCATGGGTGAAAGGATGTTTGTCTTGTATCATTTTTTTCTGAGAGAGTTCATTTGGGAGCGTAGTGATTGCCTGTTTTCTCTCATGTAGTTGTTATTGGAGCATTTGATGCACTGGATGAAGTACACCATGTGTTGTGATAGGTATGTGTAGGACCCATGGATCATGAAAGATGTGTTGTGGGTGGGGTATTGATCATCGTAACAGTGGAGTTATGTCTTTTCTACTGCTTTGAGTTGGTGCGTCCTGATCTCTGGTGAGCTTGCTTCTGATGATGAGGTTGGGGAGTTTGGAAAAGATTTCTTTCAGGATGCGGGACCCTAACTGGAGCTGAATTATCTTTATTCTTCAATGGACATATGCCCCACCACAGAACCTGATACCATATTTACATGTGGAAAAGAGGAAGAATTCTATTTCTGACTCTGCCTCAAAGAATACAGTTTCAGTCACGTTCATGGGATCATATTGGTACTGTCTGTAGCTTTTAAGGTAGAAAGAACTCCGTTTTTATCCTTACCTAGACAGCTGTTCAATCCCAGAAAGAAATGGTTTACTAGCTGTGTCCCAGTGCTGTAAGGTCCATGAATAAAGTGGATTGACCCTTCTTCCAATATCTAGATACGTTTTTTGACATCATAACAGAGGAGATTATATTTAACTATGGAAGAGGTTAGCATTATACAAGATCGTTTTATCCATGATAAACAGAGAATTAGTGTTTGTTATGGCTCTTAGTGACAACTCCCAATCTAGTGCCTGTCTCTCTGACATCTCCTCGTATATCTCTTAACCACCAGATTTAAGCTAAACATGGCTAAAACAGAGCTCTGAGCTCCTCCCCTGCCCAACCATCCCTGCAGTGTTACCTCCTTTCTCGATCACTGTGGGCAGCATTATCTTGCTTGTCACTAAAGCCTTTTACCTGGGTGTCCCCTTGCACTTGGACCTCTCAGTAGGTCCTCACATCCACGGTATGTCTAAATTTAGCAGATTCTTCCCATGTAACATCTCTAAGATATGGCCTTTCCTATCCATCCACACAGCTAAAACCCTTGTCCAGTCTCTCATCTTGTCTCCATTATTGCAACATCCTTCTCTCTGGTCTTGACAAATGCAGTCGTGCTCCATTCATATCCAGTCAGACTATTGCTGCTAAGATCATCTTCCTATCCATTGCTTTGACCATGAAACCCCTGTCTCAGAATCCCTCCTTCTCTATTGCATCAGACATAAGCTACTAGTTCTCATAATCAATAAACACCAAGCCTGTCATCTCTCATTTGCTATCGAACTGTCTATGCTAGCCTCCAATTGGCAGCTTCCCCTGCCCACTTGTTACATTTTCAAACAAACACCTTCATGCTTTCTCACATGCTGCCCCTCACACTTGGAAGGGGATCCCCGTAAACATCCGTGAAGCTACCTTATTATCCACTTTCAGATCCCTCTTCAGAACTCTCCTTTGCCAAGTATCTACAAAAAAACTTGACAGCAGTTAGGCTGTTATTATGCAGAGACCACTGCCTATCATGCTGACAAATATTGTCTCATTGTTTACTTGTACTCCCATGTCTGTCTGCATCCATCTGCTGTCTCTTGACTTACACTTAGTTTATAAGCACTTTGGGGGTGGGGACCATATTTTTTTGTGTGTGTTTATGCAGCGGTTGGATCAATGGATCTCTGGTCCTCAACATAGCATCTGGGGCCTTAGTTAATACAAATAATAAATAATTAAAAATATATGCAAGAATGAGTTTTGATACTGTAGCCCATAACAGATATGGGCATCTGACATAATCATGCACAAAGCCATCATTACAGAAATGGGTATTTCTCTTAATAAAGCCCTAAGTGGTTATTTGTGGAGTTTGCCTCAACTGACAAGTATACATACAAAAATAGTTTTCAAATGCATAATGAATACTTTGTTTACCAATTAAAATAATATACCTAGTTTTGGAGGTTTTTTTTTTTTTTTACCAGTTGAAAACAACTGTGGTGGAAGGACCTACATTGTTTTGTTTTTACAGAGGTTATGGTTATGAGGTAATACCATTAAGTAATGTGTCATGAGATGATGAACCTGAGTACCTCAGTGTTTTCTTTCCATGTGATCTTTAATTGCTGGTTACACAGTAGGTATTTATGGATGTTAAAATAGACTTTAAAAATGACTGTGTGTAAAATAGTACTTACTGGCAACTATTATATTTTTGTAAATGAAAAGCATTTAAAAATATAGTAGAAGTAAATTAGGTATTGTCCACAATTAAAAGGAGGAGGGGGGGGAAGGCAAATTTAACACACAGCATCAAATTTTGAAAAAGAAGGAATATAGGAAATGGTAGGAGAAAGGAAAAAAAATTCAGGAAGCCTATTTAAATTAGCTTTTTGAGCTTTATCATCAGAATTTTAACTTCTTAAAGGATCATGAAGAATCTGTTAATTGGTGAGCTTTGGTTTTTAGTAACATATTTGTCCTGCTTGAAGTTTACCATATTTCTAGAGTATTCTCTTCTGACATGAACGGAGAATCTGAAAAAAAAAAAAATGGGGGAAAAAACATCTGAAAACTTTCTGCTGTGTACACCTTGGGAAATCAAAAAACCCTTTGTCTATGTGACTGAAGTACTAAGAATGTAGTTCAGCTATCTATAGGAAAGAGTCCATCGGTAGTACTGATTGGATGGGGGAAATCTGTGGCAGTACAACACAGGAAAAATTGCTTAGAGCAATAACAAACTAAGAATTTGAGGAATATGTGTGCCTAAAGGGCCAACCAGTGGCCTGTAACATATTGCAGGTGTTTCCTGGTATGGTTAACTTTGGAGAAGGCATTGCTTAAGAGAGTACTTGCATGATTCTAGTTATTAGTTTGTTTTGTGTTTATCAGTTAGTCATTTATGGTCCAATCCAGCAAAACACTTAAGCACATGTGCAACTTTAAGTATGAAGTCACTGAGATGGACCACATACTATAAGGTTATGTCTGTGCTTAAGTGCTTTGCTGTATCATTACCTTAGTCCTTCATCTCTAGCAGCTGATTATAGGATTGTCTCATTTGATCAGTGTCAGTCTGAGAACTGAAAAGTGAATGCTGAAAATCGTTAGCATTATGTATAATGCTTACTAGCTTAAACATGACCTTGTTTGAGTTTGTGTCACGGGGTGAACTGTGCCTTAGACCCCTTTAGTCCCTCTCAAATACTCCCTCTGAAGTGGTGGACCTGGCTTCCTGCACCTCACTCTGGGTGGAACCACAGGGTTCCACTGCACTCAGACTGGATCTCTGGACTGCAGCCCCATTTCCCAACTGTGTTAACAACATAGGCCCAACTTAATTTTGGCACCTGTAATAGTTTCCCATCAGAAGTGTGTGACAGCATAAGTATGTAGTGACATAGTGATTGTCTTCAACATAAAGCATAATTTATTCATTTCCTCAAAGGTACAAAGCACCTACAGCAAATGGCTATATGCATGGGTTGGTCTTACACCTTAAACTTTCCTTACCAGTCTTTGTAAATTCCCCTCAGCCCAGCTAACTCCATCTCTGGCAGAGAGAAGCAGCCTGTCTGGGTGTAGCAGTTTCTCTTCTGTGTTGGTCAGTCAGCTTTCACTGATGCACCCTGGGCAGCTTATGGCCACTCACTTCACCTTTACTTCCTTTTCGATTATCTTTGAGGTTTAAGATCCCTTTCAGCCTTGGGAAGAGTAAACCATTCTAATCTGGATGGAGCCAGACAGGGGGCATTCCCCAACTGATAGCTCCCTTCATTGTTTCCTCCAAATGCTTTATCTTTGCCATTGTTTTGTTTCCTGTGGGTTCCCCCCTGTGCCTCCATTGATTAACCCCCTGGTATTCAGACAAGTTAATATGAAACGGGTAAACTGAGGGACTTACAATAGTTATAAACCCACCCCCTCCTCCCCCAGTTTGTATAGGTGAGGAATATTTATAAGCACTTGTCTTTCACTGTTACACCCTGCATGGAGTCTGAATTATTGGAATCTGTGTATTTCTCAACTCTCCATTTGCAATTGAAATAGATGGGAATGAAATATTGGGGAATGGCTGTGGCTGATAATCATATGGTTTGTACTGTTTTCTGCGAACAGTAATGTGTTGTATAGTGCTTTTTCCTCTGTGTGCATAGTTTCTATATCTGTATGTAAGAATGTCCTTTCTTCACATTTCAGAGTGTGGAGAAAAATTATCTAGCTAAAAAGCCTAAAAATATTTGTACAGATCATATTTGGCCTGTCCTTTTTAAAAACCAACAAACTGGTTGTATAGTTTAGTTGTTTATACTCCCCTTTTTTATTCTTAAAATTTGTACTAATGAATTAAAAAAAATCGTTTAGAGAGACCGTTAGATAAGCATGCATCTGAATAAATACCTTGTTTTGAAAAATGTCTGTCTCTCTCAGAATGCAATACTTTGTTTTTTATCAAAATATTTATCTTGGTAAAATTTTATATGTATAGACCAAGTTGTTTGGACCTGTGTGCAGTCCTAGAAAATGTGTGCCCCTATATTAAAAATTCACAGATTTTTTTTTAAGAGCACTCATACAAAGAACGGGCCAATTGTTTCCCCTATTTTTTTTTATTATTTCTGAAAACTACTTTTCAAACCGTACTAAGTATGTTTCGGTCCTGGTAAAAACTTGTTTTTAAGTTTCATCTTAATTTTGCCCTCATCACAAAATCACTGAGCAATTTGACACAATAGGTAGTCACTGTGCAAAAGTGGACAATGGTAAGAATATCAAAGGGATTATAGGACAGGCTAGATGGGGAAAATTGCACAAAACCTGGTATTACTATACCCTTGACAAGCTAATGCTACTAGCGCATCACCGTAATGAACCTAATGTGAGGGACAGATTATCCCACATCTACCTAATGGAAGGTTGTTTGCATTGCTCTGAAACTTATTAGCCATTGTCACAGACAAGGTCTCTTATTAGCCATTGTCACAGACAAGGTCCTGGATTGGATAAATTTCCAGTACGGCAGTTCCTGTGTTGGTAACATTAAAAATTCACTCTCAAAATAAAATATACACATGAAAAACTTAGTACTCTGAATGTAAACGTTGAATTAAATGCATTTGATTGCAAGATGCTTTGAAATATGCATATTTCATAATAAAGTTACCTAGAGATTAAAGGGTAATGTTCAAAGGAGATGTATGAGATGGTACAGCATTGAGAAGTGTAGCAAAATTTGCAGATGATACAAAATTACTCAAGATAGTTAAATAGAAAGCAGACCGCAAAGAGTTACAAAGGAATCTTACAAGATGGGGTAACCAAATGGCAGATAACATTCAATGTTGATAAGTGCAAAATAATGCACACTGGAACAAATAATCCCAACTATACACACACAATGATGGGGACTAAATTAGCTGTTACCACTCAAGAAAGAGACCTTGGAGTCATTGGGGATAGTTCTCTGAAACATCTGCTCAGTGTACAGTGGCCGTCAAAAAAGCTAACAGAATGTTAGGAACTGTTAAGGAAGGGATAGATAAAACAAAGAATATCATGCCACTGTGTAAATCCATAGTACACTCACACATCAGTTACCGCTTGCAGTTCTGGTTGCCCCATCTTGAGAAAGATATATATTAGAATTGGAAAAGGTACAGAGAAGGGCAACAAAAATGATTAGTGGTATGGAACAGCTTCCTTATGAGGAGAGATTAAGCTTAGAAAAGAGAGAGAGTTCTATACGATCATGAATGGTGTGGAGAAAGTGAACAGGAAAGTGTTATTCACTCCTTCACGTAACACAATCAGGGCTCACTCAATGAAATTAATTGGCAGCAGGTTTAAAACGAAAAAAAGCCCTTCTTCACACAGGGCACAGTCAACCTGTGGAACGCATTGCCAGGGGATGTTGTGAGGGTCAAAACTATAACTGGGTTCAAAAAAGAATTAGATGAGTTCATGGAGGAAGGTCCATCAATGGCTATTAGCTAAGATGGTCAGGGATGCAACCCCATGCTCTAGGTGTGCCTAATCCTCCAACTGCCAAATGGAATAGATCACTTGATAAATTACCCTGTTCTGTCATTCCCTCTCAAGCATCTGGCACTGGCCACTGTCAGAGACAGGATACTGGGCTAGATGGGCCATTGGTCTGACCCAGTATGGCTGTTCTTGTGTTCTGAGTGGGTATCTGGAAATATAAAGAGTCTGCTTGTGGTTTGGACACCTCTTAGGGGAGGATCTATAAATGGAGATTCCCTATGTCTTAATAAGGAGGAGAGGATGGAAAATGATAAAATACAGGGAGGATCTGATGAGAAACTGTCAAATGAAAAAAGGGCCCATTCAGTTACGTCATGCAATAGGGGACAGCCAAAAATGACACGTTTTTAAAATGCTTATATACCAATGCTAGAAGTCTAAATAATAAGATGGGTGAATTAGAGTGGCTAGTATTAAATGAGGATATTGATAGAACAGGCATCACAGAAACCAGGTGGAATGAGGATAATCAATGGGACACAGTAATACCAGGGTACAAAATATATCGGAAGGACAGAACAGGTCACACTGGTGGGGGAGTGGCACTATATGTGAAAATGTAGAATCAAATGAAGTAAAAATCTTAAATTAACTAAATTGTAGTATGGAATCTCTATGGATAGTAATTCCATGCTTGTAAAATAAATATATCTATCTATCTATATCACTCTCTATATAGCAGTAGGGCTATATTACAGACCACCTGACCAGGATGGTGTTAGTGACTCTGAAATGTTCAGGGAGATTAGAGAAGGTGGAAGAAGGCTTGATTTAAGTAGGCCACCTGATACTTACATCCTTATAATATTTTCCTCCAATTACCTTGGCATATAAATTGCACCAGTTTAGACTCCATTATAAGAGTTGACACTTCACCTCTAAATCTGGGCCACAGTGTGATCTTACAGATTTTGTTCTAAACCTATTGGAATATTTTATAAGGTATTATTATAAACATTAGGGAAAATAGTTCTCTCTAAAATGACAATTTATAAGTGTACTGACAATCTCAAAGCACAGTAGGTAGCACAAGGAAGGTTGTGTCAGTTTAAATGTGATGAATTCATATTTTTCTTAGTTACATATTTTTCATAAAATTTGCAGCTTTTCTTTGTGTGTTTGGTTTTGTTTTGGTATGGTTTTTTTATTTTATTTTAGGAAGAGCTTTAAGATTTCTCATATGTGGTCTTGTCATGCTAAAGGGGAAGCTTGATAAACCTGAATGCAAAGCCACAATACATTGCATGTGTATTGTGTACTAAACACATTTAGTACTTTATAGTAATCAAATATATTTCCATTAAGAATGAAAATGTATATGCATTGCATACCTATTTACTATTAAAGGAGAAGAGTATTTATTTTATTGATCAGTATTGTTGCAACTCCTGTTAAATTGTCAAATGATACTAGCTAACGAAGAACTTGAGTAGATGATAGCTGGCTCATCTATGCCAAGCGTGGCAGGCTGGAAGTGGGTTTGAAAATAAATGTATTGAAAATGCAGACAGGTGTTAATATAGGATTTGTGTAACTCCTCTCCTGTATTGTTAAATTATGTCGGCAGTTTTGATAACTATTTTATTCTTAGATTTATATCAAGAGTTCTTATAATCTTGAGCTAATGTGTCTCTCTCTCTTTATTTAGGTTCTTATGTGGCACACATATTTGAAGTAACTGGGAACCTCCCAAGTATTTTAAAAATAGAAATAAAAACAATTACCGCCGCTTTCTCTTCCTTACCGGCTTTTAGGAGTAAATAGCTTGTTTGCATTGGTGTGACAAACTTATTGTGGCAAAGCTACATTTAAAAAAGTAAATATTTATGTTTAGTTCTGAATGTGGTTTGTTCACTTCCTGGAGTAAATTTAACTTCTCTAGAAACAGCTACTCTGAAAATTCTGTCTCCCATTCTCATGAGCCTCCTGCTTACTGGTTGACAAGTTTATTGTTCTAATTGAAGGTTGTGGTTCCAGGTGGGTTAAGGAGAGGTATGTAGGTCTAGGTCCATAGATGGCTTTGAATACCAGAAGATTCCTTGGATTGAATTCTGTATTCAGTGGGGAGCAAGTACAGAGAGTGGCCCACTAGAGCAGAGGTGGGCAAACTATGGCCTGCGGGCCACACCCCGCAGCCTCAGCTTGTCGTGCTGCCAGTGCTCTGGGCGGCAGGGCTGCGAGCTCCTGCTGGGCAGTGCAGCTGCAAGAGCCGCTGGGTAAAGTGTACTAAATTGCTCCCTGTAGAAATGTGCTACTGACAGGGCACCAGGACTGGCAGCTGTAAGTAGTACAAGGTAGGTAGCACATTCTTATGGGGAGCAATTTAATACACTACACCCGGGTAGGGAAGGCTGTGCCTCCACAAACAGCCTGGCCCCTGCCCCCATCCGCCCTCTCCCACTTCCAGCCCCCTGACTGCCTCCCTCAGAACCTCCGACCCATCGAACCCCCCTGCTCCTTGTCCCCTGACTGCCCCCCCTGGACTCCCCGCCTCTAACTGCCCCCCCGGGACCCCACCCCCATCAACCCCCTCCTGCTCCCTGTCCCCTATCCACACCCCTGCCCCCTGACAGGTCTCCTGGGACTCCGATGCCTATCCAACTCCTCTCCCCCTCCCCCCCCCTTACCATGCTGCTCAGAGCACCAGGACTGACAGCCATAAGTAGTACACCATAAGTAGCACATTCCTATGGGGAGCAATTTAATACACCCGGCCCTCCATACAGTTTCGGCACACCGATGTGGCCCTCAGGCCAAAAAGTTTGCCCACCCCTACACTAGAGTGAAGTGCTCTAAGTGAACTTCATAAGTGTGCCTGAGCAGACGGGCTGCTACATTTTATGACAGTTGGACTTTTTCCAGTGTGTTTCCTACTTTCTGAGACATGAGTGAAGTTAAATCTGGAGGCCAGTGCTATCTAGATCGCAATGGCACGATCTGGTGTCTTGATGCAGAAGTTATGTTCGTTTTTTTAACATCATATTTTATTGAAACACTTTTCAAGCTGAGTAAAAGTAAAACAACAAATAATTAACAAGTTAAAGTATAAAACTTGCTGTTTAGTTCATCTCTAAAACATGGCAAATAATGGCCATATTAACTCCGGTTCTTCAATCACAGTAGTAATAATGATGTTGGTAATAGGCCCAGAAAAATTTCGGACAACTGTATCATTATTATTATTTTATTACAAAAGTAAAAACTTCCATGAACTGCATTGCAAGTCAAATGGAGTCCATTTGACAGTAGGAGACAGTTTTTAAATAAAAGTCCAAAACTTGCTTTTGACTGTTCCAGAAACAATTCTGCACATTATCTTGCAATTGTTGACTAAGTAGGGCACTGGGCTACAGTTCTATCTTTCTTTTGTCTTGAGTTGAGACCTTAGAGGTAATGCTCAGTGAGGCTTGGTGCTCTGTAGAAGCAAACAGCTGATGGACCAGTAGGGGCACTTTGGGTCACTGGTAGAAGATGTACATCCAAACTACTATAGGGAGGATAGTACTGCACACCAAAATTCTTTGGTTAAATCCAAGAAAATCCCACGAGCTATCACCCCCTTCTCTATTTGGTGTGGATCCCTTCTGTGCATGGTTCATCTTGGGGTTCGTCTACACTGGCAACGCTAAAGCGCTGCTGCAGTAGCGCTTTAACGTGGCTTGTGTGGTTGCGACGCAGCTCTGTCACCTCCATGGGGGTGGGTGTGCTGTCTACACTGGCGCTTTACAGCGCTGAAATTTGCTGCGCTTAGGGGGGTGTTTTTTCACACCCTTGAGGGAGAAAGTTGCAGCGCTGTAAATTGCCTGTGTAGACAAGCCCTTAGGCTCAGCCTGATTGGTTGAATGGACAGACCTTGTCTCTTTTTTATATATGGCCTGTGGTAAATCATGATGTGATGCTGGTAGACCAGCCAACCTGTGGATGACCCATAACAACTTAACAAAAGGCATTGCAATTGTAATCAAGACAATCCATTTATGTATGGGTATCAAAGAAATGTTAATTAGGCTAGCAATCCCCAACTCATTCACTTTGTATTGATTAAGATCAAACAATAGTTGCTAAGTATATTTGTGGTTTACCGCTGTCCTGTTAGAGGAAACCAAATTAGCCTGTGGATGCTAATTCTTTTTCATGTCTTGCAATACTACATTACTATACTCAATTGTCTCTAGGCAATAAAGAGGGCTATTAACGTTTAAATGAAGCTTGGGAAGTAATAATGTTGTTGTCCTCCTCTATCTTTGAAACTTATGGTTCCACATTGTGAAATATCTGTAAACTATTTTGGTAGTAAAGGGCATTATCTTTGAATGGCCCATTGAATAAAGATCACAGACTATGAGCATATATTTTTCATCCAAGCCCATGTGGTGCAAGTTGCCTCTCAGCTTGCCAGCCTGCTTCAGCTATTTAAAAAAAAAAAAAAAAGAACCTCGGGCCTGATGCTGCATCTCTAGTTGCGTGAACTTTTGAACAGGGAAAATTTAAGCCGTGGGACTGAGATCTTCCAAATAGTCATTTGGAATGCCATGGGAAATTATATGTAAAGACTTGAACCGACTTTACATCTAAGCTGTCTTTTGGATTTTGATCTGTTGGGATAATTCCAATGAAACTTTTCCAAACCAGTAGCTACAACATGACTGCTACAATTCTGATCTATGAACGCTGAAAATCACTTGTATGTATATGATTCCTTAACCATTTGTAACTCTCTTCTTTTGTTTTATTAATAAATTTTTAGTTAGTTTACTAAGGCTTGGCTTACAGTGTGATATTTGGGTAAAATTTGAGATTCGTAATCCTTTGGGATTGGTAGAACTTTGAATATGGTGAATAGGGTTTTCAGGATCACTATATTAGACTTATGGCACCTTAGAGACTAACAAATGTATTTGAGCATAAGCTTTCATGAGCTACAGCCCACTTCTTCAGATGCATAGAATGGAACATATATTGAGGAGATAGATATATACACACACAGAGAGCATGAAAAGGTGGGAGTTGTCTTACCAAGTCTGAGAGGCCAATTAAGTAAGAGAAAAAAAAAAAACTTTTGAAGTGATAATTAAGCTAGACCAGTACAGACAGTTTGATAAGAGGAGTGAGAATACTTACATGGGGAGATGGCTGAGCCATTAGATTCAATGTTTGTAATGGCTCAGCCATCTCCCCATGTAAGTATTCTCACTCCTCTTATCAAACTGTCTGTACTGGTCTAGCTTAATTATCACTTCAAAAGTTTTTTTTCCCCCTCTTACTTAATTGGCCTCTCAGACTTGGTAAGACAACTCCCACCTTTTCATGCTCTCTGTATATGTGTATATATATCTTCTCAATATATGTTCCATTCTGTGCATCCGAAGAAGTGGGCTGTAGCCCACGAAAGCTTATGTTCAAATAAATTTGTTAGTCTCTAACGTGCCACAAGTACTCCTGTTCTTTTTGCGGATACAGACTAACACGGCTGCTACTCTGAAACCTATATTAGACTTGGTTCTCTAGATGGGAGGCAAGGGCTGAAATGCGTAAAAGGGACTGTTTGGCTTCTTGTTAACTAATGTGGTATTAAAGAAGCTCTTTTATTACTAGCTTGATGAATCTGATTATAGAATAACCCACCAGTTTGGGGGATTTTCTGCCGTATTTCTTGTAGTCTGCCAGGAGTATATTATTCTCAGTGTGGCCCATCCAGATACCCAGTCACACGTGACCAGAAATACATATTTGTGAAGTATCTACAGAAGCACTTACAGTCCTGTTAGTTCATATGTATTAATTGGCAATCAATTGCTGTGTATTGCAACATTGACCACAAACTCTAGACAAGACAAGAGAATAGAACGAAGTTGCTGCTGCCTCTGTGGAGATGCCAGAAGACCCATGCACACATTTGGAGGACTGGTTTCAGAGTAGCAGCCGTGTTAGTCTGTATCCGCAAAAAGAACAGGAGTACTTGTGGGACCTTAGAGACTAACAAATTTATTAGAGCATAAGCTTTCGTGGGCTCTAATAAATTTGTTAGTCTCTAAGGTGCCACAAGTACTCCTGTTCTTTTTATTTGGAGGACTGTTTTCTATTCCCTTCCCCATTAAGAATGTTACCTGCAAAAGGCCAAATTTCAAACCATGAAATTTCCTGAGTAACTTATTCCTTCTCCCTCGGCACAAGGTGCTCTAATCCCAGTAATTCCTGTTCCTACCTATCACAGCCATTTTTATAATAATTTTTTCAGGGCTGTTAATTTTTATGCTTTATGTAATTTTAAAAATAAATGGGAATCTTACAGCCATGGATAGGGTTGTTTGAAGCAAAAACGAGAACATTATGCATCCAAAATATAACCTTTCACTTTTATATTAGGCTATAGCTGTATATCAGTATTGTTCTCCTACATTCCTTCACATGATCTTGGAGAAAGATTTCTCCAAATAATAGCCCAATTTATCACTTGTACTGCAGATTATGGGGAAGCTTTTTAGGGGACTCGCTCTCTTATAATGGGTCAAATCAAACCTCTGCATCCAAATGCTCCTAAATATTATTAAGGGCATAAGAGCAAACTATCCCAATGCGTAGAAAGATAGGAAGTATGGCAAGAGACCATGCTAGCTTAATCAGTAGATCGTCAGTGATCTGAAACTCAAAAAAGAATCCTACAAAAAGTGGAATCTAGGTCAAATTACAAAGGATGAATATAAACAAACAACATAAGTATGTAGGGACAAAATTAGAAAGGCCAAGGCACAAAACAAGATTAAACTAGCTAGAGACAGAAAGGGTAATAAGAAAACATTCTACAAATATATTAAAAGAATAGGAACACCAGGTAATGGGTAGGCCCATTACTTAATGAGGGGAGTGCGGGGGGGTGGGGGGGACAATAATACAAAATGTGGAAATGGCAGAAGTGCTAGAGGATTTCTTTGTTTCCATTTTCACCAAAAAGTTTAGTAGCAATTGGACATGTGACTTAATGAATGGCAGTGAAAATGAGGTAGGATCACAGGCTACAATAGGAAAGAACAAGTTAAAAATTACTTAGACAGTTAGATGTTTTTAAGTCACCAGGGCTTGATGAAATGCATCCTAGAATACTCAAGGATTGACTGAGGAGGTATATGAGCCATTAGCAATTATCTTTGAAAAGGCACGGAAGATGGTGATATTCCAGAGGACTGGAAAAGGCAAATATAGTACCAATCTATAAAAAGGGGAATAAGGACAACCCGGGGAATTGCAGACCAGCCAACTTAATTTCAGTACCTGGAAAAATAGTGGAGCAAATAATTAAGCAGTCAATTTGCAAACACCTAGCTGGTAAGTGATAAGTAACAGTCAGGATTAACAGTCAAGAACAAATTGTGTCAAACCAACCTAATAACTTTCTTTGACAGGGTAACAAGCCTTGTGGATCGGGCGGGGGGGGGGGGGGAGAAGAGCATATCTTGACTTCAGTAAGGCTTTTGATGTTTTCTCGCATGACCTTCTCATAAACAAACAAGGGGAAATACAACCTAGATGGAGCTACTATAAGGCGCATGCATAACTGGTTGGAAACTCATTCCCAGAGAGTAGTTATCAGTGGTTCACAGTCAAGCTGGAAGGGCAGATGGAGTGGGGACCCACAGGGATCAGTTCTGGGTCCGATTCTGTTCAATATCTTCATCAGTGATTTCGACAATGGCATAGAGAGGGCCCTTATACAGTTTGCGGATGATACCAGGCTGGGAGGGGTTATAAATCCATTGGAGAATAGGATTAAAATCCAAAATGATCTGGACAAACTGGAGAAATGGTCTGAAGTAAATAGGCTGAAATTCAATAAGGACCAATGCAAAGTACTCCACTTAGGAGGAAACAATCAGTTGCACACATACAAAATTGGAAATAACTGCCTAGGAAGGAGTACTGCAGAAAGGGATCATGGGGTCATAGTGTATCACAAGCTGTTTTTTTTTTTTTTTTTTTTTTTAAAGCAAACAACATTCTGGGATGTATTAGCAGGAGTGTTGTCTACTCCACACTGATTAGGCCTCAACTGGAGTATTGTTTCCAGTTCTGGATGCCACATTTCAGGAAAGATGTGGACAAATTGGAGAAAGTCCAGAGAAGAGCAACAAAAATGATTAAAGGCATAGAAAACATGTTCTCTGAGGGAAGATTAAAAAACTGGGTTTGTTTAGTCTGGAGAAGAGAAGACTGAGGGGGAGATACAACAGTTTTCAAGTACGTAAAAGGTTACAAGGAGGAGGGGGGGGAATGTTCTCTTTAACCTCTGATGATAGGACAAGAAGCTAGGGGCTTATATTGCAGCAAGGGCAGGTTAGGTTGGATATTAGCAAAAACTTCCTAACTGTCAGAGTGATTAAGCATTGGAATAAATTGCCCATGGAGGTTGTTGAATATCCATCATTGGAGATTTTTAAGAGCAGATTAGACAAACACCTGTCAGGGATGGTCTGGATAATATTTAGTCCTGCCCTGAGTGCAGGAGATGGTCTAGAAGGCCTCTTGAGGTCCCTTTTAGTTCTATGATTCTATAAATACTATGGTTATATTGGATTTGGATGTAATGTTTGCTAACTGTTTGACCCTTCTCTAGCGAAATGCATGGGGCTGTTAAGAATACAAATGCATTAGCTTTCTGAAGATACACCTCTACCCTGATATAACGCTGTTCTCAGGAGCCAAAAAATCTTACCGTGTTATAGGTGAAACCGTGTTATATCGAATTTGCTTTGATCCACTGGAGTGTGCAGCCCCGCTCCCCCGGAGCACTGCTTTACCGCGTTATATCCGAATTCGTGTTGTATCGGGCTACGTTATATCGGGGTAGAGGTGTATCTGTACTGGAAAGATCAGAATGAAAAGTATGCCACAGTAACATGTCTTTTCTTTGTGCAGAGAATTTTTATTATAGCATGATTAACATTTCTGATGGTCTTCCTATGTGCTGGCATTGCAAAAAGTTATGAAATGACAAAACCTCACGATTCAGTGGCTGCAGAATCCATAGAGGAGTGTGAGCTTGAACAAAACATTCTGTGCCTCTTACTACTGGGTTTATTGGTTATGTAGTCTAAAATAGCTTACATTTTGTTTTTCCCTTTTGATAAGCATGTGGGCTGAGTTTTATGTTTTTGTTTTTTTAAAATAACCACTAGCCTACTGTGACTATGTGCCCATGCACATAATTACTGGGGAGACTCTGAATGGAATCAAACACTTTTTTTTTTTTGGTCTGAGTCAGACCAAAGATTCCAAGTAATTAACAGCACAGAGCAGCAAAAATATATTCCTTTTAATAGTTGAGTTCTCTAAACATCATTGGTACAGATGATGTAGCTTCGAATGAAGTGCAAAATATTTGAAAGATGACGTGGCATAACTTCTTGGACGTGCTGGTTCTCTTTTTTTCTGCCAGTTAGCTCATTATGTTTTGAAGAGAAGAAAGTTGCAAAGGGGCCAAAAATCTGTGGTGTTGGAATACAACCAAATTAAGGCATTTGACTTTTTGTTAATGATTTTGTATTTTCAGCAGAATCAGTGGAGCACTGTAGTTTTGAGAAGCATTTCCTATATCCTATCCTGTGTTGCTGTCAGCCGTGAATAAGAGAAGTTGATATCCAGTACTTGCCAGAATATTTTTATATTTTCCTACTGAATCTTTGCAGATCAAGGCCAAGCTAACAGCAAATATTACAGCATAGAAATGTTTTCACTCTATTAGTTTTTCTAATACAGCTCACTATGAGTTAATTTACTATAGATTGAAACTCCACAGAATAAATGGAAGCAAACATACAGTAAATGGTCCATGGCCTATTTGAAATGAGTTGAGAATCTGTCTAATTCCCAATGGACTCATGGCCACCTGACTAAAACCACATCAATTTCCACTAATTGACACCCTTGTCAGTAGATTGAGCAGAGAGGTCAAGGATTGAATTAGCATGAAGACTGAACTTTTACTGGAATCCTGGACTGCATACTTACAGACATAATTTGACAGCTAAGCCATGCACACAAAAGTCACAGGGCTTTGGTTCCAGGCCCCTACCGACGTTCCCTCTAAATTTTCTTTGGACTGAGCAGGCTACAAATGCCACTGAGCACTACGTTTTTGTCTTTGCGCAAGCTTATACTTTAATAAGTCTTCTAACACAGTACCAACTTCCCTCTGTATACATACACTGAGAAGACAATATCTGTAGTCTAGCATATTAAAATTGCAAAGGTGACCAGCTAAAGTGAGAATGTTGTAGCACTTCAATTAAACTACTAACTAAATAACATTTACGTAATATGCATGTGCACACATGTACATTTATAAATGGTTGGAGTACCTATGTTTTGAGTTAAAAACTACACACAGAAACCTAGGAAAGCAGGAGCCCCTATATTCCCCCCCATGAACTCCTATTACCCCTCTCCCCCGGAGTCTCAGCCCTTGGGAACCACCCCTCTATCTCCTCCCAGCAGCTCCTGCCTCCCCCCATTCTTCCCCTTTGCTGCTGGCTCAAGGCTTCCTTTGGGAAGGGATTTTAGGGTCTTCCCATCTCTGCCCCACATCCAGCCCTGCTCCTCCTCCGGGACCATGGCAAGGCAGGGAGTTGCCATCACAGACCAGAGCAGTCAGGAACTCATGGACTGGGCACCCCGCCCCCGTGCTGGTGGCACAGGCTCCACCTCTAGCCATGCTACAACTTCCTGCCAGGCTGTGCTATTGGGTGCTCATTTCAGCACCACCAGCTCTCAGATGCTACTGCCTGTGGCAGGAACCAGACTCTCCACAGCTGGCTCTGCGCCTGGGACGGGACCTGCTGACAGGGAGAACAGCCCAACATGCCCCACTACTCCTGCCTTACCTAATTCTTTTCCTATCCCTGCTGTCTTGAGGCTTCCTGCCAGTCCCCAGCACTAAGAGGAGCTGCCACGGGTTGAGGGCCTGTCTGGCAGAGCATTACCCAGGTTGTTACTCGCACATTTTCTGTTACTCACACACTCTAGGGCACCCACCCTTACCCCGTTCTAGGGCTCAAGCACAGCAATACACTCTAGGGCACCCACCCTCATCCTGTTCCTAGGGCTCAGGCATAACCGTGTCAGTTTAGGCACCCAACCTCATCCTTCTGTGGGCTCAAGCATAACCTTGTACTTTGTAGGTTTGCAGGGTTTTACCAGTGAAAGAGCCTTACACAGTAATATCCTACTTAACCTCTATTTATTAACAACTACCAAAGACACACTGCACACGCTACACATACAGTGTTCACTACTCCCAATAAAACAGATGAACTTTTCTTGATGGCCAGTCAGGATCAGCAAAAAGAACAGGAGTACTTGTGGCACTTTAGAGACTAACAAATTTATTAGAGCATAAGCTTTCGTGGACTACAGCCCACTTCTTCGGATGCATATAGAGTGGAACATGTATTGAGGAGATATATATACACACATACAGAGAGCATGAACAGGTGGGAGTTGTCTTACCAACTCTGAGAGGCCAATTAAGTAAGAGGAAAAAAAAAAACTTTTGAAGTGATAATCAAGATAGCCCAGTACAGACAGTTTGATAAGAAGTGTGAGAATACTTACAAGGGGAGATATTCAATGTTTGTAATGGCTCAGCCATTCCCAGTCCTTATTCAATCCTTTGTTGATTGTGTCTAGTTTCAATATCAATTCCAGCTCAGCAGTCTCTCGTTGGAGTCTGTTTTTGAAGTTTTTCTGTTGTAATATAGCCACCCGCAGGTCTGTCACTGAATGACCAGACAGGTTAAAGTGTTCTCCCACTGGTTTTTGAGTATTATGATTCCTGATGTCAGATTTGTGTCCATTAATTCTTTTGCGTTGAGACTGTCCTGTTTGGCCAATGTACATGGCAGAGGGGCATTGCTGGCACATGATGGCATATATCACATTGGTAGATGTGCAGGTGAACGAGCCCCTGATGGTATGGCTGATGTGATTAGGTCCTATGATGATGTCACTTGAATAGATATGTGGACAGAGTTGGCATCGGGGTTTGTTACAAGGATAGGTTCCTGGGTTAGTGGTTTTGTTCAGTGATGTGTGGTTGCTGGTGAGTATTTGCTTTAGGTTGGGGGTTGTCCGTAAGCGAGGACAGGTCTGTCTCCCAAGATCTGTGAGAGTAAAGGATCATCTTTCAGGATAGGTTGTAGATCTCTGATGATGCGCTGGAGAGGTTTTAGATGGGGGCTGAAGGTGACAGCTAGTGGTGTTCTGTTATTTTCTTTGTTGGGCCTGTCTTGTAGAAGGTGACTTCTGGGTACTCGTCTGGCTCTGTCAATCTGTTTTTTCACTTCAGCAGGTGGGTATTGTAGTTTTAAGAATGCTTGATAGAGATCTTGTAGGTGCTTGTCTCTATCTGAGGGATTGGAGTAAATGCGGTTATATCTTAGAGCTTGGCTGTAGACAATGGATCGTGTGGTGTGTCCTGGATGGAAGCTGGAGGCATGTAGGTAAGTGTAACGGTCAGTAGGTTTCCGGTATAGGGTGGTATTTATGTGACCATCGCTTATTAGCACAGTAGTGTCCAGGAAATGGACCGCTTGTGTGGGTTGATCTAGGCTGAAGTTGATGGTGGGATGGAAATTATTGAAATCATGGTGAAATTCCTCAAGGGCTTCTTTTCCATGGGTCCAGATGATGAAGATGTCATCAATGTAGCGCAAGTAGAGTAGGGGCATTAGGGGACGAGAGCTAAGGAAACGTTGTTCTAAGTCAGCCATAAAAATGTTGGCATATTGTGGGGCCATGCGGGTACCCATAGCAGTGCCGCTGACTTGAAGGTATATATTGTCCCCAAATGTGAAATAGTTGTGGGTGAGGACAAAATCACAAAGTTCAGCCACCAGGTTAGCTGTGACATTATCAGAGATACAACTCCCACCTGTTTATACACACATACAGAGAGCATATATATCTCCTCAATATACGTTCCATTCTATATGCATCCGAAGAAGTGGGCTGTAGTCCACGAAAGCTTATGCTCTAATAAATTTGTTAGTCTCTAAGGTGCCACAAGTACTCCTGTTCTTTTTGCGGATACAGACTAACACGGCTGCTACTCTGAAACCAGTCAGGATCAGGTCCATCTGGGGGACTCCAGTTTCTGCACGGTGTCATTGGCAGAGTATTGAGGTCTGGCAGCTCTGATGGGGCTGTGTCCTGGAGTCAGTTCCCCAAAGAACTTTCTTTTGGACCCCAGTTTATATGGTGAAACTTGAGTCCTGAGGTGAACCTATACCTTAACCAATCATTACACTAAAAATTTACTAACCACTCCTAACATAAAAAGAGCAGGAGTACTTGTGGCACCTTAAGGACTAACAAATTTATTTGAGCATAAGCTGTCGTGGGCTACAGCCCACTTCATCGGATGCGTAGAATGGAACATGTAGTGAGGAGATATATATACACATACAGAGAAAATGAAAAGGTGGGAGTTGTCCTACCAACTCTTAAGAGACTAATTAAATTAAGAGAAGGCTATTTTTTCTCTTAATTAGCCTCTTAGAGTTGGTAGGATAACTCGCACCTTTTCATGTTCTCTGTATGTGTGTATATATATCTCCTCACTACATGTTCCATTCTACGCATCCGATGAAGTGGGCTGTAGCCCACAAAAGCTTATTCTCAAATAAATTTGTTAGTCTCTAAGCCAAGATGCCACAAGTACTCCTGTTCTTTTTGCGGATACAGACTAACACAGCTGCTACTTTGACTCCCAACATAGTGTAACAAAAGTCTCTAACCAATCCTACCCCAACACCTTAATTAATTTACACCTAGCAAAATTAAGTATGTAACAGACAGACAATCAAAGAACCAGACAGAGACCATACAGACAAACAATAGGGAAGTGTGGGGACCATAATGACAATGAGGATTTCACAACCACAACTATTAATAAAAAGAAGAACAGGAGTACTTGTGGCACCTTAGAGACTAACAAATTTATTAGAGCATAAGCTTTCGTGGACTACAGCCCACTTCTTCGGATGCATATAGAATGGAACATATAATGAGGAGATATATATACACACATACAGAGAGCATAAACAGGTGGGAGTTGTCTTACCAACTCTGAGAGGCCAATTAATTAAGAGAAAAAAAAAAAAAAACTTTTGAAGTGATAATCAAGCTAGCCGAGTACAGACAGTGTGATAAGAAGTGTGAGAGTACTTACAAGGGGAGATAGTCAACGTTTGTAATGGCTCAGCCATTCCCAGTCCTTATTCAAACCGGAGTTGATTGTGTCTAGTTTGCATATCAATTCTAGCTCTGCAAACTAGACACAATCAACTCCGGTTTGAATAAGGACTGGGAATGGCTGAGCCATTACAAACGTTGACTATCTCCCCTTGTAAGTACTCTCACACTTCTTATCACACTGTCTGTACTCGGCTAGCTTGATTATCACTTCAAAAGTTTTTTTTTTTTTTTTCTCTTAATTAATTGGCCTCTCAGAGTTGGTAAGACAACTCCCACCTGTTTATGCTCTCTGTATGTGTGTATATATATCTCCTCATTATATGTTCCATTCTATATGCATCCGAAGAAGTGGGCTGTAGTCCACGAAAGCTTATGCTCTAATAAATTTGTTAGTCTCTAAGGTGCCACAAGTACTCCTGTTCTTCTTTTTGCGGATACAGACTAACACGGCTGTTACTCTGAAACTATTAATAAGTGATTTCTTGCCAGACAGAACGGTGTCAAACTAAGTTTTCTTTAACCATCTTAAAATCTGTTTCTGTATTTGGTGACAGTGGGTGTTATTAGCACAGGGTCTCCTTCTTAACAGCCTGATATTACATTGTTTTAATGCCATTTAGATGGAATGTGAGGATGTGACTTCCTGCTTCTCAGCCAATGGCTGCTGCTCGGCTGCTCTTTTAATCTGGCTGCAGACAAAGGCCTTAGCCTTACAGTCCCCTCCTTAATGATGCTTTTATCAAAGCTGTCATTACTATCACAAGAGTCCAATACTCAGAGCTGCTGAGCTTGGGCTTGCCTCCTTGGTATAATTAACAAGAGCCTTATTTGACTTTGCATGCTAGCTTCCTGTATTCTTAGAACAGTTCTCTTCATGCAGCAAGCCAAACTTATTATGCTCACTAATAAAGCCAATTGGATTCCAATGATCACCACAATGGGGGGTGACCCATTATATTTAGCATACCAGTTGCAGAAGGGGACCGCCCTAATAGTGTGTCCCACCAGGAGTGATGTCCTGCATTTGTAATAGTTTTCAATACATGAGTGATTTCTCTATTATCATGACAGGTTTCAGAGTAGCAGCCGTGTTAGTCTGTATCCGCAAAAAGAAGAACAGGAGTACTTGTGGCACCTTAGAGACTAACAAATTTATTAGAGCATAAGCTTTCGTGGACTACAGCCCACTTCTTCGGATGCATATAGAATGGAACATATATTGAGGAGATATATATACACACATACAGAGAGCATAAACAGGTGGGAGTTGTCTTACCAACTCTGAGAGGCCAATTAATTAAGAGAAAAAAAACTTTTGAAGTGATAATCAATCTAGCCCAGTACAGACAGTTTGATAAGAAGTGTGAGAATACTTACAAGGGGAGATAGATTCAATGTTTGTAATGGCTCAGCCATTCCCAGTCCTTATTCAAACCGGAGTTGATTGTGTCTAGTTTGCATATCAATTCTAGCTCAGCAGTCTCTCGTTGGAGTCTGTTTTTGAAGTTTTTCTGTTGTAATATAGCCACCCGCAGGTCTGTCACTGAATGACCAGACAGGTTAAAGTGTTCTCCCACTGGTTTTTGAGTATTTTGATTCCTGATGTCAGATTTGTGTCCATTAATTCTTTTGCGTAGAGACTGTCCGGTTTGGCCAATGTACATGGCAGAGGGGCATTGCTGGCACATGATGGCATATATCACATTGGTAGATGTGCAGATCATGTTGTACTTCAATACGTATTTGTTCTCCTATCTTTGCAATATCTTTTAAATGTGAATGTAACATAGGAAGGATTAACAATTTTTCTTATCATGGTCATATTCATGCCTAAGATTACAGGTGTTACATTGTGATACAATTGTGGTTTAAACTTTAAGTAATTTATAGTCCATACAGATACATAGTATTCAAAATTACAACTTTTAATCTTTCTAATGTTGCAAAAACATCTATTAACTAAATAAATCATAAAATACAATTTTTTTATCCTTGAACAATGACTTCTAACACAAACACACCACCTTCCTACATATACAACAGCTGACTTTTATTCAATGAATATATTAAACATACATCTTTGGGCTCCGTTGTTTTTAACATAGAAACATTCATCTCTTTCTTGTAAATTTTGATTTTCACACAAGGTTTGGCAGCACTCCCAGTCATGTGGGAGGCGCGGTAGTAACCAGACTTTTGCGCAGCCACAGGTGTGCATGGCTTTAAGGGAACATTAGCTCCTCCTACCACTTAAGCTAAAGGAGAGTCTCCTTTAGTTTTCAGTAGTTGGGTTTTTAATGTTCTGTTACAACAGCTTCTAAAGGACTGTGATGGACATACCAGTAAATTACAAACTGCAGATGCACCTTGGTAGGATGGCATAGGGAAGCAGATACTGCTATTGTCCAAGCTGTACACATCTTCTGTGGATATATAGAAAACTTCTGTATGCAGTTGAAAAATCACAAAATCTTTTGAAATATCTTAAGCTAAAAATATATTGTTGGCTAAAGGTTACAATGCAGACCAGTAGTCAATTCTCTGTCCTTAATATGCAACTTAAAAAAAAGTAAGTGTGTGTGTGTGTGTGTTGGGGCAGGGTGGGGTACACAAGCAGTCACTATTTTTCTAATATCTTAAAGTATCCCTTTTTTCAAGTTCTCTACAATAAAAATATTAAGAGAATATTTTAAGGAAAATGCTTAATATAGAGTAAAAACTCTCTACTTCTTGTCCCATCACCATAATATGTGTGCCTCACATTCACCAATGGATTTTATCCTGACAACAACCGTGTAAAGTAACAAGATATTACTCCCATTTTGTGGATGGGGAGAGGAGGCCTAAAGTAGATTAAGGGTCTTGCCCAAGGCCACACAGGAAGTCCATGGCTCAGCCAGGAATTGAACACAGTTCTCCTGAGTCCCAGTCCAGTGGTCTCACCACTAGACCATCTCTCTGCCTCAAGAACTGCTCTGTGCAACTTACCCTCCTTTAAAGACCTCCTGTTCTAATGCTGAGTATGTGATACTGATATAGAGGTGAGCATCACACCTTTTTGCATGAAGGTGCTGAAAGATTTGTGATATGTGGCAACCTGAAATAGCATTGTGAATGAATTCACCTGTGAGTGTACATGAGTGTGTAGATGAAGATCCCATCCATGCATGATAGTGAAAATGTCTTGCATGATGTGACAGAAAAGATAGTTATCAACTCACCTGTAATGGATATAATCAACTCAAGGCATTTGGGGATATAAAAAACAATAATATCAGCAAGATTATTAATCTATCATTTAACAGAATGCTTGTTGAAATGCTCTCAAACTTAAGTTTACGGGCATTTCAGATACTATAGGAGTTGAGAGCCATGTAATACTGAGGTGGAAATCAGTTTGGGCGTGCTGCAGATTGTAGTCTGGATGGCATAATGTTGAGAAAGGAAGGTTTGTTCCTTACTAACGCATGTTACACCTTGATTTCTTTCTGAGAGTACATGGGTTCAGCACAGAGGACCAGTCTTCTGCAATTTGTGTTGGTGTAAATCTGGAATAATGTTTGTAAATCAGTAGTGTTAATCTGAATTGGTCAGTGTAACAGGGAGCTGATATTAGTTATGGTATGTCCAGCCTTTACCTTGAATTTACTAGTTCTACTTATTACCATATTTAAATATGCATAAATATTTCTAATTATTTAGTGGGGTTTTTTTTAAATTGTCATGAAGGTGCAAAGTTGCTCTTAAGAACGGTACAGATCTCTGTCTTGGATAAATAATTAGTGTGTGTAAATCTCATAATTTTTGGAGTTCTGCTCTTTCAATACATATACACCTCTACCACGATATAATGCGACTCAATATAACATGAATTCGGATATAATGCGGTAAAGCAACGCTCCAGGGGGGCGGGGCTGCGTTTTCGGGCGGATCAAAGCAAGTTTGATAGAACGCGGTTTCACCTATAACGCGGTAAGAGTTTTTGGCTCCCGAGGACAGCGTTCTATCGGGATAGACGTGTACATAGTAGAGGGAACATTCTATAAATAAGATTAGGGTAGTAGAAAGTGAAGAGTCGGGATGAAAATTTGTTTATGAAGGAAAGAAATTTTAAAGGTCTGTATTCAATGACTTATTAAGGCAGAATTAAGGTGAAGTGGGGCATCAGCAAATTAAAACAGGAGGGATGTTTTGCTGTAGGAAAAGTGCTGAGGAAGAAATATGGAAAGTGTGGGATAGGACCAATGAAAATTGTAATCAGCAATAAATCTGCTCTGGAGTCTTTGCCCTTGACCAAGTTAGTAGATGTGGTTAACTTGGGGGAAAAAAATGTGGTTCAGCTTTTATTTAAGACTTGCTTCAGACATGTTGGAAGTATGTGGGGAACAATTTGGGGCATTGCACTGTATCACAATAATACAGAAAGAGCAAAGAGCTTAGATGCAGTGGCTGCATGCCCTTAGACTTCCACTGGTTCTTTTGGCAAAGGGCTTTCTGTGCTTTGCTGCTGAGGTGGGAGCAGCAATATAGGGAAAACAATAGGTGAATTGAGCATATAGTGAAATATGTTTCTTGTTGCATGTTGGAGCTTGAAAGCAAAAGAAGGAAATTTGTGAACAAAATAAAAGCACATCAATACCTTGTCAAGAACAATTAACAAACTAATTGCTGTGTTTTAACAAATGTGACATGGGGTAGTAGTGGGAATACCTGGAAAAAAGCTGTTCTTAGGTTGTATAGTGTTTATATGTGCACACCATTTTATTAGGAAATAGACAATAGATCAGATGCAACGATTCAGGGTTTGTGAGGTGTACAAATGGAGAATAGGATAAGAGATGTTGTTTCAGGTCGTGGCAAATAGATTGATTAATGAAATTGGCAAGGAAAGGCTGGTGAGTCATTATGGGTGGCAGACATATCAGAAGTTCAGACATCACTGTTTCAAAGTTGGGTAGCTCAGACCATGTGGCAAGAAGGCTCCAGGCAGGCAGTCAAATTGAGAAAAAGCAATGCCAAACACCAGAGTAAGTTTAAAGGATCTCCAGAGCGCTCCACTGCTATTTAAGGCAGATAAAATACTGTTGGTTTACCCTGACTGCATGACAAATATGCTTTCATCTAAAAGTTTTATTCAGTGTTTAGAGTGATCCGTCACATTTAATACCTAAAGAGTGAGAGAGTAAATTATATTTGTCTGCAGTTTCTTTTTGGTTTCTTATATTTAATTCAGTAACTTATATTCTAGTGTTATGAGCAGGGGTCAGGATGCCTCTCAATACTTTGAATTCAGTAATTTAAAAGGACTGATGAGTAAATCCGAAAGGTAGCGATACGCTTACTTTGTCCCAGGTAAAAAATGTTTTTGTAATGATTTTATGCAAGTTTGTTTGTTTGTTGGTTGGGGACAGGTAGCCCTTCAACCCGTGAAAAGTCTGCACCCCCCAACCCTCAAGACTGAGAATGGCAATGACCGCTGAAGGTATTTCTCTGGAGTTTATTGCTATGCTCCTTGATTGATTGAAAGGTTGCTGGAAAGGAAGTCGGTGTTTCAACTTTGCCCCTGGGAAAGAGCCTTTGCAACACTCCTCGCCCCTTCGGAAAAGAAAGTGACCAAATCCAGTTCTCCATTATAATGCAGAGCACTATCCACATGACCAGCTCAGATATTGTCCCCTAATGTGAAATTATACATTCATATGAATTCTCTATTTTAATTTCATCCAAACGTTGTTGTTGTTTTAGGAGTTCTTGACCTGTATATGGAGTTACTGGGTGTTAGCTGGTCAAATTTGTGGAAATTTGTGCTTCTGTAAGTAAAGTAGTATGGGGCAGGGGGAAGGGAAAGAGGAAGTTTAGCCCTTGCTTTTGGAACTTTAAAACATCCTTTACATATATGTGCTTGCTGTTTTTGGATCCTCACTACCTTACATTGAGGGAAGAGGATCTAAACAATACAGGTCTGGGGTAAGGACCGTGTATACATCACGTGTGGATGGAGGTGGTAATAACCCTCATTTGGAAAAAGATGCTGTTCATGATATGAAAGGTCTTTGCTTTCATCACGTAATCATTGGAAACATCTAATTGTTTCATTTACAATGGGGTGTTATTTCCAGGTGTGCCCATTGGTACAGTCGCCATTACTAATTTTGTACATAGGCCTGTTTGTTTACTGTTGGGTTTTGCACATTAAATTGACAGAGGGTTGTCCTATCAAGAACAGATTAGTTTGTGTTGTTTGGGGAGCAGGTCAAGAAAGGTTTGAGTGCATATAAAAAGTAGTGAGAGGTATGCTTAGGGCTTTCCATAGTTACATAGTGGTGTAACATAGTTACAAGAGCAACAAAAAGGAAACAAAGTTTGTGTGGCATGCTAGGGATAGACTCAGTGATTTCAGGAACGGTCTTATGCTTGAAGTTGTTATGATAGACTCAAATAGCGTGTCTAGGACTTGGTTAGTATGAAGGATGATAGTATATTTTTCTTCTAGAGTCAGGTACTTGCAATTCTTCTGGAGGAAGAAAAATTGAGCTCTTTATTCAGAGAGTATCTTCATTATACTCTGGTAGCATCCAGCTCTAGTGTGTTCAAAAAGGGGCAGGCATTGGAGCTCTGTTGCAGAAGAGAACTCAGAGGGACACCGAGGGAGAGGCAGAGTAGCTGATGTCCTAGCCCCATTCTCTTCTTGCAGCAGCCAGGAGGCTGAGTACCAGAGAACTCTCACCAGCTTTTGCAGCAGCTAAGGAGAATCTGGGGAGGGAGAAATGGAGAGTGTCATGAATGCTCCTCTTCCTCTCTAGCAACCACAGGGTACTGGAGGAATGAGGTCTTCAGTTTTTACAAGACACCTACTAGCTGCAGGTTCATATGGAAAAGAATTTGAACAGTGTTAAGGAATTGCCTTGTGATAGTGGAAGGTGTTGTCCTTGACGTTGTGTCCCATGTCTTTTGTAATGGCTTTGAGTGCTAAGTTTTGTCCTTGGATTATTGGTTGCCCAGAGGTGAGGGAATGCATTTGGGAGGGGGAGACTCATAGATAGGTTTAAAAAATAGAAGTATGATGTCTAGAGAGAGATTTTGGGTGAAGAAGAAAGGAGAGCAAAAATATAGGGGAGAAATTGTTTTTGCTAATGTGGAGAGAGAAAGAAAGAAGGGACACTGAACACCACTTTTTTCCCTCCTTTTCCTTTTCCAATATGAAGTGAAGCCAGGAAGGGGAAGAAGGTATAACAGAGGTTGAAGAGTCATACCAAATGACTTCAGGGGAAAAAAGGTTATTTTTTATAAAGGAAGTTGGTTAACAGTTTTATAGTTAAATACAAGACAGAGCTATGTTGGTCCTTTTATGATATGTATGTTGCACCGTGGCTAGCAAGCTTGGGGCCCTAACCTCCGAAGTGCTAAACACCTTCTGTGTGATGCTGAGTGCTGTCAATTCCTCCTGGAGACAATGGGAGATGAGGATGTACAGCATTCCAAACGGTCAGGCTGTAAATATTCTGCCTGGTAGCTACTGAGTACATTTTTCAAGCCTGGTTTGACTCATGGCTAATGGTCACATCAACATCTTTAGACAAGCATATAAATTTGAAGCTGTCTGAAACTGGGCATTCAAAGTCACAGCACAGATACAGTTACAGTTTAATATTTTTACAAAATGTTGATTTTAAAAAGTTGATCTGACGTCTGTTGTTTCACCTGGGTACATTTCCTTGCAATGCTTTCTTAGATTTCAGTCCATGAAAAGGTTTAATTTAGAAATAAAAATGCAAGTCTTTAGTTATTAAAATGCTTTTGCTGTTTGCAAATGTTAAACTCCTTACATGCCATTGTATTTCATGTCTTGTAGTATCTGTTTGATGTGGACACTGAGATAATATTGGTTTTGGCCTTCTGGGGTGGGGGGTATTCACAATTTCCTTTGTGGGTTTTAAAGTGCACTGCCAAGTTCTAACATCTGTTGCAAGTAACATAATGGTGTGTAAATAGTATTCTGCCAAATTTTGGCAAAACTTGTGGAGCTGTTATGGCCTCAGTAGTTGAAAAACCTGTTTTATTTTATCCAAAGATAACTAATGGATGCAGCTGAATATCAGTGAAAAAGAAAGGGAGTTTGTAGTATTTATATGTTAGATGGTTGTTTATAGGTCCCCTTGAAGTTAAAAAATCTAACTTCTATCTGAAAATGTGAATGTATTATTGTTACTTATACCTCCTGAAATTAGTAAAACTGAAAGATGAGGACAAAATATTTTTCTGGTGTTTCTTTTCACTTTGTTTACTTTGTCTATAGTCCGTATCACCACTATAGTCTGTTAACCCCAAATCCTTTAAATTGTTCCTTGTGGGTGCAGCCCTGTGACCATACGACATGATTGGGGCCTCCTTTCCCCTCCACCATCACAAGTTGCTTGTGTAGTTCTCACTGATGTCATGTGGTGCACTGTAGAACTGGAAAGTGTAAGCAAATCATTGATAAGTAGAGAACACTGCATTTTCACTTAAGGAGAATTCTCCCACAGTGCTTTAGTATAGTGATATCACATATCTATTTTGTAGGCAGAGATATTGATTAAACACTGGAGTAGTAAAAGAAATCCCACTTTTGACCATCTGATAGTTTTATTGCAACTGTCTTGCCTTCCTGCTAAGAAACTGCTTGTGGCAAAGTGAGCATTTGCGATGTACTCTGAGGACTCTTCTATATAAAACAGAACAGTACGGTAGTTCTAGACTTAATGCAACAGCCTCATTGTGGCCTTATGCCAATTGGTCTTAGTTTCTCTCATTGGTTGTCACTTAACTTTTCTTCTGTGATTTAAAAATTATCTCCTTTTCCCCTCCAATTTAAATAAAACCCTAAAATAATTTTGCATAAGATTCTTCTCTCAAACCTTCCTTTTTAGGCACAATTCAGGCTTCCTATGAGATTCCCAGCACCATATACCTTCCATCCAGGCGCTGTTGAGTTCCCAGGAATTTACCATAAGTTTCCCAGCATCTCACCACAGCAGCTACTTGGAGACCACTGGTCTTCCCAGGGGTGCACAACGTGCAGAAAACTGTGTGGTCTTTTCACCCTGTAACCAAAAATCTGCCACCCATGACATTGACAACACCTCTGTGAGATGAGGGGTGGTATTCTGATTTTACAGATGGGTAGCTGAGGCACACAGAGATTAATATAAACATTTCCAATGATTTTGGGTGTCCAATTTGAGAGGACTAGGACCTGATTTTTTCAGGGTACTTAGCATTATATAGTGACCACTTTACATGTTCAAAGTACAGCTCCCATTGGTCTTGATGGCAGCTGTGAGTGCTCAGCACTAATACCAGTCAGACCCTACGCCTCAAGTCACGTATCCAGAAATAAGGAATGTACTATTTAATGGTCACCCATGAAAAGTTTTGTTTATATGACTTCCCCAGCATCACATAGGAGCTTCATGGCAGGGGTAGGGGTAGAATCCAATTCTCTAGGGCAACATTCAACTGCCTAACATTGAGACTATCCTTTCTCTTCCTGCAGTCCCCTGCCTCAATCACTACATCTTCAATCTTCTGCAACAAATGAGGCAGAAGCCATATAGACAGCAGCCTCCTTCATTATACATCTCTGATTCATCCCCAGAGCAGATCTGTCCTGTGCAGAGATCAGGCAGAGGATCCTGTGGAAAAAATGTGATCATGTAATTAAAGACTGTATTGTAAAGCATAGACACAATGGTGCCAAATTAAGGTAGGGCAACCTTCATTCTTACGCTTCCTAACTACTGAACGTTTGACTTTGCAACCTTAATACATTTCTTTAATACAGGTGTTTTTGGTGTGATTTCTTAGGTTTTAAAAAATCAAACCAGAAAAACAAATTACATCATGTGGCATCATATTGAAATCCATATGGTTCATCAGCAATGTTGGAAACTTTAGATTGATCATGCAGACCTCTGCAGCTTGAGCTAACAGACTGACAGATAATTGTAGTATGTTATCATCCTCTTGGACCAGCATTAGAGGGGGAGACGAGGCTTTGCCGGGGGAGGGAGTGTTCACAATATTGCTGACAGCAGAGAAATGGTGAGATTTAGGAATCTGGGATTCCATTCCAGGCTCTGGAGGGGAGTGTGCTCTAGCTGGCACAGTTTTCTACCCATTCCCCTCAAGCATATATGATCCCTTCTGAACAGTCTTCTCCAACCTGTCCTTGTCTCAGCTCTGGCTTCCTCTCCTAGGCCTGGTCCCATTCTCCTCACCTAGCCAGTATCAGTGTTGACTCCTCAGACTTCTCATCCCATTTCCATTTTCCTTGCCCAGCAAATCCTAATCTCACCCCTCTGGACTTCTCATCCTTGTCCGAGTCCTCCCCCGCCTAGTCTCTGACACCTTTCCCATCTTACCCTCCTTACCCCATAGTTCATTTTCTCTATTCTCCTTGCCCAGCCTATCCCCCTGCCCCCATCTCATCCAGTTTGTCTCTTCCACCACCCTGGCCTCCAGATGCTGATTCCCACTTTCCTCATCCTCACTGACTCTCCTTCCCCAGAAAGAACTGGTGTTTGCAAAGTATATGTCAAAAGGCATGTCACTGCTAAAAATTTTCAGCCTGAAGCAGACAAATGGCATGGAAAATTTGAACTTAAACTGAGAACAGGGTTATATAATGGGAAGTGTCGTGCCAACACCGGCAGTGCTGCTAGCCTTGTTTATAATACTCTGTTATCTAGGTTCAAAAAGACAAATTAAAGACCATGTGGTAGCCATGTGCTTTTCTGTTTAGAATCCACTGTTTAACACAGTAATATTTCTGTCCCCTTGCTGATGCCAGCATCAGTGAACATTTTGATAAAAATCCAGAAATAAATACCGTATGTTTCAATAACATTTCTTGATTTTTTTCCCCCCCTCTCCCACCCAAAAAACTCAACAAACAACCCAATTTTTTTGACAGCTCTAATCATCATTTTGTGCTACTTTGCTATGGTGGGAACTGGTCAGAATTAGGTTGGCTCTGCAGATGCAGCTAACAACTGTTGTTATGAAAAAATACTTCTAATGAAATTGGAATGCAAGAGAGCACTAGAGTAACTCCTCACTTAACGTTTTAATTATGTTCCTGAAAAATGCGACTTTAAGCGTAATGATGTTAAGCGAAACCAATTTTCCATAAGAATTAATGTAAATAGGGGGGGTTAGGTTCCAGGGAAATTTTTTCACCAGACAAAAAACTATATATATCTATATATATATACACACACACAGTATATAAGTTTTAAACAAACAATTTAATACTGTACACAGCAATGATGATTGTGAAGATTGGTTGAGGTGGTGAAGTCAGAGGGTGGAAGAGGGTGGGATATTTCACAGAGAATGCCTTACTGCTAAATGATGAACTAGCATTCGGCTGAACCCTCAAGGGTTAACTCGTTGTTAATGTAGCCTCACACTCTACAAGGCAGCACGAATGGAGAGAGGGGAGACACATGTCAGACAGAGACAGACGCATACCCTGTGTGAGAGAGAGAGAGAGAGAGAGAGAGAGAGAGACATACACACATTTGTCCTTTTAAGTACGCTGACCCCATTGCCAGGAAGTTGAGAGAGCAGCTGTGGCCAGCAAGCTTCTTCCATCCTAGGGTGACCAGACAGCAAATGTGAAAAATCGGGATGGGTGTGGGGGGTAATAGGTGCCTATATACGAAAAAGCCCCCAAAATTGGGACTGTCCCTATAAAATGGAACATCTGGTCACCCTACTCCGTCCTCAGCCCTGTTGTGTCTCCCCCTGCTCTATGGATGGGGTAAGCGGGGGGGGGGAGGGCGGGGAGGAACAGCTGAACTGCCGTCAATTGATAGCCTGCTGGGTGGCTGCCGCACAGGGAACTTAGGGGAACTGGGAGCTGATGGGGGGCGGGGGCTGCTGGTCCACCCTGGTTCCAAGGCGCTTTCCCCCCTCCCCCAGTCTAGCTGCAACGGGATGCTCTTCCTGCAAGCAGTGGACAAAGCAGGTGGCTGCCAAACAATGTTATAAGGGAGCATTGCACAACTTTAAACAATCATTTTTCCTAATTGATCAGCAACGTAATAAGGTTAACCGGGACAACTTTAAGTGAGGGGTTACTATACTTTAGACATTGGGAAACCTCTGTTTCTGCAACAAGCAGAATTTCAAGATATAAAACTCAGTAGACCGATAGCAGTGCTTGCAAAGACATATGTTGTCTTTGGAGGAATCTGGGATTAGAATTTTTCTGTAGTTGTACAAAGAGGTCTCTAATATTTTATTTAAAATATAAGGGGGGGAGGAGAAGAGAACAACCATGGAATTTAATATTGGTTCCTTTGCTTTTTCCTTTCATTTAATTTTGCTGATTGCTAAGATTTTGAGAGCCAGAAGGTAAGACTGGAATGCCATTGGTATTTGGAAGTTATGTGTCTCTTAAGTTTGTATATGGTTAAAAGAACAAAAACTTCCAAATGTTTATGGTGATAACAAAAACTCCTTCTTGATATGAGGGAGTGCTGCTACAGAGCAACAGTACTCCTGCAATTTGAACTAATTGTTCGAACAGCTTGCCTTAAATGATGCACAAAATTCAGCTGTCTGCAGACTTGATGTAGTGAATAGTTCAAATTGGCATTGCACATAAAAAAAAATCACTTTGGCGCTCAGTCTGTTTGGAAGAACTTGAAAGGGAAAGTGGAATGTTAAATACATTAAGGGAAAAAATGGATAGTGGGTAAAAGTTATATTGATTTTTGCCTACAAAATAAATTAAATGAATCAGTGATTTTTAAAAAAGTGTTAAAAGGGCAGATGCTAAGTTATTTATATTCTTTACCTCATTTTTAAAACTAACTGTGTGTATCTGCCTAAATCAACATGGTGGTTTGGAAAATTTCCTTTGTATATAGAAAAAAGTTGGGAGAAATCTACTGTATGCTGAACAGAAATTAAGACAACAAATCTAACATAGGATTTTTTGTTGTTTACATTTTCTGTAATGGAAATGTTGTAATCACCTCTTTGGCTTCCCAAACAATCGCCACCACATTAATAATGAAAGAGGAAAATTATAAAAATCCTGGAAAAACTATGAGCAAAAGCAATTGCCCACTTAGAATTAGAAATTTTTTAGCATAAAATCTGTCCCTCCTACAATAGGAAAGTAAGTAATTTTTCCATCCAAAACATAGATCCCATAGAGGTGTCGGAGGGACTGGTGAACAGTTTTCTTTAGAAGAAAACAGTTACGCTATGGCTTGTGCCGTCTTAGGACTCTAATCTTTTTTTAAATCAAAATAACGTTAAAAGAATATGCTCTTCCTATTTTGAAATCTGCACTTCTGCTGCTGTGACACAAGTTTTAGGTTAGCTGCTTTGAGAAGAAAAGTTAGTTTTTTTTTTTTTTTTTTTTTAATTAAAAATGTAATTGATACCAACTTACTCAAAAGAGCTGCTTCCCGTACCTATTTGGAATTGCACAGTAGCTGCGTTTCTGACTAAAAAGTGTGTGTGTGTGTCTGTTTAACTCCTATTCACTTCTGGTAATTCTGCAGACGCAATATGGCTGTGAGAGAGCAAGTGATATTTAGTCCTAGTAGCTCATGCATCATTGACAGAACGGTTAAGGCCCTGATCCTGCAAACACACATTTGTGAACAGTCCCAGTGATATTCTGTGAAAAGCGAGAGTGTCAGAAACAACATTGTTAGGTTTAACTTTTATCTCTGACACAGATACCAAGTATGGTCATTTGACAAGTAAAGCCATTTTTTTTCCAACTGAAAGAGCCTCCAGCTCTCCCTTGATATATGAAACTCAACCTGTGCCCTTTCTGGCCAGTGAAGCAGCATCACTAATAAAGATTGTGCCATCCAGATTTAGGCTACAGTCTTGCAAATAGTTTGTGTGTACAACTTACTCAAAAGCATGTAGGTCAGGCTTGGAGCTTAATTTAGTTTCCTGACCGTTTTTTTTCCTTATATTTTTATCTGTCCCATGCAACATATATTGTGTTTCCCACGGTGATCTAATTGGACATAGTTCTTCATTCAGTTGAATCTCAGTTTTAACATTATAAATTACATTTGACCTCCGTAAACAGGTGTGTGGGGAAAATGGCATATAATATATAGTTTAGGAGAAGATTTGTTTTTTTATATTGCATAACTCTAGCCTACATACTTTTCACACAATAATGATATAAACACTGACACTTCAAATGCTTTAATCTCTGGCATTTTGGCCTCTCTTTTCTCAGATGCATTTTTTATCTTCCAGATTCACACACTCAAGCTGGAAGTATTCTGAAAAGCCAGAAGGGAGAGAGAGAACACAAATAGTCATCATTAATAAATTTATCCCCTCCATGAGAACAAGCATTTAAATATAGAAGGAAACCCCGCTATAATGCACCCCGCAATAACACGAATACGGCTATAACGCGATCATAAGGTGGCTCCCACCACCTCAAGCCCCAAAAAAAAAAAAAAAAAAGGCAGCTGGAGTGCCGCTGAAGCGCTCACACACACAAAAGAAAAAGCGTTTTGAGCGCCGCTGAAGCATGCGCGCACACACAAAAAAAGAAAAAGTGGCCAGAGTGCCACCGAGGCACACCAAAAAACAAAAAAAAGAAAGAAAAAGCGGCCGGAGCGCTGCCAAAGAAAAACGAAAAAAGGATCATGCCTTCCACACTGCCTCTTCTCCTCTACCCCTGCTTCTCCTTTTGACGGGAAGACCCATTCTCCTCCCCAGCTGCTCCTCGCTCCTCCTCTGCCCCTTGCACATCTCCCCTGCTCTCTACCCAAGAGAAATTGACTGGCTTGAAACTGACCGGCTTGAAATGGTAAAATTTCGGTAACCCTGCTATACCGCGATCCCGCATTTATCGCGATTGAAATTTTTGGACCCCAAACATCGCGTTATAGCGGGGTTTCACTGTACATGCTTGAAATGACTGATGTGTAAATTTATACACTTCAGTTTTAGTCCTCTCATTTTAAATAAGGCACTTACCTCTCTCCATGTCCTTCAGAAATCCCCTACTCTACCCCTAGACCCAGCTGCTCCCTGTCTCTCTCCCATGGATCCCCCACAACACTCTGGTACACTTCATTCCACTACAGTGTTCAGAGGCTAGTAAACCATCTTCAGGAACAACAACTCCTGGCTCCAGCTGATGATGACTTCAGCGCCATTGCCCCTGTAGACCCACTACAATATCCTTGTTCCCAAACCTTCCCCATTTCTAGCCCCAAAATACCATGGATAACTACATTTGTGAGAAGAATTTTTGAGAGAACTATAAAACTCTCAAAAAAGAAAAGAAATATCTGTTGTGGAGATGCTAGTTTATAGCTCCGTACAGGTAGCAAAGTCTGGCTTTGGAAGCTCAATTATGAGACATGTTTTGGCATCACCTGGCCTTTCTTTGTATAGGAGGCGCTATCATTAGGATTAAGGTTAAATCATTGGATGACTTAGCTGGGAATTGATCCAGCTTTGAGCAGGGGGTTGGACTAGATGACCTCCTGAGGTCCCTTCCAACCCTGATATTCTATGATTATGAAAAAAATACTTTAATTAAAGGAGGGGAGAAATACCCTGCGAGATTATATTAAAAATTCAAATGCCACCATGCAAAGATTTGCCGTTTTTGAGGAAGCTAAAAATGTTCTCATGGTTTCTTTGGCCAACTTTAACTTTAAAGTGCAATACTCTAAACTCCAAAAATAGAACATCCTTATGTACAATATTGGTTGGAATTTCGATTTTGAAACAAAACAGTGATTAAACTTTGTCAGAATGGACTAGATCTGTTTTTCATTGGCTGTCTATGAAAGATTTTATTACTAAACAATTACCACTTCATTTTAAGTGCTAAGCTCTTAACTGAGTTTTCAAGAGGCTGGTATTTTCCAGGTACAAAAAGCAAATGTATATTTTCATACTGAATAGCTTTTATTTTAAAAGGGGGGAAAATATGTGCATGCCTCCTCTATATGCCGCATCAACTCTGCCTCCCAAAATGGCCGTTGTTGCTGTAGAGAGGCAGACCCTTTAGATGGTGTAGCTCAACCGGAAGCTATGGCTTGATGCAGGAATTAATGGATATAACTTTTGCCTATAGACTTTAAAAGAATGTTATGCTAGGTGACCCGAATGGTTCCTTCTGGCCTTAAAATCTGAATTCGTTAAAGTTAAGGGTATAGTACTGAAGAAAGGGACCTAATGTGATAGGGGCTCTACCAATTTCATGGCCGTGAAAAACATATCACAGACTGTGAAATAAGCCCTTCCCTGTAAAATCCGATCTCCCCCTGCTGCTAGAAGCACCCTAGCCAGGGGGCTCCTAGTTCTGGCTGTGCTGGGGAGGGACAGGACTTGTCCATCTCCTGCACAGCTGCTCTCAGGGGGAGCTCAGAGCCACCTCCCGGTGCCTCCCCTTGCAGCAGGATGCTCTGGGGCTGGACAGCAGCCCCAGAGGTTCCTGCAGCTGGAGGTGGAGGATTGTGGAGGTGGGTCCGATTGCCCCCTGCTGCTAGGAGGGTCCGAGCCAGGGGGCTCCTAGCTCTGGCTGGGGTGGGGAGGGACAGGACTTGTCCATCCCCTGCACAGCCAGTCTCAGGGGCAGGGGGGGAGTCAGACCCACCTCCACCTCTGGGAACCTCCTGCTGCTGCAGGAAACTCCGCGGTTGATGCCTTCAGAGTCCAGCTTTGAAGGCAGCACAGAACTGAGGGGGGCAATCCCATAACCCCCCCCATAATGGGTTTGCAATCCCCCCCACATGCCTTTTGGCTCAGAACCCCCACGGTTACAACACCAGGAAATTTCAGATTTAAACATCTGAAAACATGAATCCTATGGCTGTGAAATTGACCATAATGGACCGTGAATTTAGTAGGGACCTAAACATGATGCTACATTCACTACATTTCCCATCTCCCACATAGATTCCCTGTGAGACCTTGGGCAGGGTGTCAACCTCTCTGTGTTTCACTGGGATAACTTCCCCTCTATAAATATGGGTAACACTATTTACCTCCATTACAAGTGTGTCGGGAAGGCTGGAATTAATGTTCTGAAACATCTTGGTATGGCAGGTGACTCATGATGGAGGGCGGGGAGGAGGAGGTATTGAACCAGGAGCCCAGAAAGAGCCAGAAGGAGAGGGGAGGGGCTGTTGCTGAACTCTAGCAAGTGGGTACCTTCAGCAGCTGGCAGACCTGCCAAGGTCTACTCCACTCCAGCAGATGTTACCTCCCTCCCAGATGAGGTCATGCACTTCAGAGCCTTCAGAGTACAGTGTAAAACCTATTTCTTTAATCTAGCTTTTTCACAATGACTCCTATCACCACTGCCACCATTCCCTTCCCTCGACCATTGCCCCCACATCAATTCTCAGATGCTCAGATACTGTGGCAATGCATGCTTTATCTAGATATAGACCTGTAGACCTTAGCAGAGGAAGGAAAGTGGATTTAGAGGGGGCAGAGGGAGATCCAGGGAGGCTGGCAGACGTAACGCAGCTGGAGAGCAGAGATACAGCCAAAGAATGAGAACTGCATGAGGGCTGGAGCCAGGGAGAAGGAATCAGGGCTTGAAAATGACTAAGGGGCTGTGGATTTGGACTGTCTGGGGAGCAAAGCCACGGGACCAGTAAAAACAAAAAAAAGTAGCTCCTGAGAAATTTGTACATGCTGGAACAACAAGGAGTCTGGTGGCACCTTAAAGACTAACAGATTTATTTGGGCATAAGCTTTCGTGGGTAAAAACCTCACTCCTTCATGCTGGAAGGATAGAACTTTCATGGCCATAGTATTTTTGGACATGGTGCAGAGGTTTTTTTCCCGACAGAAAGCAGTAGGAGATTCTGATCATATTAAAATCAGAGGTTTACTCCCAAAAAAGTGAAATGGCAAAACAAAAATCTCAATTATGTCACAATGAAGGTTGCTAGGTGCAATTCAAGAGCAGATGTACCATTTAAAAACATCCCAAGCATTTAAAAACTAGGGTAATGCTAAATTAAGATGGTTTTATACAGTTCGATTCATAGAATCATAGAATATCAGAGTTGGAAGGGACCTCAAGAGGTCATCTAGTCCAACCCCCTGCTCAAAGCAGGACCAATTCCCAGCTAAATCATCCCAGCCAGGGCTTTGTCAAGCCGGGCCTTAAAAACCTCCAAGGAAGGAGACTCCACCACCTCCCTAGGTAACGCATTCCAGTGTTTCACCACCCTCCTAGTGAAATAGTTTTTCCTGATATCCAACCTGGACCTCCCGCACTGCAGCTTGAGACCATTGCTCCTTGTTCTGTCATCTGCCACCACTGAGAACAGCCGAGCTCCATCCTCTTTGGAACCCCCCTTCAGGTAGTTGAAGGCTGCTATCAAATCCCCCCTCATTCTTCTCTTCTGGAGACTAAACAATCCCAGTTCTCTCAGCCTCTCCTCATAAGTCATGTGCTCCAGACCCCTAATCATTTTTGTTGCCCTCCGCTGGACTCTTTCCAATTTTTCCACATCCTTCTTGTAGTGTGGGGACCAAAACTGGACACAGTATTCCAGATGAGGCCTCACCAATGTCGAATAAAGGGGAACGATCACGTTCCTCGATCTGCTGGCAATGCCCCTACTTATACAGCCCAAAATGCCGTTAGCCTTCTTGGCAACAAGAGCACACTGTTGACTCATATCCAGCTTCTCGTCCACTGTGACCCCTAGGTCCTTTTCAGCAGAACTGCTACCTAGCCATTCGGTCCCTAGTCTGTAGCAGTGCATGGGATTCTTCCGTCCTAAGTGCAGGACTCTGCACTTGTCCTTGTTGAACCTCATCAGGTTTTTTTCTGCCCAATCCTCTAATTTGTCTAGGTCCCTCTGTATCCGATCCCTACCCTCTAGTGTATCTACCACGCCTCCTAGTTTAGTGTCATCTGCAAACTTGCTGAGAGTGCAGTCCACACCATCCTCCAGATCATTAATAAAGATAATAAACAAAACCGGCCCCAGGACCGACCCTTGGGGCACTCCACTTGAAACCGGCTGCCAACTAGACATGGAGCCATTGATCACTACCCGTTGAGCCCGACGATCTAGCCAGCTTTCTATCCACCTTACAGTCCATTCATCCAGCCCATACTTCTTTAACTTGGTGGCAAGAATACTGTGGGAGACAGTATCAAAAGCTTTGCTAAAGTCAAGAAATAACACATCCACTGCTTTCCCCTCATCCACAGAGCCAGTTATCTCATCATAGAAGGCAATTAGGTTAGTCAGGCACGACTTCCCCTTCGTGAATCCATGCTGACTGTTCCTGATCACTTTCCTCTCCTCTAAATGTTTCATAATTGATTCCTTGAGGACCTGCTCCATGATTTTTCCAGGGACTGAGGTGAGGCTGACTGGCCTGTAGTTCCCCGGATCCTCCTTCTTCCCTTTTTTAAAGATGGGCACTACATTAGCCTTTTTCCAGTCATCTGGGACCTCCCCCGATCGCCATGAGTTTTCAAAAATAATGGCTAATGGCTCTGCAATCTCATCCGCCAACTCCTTTAGCACCCTCGGATGCAGCGCATCCGGCCCCATGGACTTGTGCATGTCCAGTTTTTCTAAATAGTCCCGAACCACTTCTTTCTCCACAGAGGGTTGGCCACCTTCTCCCCATGCTGTACTGCCCAGTGCAGCAATCTGGGAGCTGACCTTGTGCGTGAAGACAGAGGCAAAAAAATCATTGAGTACATTAGCTTTTTCCACATCCTCGGTCACTAGGTTGCCTCCCTCATTCAGTAAGGGGCCCACACTTTCCTTGATTTTCTTCTTGTTGCTAACATACCTGAAGAAACCCTTCTTGTTACTCTTAACATCTCTTGCTAACTGCAACTCCAAGAGTGATTTGGCCTTCCTGATTTCACTCCTGCACGCCTGAGCAATATTTTTATACTCCTCCCTGGTCATTTGTCCAATCTTCCACTCCTTATAAGCCTCTTTTTTGCGTTTAAGATCAGCAAGGATTACACTGTTTAGCCAAGCTGGTCGCCTGCCATATTTACTATTCTTTCTACACATCGGGATGGTTTGTTCCTGCAACCTCAATAAGGATTCTTTAAAATACAGCCAGCTCTCCTGGACCCCTTTGCCCTTCATGTTATTCTCCCAGGGGATCCTGCCCATCTGTTCCCTGAGGGAGTCAAAGTCTGCTTTTCTGAAGTCCAGGGTCCGTATTCTGCTGCTCTCCTTTCTTCCTTGTGTCAGGATCCTGAACTCGACCATCTCATGGTCACTGCCTCCCAGGTTCCCATCCACTTTTGCTTCCCCTACTAGTTCTTCCCTGTTTGTGAGCAGCAGGTCAAGAAAAGCTTTGCCCCTAGTTGGTTCCTCCAGCACTTGCACCAGGAAATTGTCCCCTACACTTTCCAAAAATTTCCTGGATTGCCTGTGCACCGCTGTATTGCTCTCCCAGCAGATATCAGGGTGATTAAAGTCTCCCATGAGAACCAGGGCCTGTGATCTAGCAACTTCTGCTAGTTGCCAGAAGAAAGCCTCGTCCACCTTGTCCCCCTGGTCTGGTGGTCTATAGCAGACTCCAACCACGACATCACCCTTGTTGCTCACACTTCTCAACTTTATCCAGAGACTCTCAGGTTTTTCTGCAGTATCATACCGGAGCTCTGAGCAGTCATACTCCTCTCTTACATACAACGCAACTCCCCCACCTTTTCTGCCCTGCCTGTCCTTCCTGAACAGTTTATATTTAGATTCCTAATGTTAACCCTCTCTTTAGCTTTACAAGACACTAAACAGAACAATTCGGTGACTTGCTCTTGTATTTGTGTTACTATTTTAGGGATCCGTTCAAGTCATTGGTAATCTTTTGACTTTAATGGGAGTTGGCTCTTATAGGCTGCCTTTAATATTTTCAGTGATAGAGTAGAAAGGTTGACTGATGATGGTTCCCTCCCATGTTACCTTCTGCAGAGTTACAGGAGCAATGAAAGACTCGCCCTTCACACACTAAGCAAAGCAGTGCCTTCCTCAGCACCCATTGTAAGTACCTTAGTCCTGTGCTCTGTTAAATACCAGGAGTGGCACTCCTCCACATATATGCAGGAAGCGTAACATCTCCTAGGTTGGTCCTGAACCAACAGCAGAACCTTGTCGCCAGTTTTATGGTAAACTGAAAATCTGCTTTCAGTGTGGATTTGCAGGTTGCAATAGTGAAGTTCTACTTCTGAAAGACTCCTTTCCTTCTTCTTAAAGATTAGAATTCCCTGCTTTTGCTCTATAAACTACCTAATTTTAAATACAGAGTATCCACAGTGAATTTTTTAAAAAATAAAAACCTATATTGTTGGTTCTTGCACTCTTGGTGGTTGATCTGATGTGGTAGGTAACAATTTGGAAAAAAATATTTTTGTCATTTGAGACTGTGTGACCCTGAGCCACTCAAAGGATCTTATGATGTTACTGACGTCAATCATTTTTCACACCAAACACCCCAAAACAAATACGTTTAAAGGAGTCTTCCCAGTTGTTCAGAAAAATACTCTTCGCTGCTATAATAATTCATTGCTGGAGCATCTTATTGAAGACTACCCAGAAAGGCTGCAAATAGCTAAATATTTTATCAGATTTTAACTTTGATTAAAATAAGTGTTTAAAGTGCTGTTTACAGTGCCCTTTGCTAAAAGGTTCACCATGATGCAGCTTGTATAATCCTGTCATGGATTTTTGGATATCTTTAAGACCTTACTAAATACTTTACAGATCACACAATGCAAATCCCAGCAGTTTTAGCCTGACAATCTCTTCTATCTATGCAGTTAAAGATTTAATAGGATAATCAATTTAGCAGTTAAAAGAAACAGGTCACAATAAGCCTAGAGGAAAGAAGACTGAAAAGAGACATTAATGCCTACATTTAAATGAAGAGATGTTATAAATGGAACTGGAAACAATTATTTTTGTTGGACAATGTAGAGAGGACAAAGGAAAAGCCAGGAATAATAGGTTCAAGCTGTGCAGCGGAAAGTATTTATGTGGACACTGTTGGAAGGCTCGTTGCTTTCACCATCTTTGCCTGCCTAATGCAGAGTCCGTCTCAGCTTTTATTTGTACTAGTACTGCAGGAAGAGGGGAGGTCCTGGTGCAAATGAAATCCTGGAGTAAACTTCTGATGCATGCAAAAGCAGCACTGTGAACAGCTATGTAGGGAAAGAAGAGAGCTGTCAACTAATCATGTTAGTCAACATGCCAGGCTAACATCCTTTCACAAAAGAGAGCAGTGCTTGGTTGATCTCTCCACTCACAACTTGGAGATGAAGCCAGGCTACGGGAAGGGAAAAAGATATCATTTTCAGTAGAATCTACAGCAGTCTGCACATTGAGCAACCCCTCTGCCCATCTCTTTCCCCTTGAAGCTTCTGCTGTAGTCTGTTGGTAAAGTCATTGGTCTGGACCTTGTGAAATACTGTAGAATGAAGATTGGAGCATTGGCAGCAAAGCTATAAAGGAAGAAGGAAATGAAATATATTTGACCTAGCTAAGTGAGAGGAGAGAGAAGCTGCTACTGTGACTAATTCTGTATTGATGGATCTGTGTGGAGAAAGTTATGTGATCAGAAGTTGACTTTTATTCCTTTTGTACAGCAACTGTAGAGCTTTATCTGGAAGCAATGGGTCAAATATTGCGTGGAATTATATCTAGTCAAACCTATTGTCTTTGAGGTAGAACATACATAAGAGAAAAAACTAGCATGAAGCGTCTCTCAATTTGAAGAACAAACATTTTAAAATGTGACAGATCTAGGAGAGAAGTGGGGCATCCACTGGCTACTCATATTTTTGGTCTATAAATAACTACTTTTGAAGATCAGTACCTGTGAGTTGATAATAGACTGCTCATGTGCTGATGCCATTATTTGGCCTATTTGGGTGCAATTGCATTCCCAGTTTGGGTCAGATGTTGAGTATTTTACATATAGAAGTTTTTCTTTACCGCTGTTAATAAACATGGGTTATGCTTTTACTGTCCCATGACCCTTGGTCATACAATAAATGTTCAGTTCAAATAGTTCATTTCTGAATACTGAGAATTTTGTTAATTCAGTTCAGATGTTTTGACTGGAGAGCAATGAATTAAACACAAAAATATGATACTGTTTGGTTTAGCTAAAGGTTTTTTATTTTTATTTTTCTAATTTATGTTCCATGTTGTGTAATTATACCTCACATATATCTACTTAAAACCACTTGGATAGCCCTTTTAAGTTAAATGGCAAGCTCGTGTGTGTGTGTGTTTGTTTTCAAAACAAACTAGACATGCTGTTTCCAGCTGTGATTTTCATGTCTAGCTTCAGAATCTTTTTTTTTTCAAATTTAATGTTCACCCGTGTTTAAAATATTGGTAGCTTGTAAAGTTTTAGTAGAAAAATAAAACAAGATAGTTCACGCATTTTACAATGTTTAGATTGAACAGAATAATTCAGCTGGAAAACACTCATTTTATGAGCTCTTCTGTATCAGAATTCAGTGCCAGAACTGAGGTCACTTTGTGAAAAGGGAGTTGGTGAATATATGCCTTTTTTCCCCCTTGTCTTTGCTTAGGGAATGGTCTGATTACAGGTGGAACTGGTACAGCTGCTAGTAGTGAAGATATCAGGATTATGCCTTGCTATCCCTGTGAAAATTCACCCAAAGTTGGCCAAGTTGTAACCTGGTGAAAATTGCAGTGTGTACACTCTTAGAGACTATGTTAGTTTGCAAGCTAAAGTCTCTGCAGATTCCATCTGTATTGAGCATGCTCCAGCCTCCAACCCTTCACACTTCTTACTGCTGACCTGACTTACTCTGTGGAGATGGCACAGGCTAACAGAGTGTGCTCCAGCCCTGGACTTGGAGCTGAGCAGGACTTTACTGGCTGCAATTGCTCCTCTGGCAACTGGAGGGAGGGAGCACTGTGGGCACTGGAACAGAGAGCAGGGAGACTGTCTCATGTTTTCAATGTTGCGCCTGCTTTACCCAGGCAAACGTGGCAGTAGGAAACTGTGTGACTTTAATGCTGAGAGTAAGGAAGGAGGGCAGGTTCAAAGGAGAAGAGGAGCAATGGTGAATACAGGGAGTTATAGGTGTGGCTGGGTCTACACTACCCGCCTGAATCGGCGGGTAGAAATCGACCTCTCGGGGATCGATTTATCGTGTCCCGACGGGACGCGACAATCGATCCCCGAATCGACGCTCTTACTCCACCAGCGGAGGTGGGAGTAAGCGCCGTCGACGGGAAGCCGCAGAGGTCGATTTTGCCGCCGTCCTCACAGCGGGGTAAGTTGGCTGCGATACGTCGAATTCAGCTACGCTATTCACGTAGCTGAATTTGCGTATCTTAAATCGACCCCCCCCTCCCGTAGTGTAGATGTAGCCTGTCAGAGGGGGTGGGAGATTGGATAGGTTTGGGGAGGATGGACTGTGCTCTCGAATGAATTGGGCTTGTTCAATAAAGGAGGATGTTCTCTGTAGGACCACTGCCTCACTTGTTGCAGAAGTTGGAAGGTGTGTAATGAATGAGACGGGACTGCAGGAAGAGAGAGATTGGTCTCATGGTTAATGCAATTGAAGGCAACCCTGGAGAACTGAATTCCGCCCCTGCCTTTGTCACAGAGTTCCTGTCTGATGCTGGGCAAGTCACTTAAACCAAAATGTTCACAGTTGGGCAGTAATTGCGTGCTACTCATTTTTTGGGTGCCCAACATGAGACACTTGGGGCCATACTTGCAGATATACTGAGTACTCTCAACTGCAACTGAAGTTGATTGTGCTCTGAACATATAAACCCCTATAAACACACACAGTATTCTGAGAACGAGCATGGCAGTATCTAGCAGAGTGTCAATTGAATTTGGAAGAAGAGAAGACATAATACAAATGAAATCCTAAATCAGAGTTGTGGTGGATAGAAAAACAGTACTGTGAATAGCCATTTTAAATGTATGTAATTAATGAAAATACCAAATAGAAAAACATTTTCACTGGGAGTTACCCTCCAACATGCATACATAAACCCCCAGATTAAGACAATCAGTAGAACAGAACTGACATTGCAGTATGAGTTGGCTGCCTTGGCCAGGTTACATGTCCTGGCAAAGGACAGCCTTCCCAGATTTCTTGGCAGGAAGCAGGAGAGGTTTTTCCCCCATGGCTGGGGACATTCGGCCATACTCCTTCCTTCACCTTTCCTCTTTGGTGACAGTGCCCCAGTTCTTGCCTTTCTAAATGTCATCAATTAAATTTCAAATATAGTCATTCTTAATAAGTTGGAAATTTAACTATGGCAAGGAATCTTTTTTTGAAGGATTCAGTTTTTTAAGATTGTTCAACTGTGTCACTATGGTGGTTTGTTTTTTTTTTTTTTTTTCTTTTGCATCTTCTTATAACTTCACAAAGTGTACAATAAATATTCACTGTATATTCAGAATGTAATTGACCAACATTATTTCTATTGGGAGAATGGCATTGCCAATAGGAGGTAACATAAGCAAACATTTTACATTTGAAAAGAAGTAATAACTGTAAAGTGGGCAAATAATGGGAAACCTAGGAGTAAAATCCCTTACACCCAATTTTTGGCATCTTTTGGAAAATGTAGAAAGGAGGTGTAGGATAGAGTTTGAAAACAGTTTAAAAAGGCAAGAACTGGGGCATTGTCACCAAAGAAGGAAGGTGAAGGAAGGAGGATGGCTGGATGTGCCCAGCCATGGGTGGTGGGGAGGGAACCTCTCCTGCTTACTGTCAAGAAATCTGGGAAGTGTGGCCTCTGCCAGTACATGTGCCCTGGCCAAGGGAGCCAACTCATAAACTGCAGTATGTCAGATCTGTTCTACTGATTGTCTGTCTGAACCTGGAAGGTTTTGTATGCATGTTGGGAGGGTAAATCTCAGGGAAAATGTTTCTTCTTTCTATTTGGTTAAAAACCAGAGTTTTTTTCTAAAAGTCCTGGAATACTTTAAAAATCAGAACCTGCTCAAAATTAAAGAGAGGAAAAAAGTGAACGTGAACATCAGCACTGAGTTCTTCTATAAACTAACCCAAAATATGTGAGAATTGTATCTTGGTGAGTAACCTTACTCACCTCATATATTAGAGCATTCCAGAGCTGTAGTTAATTCAATCACAGATTATTTTTATAATTTTATTTTAAGATGACCTAGATCAGTGGTTCTCAACTGGGGGGTACTCAAAGGTCTAGATGAGTGTTTCTCATCCTGTGGGTTACAGCCCCCAGGGGGTCATGGGATGAGTTTAGGTGGGTTGTAAGTGCAGGGCCAGCATTAGGGGGTGACAAGCAGGGCTTCAGCCCTGGGCAGCAAGGCTTGGCCTTCAGTCAAGGCTCACAAGTGAAAAACAGGCTCAAGTATCACACTGAAATATAAGTGCAATATTTATATTCAAATTGATTTATTTTATAATTATATGGTAAAAATGAGAACGTAAGCCATTTTTCAGTAATAGTGTGCTGTGACACTTTGTATTTTTATATCTGATTTTGTAAGCAAGTAGTTTCTAAGGCCTGGTCTACACTAGGAGGTTATGTCGAATTTAGCAGCGTTAACTCGAATTAACCCTGCACCCGTCCACACAACGAAGCTATTTAGTTCAACATAGAGGTCTCTTTAAATCAATTTCTGTACTCCTCCCCGACAAGGGGAGTAACACTAAATTCGACATGGTCATGTCGAATTAGGGTAGGTGTGGATGGAATTTGACGCTAATAGCTCCGGGAGCTATCCCACAGTGCACCACTCTGACGCTCTGGACAGCAGTCTGAGCTCGGATGCTCTGACCAGCCACACAGGAAAAGCCCCGGGAAAACTTGAATTCCTTTTCCTGTCTGGCCAGTTTGAGTCTCATTTCCTGTTTGGACATCGTGGCGAGCTCAGCAGCACTGGCAACGATGCAGAGTTCTCCAGCAGAGGTGACCATGCAATCTCAGAATAGAAAGAGGGCCCCAGCATGAACTGATCAGGAAGTCTTGGATCTGATCGCTGTGTGGGGCGATGAGTCCATGCTTTCAGAGCTGCGATCGAAAAAATGGAATGCGAAGATCTACGAGAAGATCTCAAAAGCCATGACAGAGAGAGGATACAGCCGGGATGCAACGCAGTGCCGTGTGAAAATGAAGGAGCTGAGACAAGGATACCAAAAGACCAAAGAGTCAAACGGACGCTCCGGATCCCAGCCCCAGACATGCCGTTTCTACGAGGCACTGCATTCCATTCTAGGTGTGGCCGCTACCACTACCCCACCACTGTCCATGGACTCTGACGATGGGGTATTGTCAACGGCTGCTTCCTCGGAGATGTTCGCGGACGGGGAAGATGAGGAAGGAGATGAGGAGGACGAGGCAGTCAACAGTGCTTTCAACGCTGATTTCCCCGACAGCCAGGATCTCTTCATCACCCTCACGGAGATCCCCTACCAACCCTCCCAAGGCAGTAACCCGGACCGTGAATCAGGGAAAGGATCAGTAGGTAAGTGTTTTAAACGTTTATTTTGAACAGAATAGGAATGGTATCTTAACAATGGGTTTTTCATGATTAGTTTGCCCTAGGCGCTTTAGTTTTTAGTCCTTGCCAGTGCAGCTACTGGAAAATTCTGTCAATATGTCCGGGGATAGAGCAGAAATCCTCCTGGGACATCTCCATGAAGGTCTCCTGGAGGTATTGTGAAAGCCTTTGCATCAGGTTCCTGGGGAGAGCGGCCTTATTGCGTCCTCCATGGTAGGAAACTTTTCCGCACCAGGCTAGCAGCAAGTACTCCGGGATCATTGCCTCGCAAAGCATGGTGGCATACGGCCCTGGTGCTTGCTGGCATTCACGCAGCATGCGGTCTTTCTCTGTCTCCAAAATCCTCATCAGAGTGATATCACTCATGGTGACCTGCTTTGAATTAGGTGAATGTTAGTATTGGGACTGATTGCCTGTTCCTTTACATAACTGTAACCGGCCGTTTACAGGCACACGGTGGAGGCGTGACAGGGGCAGCATGCAGGGATCTTTCCCGAGGACAGCCGCGAAGGGGGGTGGGACAGGGGCAGAGTTCATGCTGGCCGGATTGCTGGCAGCAGGAACTGGCCAATGCTAGGAGCATTGCTTGGATCGTGAAAGGAGGGCACTGCTTTAAATTAAGCTTTAAGCAGCCAAAAGTCTACGGCTTACCATGTCCGCCTGCTAGCCGAATTCCATTGTCCGGCCCCGCTTGTATGATCTGTACAGCAAGACCCCAGGCACTCAATGGGAAGGCCGAAAATTCGACCTTGTACTGAGTGCGCATGTGATAGGTGCTGTGCATGGTCTTGTTCACAGAGAGAGACTATATTCATTGTTCGCAAAATTGTATCTTTGTGAGGAATTCACTCCCTTTTTCCCATCCCACAGCTGCGAGTGTCTCCCGAGCTACCCCGGCATCTCCCTCCCAGAGACTGGCACAGATCAGGCGATGAAAGAGAAGGACACGGGACAAGATGTTCTCAGAACTTATGGTCTGCTCCCGAGTCGAGGCGGCACAACAGACCCAGTGGAGGGAGAACATGTCGCAATACCAGCGATCACACAGCGAATGGGAGGACAGGTGGCGGCAGGAAGACCAGCAGGCGACTCAAACGCTGCTTGGACTAATGAGGGAGCAAACAGACACGCTCCGGTGCCTTGTAGATGTTCTGCAGGACCGGAGGCAGGAGGACAGAGCCCCGCTGCATTCTATCTCTAACCACCCTCCCCCCGCCACAAAGTCCCATCCCCCCCTCACCCAAAGTCCCAAGAAGGAGGGGCGGCAGGGGCTGTGAAAACATCACTCCACCTCTGCAGACTGCTCAAGTAACAGAAGGCTCTCATTCCCAAAGATTGGATAAGTCCTTTCCTTCACTCCACTTCAAGCCCCCGTCCCAGTTTCATCCCCTAACTGTGTAGTTGTTAATAAAAAATATGTTTCTGTTAATTACTGTTTCCGTCATGCTCTTTTAGAGGAGAGTGTGTTTGAAGTGGGGAAGGGAGTTGGTAACTGGAGAGGATAGTCAACATTAACTGGGTAAAGAAAGGGGGGCAGGTTCAGCTTCTGTTTAAACAAACTTAATAGTCACAGGTTACCCTGCTCACTCTGGAACCTAGCTTTCAAAGCTTCCCGGATGCACAGCTGTGCTCTTCTAATCGCCCGGCAGTCTGGCTGGGCGTAATCAGCAGCCAGGCGATTTGCCTCAACCTCCCACCCCGCCATAAACGTCTCCCCCTTGCTCTCACAGAGATTGTGGAGCACACAGCAAGCTGCAATAACAATGGGGATATTGGTTTCGCTGAGATCAGAGCGAGTCAGTAAGCTTCTCCATCTCCCCTTGAGACGTCCAAAAGCACACTCCACCACCATTCTGCACTTGCTCAGCCGGTAGTTGAAGAGTTCTTTTTCACTGTCCAGGGCGCCTGTATGGGGCTTCATGAGCCAGGGCATTAGCGGATAGGCTGGGTCCCCCAGGATGACTATAGGCATCTCCACATCCCCAACAGTTATTTTGTGGTCCGGGAAGTAAATACCTTCCTGCAGCCATCTAAACAGACCAGAGTTCCTGAAAACGCGAGCATCATGAACCTTGCCCGGCCATCCAGCATTGATGTTGGTAAAACATCCCCTATGGTCCACCAGTGCTTGCAGCACCATTGAAAAGTAGCCCTTTCGGTTACTGTACTGGCTGGCCTGGTGGTCTGGTCCCAGGATAGGGATGTGAGTTCCATCTATAGCCCCACCACAGTTTGGGAATCCCATCGCAACGAAGCCATCGATGATCACCTGCACGTTTCCCAGGGTCACTACCTTTGACAGCAGTAGCTCAACGATTGCATTGGCTACTTGCATCACAGCAACCCCCACAGTAGATTTGCCCACTCCAAAGTGATTCGCGACTGACCGGTAGCTGTCTGGCGTTGCAAGCTTCCAGAGGGCTATGGCCACTCGCTTCTGGACAGTCAGGGCTGCTCGCATCCGGGAGTCCTTGCGCTTCAGGGCAGGGGACAGCAACTCACAAAGTTCCGGGAAAGTTCCCTTACGCATCCGAAAGTTTCGCAGACACTGTGATTCATCCCAGACCTGCAGCACTATGCGGTCCCACCAGTCCGTGCTTGTTTCCTGGGCCCAGAATCGCCGTTCCACAGCATCAACATGACCCATTGCCACCATGATGTCCACGGCGCGGGGTCCCGTGCTTTGTGAGAGGTCTGTGCCTTTCTCAGACTATGTCCTGACCGCGCTGCCGTAGCCTCCTCGCCCGATTTCTCAGCATCTGCCTCTGAAAAAGGTGGATGATAAGGTGCGAGGTGTTGACAACGGCCATAACTGCAGCGATGATCGCAGCGGGATCCATGCTCGCAGTGCTGTGGCATCCGCGCTGTCAATCACCAGAAAAGTGCGCGAACTGATTGCCCGCCGGTGCTTTCACGGTGCCCACAGTGCACCACTTCCAATGTCGATGCTTGCCCCGTTAGTGTGGACTCACAAAGTCGAATTATTGTCCTTAGTGTGGATACACACGTTCGACTTTGTAATATCGGAAGTAAAATCGAACTACTCTCATAGTGTAGATATACCCTAAGTGAGGTGAAACTCGGGATATGCAAGACAAATCAGACTCCTGAAAGGGGTACAGTAGTCTGGAAAGGTTGAGAACCACTGACCTAGATTATACGCAGTAACATGTAATTTACTAATTGAGCTATGCAGTTTTTTATATTCTATGAAGATTTTTGTATCCTATATTGTATTCTAATTCAAAAGGCTTTACAAAAATCATTTCAAATCATTCAGAGTGTTGTTTGAGCATCTCCTTGACAGCAATAGATCTTGGCAGCACTCACATACATTCTAGCCAAAAGCTGTTCTTTTATTGTGTAAGAAGTTACTTCCCTATGTTATGGATGGCTTTTTTTAAAATAAATAAATTTGTTGTCAGCAGTAACCTTGGATGCATTTTCAAAATGACTACTAAACCTGGATTGCTTCGGTTAACTTATATTTATCAAAATAGGAGTAATTCAAGATTGATAGCTCATATTTTGCTTACGGTAACATACTGTATGGTTTGACCTAGTGTTGTCCCCTAAAGATAGGGTTGGGAGGAAGATTGCACAGCATGAGGTGATTACTTGCTCTAGGTCAGTCCCATATGCAGTTTTGCCCAGTATTGAACTCAGTGAAGTACAAGTCTGAGGCCCAGCTACACAATGGGGCTTTTTAATCAAGTTTGTAACATTGATGCCACACACGGCTAGTTTCCACATACAGCACAGTTGACAAGATTCCTAACCGTATGTATCAGAAGGACACTAACAGGACTAAGCTTTGGTTCAAACCTGTTAACTGTGCAAATGAGACTACCTACCTGTGCCTGTATTAGCTAGTCCAGCAGTTCTCAAACTGTGGGTTGGGACCTCAAAGTGGGTCGCAACTTGGGCTTTGCGCACCACTCCCCGCCCCTCCCCCCCCAGGGTGGAGGGGCTTATGCTTCAGTTCCCCCCTCCTGGGGTTGTTTGTTAAGTTTTATTGTCAGAAGGGGGTCACGGTGCAATGAATTTTGAGAGCCCCTGAGCTAGTCTATTTTCTGGGTCTTGGGGCAGGAGGAAACCCATTTGTTCTAACCCTAGTAGCAGCATCCACTGAGGCAGTATGAGACAGTTGCCCAGATTTTCCTTGAATGCAAATGAGCTGTTCTGTAGTGAGTTTGTGAGACAGGCTAATGCCTTTGGCATGCTGTTGTGTTGGGGAGAAATTTTGCTGTTTAGATACTGACCCATGTTATCTATAGAGACTAGGTACACTTAACTTGGCGTTCTCTATAATGCAGATTGTGCCTAACATTTGCCAATAGGTATTCCAGAGGCTGATAATTTGATACAGAAGCACATCATTTTCTTTCCACCGCCGTTTCTGCACTCTGGTTGCATGTATCCCTTTTGATAATTAAAAATCCCCAAATATTTTAATTGTATTTTATTTTAGCATAGTACTTTTTTAAGCACTGAATATAACAGCAGAGTATCTAGTTGAGAGAGATGTCTGAGAATGACAATCTGGTCTTATTTAACATCTTCATTAATGATCAGAAAGTGGAGCGTTAACAGCATTTTGATTACATTTGCAGATGATACTAAAGTAGGAGGTGTACTGCAAATCTTAGTGAGGACAGACATAATGCAGAGTAATCTAGAGAGTTTAAAAATATGTGAAGTCAATAACAAAATGAAATCTAGCTTGGAAAAATACAGAACAAACTAATACCACTTGGGAAAAAATAGTCCAAAACACAGCGATTGCGTAAAATACTAAATATTTGCTAGCATTATTAAGGAATTGCATGCCATTAGATGACTAACCTCTCATAAAATGTAAAAGCAGGGTTGCATGCCCATTTATGTAGGAATTAAAAAAAAAAAAAGGACCCATAATATCAGCAATATGAAAACAATGTTGTAGTGGATCTAACATGTTGAAAATTGCTTAATTGTTATGTTTTATTGAATTTTCCAATTGTAGAAGACCGCATTTCTACATATTTAACAATTCTGTGCTGTCTTGTGAGTTGCAGACAGCCTGAAAAATATAACTGTGAGAAGTGTGAACAGCCTCCGTTTATCTCAGTGGAACATTGATTCTGAAGGGTAATGTGAAACTCTGTAAGGCCTGGTCTACACTTAAAATGTGGGTTGATGTCGCTACGGCGCTCGGGTGTGAAAAATCCACCACCTTGGCCACCAGAACCTAACCTTTAGTGTAGACTCAGCTAGGTCAACAGAAGAATGCTTCTGTTGACCTAGCTAATGTCACTTGGGGAGATGGTGTTCCCACAGTGGTGGGAAAAACTCCTTCTATTGCTGTAGGCTGCATCTGTTCTATGGCATTATGCTGACACTGGGCAGGTCTATACTACAGCCTAAGTTGATATAACTTACGTCGCTCAGGGATGTAAAAAAGCCCTCCTCCTTCCCGAGTGATGTGAGTTTCGTGCTGTCCACACCAGTGCTATTTCAGCGCTATTCCGCTTCTCACTGAGGTGGAGTAATTATGCTAATGGGAAAGCGCTCTTCCTTCTGCGTAGTGCATCTTCATCAGACACGCTACAGCAGCGCAGTTGCACCGATGTGGCGCTGTAGTATAGAGTTGCCCATAGCTACAGCATTATAACTGTGCCTCTGTAGCCTCAGAATGCAGATATGGCCTAAATGTTTATTTCATTACTGATCATCTTAGCGGAATCATTCACCTACTCCAGGACTGTGGTCAGAGCTTGGATAGAGTACCACTACTCCCCACCCCTTTGCCCCTATCATTTGATCTTAGAGTTTGTCTACCGTGCAGCTGGGAGCGAGCCTCCCAGGCCAGGTAGACAGGGAAATAGACGTGTGGACATTGCACCAACAGTATATGTACATTGCAGCTGGGGGTGAGCCTGCCAACTTGGGTTGAGAGGCTCATACAAGTGTGTTAAAAGTGGCTGTGTAGATGTTGCAGCACCAGAGGAGGCTCAGGTTAGCTACCCAAGCTTGGACCCACCCTACCCCCTGGGCCTGAGTGTGGGTGGCTAGCCTGACCCTCTGCCAGTGCTGCAGCATCCACACAGCCACTTTTAGCACACTTGTATGAGCCCCACTAGTATGAGTCTTTCAACCCAAGCTGGCAGGCTCACTCCCAGCTGCAATATAGATATACCTTGAGTGACTGGGAATTACCCCTAGAGCTTAACTATACTATGGAGTTACATTTCCCAACTTAAATTGTTTACATCTGATATTATTTAAGTGTGAGGCCTACATAAAAGCATTGCTGATTTTAGGGCAGTAAAATGAAGAAATATAGAGATGTGTGGGTTAACATTTAAAAACAATTTTATCTTTGTGGCAGCTGATTTTGCAGTTGTAGGGGTGTATACATTTTGAAAGATTGCCTTGAGTATTGTGTTCTTGTACTCACAATGTCACAGTATTAATAGGAATAGAGTAAAGTACCAGCAATATGTGTGATGTTCTCATATACATATAGTTAGCATCTCAAATAACTGCAACAAATCTTTGTGTCTCTTGAAAGAAAAGAGAAACATTTATGACTAAGGACTCATACAAAATTTAGGCAGCCATTGAAGAATTTCCAGTGACTTCCAACAAACAGTACAAATCATGATTTAATGTGTTCTGTCTGGGCTCTAACATCCCATATGTATTTTGATACTAGACTTTCTATTGTTTCCTGTTTTCTCCTCAAAACTGTTGAAAAACAATCATAAAAAAATCCCCAGACAAACATTGATCTTATGTGGTTGTTTTATGGCGCAATGAGGGGATGCAGTGTATAAACCATTGGCTTGCTATATTTAGTGTGGTTTTTATCTGGTTGATGGTACTAGTTTCAGTAGATATATTATGCTGGCTCTGTTGAATCTATTCAAACTGGAGAAATGCCTATATGAGCCCATGAACTCCTTAGCAGCTGTTCCGTTTGCCAGTACTTTAAGAGCTTGCCAGTTCATTTTTGGTAAAAACCAGAGGGAGGGAATGCACGTGATGCTGTTGGCATTTTATTCCAGACTCCCACAGAATCATCAGCATTAACCTTTATTTTAGCACTTGTGTTAACGCCAAGGTGTGTTTAAAATAGAAGCCCAAATGTTTATTATAACTCTTGGAGGAGCAGTGAGCTCTGAAGACTGTCAGATGCGGACATGGTTACTGTCTGTCAAACTCTTATATACATTTCATTTTTAAAAAAGTTTGACTGTGGTTAATAGGTGTGACCCACATACAGCCATGATGGATACCAAATAAGAACCTAAACCAAAAAGAAATGGAATAAGAACTGTATTTTATATACTTTGGTGCTCATCACTGTATTGTTTGAGCGCCTCACAAATGGTGGATTTATACAGCATTGAGGAAGTACAGTTCAGTCCCTGTTTATTAAATGGAGAACTGAGGCACAGAGATGTTAAATGACTTGCCCATACAGGCAGTCCATAGCAGTAATAATAAACAATAATAATAAATGGAGATATCCCATCTCCTAGAACTGGAAGGGACCTTGAAAGGTCATCGAGTCCAGCCCCCTGCCTTCACTAGCAGGACCAAGTACTGATTTTGCCCCAGATTCCCAAGTGGCCCCCTCAAGGATTGAACTTACAACCCTGGGTTTAGCAGGCCAATGCTCAAACCACTGAGCTATCCCTCCCCCCCAAAAGTGATAAAAAGAAAATCAAGAGTTTGAGTCCCAGTCTGTGCCTTAACCACAGGTCCACCATCAACAAACGAAAAACCTGTGGTATCCGCATAGGTTGATTTGTGGAAGTCTAGGTCTTGCAGGGTTTCTGTGGAATGCTACAGTTTATGGAAGAGCCTTGCTCAGCCTTTGGTGCAAAATCCTGTTTTTGTTCATTCACCACACTGTCCGATTGACAGAACCATATTTATGCTTTTTCATTTTAAGTTTCAATAATTTAAAATGGCAGCATATTTCAAGGTTTTTCTAGAACTGAATGTCATCTGTGTGCACCCCAGGAATTTGGTAAATTATGTAAGATTATACAAAATGTTGAAGAAAAGTGAATAAAATTAGTGATTTTTGTAGGTGTGAGGTTGTATAAATTTTACTGGGTGCTGAGTGCTGTACAAAGATATCAGAAAGCCTGGTCTTTGCCCCCAAAGAAGTGACAATATAAGGGTATGATCCTGCAAAAACTCATTACTGGTGTAGCTTTTACTACATCAATTACTTAATGAATTGGAGCCCGGGTGGTAAGTGTTTGCAGGGTTCCAATTCAGCAATAAGTCAGTTCATAGTGTCTCAGACTATGGTTCAAATTCTGAACTGAGCACATCACATGGAGAGAATATCATTGACAGTCTTTCTGGCAGCACTGTTTTTATAATTTTAAGGAGGGCTCTGAAAGAAGAAAGGAAAGTTCCCTGACATTTGAGGAGGAGTCAGTTCTAAGTGCATGGATGACCATTGAAGAATGCCCATTTCAATCAGTCACTTAAAGAATAGCCTGGACTACTTCTGAAGGATGTCTTATCTATTCCTCCTTATCGACAAGGATGACACCCTCTGACATGCAGCCTTGAGATAGGGCACAAGAGTAAGGTAACAGTGACATCTGGGATGTAGGGAATCTATCACAGAACAAGAAGTTGTACTCCTTTCTGTTACTTGAATGTGAATTTCAACATGCTGAACATTCTTTTTCCTTGACTTAACCCAGACAAATTGAAATGTTGAAATAAAATATTGTTAGTGAAATGCTTTTGCAGTGATATTGTGCTAATATGAGCATCCCTTTATTTTTGCAAAAAGAGCTGCCTATCCCTCATTTTTTGGCAAAGGTTTAATAGACAAATATTGTATGAAGATTTTCTGGCACTGAAGCTTCATTACTTTTACAACATGTGCTGTAGAACACTTAAGTGTAATTGACCGCTGAAGTAATGAACACCAGGCATTTGGGAAGCAATATCCTTGCTTTAATTTTTGTTTGCCAAATCGCTACACTTAGTCACTTGTGACTGTTTCCCCCAGTCATTAGTGCAAAGTAACAAGGTTGCAACTGTAATTTATACATTCAAAAGACTTCAGTTCTTCTATTAATGCAATGGTAGTGAGAAGTTGAACCCACGGCCCTGTAACAGTGTGGTGGTGGCTGTCTACGTAGGCAGACATGTCCTGTATATTTTAAGAGGTTTCCTATAAGAGGCATGGTCTGTGGCAGAGCTGGTGAGTAGCAGTTAGAGGTCTACTAAACTACCGTGTTATGGTGATGACATACTGATGTGGTTCTGCAAGCTCAATAAAATTCAGGAAAGAGACATAAAAAGAAATAAAGAGCACGCCTAAGTAATTATTGCCAGCAGTGGAAGTTTGCATTGCAGAGCTTAAGTGTGGTCAAAATACCCAAAGACCTCCCTAAATAAACAAATAGCAAAGCATCAGTGAGTCAAAATGCACATAGTGCCTTTTTAATAGTTTGATCAAACTGCATTTCTCACCAATAGTTTACAGCAGCAGGAAGAGAGCAGATATTTACCGAAAAGGTGTTGGGCAATAGAGAAATAACATCCTTATGAATGGTTCTAATTATCATTATAAGCAGACTGCAGATATAGCAATGTAATCATCTCATCAATTATTTTTAAATACTTAAAACAGGCCCTAATTACTACTCCCACCCAAGTAGCTGTTGACCTTTGCTGTAGGAATGTTTTATGGTACTTTTAATTTAATCCCTTTAAGAGACTGAAACAAACAGTATATTTTTAAAGGAGTGATATGTTAATGAAGATTTATAACTGCAGGGATTAATCACCATTCTATTTTGAAACCAAATGTGTACCCTTTAACCTCTACATTTTCAACTTTCCCAAACTGGGATTTTTGAAAGTTGAATTCATAGGAAGTTTAATGACTGAGTGTCAAATCCTTGGGCTTGAGTGGCTGGGCTGTGAACTGGGGATCTCTATCAGGGCTGGCGAGGTTAAGAAATTCCTGCTTCCTGAGGCCCTGGAATGGCAGCAAAGCTACTCTATGGCTGCATCTGTAGTTTGAGGACTATGGCAATCCCCTGACTGTTGTACTTCCCTCCTGGAGTGAGAATGGTGACTCCTACCTACTTGTCAATCCATTGAACTCATCACCAAATTCTATAGACTGGGGTCAAGATCCTTCGTCTTGTGGAGCAGAACTGCATCCCCAGCTTCCTCGGGGTTCTGCCAGGCAGTGGAGGAGGTGGAAGGGTTTGGTCCTAAGGAATGGAAAAAATATCACTATGCACTGACATTATTGTTTTCCATCCCCCCACCCCCCATGGATGTGAGTAAAATTCAGAGTTTGAGGATTAATTATCCGTTCCATCTATTTAACACAGATGATTCTCTCTTTCCGTGAGATCTAACTCTACTTTGTAACTAGCAATATGTGTGGTGGGTGTAGACCTCAGTGCTACAAGATGGGATTGGATTTTGAAGTATTACAGTTTTTTGTATGTACGCTTCATGGAATTACTTTTGGGTATTTTTTCCAAGACACCACTAACCTGAATCTTGGGATATGTACTTAGTTGAATGATGAAATCTGGCTTTGAGTGTGTGAGTGTGTGTGCGTGCACGCAGGGGTTGCCAACCTGAGCCTGAGAGAGAGCCAGAATTTACCAATGTACATTGCAAAAGAACCATAATAATACGTCAGCAGCCCCCATCAGCTGTTTTGTGGTGTGCAGGAGGATCTATGGGGAGAGGAGCAAGGGTGCGGCAGGCTCAGGAGAGGGCCCAGGAAGGGGTGGAGTGGGGGCAGAGCCAGGGTTGAGCAGTGAGCACCTCCTGGCACATTGGAAAGTTGCTTTTCAAGGGCAATATTAAGCTGGGGAGGTCTTATGACCTTTAAAGAGAGACTTGCACAGTATAAAACAAATAAGGAGAAACATAGTATGTGTAAAAATATTTTACCTGAGCAATATTTGTTTCCTTTATTACTGAGTAAATGCTTTCTCCCAGCGTCTCCTTGATCCTTCAGTGAAGTCATAATCCTGTGCTTGTGGTATTGGTCAGTTGCCATAATAATGGTTGTAATGTCACATATTCAGCAGGACTTCACTGCAGATTCAAACAGGAGGAGTGGGAAAGGAGAGCTAATAACTGATATCAAGATGGCTGAGGTATTTAATGCCTATTTTGCTTCAGTCTTCAATAAAACTGGAAATGGTGATCAAATACTAAACACAATTAATATTAACAATAAGAAGGAAGGAATGCAAGCAAAAATAGGGAAAGAATAGATTAGAGAATATTTAGATAAATTAGGTATATTCAATTCGGCAGGGGCTGACAAAATTCATCATGGGGGGGTACTCTAAGGAATTAGCTGAAGTAATCTTGGAACTGTTTGCATTTATCTTCAAGAACTGGTGAAGGACAGGTGAGATCACAGACTAAAGAAAAGCAAACAGTATATATCTTTAAGATGGGCAACAAACAAGGACCCAGGGAATTACAGACCACTCAGCTTTGTTCACTAATTTGTTAGTAAATTATCAGTTTGTAAGCACCTGGAAGATAATAGGGTTTTAAGGACTAGCCCCCATGGATTTGTCAAGATCAAATTGTGGCAAATCAACCTACTTTCCTTATTTGATAGAGTTACTAGCCTGGTGGATGGGGAGGAAGTGGTAGACATAATATCTCTTGATTTTACTAAGGCTTTTAACACTGTCCCACATGATATTCTCATAAACAAACTATGGAAATGTGGTCTCGATTATATTACTATAAGGTGGGTGCATAACTCGTTGAAAGACCATACTCAGAGAGTAGATATCATCTGGAAGGGTGTGTCTACTGGGGTCCCACTGAGGTTTCAGTTCTGGATCTTTTACTATTCAATATTTTCATTAAGGACTTGGATAATGGTGTGGAGAGTATTTTCATAAAATGTGTGGATGACCCAAACTCGGAGGGGTTGCAAGCACTTTGGAGGGCAGGATTAGAATTCAAAATAATCTTAACAAATTGGGAGAATTGGTCTGAATTCAGTAAAGACAAGTAGAAAGTACTACACTTCAGATGGGAAAAATCAAATGCACAACTACAAATTGGGGAGTAACTGTTAGTAAAGGATTTGGGTTTTACAAAGGATCATAAATTGAATATGAATCAGCATAGTGGTGCAGCTGAGAAAAAGGCTAATATTCCGGGGTTTATTAACAGGAGTGTCCTATGTAATTGTCTCGTTCTTTGCATTGGTGGGGCTTCAGTTGGAGGACTGTGTCTAATTCTGAGCATCACATTTTAGGAAAGATAATAGAATCCTAGAAATGTAGGACTGGAAGTGACCTTGATAGATCATCTAGTCCAGTTCTCTGCACTGAGACAGGTCTAAGTATTATCTAGACCATCCCTGACAGGTGATTGTCTAACCTGTTTTTCAAAACCTCCAGTGATGGAGATTCCACAGCCTCGCTAGGTAATTTGTTCCAGTGCTTAACTATTCTTACAGTTGGGAAGTTTTTCCTAATGTCTATCCTAAATCTCCCTTGCTGCATTTTAAATTGAGGTTTGCAGAAGATTACATTGTTTTAATGCTGACATCAAACAAATAAGTCTTCAGAACTGTCCAGATTTTTGTGGACTATATTAGTTTGATTTAAATGAGAAAATGGTTTGTTGAAGTAAAAAGTAAATAATTAAATAAAGGATAAGTACAAAAATAAATATCTATGACTAGTGTTATTTTAATGATTCAAAGTTTAGCTACAGAATACTGAAATTGCCAACAGTATGACAGAAAAGTTTTCTCTCGCAGCAGAAGCATTATCCCTCTGCCAACTCTCAGTCCCGATTATCTGTCTCTGTGTAACTACAGACCTTTTTCACTTACATTTAGTTAGCTTTTGAAGTCCACGTGACCGGAAGTTTGTAACCTGTGGTGACTTTTGTCCTTACATCAAATGTTCTTTTCCCCAGTGTCACATCAGCTCATTAAACAATAAGACAAACAATTCCTAGAAGTAGGGTTACCATACGTCCGGATTTTCCCGGACATGTCCGGCTTTTTGGGCCTCAAATCCCCGTCCGGGGGGAAATCCCAAAAAGCCAAACATGTCCAAGAAAATAGGGACGTAGGGCGCGGGGCCGGCGCGGTGCAGGGCCGGGGGCGCGGGGCCGGCGCGGTGCAGGGCCGGGGGCGCGGGGCCGGCGCGGTGCAGGGCCGGGGGCGCGGGGCCGGCGCGGTGCAGGGCCGGGGGCGCGGGGCCGGCGCGGTGCGGGGCCGGGGGCGCGGGGCCGGCGCGGTGCGGGGCTGGGCCGGGGGCGCCGGCACTTGGCCGGGACCGGGGTCGGCGCGGTGCTTGGCTGGGGGCGTGGGGCCGGCATGGGCACTGGGGCGGGGCCGGGGCCCGGCCCCGGGACTGGAGTCGGCGCGGTGCTCAACCGGGGGCGCGGGGCGGGCACGGTGCTGGGCCGGGGGCATGGGCACTTGGCCAGGGGCCGGCGCTGGGGCCGGGGGCGCGGGGCCAGCGCAGTGCTGCGCCTGGGGCCGGGCCAGGAGCGCGGCCACTTGGCCGGGGGCCGGAGCGACCTCTTGGCCTGGGCCGGCCGGCCACCAAAGGGAGCCGCTTGGCCAGGGGGGCCGGACTGAGCCGCACCGCGCTGCACCCCGCCCCAGCTTACCTGCTGCCTCCCTGTTTCAGGCTTCCTGTGAACATTTGATTCGCGGGAAGCAGGGGAGGGGGAGGAGCAGGGGGCGGAGCGTTCAGGGAAAGGGCGGAGTTGGGCGGGGCTGTGGGCGGAGTTGGGGTGGGGCGGGGAAGGGCCGGAGTTGGGGCGGGGCTGGGGCCCCATGGAGTGTCCTCCTTTTTAAAAATTAAAATATGGTAACCCTACTAGAAGTCAATGCGGGTAGCCAAAATTTCTAAATGTGCACAAATATTTGGTAGTAGTCCCTTGCAGTTTTCATTTCTGTTTTTCTATGGCAATACCCATTTTGCTTCTCTTTTTCAAGGCTCACGTACCTTTAATAGTTTTTTCATTAGCATGCAAAGGATGGTAGCTCCTCTGCTGGCAGCCTAACTCAAATTAAAAAATGATATGTGTAAGAAGCACACATTCAGAACACCATTTATTCCAGATTGTTATAATTAGGGATAGGCAAGCTGGGTTGAGTAAAATAAGAACAAACCATCCAGCAATCTCACACTTTGAATCTGAGCAGAACCATTAGTTATTGCACTGCCAACACTTATTTATACTTAGCCAAGCCAGCTTTGCACACAATTTCTTTAGGCTAATATATTTTTCTTCATTAAACAATTTGTCCTAAAATATAATCTAGATTTCATTATGTTTGAGTCAATATGCATCTATATATGATTTTCTGTCTTCAGGCAGCCTGTTGCATCTCTAAGGTTTTAATAGATGAGCCATCAATATTTTATTGAGTCATATGAGGATTGTATATGACATACTTTTCTGTTTTCTCTCTCTCTTTTCTTTCTCTCTCTCTCACTTACGTTCTCTTGAATTTGGCCAGCGAAAATGTTTTTTATACATAATGTGGAATTAGAAGATTAGAACTCTGCTGTTTGTGTTACAAAAGCACAGGCATTTACCATTGGCTGTAAAGTAGAATCTCTTTTCACATTCAGCAGGATAGGGCTTATGACACACAGTAGAGTAACTATGACTCTATCCTGTAGAGGGCAGTGGTACATATATGCACTCTTTAGTTCATTGACAACATTAGTGAAAACAACACAACCAAAGCCTTGGTCCAGAACTTGAACTATCTTATCCTTTACTTTTCCTTTTTTGTATACATGGCATTTCCAGATCCCAAATGAGATTTGAAGAAATGCTGAAATATTGCTAAAACAGCTGTGCATGGTCAAACTAATAGAAGTACAGTAAGTAGTACCAGAAATCTTGCAGACAAGCCTATTTCTGTGATATTTTCAGCCTAGTTTTTGTTATGGTTTGTATAATTTGGATAAACTTTGGCTAGATCTCAGAACTTTTGGCTTCTTATCTGAACTGAACCATTGAAAGTTCCGAGGTTCATCCATTAGTAATTATAATTATCCCATTCGCTTTTTGAATTGATTCTTTATAAAAACAAATCAATGAAGGCCTTGTCTATAATGGGAATTTACAAAGACAGACATCTTCCCCAAAAAAACTATAGATTGATCCACTGAACAGTTAAACTCTTAAATTGGAGTTTATTAAGGTAATTATAATAGATAATAAGATAATGGTTTGGTTTTATTTTTATGCATAATGAATTTTTTAATCTAAACATTTTCCTATTAAATTTGGACTTCTACATTGGTATGTAAGCTGCAGATATGTAAATCCTTTGTACCTTCTCATTAGATACTAGTCCAGTTAGTATTGTTTTTTATATATGCTGTTGCTGCAGAATGACTAGTGAGAGAGCTTGCCAAATTGACAGTACTGTGTATTTCTGGGAGATCAGTGCTTTATTCTATTTATAGTAAGCCAGAGCTAAATTATTTATAACTGGTTAAATTGAAAGTTCCCAGACTTCATTTTACAAGAAAATGAAATTGCCCAAGTAATCTCTTCCATGTTCCGTCTTTCTTTGCTTTCAGTGCACAATCCCGTATTCATTGGTACAGAGTGAATGATGCCCTATAATGGATTTTCTTCTTGAGTTCGAGAAGTTTAAAAAAAAAAAGCCGTACAAATAAAATATAGTGAATAGTTTAAAAAAAAAAAAAAAAAAAGGGGGAAAACAAAGAATTAAATTCCACTTCAGGGTGTCAAATACAGAATAACACTACTGTGCTGGTGTGTGTCACTCCATTAAAAATCTTAATGAGATGATAGATTTATACTGAAAAGAGCAATAATAGTTATGTAGCTTTTCATACAGGATGGATGCAAGTTTGGGGTATAATGTGAGTCTTGTTACAGCACTGACTGGTTACTGAGGCTTTGTCTACACATGCCTTTTTTCTGAGAAAGTTCCCTCTATTCCCACTGGTGCAGCTCTGCTGGTTGTAGCAATGGCAGGAATTGCCCTTTGAGATGAGACTCAGCTTGCTGCTGGAGTTTTAGCCATTGTGTCATCTAAACCTCTCACAACAGGTCTATGTGACACTGGTGAAAATGCTGACAGTTGTTGGCATCTTGTTCACATTAGTGCTCCTGCCATTAGGGCCACGCCAGTGTTTGGTAGGGAAATTTTCAGAAAAATGGTATTTGTGTAAGCAAGGGCTGAGAGCCTCTACCATACAGTTGTTGGTGGCATTCAAAATACCTCTTGAAACAATAGACCATGCTGAAAAATGGTGCCAGGCAAAGAGTAGCAACATGACTCCAACTTTAGGGACTAGTCCCTGTCTCACTGAAGTTAATGGCAAATGTCCCATTCATTTCAATGTTGCAGGATCCAGGTTCTTGATAACTAAGAGTCTTTTACATAACTACTTGCTCCATGGGGCATGAGACTTTATTACACTGTAGCAGACTTTGAGACAAGCCTCCTAAAGAAATAGGTAGTCAAGTATTGCTCAGGAGTATATAATTTATCTTTCTGTCAGAATAAATCACAAGTTGCTGCTTGCGTTTCATATATCCATAGAAGTGCGGGTGCGCTGTGCTCTAGAGTGTTTCCACCTGCTGTTCTGCCTTCCTATCTACTTCCTTTTTTCCCTCAAGTGGGGAGTTCAGATGGTTTCATGCCCTTTTCCTCACTGTGTTCTTAAAAAGACATAGTAGTAGGACAGAAGTGATCACAAGCCCACCCATACCTTCTCTGAGATGTTTTGGTGGTGGGAAAGCTTTACTCTCCAGGCCAGGAAAAGCATGCGGTGGCCACTTTAACTCTTCCTTTCCTTTGGGCCTTAGGAGGTCTACAGGGGGCAGAATGCATGGCTGCCTGAAGGATTGGGTAGCCACTAGGAGTATAATGAAGGCTGAGATTTTCAAAGGAATATAAGCTAGCTCATAGGTTCATGGGGCGAGAAGACATCACTGTGATCAACTAAACTGATCTCCTGTATAACACAAGACACAGTACTTCCCTGAATTAATTTCTGTTTGGACTAGAGCATATCTTTTAGGAAAAACATCCACTCTGGATTTAAAAATTCCGAGAAGGGAGAATCCGCTGTAACCCTCGCAAATTGTTTCAGTGATTGATTACCCTCGCTGTTAAAAATTTGTCTTATTTTCAGTCTGAATTTGTCTAGCTTCAGCTTCCGCACACTGGATCTTGTTATGCCTTTGTCTGCTAAAAAGCCCATTATCACATTTTTGTTCAATTGTTGTTTATAAACTGTCTTCAAATAACACCTTAACCTTCTCTTTGTTACGTTAAATAGATTGAGCTCCTTAATTCTATCACTATAATGGGTGGGCAAACTACGGCCCGTGGGCCATGTCCAGCCCATCAGAACTTTTAATCTGGCCCTTGAACTTCAGCCAGGGAGTGGGGTCGGGGGCTTGCCCCGCTCCACGCAGCTCCCAGAAGCAGTGGCATGTCCCCCCTTTGGCTCCTACGTGTAGGGGCAGCCAGGATGCTCCACATGCTGCTCCCGCCCCAAGCGCTGGCTCTGCAGCTCCCATTGGCCATGGTTCCCGGCCAGTGGAAGCTGCAGGGGCGATGCCTGCAGACGGGCCAGCGCACAGAGCTGTTTGGCCGCGCTTCCGCATAGGAACCATAGAGGGGCCATGCCACTGCTTCCAGGAGTTGCTTGAGATAAGCGCTGCCTGGAGCCTGCGTCCCTGATTTCCTCCCATGCCCAACCCCCTGCTGCAGCCCTGATTCCCCTCCCACCCTCCAAACCCTTTGGTCCCAGCCCAGAGCCCCAGCCCTGTACCCTGACCCTCATTTCTGGTCCCACCCTAGAACCCGCACCCACAGCCAGAGCCCTCATCCCCTCCTGCACCCAACCCCCCAATTTTGTGAGCATTCATGGCCCGCCATACTATTTCCATACCCAATGTGGCTCTCAGGCCAAAAAGTTTGCCCATCCCTGCACTATAAGGTATGTTTTCCAGTCCTTTTATCATTGTTCAGATAAGAGCCACAAGAGTCTCCAATTTATCAGTATCCTTCTAGAAATGTGGACCCCAGAACTGAATACATTGTTCCAACAGTGGTCACACCAGTGTCAAATACAGAAGTAAAATATCCTTCCAACTCTCACTCAATATTCCCTTGTTTATGTATCCCAGGACCGCATTAATCCTTTTGGCCACAATGTTGCATTGAGAGCGCACGTTCAGATGATTATCCACTCCTCCAAGTCTTGTTGAGAATCACTGTTTCCAGGATAGAATCCCCCTATCTTGTAAGTGTGGCCTACATTCTTTGTTTCTAGATGTATACATTTACAGCTGGTTGTATTAAACCATATATTGTTTGTTTGAGCCCAGCTTACCAAGTGATCTAGATTGCTCAGGATCAGTAACCTGTCCTCTTCATTATTTACCACTCCCCAGTTTTTGGGTCATCTGCAAATTTTATCAGTGATGATTTTATGTTTTCTTCTGGGTCTTGATTAAAACTGTTAAATAGTGCAGGGCCAAGAACTGATTCCAGGCACCCAAATACAATTAAAATCCAGTGGAAGTTAGGCTTCTTAGAAAGGAGGTTTGCAGAAAACATGGCAGTTGAGATGTAGAACTTCTAATCCCCCCCAAGCAAAATCTTGCTCAAGGGAAGCTTTAAGAGCTCTGCATGGTCCTCTCCTTTCCCCTCCTTCCTAAACCTAATGTTTTCTCCCTGCAGCTCTTCATTCTATTCTTTCTGCCTGATCTCTAATTTGTTCATGTAGAGCTTGTAATTAATTACTCCCTGGGTGCAAGCAACTGATCCTCGTAATGTACATACGTACCTTTCACCTCAACTCTCCCATATTTCCCAATACCAAAAATGTCTGTCTGTCTTTCTGATTTTTGTAATTTTTCTTCCCTTATTTAGTTTTGAATTGGCTATAGAATATCAGAATTTTCATAATATTAAAGGAGGGAGAAGACTGTTACTGGCTTATCTCGGAAACCATGTTTTTTAAGAATAAATGTGCTAAAGAACTATCTGATGACATTTTCAGGACAATTAGGATCAACTGCATCTTTAATAACTTTTATTTAAAAAAAAAAAGAGAGAGAGAGAGAGAAGGTGGGGCAGAATAATCTCAGTTACTACATGAAATGGGTTACTCCAGGGCTATGGACCCAGATTTCAATGTGAACAGATTAATTTACCTTCCATTATCATACCATAGCCACCTCAGAAAGTACTTTCTTTTCTTATTGATATTTACAGTGATGGCATGCACCGTCTCATGTGCCAGTACAATGTTCTAAGTGTTCCTGGTGCTATACTGTGTAAACACAGAATAATAAATTTCTTGTTCTCTGCTTCAAGTAAGCATGCTATACAGAGAAACCTATTCTGTCTTATCAACATAGTGACTGTAGTGTTTATGATATAGTACCTTAGTAATGAGCCGCTCACCTCTATGACACGTCTTTCTTTCAGACTAGGTGATCATGATAGTTCCTTCTGGCCTGAAAGTCTGAGTCTGTGTCTTTCTCTTTCAGCTCTTTTAACTTCTTATAGTAGGAAACAGTTAATAGAATGCCTTTTCTTGTTATGTCTTTATTGAAACTTTCATGGTTTAACAATATATATATTTTGTTAGAGGCCATGTTGGGGTGAAAGTGGAGCCTTCTTTCCTACATGCAAGTCCTCCATGCGTTTTGTAGATGTCTTTGAGGTTCCATTCCCAGTTTGCCTTCCATGACCCCTTCTGCTGTACTAGAAGACCTTCGTCATTTTTACCAGGTTTTCAACTTGCTATATGAAACTTCCTGCAGATGTATTTCCCAGTATAGCTGTTTCTCAGATTGGCTTTGCATCGATATGAATTTAGGGCTTGATCCTGTGGTGTGGTGATCAGTGAGAATATTTGAAAAAGGACTTCAACAGGATTGAAGGCAGTGGAGAGCATGCCATAGAGCAGCAGTTCTCAAACTGTAGATCGAGACCCCAAAGTGGGTCCGAACCTCTTTTTAATAGGGTCACCAGAGCTGACGTTAGACTTGATGGGGCTCGGGGGCCAAAGCCTGAGCCCTGCCGCCTGGGGCCAACTTCAGTGCTGGATGGCGTGGCTTGGGTTACAAGCCCCCCACATGGGGCTGAAGCCCAGGGGCTTTGACTTTGTCTCCTCCCCACAGGGTGGCAGGGCTCAGGCTTCAGTCCCCCCACCCAGCGTCGTGTAGTAATTTTTCTTGTTAGAAGGGGGTCAGGGTGCAATGAAGTTTGAGAATCCCTGCTATAGATCATGCTCTCTCCTGTCAATGTCCTACGTTCCTGGATCTGCTGATTTTTTTTGTTACATTCTGGGTAGCATATTAACCATTTGGCAAAAGCTTTCATCTGTTTAGCAAAAGGGAACATTTGTTTTAAACTTGCTACACTGGAAAAAAGGATTCAAATTAGTGCACTGATTTGTCATTCCGTACATGTTCAAAATAACTCCAACTTACATGCCAAAGGGGCAGAAGAATGAAATGTAGCAGAAAAAGATATCTAACTTGAGGGTGGAATTTAATTTTCCCTGCTGGTGACCCATCCTTTTTGCCCCCTTTTTGGTTTGTGCAAGTTACCCTCATTGGATTCCAAATCAATCCTATTGAAACTTTCATCACTTATATCTGTCTCATGACAAGTTTATATCACCACATTTCACTGTTGAATTTTGTCCAGAGACTTCCATGGTAAATGAATCTGTTTACATCCACTCAGAATTTGACTCACTGCTTTTAAATGTGTGTAGTAGCAACCAAATCAGGCTGCTAAAATTGAAATTTGGTTTAAAAACAGAAATCAAGCACATGAAATACCTGTGACAAGCCAGATATGAAGATAATTCTAGTTGCTCAAACACTGAAAGATTGGTTTCAAGAAAACAAAGTGAGGAAAATGCAACATACAGAAAAAGTGGTATAGAAAGGTGAGATGTTGAGAATTTGACCATATTCAATTTTAATGTATATTTCAAAAAGATGTTCTTCTTTTAAGGCATTAGCTCATACTTTCTAGTTCAGTCTTTTATAAGGAACATACTGTAAGCTATAGTATATAGTATGAATGTACTGATCTGTTTAGAAACTTGAGAGGAAAAGAAAACAGCAGTAATTCAGATCCTTTTTTTCAGCAAAATTAACCATGACAGCTGTTTGCTAAAACTATAATGAATGTTCTTTTAATTTTGGTAAACTCAAATGCCTGGAATAACTACAGTGGTGTGTATGAGTGTGAATGTGCATAGACAGGCTTAAACATACCTTTTTTTCAATAAGATGTAATATTTTCAAAAGGACCCATTACAAATCTAATACTTTTTAGTGAGTTGCTACTTTTCAGATATTATGTACAATTTTTAATGTTTGTTTATTTAAAAATTGTCTGCATTGCTTAATAAAGGCCTGTGCTTAACACAGAACAAGAAAGACAACTCTCTCTTATTTTAAAGAAAAGTACTAAAAGCCATTTTTACATCAATAACGTCATTCTCTTGGCTGCATTCATTACGGGGTGCGTTGCTGGACGCATTTAGCTACTCCATACAAACTCTTCATTGTTAAGAATAACTGATGTGTACAGACAGCCGGATCGTAAGGAAACATAGTCTATGGCTAGTGCTGGAAAGAATGGCATTAGCATAATGTCTTGGCTCTGACAGACTATATGTAGCAGTATTTTTTTTCCGAATTGCTGATTCTTCCCCATCAAACATGTTTTATCAGAGGCTTTGCCTATAGAAAAACCATTTTATCAAAGGACCATATAGGACTCCTTTCAATTATCTGTGAATAGAATTACTTTCCAGGTAATCAGAATCTTAGCAATGGAATGCAGTATTAGATGTAGGGTGAGAGTGGAGCATTCTGAACCAGAAAATAGCAATTAAAAAAAAAAAAAAAAAGATTAAAATAATGGAGATATCCCATCTCCTAGAACTGGAAGGGACCTTGAAAGGTCATCAAGTCCAGCCCCCTGCCTTCACTAGCAGGACCAAGTACTGATTTTGCCCCAGATTCCCAAGTGGCCCCCTCAAGGATTGAACTCACAACCCTGGGTTTAGCAGGCCAATGCTCAAACCACTGAGCTATCCCTCCCCCCCATAATTAATTAGTCCCACAAGGAGAAGGTATTATTATATTACAATAGTAAGAAGATGAGCTTTTGATTTTGCATTAAGGACATATGAGGGAGACTTGAATTGGAAAATGTGTATGTTCTTTAGAGCCAATTCAATGAAATAAAAAATGTTGAGGCTTCTACATTTGTGGACTCTCATGCCAGACCAAGGAAACTGTGAAAAAACATCTTCTTTGGATTTGGAGTAGGTTTTACATGATGTTGAACCTTAGATTATAGTTTTTCTTGACTCCCGCTCTTTATAGTGTCAGACAACTGATTTTTAAACTTAAAGGAATTAGAAAAAATATTGAAAACACAAAGGATTTTAACTTAATTTACATAGTAATTCAAGTTTTTTTTTTAACAAGATGGCTCGATTAGTTGTATTTAACTCAATTAGTTGTGTGAAGCTCTCATTAGCAAACCTATTGGATTTCATGCCTCCTCTGTCCAAAATGCTCCCTTTTATGATGGTACCATATATAATTCTGCAAGATCCCTGTGTTGAGCCACTGTCCTTCAGGCCAAGGACTGAATTTCTGGGAACGCTTTGAGTCTGCAGTACACATTCTTAACTAACCAGAGCATTTCATTGAGAGCTACATCAGGCACTTCTTCCTCCCAAAGACATTGTGTGTTGCTGCTGCAGCACTGAACAATCCAGGGATCCAGAGACGGACTTATCAGTGGATCTCATTTGTAAGGAACTTTTTCTCTCGCGATACTTGTGTGGGCCCCATCATTGTGGTATCTTAGTGCTTCATAAACATTAATGAATTTTATCCTCATACCACCTACCCTAGTGGTATAGGGACGAAGGGATTTTCTTACTACCTTGGGCTTGGAGATGACTCAGATGACAAGATGTTTGAATGCAGCCATCAGCCTGATGGAGACTGCCAGAACTGCTGAGAGCTTTTTGTCCTTTGATGGGTATATTAAGAAAGGTTCTGTTTGATATGGGGAACAGAGTGAGAGTTACCGAAGAAACGTGTGTGTGTGTGTGTGTGTGTGTGTGTGTGTAAAATTAGAAAAAATCCTGAAGTTGTGGGTGTTTTATATTGTAGGTTAGTCCAAGAAAGCACTTGAGAATCACAGGCTTTTTCTTTGGACTAAGGAAGGAGAGCAAGTTGGGATTGCAGATATAATAGTGTTGTTTATTCATACCTTCTGAATCTTCTGAGATGGAAAATAAATCACAGGTCAGTGGATGGGAATCCAGTATAGGAAAATGCAGAAAGTCTAGTGCAGGTATCACACCGTGTTTGTCAACTTAATCTGACCAAAATCTAGGAGCCAGTCCCAGAATGATGTTATATTTTTGTTTTTAAAACTAAATTGTCTACTGAGATTCATGAATTATAATTGTTTACAACTCTGTCCTTATTCATGTAGGCTGTATTTTTAATAGTGTGAATAATTAAAGGTGCCATCATTGTCCCATTTCAGACACCTGGACCATTTAGTTTTGTACTAAAACTCTTAACATTTATGCAACTGGCTGTCAAAAATGTGGATGAACCAAATCACCTCTAGTTTTAAACAAAAGAAAAATGTAGCAAAATAAAGTATTTGTTTGACTTGGTTCCTGTGACAAAACAGAAACACTGGGAGAGAGACTAATTCTCATAAGATAGCACTAAGTTATTTTTGTGGGTTTGAAATTACATTGCATCATTTTTGTGTTTCTTTCCCCCCCCCCAGGAAATTCCACTTACTTGGATGACCATGGACCACCCCCACGCAAGGTGAGCTCCTTCCATCCTTACCAGTTGCTTTCCTGTTGTATATTTGGGCCAAATTGTACTCTGTTCCTCCCTAGTAAATGTGGAGTAACTCCACTGAGTTTTACATTGGTGTAGCTGAAAGCTCAATTTGGTCCTCTTGCCCCTCCCCCCTTTTTAGAAAGCATTTTCCTCTCTCAGGCTTTTGTTGATAGCTTGCACAAAAATAGGTTTAACTTGGGTAAAACTAGTTCATTGAAGTCAGTGGGAATGGGATTTCAAACCTGTTCTTTCCTGGTGCCAACATGACGCAGTTTGGCAATACATACAATAGAATGCTCAGTGGTCCTCTATTCTGGAACAATATTATCACTTGGTCACTTTAGGAAGTGTCATCAAATTGTTACAGTTGTCATTGTTCTTGTGAAGTATTTGCTCACAAATGCAACAGCCTAACAGGGCTAAACTATTGTTTCTAACCCCTCACACTAAATCTCTTCCTCTTAATTTCCCTTTTTAACAGCAAGTATTTCAACAGGTATAGTATTTCTAAAACCTTAAAAAACAAATGCAGAATACATGAACTCAGTGAAATTGGGGTCTGTGTTTAAAAAAAAGAAAAAAAATTCTGAGAGTAAATATGAAGAATGCAGCACTGGCTTATGCTGAGGACGGTGTACTCTTAAAAGGAAATGGTTATCAAGATAAACATTAATATTTCTTAATTTTTAAATGAGACTAAGTGTCTTCAATGTAAACTTAAGTTGACCTACATTAGGTTGACTTACAGCCAGTGCAGGGTCATATCCACACTGCCCTTCTTCAGTAGGTGGTGTGCGTCCTCACCAAGAGCGCTTCCACTGATTTAAGAGTGACAGGCACATGCAGCCCCCCACTGGGAACAGGGTAGCCACACCAGGCTTCTTAGCTCCCCGCTCCTCACCGGGAGCTTGGCTCGGCTCCGAGCACTGCAGCTGATCGGACTCTGGGCACAGAGTTTCCCCCCAGGTGCAGCCATGCTCTCAGTTGGGAACAGGGAGCTGAGAGCCCAGGTGGCTGCCCCATTCCCAGTGGGGAGTGGAGAAGCCCAGTGCAGCTGTTCCCTCCCTGGTGGGGGGGTGCTGAGAAGCCCAGTGCAGATGCGCCATTCCTGGAAGGGAACTGAAAGCCTGGGCAACAGCCTGGTCAGAGTGGGGAGCCAGGATCCCGGGGTGGAACATGCCTCCCTGTGGGGAACCTGGGTGGCAGCCCGAGCCAGGAGCCTCGGTGGCAGCCCGGCGGAGGAACCAGGAAACAGCTTTCTTGTTAATTTCGCAGCTCCCACAGAGCTCCCACAGAGCTGCTCCCACAGAGCTGTGAAATTGACAATGACAACCAATAGATGTAAGTACGCAGTGTCTGCAGGGGGCACTATGTCACCCTAACTACACCGATATAAGCCTTATGCCTCTCGTGGAGGTGGAATTATAATGTCAGTGTAGTAGGGCACTTATATCGGTAGGAGCAAGGCTGTAGCATGTACGCTAACATAATTAGGTCAAGGTAAGCTGCCTTATGTTGACCTAATGCATTAGTGTAGACCAGGCCTCAGTATTTGTGCTGCTAGTGTCAGATAGTAGAAGAGTGGTAGGTGGCAAATTGGTAGATAACATAAAAAAAAAATTAAAATTAGCTGTGTTTTATCAACTAGTAAATATAATGTGGAATACACGAGACATAATTAATATTATTGCATTTTAGCATTAGATTGTGACTCTACATATATGGGAATAAACCAAACTGATAGATGCACCCTTAATTCTGCAATAACTGTGTCCACACTAGGCAATTTTACCTCTTTAACTGTATCATTTTCTAACTCAATGTAGTTGTAGTTGTACAAAATATCTGTACGCCAGCCCCCAAATCACTGCCTTCATTGGTGAGGGATGTGAAAATGGCCTGCATGCTGACAGCAACTGCCAGAACCATTGTGCAAGCATAATGTTTCCAGGAATGCATGTGGTGGAGGTGTCAAGGACACTTCTGTACGGGGTTAGGTAAGTGTAGTATGCCGGTCCAACTCTTCTGGCCGGTGAACTGTGTGGCACTGTAGCCTTGCCCCTGCTGTGCTCTTTATCACCTACTGAGTTGCGGGCACTGCTTTCCGAGCATTTCAAGAATGCAAGGACAAAGATTATGTCTGGCCTCTGCAAGAAGAAAAGTGGTGACAGGCTTTCTGTGCATCCAGGTACAAGCTAGCCATTAATATATATGATTCTCTGAAACCTAATTTGGTGTTACCTTAGCTCTGAGACTTTCCAGAAAAGACCCATAATAAGACCATTATAATGACATTGTTTTTGCTGCTTTATAAGTAAATACAGTGAGTTTTCTTAGAAAGGAAGGAGTAATCCTGCCATGCTATTAATTTTACCATGTTAATTTTATTTTCCTAGGCATAGTATAATATGGTGATGTATTTCTATTCTGGTAATGTAAATGTTTCCTTTGCAAGGTTATGTACTGTGCAAATGATATACAATGACAACATAAACATTTTTAAAAGGTTTCCTTTCCCAAATTATTTCTCATTTTTCTCTGTTACTTGTAACAGAGGTAATACAAAAAGGAAAGGAAAGGGGCGGGGGAGAAATCACATGATCTACTGGCATTTTATAAATAGCAGATTGGCTTTGGCTGTGGATATGTTGTAATAGGAAGCTTTGCCAGGTGAACTCATTTCAATGGGAGTTAGGTACTTAGGGGCTTTTGAAAATTTCACTAGGCTCCGATCTGCATCTTTGGGCACCCGAAAACCTGTAAAAATCTGGTCCTAAATCACTGAAGTGCTTTTGAAAATTTTATCCTTAATCTCTCAAAATACAACAAAACTTCCTTTTTAAACATCACACTCCCTCTCCCAACCCCTAAGCTCTATTTTTTGTCTAATTGCACCTGAAGAGCACAAGTATCCTTATGGGTTTCCTGCATGAGTAGTTATGAAGGTAGATCATTATAGTCCTAGCAGAGATAAGAAAATAAACTTAAGTAAACTCTCCACTTATAACTGTTAGGGTAAAAAGATAAAGCTAAATACTGTTTTTTGTCTTGAAAAATTGTAGTTTCCTGCTGAGGGTCTCGGTGGACCACTTAATGATCTTTCCAAATGTTGTTTGTACCGTTAGCTAACTATTGTAAAGTGCTTTGGATAAAAGCACTATATAAAAAAAATTATTAAACGGTTTTTGTTCTACAAATAGAAGCGCACAACTCAAATTTTAATATCACTAGTCTTACCTTTCTAATGCGATGGATGTGCCCTCCCTCCCCCGCTGCGGTAAACCCCAGGCTGGGGCTGGGAAGGAGAGGGGTCTCTCCCTCTCTCCCCTGCTGCAGAAGCCACAGAGCTGGGGCTGGGAAGGAGTGGGGGGGGCTCTCCCTCTCTCCCCTACTGCAGCAGCTCCCCAAGATGGGGCTGGGAAGGAGGGCTGTCTCTCCCCCCCCATGTTCCAAATTGCCCCCACCCCCTCTTCTCACCCCACTGCATCCTCCCAGTTACCCCGTATTCCTCCCAGGGCCACCACCTCACCTTACATGTGCATCTTCTCCAGGGTCCAGGCACCTAATTAGTGGAGCCATACCTGCACAGCTCCACTAATTAGGTGGGCGGCCCTTCGTTCTCTCATGTGCGGCCGCCCAGGTACACACCTTAGAGGGAATTCTCCGCGGACCACCTGAATGGAGCTTGCAGACCACTGGTGGTCCACGGACCACAGTTTGAGAACCTCTGGTCTAAAGAATTGCTTTAGAGCTGGCCTCCAGTATAAAGTTCTCTGTGCTTGAAAAAGTAAAAACAATGCTTATTCCAGACCCATATTTTTCATGTTTGATTTAGCACTCAGAAATGCCTTCCCACGCCAGTAAGGAAAGGACTGTAATCTAGATTAAGATAAGATTTTTTTTTTTAACCTGGAAAACTTTTTTCTGATTTGCATGCCAAATTTAGTATTTTGTTCTTCCTATTTCAGGAGTTTTGCATTACACAAGAAAAGGGCTGGGGGGCATGTGCCATAATGCAAAGTAGCAACAGTTCAGATTTATCAATGCCAGACAATTTTGTAGTACAGTCTGAAAAATTTACCTTAGTTCTCTTGTCTTAAAGATTCCTGGCTAATCTGCAATTTCTTTCAGAGCTTCCCAGTGCCTTACTATCTTTAGTATATTCATTTAGTACAGTGTGGTGTCTATCCCTTTTTTTTTTTTCTTCTTTATTTCACTCCTCTTCCAGCCGGCAGATAAAGTTTCAAACTTCTGATGGCAAATAGTGTAGTCTGAAGTGTGTCCCGTGCTTCACTGTGGTACTCATAAAATCAAATCCATGTCCTGTTGATGTCATCATGCTTAGTCTTTGGGCTGCCCAATGTGAACTAGATGTTTTGAGCAGTCTGAACATGCTCAAATTTGAATTGAGTGCTTGTGCAACTAATAAAAGTTCTGGGCATTTTGTCCAACCAGCCTCAGTTCTGGGTGTTTAAAAAACAGTACAGCAGGGCAATAAAGCGTAGTCTTATGTAAGTGCTAATTATCTTACATTTTGAAGCATTTGCCTAATTGCCTCTTTAAAAACATTTGGAGGGCATAGGTTGGGATATAAACATCTTGATTGTCCCAACAGCAGCACATTTGTAGCCCTCACTTATTTTTCTGTTCACTCTTGTTTGTCTAAACATTAGCAAAGCTGACATTTAGATATTATGCAGATACTTCATAGTATCAGAGGAGTAGCCGTGTTAGTCTGGATCTGTAAAAAGCAACAGAGAGTCCTGTGGCACCTTTAAGACTAACAGATGTATTGGAGCATAAGCTTTCGTGGGTGAATACCCACTTCAAAGTATTCACCCACTCCAATACATCTGTTAGTTTTAAAGGTGGCACAGGACTCTCTATACTTCATAATATTTGTTTAGGGCCAGATTGTTCCCTCAGATCCATAAGTTCTATTGATTTTGTAGCATTGCATGATTAGGTAGGTGTGTATGTTATTTACCCTCCTTTGAAGCATCAGCTATTGCCATCTGCTTGAGGCAAGAAACTACATGCACCCTGATTCTCATTCAGGCAGCTTCTGTGTTTTTATCTAAAGCTAAATATTAGGCTATTAGAGTTGTAAATTATGTAGTGATAGATGGATGATTCCAAGGGGAATGACGTACATAGATTGGTAGATAGGATTTGGCCCTTAAATCCATTGTTTAAAATATCAGTGTAAATAATTTTTTAACAGGGCTTCTTATTTTACTACACCTGTCAGCATGCACATTTTTTTAATGTGCATAATGGATAGTTGTAGAAGCCATTGGCTGTCACATGCAGTCCTGGAATTCACTTATCCTGAAGTTGTATTTTTGACTTGTTTAATTCATCTGTGATCAGTCTACTGGGTGCTACTATGGGAAGCTCTCCAATGTTTTTATAACATCTGTGATATTAATCAGTGAGAATTGCAGTGTGCTCGAAATGAAACAAAAACATGAAAAGGGGATTTTGGAGATTTAAAAAGTAAGTTTTAGAATCAAGTTGATTCTAATTTTATACATCTGCTTAAAAAGCCCCTTAAAAATTGTTTGTGATTTTTAACTAATGAACAATGATCAGCTGCCCAGGACTGATGTAAATAATGGCTAATAACCACAGTCTTTAATTTATGATAGTGAAAAGTAACTGTGACCCAATTTGCAATCAATTTAGAGGTTGTGCAGAGAACCATCTTATATTTTGGCATTCAACATGGCTAGGTACCAAATAAGAATATTTTGAAATAGTACTGATTTATTTTTCCCACGTGAAGAATTGAAAATAGCACTTTCAGAAAAAGACAAGTGTTTGGAATGAGAAATACCCAGTGTGTGGCTCATAGATTTTAGTAGATGAGGGCAGCTCTCAGTCATACTTCAAAATGGGTCAATAGCAGCAGCTTTCCCAAACATAAACAAAGAAAGTGAGCTGTGCTCACTGCTGCACCTACTAAGACGCAATTGCTCTGGTGTTCTGATTCTCCCTTTGGAGTATACTGATGGCAGAAAGAGCAAAAAGCAGATTTAAAGTTGGTTTAAGTGGCCAGCTAAGGATTTACTGGACATAGAGGAATCCTCCAGTGGCACAAAGCTGGTGTAGCTAGCCTATGCTATCCTCCTTCTCAGTCCTCAGTGTAAAGGACTTGGACAGAGCCATGCAGCATTCCAGCCATCCCCAGGTGTCAGAACAGACCCTTGGGTTCTGTTGCAGCTAATCATAACTTAAAGCAGCCTTAAAGTTGCTCTAAATTGCTCTTGGGGACTGAAATGCCCCCTCGTTGACCCTAGGATCCCGAGGTATAAAGATGACATATAGCCAGCCAACTCGTCTTCACCATCTTTGGGTCCTCTGAGCACAGTTTCAGCCAAAACCAAGAACTAGATCCTACTACTTTAACAGTAAAAATTAACCCTTGAAATAAAGTCCCTAGAATTCCTAGATTTCTCTGATTGCTTCAAGTTTTCAGGCAGGTGAAATTACAAAAAAAAATTATGTTCTGGAGTAAACTTTATTTATCTTTCCCATGTAAAATGGAGCCCAAGTAGAATCTGTGGATGAAATGTTAAAAAAAAATTCTGTGCAGTTGGTGCAAATTAGTGACAGTAATAGACAAAAATAAATTGATGTGTTCCATGTGTGAATGTTCAGCAAACAAAATACATTTACTTTCATTTTTATTCCAGTCTTCGAACTGACTGTTTTCTCAGCTCTACTGTGCCTTTCCCCAGTACAATTGAGGAGGTGAAACTGACACTTGGGGACAAATATCACAGTCCTTACTCTAGCAAATCTACCATTGAGGTTAATGAGAGCTTTGCCTGTAGGAGGTCATCTAGTCCAACCCCCTGCTCAAAGCAGAACCAATTCCCAACTAAATCATCCCAGCCAGGGCTTTGTCAAGCCGGGCCTTAAAAACCTCCAAGGAAGGAGATTCCACCACCTCCCTAGGTAACCCATTCCAGTGCTTTACCACCCTCCTAGTGAAATAATATTTCCTAATATCCAACCTAGACTTCCCCCACTGCAACTTGAGACCATTGCTCCTTGTTCTGTCATCTGCCACCACCGAGAACAGCCGAGCTCCATCCTCTTTGGAACCCCCCTTCAGGTAGTTGAAAGCAGCTATCAAATCCCCCCTCATTCTTCTCTTCTGGAGACTAAACAATCCCAGTTCCCTCAGCCTCTCCTCATAAGTCATGTGCTCCAACCCCCTAATCATTTTTGTTGCCCTCCGCTGGACTCTTTCCAATTTTTCCACATCCTCCTTTTAGTGTGGGGCCCAAAACTGGACACAGTACTCCAGATGAGGCCTCACCAATATCGAATAAAGGGGAACGATCATGTTCCTCTGTCTGCTGGAAATGCCCCTATTTATACAGCCCAAAATGCCGTTGGCCTTCTTGGCAACAAGAGCACACTGTTGACTCATATCCAGCTTCTCGTCCACTGTGACCCCTAGGTCCTTTTCTGCAAAACTGCCATTCGGTCCCTAGTCTGTAGCAATGCGTATGATTCTTCCGTCCCAAGTGCAGGACTCTGCACTTGTCCTTGCTGAACCTCATCAGATTTTTTTTGGCCCAATCCTCTAATTTGTCTAGGTCCCTCTGTATCTGATCCCTACCCTCTAGTGTATCTACCACGCCTCCCAGTTTAGTGTCATCTGCAAACTTGCTGAGAGTGCAGTCCACACCATCCTCCAGATCATTAATAAAGATATTAAACAAAACCGTCCCCAGGACCGACCCTTGGGGCACTCCGCTTGAAACCGGCTGCCAACTAGACATGGAGCCATTGATCACTACCTGTTGAGCCCGACGATCTAGCCAGCTTTCTATCCACCTTACAGTCCATTCATCCAGCCCATACTTCTTTAACTTGGCAGCAAGAATACTCTGGGTAAGAGCTGCAGGATACAGTCCTTAGCTTCTGCAGCTGATATATACGTGAATAAAGAAGCTGTGCTGTAGGCACTTGATAACAGATAAAATCTATTGAAGTGGGTCTCTTTTTGGACAAACTTCCCATGGGATCCCTGTCATGGATCTGATGTTATTGGCAGCTGCTCAGGTATCAGCAAAGCCCTGTGCTTAGCACTTGTGTGACAGTACTTCAAAGCATAAAGTGAATACAGAAATGAGTGTGGGTCAGGATTAGGTCAAGAAGAGAACAAGCAAAGCACATACCAATACACAAGCTGAATCTTTACTAGTACAGTAACTGAGCTGAAGTCATTACAAAGATTTTGGGGCTGTGGAGCCAGTTACTAAAGAAATACAAATGTCTTACATAAGAACGGGCATACAGATGCTCCCCGGGTTACACAAACCCGACTTACGGAAATCCGGACTTATGGAAAAAGTTCCGTAAGTTCCATAAGCTTGCTTCCTCCCTCCCCCCATAATTGTTGGAGATACGTTCCTGACTTATGCAAAATTCAACTTACGCAAGCCGTTCCGTAACGTAACGCTTGCTTAAGTCGGGGAGCTTCTGTACTGGGTCAGACCTAAGGTCTGTCTAGCCCAGTATCCTGGCCAATGCCAGGTGCCCCAGAGGGAATGAACAGAACAGTTAATCCTCAAGTGATCCATCCCCTGTCTTGGTACCATCATCCTATGTCTGACCCAGTGCTAGTAACATGGTACAGTTGTGATAACAAATACGGGCTGTATTATTTTTACTGCTTTTGGCCATAGACAGGGCTACAGTTAAGTCTTAAATAAAATTGGTTGTATACTGTATGAGTCCATTGTCTTCTCTAGTTGTCGAGCAGAATTTTCTTTAAGGCAGCCTGTCTAAAGGATTATGTCATCATTCTAGGTATACATTTTCCTTTTCGTGTGTGTGTGTGTGTGGTCGCGCCCAAGATTTTTTTAAAGTCCCATATATTTTATCTTCTCTTTACCTGTTAGTTTTTGGTCTGGCTCCCCATTTATTGTAGTATCTTGGACATATTTCATGTTTAAACTCTAGTTTTTGACAGCTAAAATGTTGTGTACAGACTATCCTTTTTGCCACAAGAGAGCTGCCTGTGGGTTTTTCCCCTGACTCCCTGAACATCCATTTAACCAAATGTAGTTTACAGCAGGGGTCTCAAACATGCAGAGCTCTTCCCTGTGGCCCGTGGAGCTCCCCCCGCCCCCCCCCCCGTTACTTCTGTCGCCGCCAAACTTCCCTCACCCCTGCCCCCCCTGAGTTATTTTCTGTGCCTGTTAAGCTCCCCAATGTTTGGGGCACCTGCCACCCCCCAACTCCCTGTCCTGAGCCCCCTGCCACACCCTGCACCCCAATCCCCTGCTGCACCTCTCACCTCTCCTGCACCCCAACTCCGTCCTGAGCCCCATGACACACCCTGCACCCCAACCCCCTGCTGCACCTCTCACCTCTCCTGCACCCCAACTCCCTGTCCTGAGCCCCCTGCCACACCCTACACCCCAACCCCCTGCTGCACCTCTCACCTCTCCTGCACCCCACACCCCAATTCCCTGCCTTGAGCCCCCTGGAGGGTTTTTGTTTGTTTTAAGAAACATTTTTGCCATTATAATGCTGTTCAGTCTGAGTGATTAATTTGTTACTGGTAAAGTGCCAGGTATAAAGATAAATCACATACTTGTTTATCAAGCATTTTAAAAGCAGGAATAGTAGCAGATGTGTGTTTGATAGAATAGCTAAACAGAGCTTTCCAATTCCAAAACAAGTGGTGCGTATTATTAAAAGCAAATGATCCTACTGTGTGTGGAAGTCTAGGTTAAACATGGGAAACAGCCAATAAAAGAAAAGAAAGCAGCAGCAAGAAATTCTATTCCTTTTGCTATTTTTGTTGGCTTTTTTTATTTCAGAGATAACAATGCGGTGCCTGTTTGTACAGAGAGGTGCTTATGAAAGCAAAATACATTGTGGAAGTTTTCAAAAATGGAGCTTGTCAACATTTAGAGACATTGTAATATGTAAATAACTCGCAGTGATGTTTACTTGACTCACTTTTAGTGGCTATTAAAAAAGCAAATACAGTGAATATCACTTTAACATATTAAACAAGAAGAATTAAGAGTCCATGCAACAAAGGCAAAAATACAAATACTGTATTAATGGATTAAATGATCTTTAATTGAATTGAATGGGTAGCTCTAATGGAGTGTGAAATATTGGTGTTATAGTCATATTTGCCTGCCCAATTTAAGAGATGACCCTCATTGACTCTTGAATATTTAATATGGTAGCTACAGATTCTGGGCATCGTGTTGTCAAGCAGCTGGTATTTATATTATTATCTATCTATGTCCTTACATGATGCCCATTCTCATAGTGTCTGAATGTCTTGCAAACATTAATGAAGTTATCCTCGCAACACCCCATAATGTGAGAAAGTATTATAATCCCACTGTTTTTGATGGAGAACTGAAACATAGTGGCTTGCCCAAGGTTGTACAGAGAGTCTGTTAACAGCCTGAAACTGAAACCAGATCTCCCTAATTTCAATCCAGTGCCTTAACACAAAACCATCCTTCACATTTTAAAGTACTGGTGTGCACCTAGGAGACTATAAAAATTAGCTTGTGAGGTTTGATAAGTAGTAGATTGAATAGCTGAAAGTACTGTATGTTAGAAAAAGAGTGCAAAAGTTGATTTGTAATCTGAATCCTCCCAAAAGGTTTTGACTTAAAATATCTGAATTAACTGCTGAAACCCAGAATCATAGTTTCTGGGATATTTTGTGCTATTTACATACACTTGTACAAGAGTCTCTTAAATTACCTTATTTTACCCATAAATTACACTATTTCAAGAAAAAAACTCATAATTCTGGATGATATTCCACCACCATATATAAATGAGACAGAGTCCTATGGTAATTTTATCTGTTGAAACATAGAGTAGTGTAATACTTGTGAGTGCACTGCTGGGGAGAAACCTCACAAGCTCAGTTTTATAGTCACTCAGGTGCAACCATATGTCTGTCAATCTACCATTTTATCCAAAGATAAATAAGTGACCCTGGACGAACTGTAGTTGGGTAGTCTGAAAGTCTGAATTGAGTACTGGAGAATTATCTTCTGTTAGTTGCGCTTTTATTTATTTTGTTTGTTTGGTTTTTTGTAGATAGTCTTCTAGACAGGAAATTATTTTATTACGTTCTTCCCTGAAATAGTGAAGACGAAGGATTGGCCCTTTTCTGCATGCATCCCGATTAACACGCAATACAGAATATCACTGTATTGGTAATTGAATGATAGGGGTGAGGAAAAGTACAAAAAGACTTCTAAATTTAAAACCAGACAACTGCCATCAGTAGATAAATCTTTGGGCAATAATGCATATACTGACATACCGCAGGAGACTCTAACAATAGTTAACTCTTCTTTACTAACTCTGACTCTTGGTCTACAGTGGGGGGGGGAGGGGGGGGAAATCTATCTAAGGCCTTGTCTTCACTTACCGGAGGGTCCGGCGGCACGCAATCGATGTTCTGGGATCGATCCCGGAAGTGCTCGCAGTCGGCGCCAGTACTCCAGCTCGCCGAGAGGAGTACGCGGCATCGACGGGGGAGCCTTCCTGCCGCGTCTGGACCGCGGTAAGTTCGGACTAAGGTACTTCGAATTCAGCTACGTTATTAACGTAGCTGAATTTGCGTACCTTAGTCCGAAGTGGGGACTTAGTGGGGACCAGGCCCAAGATACTCAACTTCAGCTACAAGAGTAGCGTAGCTGAAGTCAACGTATCTTAGATCAACTTAGAATCACTTTCTTCACGTCCTCGCGGCGCAGGATCGACGGCCGCCATTCCCCCGTCAAGTTTGCTTCCACCTCTCGCTGAGCTGGAGTTCAGCAGTCGACGGGAGAGCGATCGGGGATCGGTTTATTGTATCTACACTACACGTGATAAATCGATCCCCGATAGATCAATTGCTACCCGCCAATCTGGCGGGTAGTGTAGACATACCCTGAGAAATTACTGCCTTTGGAACAGAGAGGCTTATCCATAGGAGAATTTTGCAATAGGACACTCAGTTTCTGTGCATGAGAACATCAGTAGCCCCTAATGTAGACAATTTGATTTCTGATGTGAAATCTCTCACAGATGCTTATAAAATATTTTTATATTTTTGCTCAAAAGACTTCATATTTATTATTTGTGTTCTGATAGTATGAACAGACCCAATCTGGATTGTGTCCCCACTGTGCAAATATATAGTGAGAGATGGTCCATGCCTGGAAAAGTTTGTGTAACAAGTAATACATTAAACTCTCCAATAGCATATTGTGTTTCATACAGAAGTATCATTATATTATCAAAGGCTGTTATGAAACATTTAGACTCTGTTACATTGCTTACTGTATCTAAATAATTATCCAAAATATCACATCCTCATTGTTAAAGCTTGACAGCTCTATACATCAATGAACCTTAAGGTGTAACTCATACATGGTATAATTAGTCTATTCCTGTTCACCTGCTAAGATGTCTTGCACATATTCAAACGTTGTGGAAATGTTTTTCAGATTATTTTTTGCTGTTGCAGACCTCCCCAGTATGTCCCTTTTTCCTCTGCTGTTTCTTCTTAAATCATCCATCAATAGTAATAAAATATAACAAAGTATGGCTATATCCAGTAAGGGATTAAATTACAGTATCAGATTCAGCAACGTGAGTAATACATAACTTCACAAAATGCCATGTTAAAACAAAAAATACAATAAAGCAGAACCACCTTGATTATCCAAATGTCAGAGGACACTAAAGCTAATTGAGGCCCATTCTGTATAAACTTAACTTTATAGAGAATAATTTATCCTGGAGGATGTTTGTGGCATAGGGTAGCCGCTGCCTGAGAGAGCTTGGCTGGGGAGGAGGCGGCTTTTGTTCTCTGCCTGGTTCAACTTCCGGGGACCCTGGTGTCCAGGCAGGGAGCAGATGTCACCTCCCCAGCCAGGCTCTCTCAGGCGGCAGCCGTGCAGAGCAGCGTCTCAGTGGCTGGAAGGGGCTGGTTCCACCTCTTCCACTCCCGGCATCTGGGCCATGCGTTGCCTAGACCCGACCCGCCTCTTCCCACTCCCCGCTCCTCCCCCTCCCCCCCAGCAGGCCACCAAACACCTGATGGCAGCAGGCACTTTGGGGGATGGGGAAGAACTGATCGGTGGAGCCTATCGCTGGGGGTGGGGGGGGGCCTATCACTGGGGGGCGCTCAACACCCACTCACCGCCTATGCCTAGGAGCCCTGCGGCCTGTCTGGGCGATTTAAAAGGGCCTGGGGCTCCTGCCGCCGCTACTGTGGCAGGGGTGGCGACCCAGGACCCGGGCCCTTTTAAATTGTCCGGGCCCCTGGGCAATTGCCCCCTTTGAAGGGAACAATCTCTTTAGTGAGAAAATGGATGAGTCCCTGCATTGTCTAAAGGATTCTTGGGTAACCTTCCTGTAAGGGAGCGGACTCACCCCTGCGGCGCCTCCTGCTGGTTGTCTGTGAGAATTAGCTCGTCCCAGCTCCAGAGTGCCCTCTGCAGGCCGGTGATCCACCTTACAGCTGGCCCCCGTGTCCCTCCCGGACCCGGTGCCCTATTATCTGGGGCATTGCCCCCTGCCAGTAACCCTTCAGTCTTAGGGTCTCCCCTCCCAAGGGAACCCCCACCCACTAGCCTCACCTCGCCTCAGTATAAGGCTACTGCCAGTCAGCATCTAGCCCCACGCCCTGGGGCAGACTGCAGTATCAGCCTACTCATCACTGGCAAGGTTGGGTTGGACCTGCTGCCTTTCTCTATTGCTGGGCTGCCCCTCTGCAGCCCCAGTACTGGTCTTAGGCCCTCAGCTAGGCCCACAGCCTGGGGGTTTTCCAGGCTGGAGCTCCCCAGCTCCTCTAGCCTTCCCCCAGCTCTGCTCAACTCCCAGTACCTTACTTAGCTCCCTTGCAGCCAGACCCTTCTCTCTCTACAAGCAGAGAGAGACTGCTGAGCTCCTGGCTCAAGCCTTTATAGGGCCAGCTAAGCCCTGATTGGGGCATGGCCCCAGCTGAGCCTGCTTCCTCCCAATCAGCCCAGGCATCTTGCCCTTCCACATCCCCACTCCAGGGCTGTTTTAAACTAGGGTTACCATATCTCATAAATAAAAAAAGAGGACCCTCCACGGGCCATGGCCCCGCCCATTTCCCCACCTCTAGCCCCGCCCAACTCCGTCCCTTCCCTGCCCTAACTCCGCCCCCTCCTCCCTCCCACTCCCAGCCAGGGGGAAAGGGCTGCCCCAGCGCTACTGGCTTCAGGGTTTGCCGGGCAGCCCCCAGACCCTGCGCCCCCTGCCGGCACTTCCCCAGCGCAGCTGGAGCCCGGGACGGGAAGCGCCCAGCCAGGGGCGCAGGGTCTGGAGGCTGCCCGGCAAACCGTGAAGCCGGTAGCGCTCGGGCTTTGGGCAGCCCCTATGCCTCCGGACCCTGCGCCCCCAGCCGGGCACTTCCCCTCCAGGCTCCGGCGGCGCAGGGTCCGGAGGCACGGGGGCTGCCCGAAGCCGGTAGCGCTTGGGCAGCCCGGCTCTTAAACAAAGCCGAAGAGTCGGGGAGGAGCAGAGCCGCCATTTTCCCGGACATGTTCGGCTTTTTAGCAATTCCCCCCGGACAGGGGTTTGACTGCCGAAAAGCCGGATATGTCCGGGGAAAAAGAGGACGTATGGTAACCCTATTTAAACCCCTCAGGGCAGGAGCGGGTAACCACCCCACTACACTTCCATTCAATCATGAGTTATATACCAGCACCCAAGAGAAAGTTCCATAGACCACAACCATACAGGCAAAGACCTGCTTCCTTCCCTTTCTTCTAACACAGAATCTGGGAGCCTCCCAGGAAGCATGAAAGGCTTCAGAGAACTAGACAGACTGCTCCTCTACTTCTACATTCCAAACCCAAGCGTCTGCAAGGAAGCAATACAGATAGTATTACTGAGAGCTGCAAACCAAGTCTGCTGCCAAGTTCATCTGCCAATACTCAATTTGGGGGCCATCTAATTCATTTCTGCCACAAGTGGAGGGACATAATATCTGACTGATGGGTCCTCGACATTGGTCATATAGGATACCTGATAGAGTTCCTGTCCCTCATCAGGGACCACTCTCACTAGGAAATGCTCATTCAGGGAAATAACCTCACTTCTCTGTTTGGGAGCCATAGAACCCACACTTCCTCAATACCAAGAAAAATGATTGTATTCAATCGAAGGGAGTATGGAGACCCATCCTAGATCTGACAACTCAGTGTCTACATCAGGGGTGGGCAAACTTTTTTGGCCCGAGGGCCACATCTGGGTATAGAAATTGTATGGTGGGCCATGAATACTCACAAAATTGCGGTTGAGGTGCAGGAGGGGGTGAGGGCTCTAGCTGGGGATGTGGGCTCCGGGGTGGGGCCAGAAATGAGTTCAGGGTGCAGGAGGGGACTCTGGTCTGGGGCAGGGGGTTGGAGTGTGGGAGTGGGATTGACGGCTCCACCTGGAGGTTCGGGCTCTGGGGTGGGGTTGGAGATGAGGGGTTTGGGCTTTAGGAGGGTGCTCCAGGCTGGGATCGAGGGGTTCGGAGGGCAGGAGGGGGATCTGGGCTGGGGCAGGGGGGTGGGGTGCAGGAGGCTGCTCCAGGCTGGGATTGAGGGGTTCGGAGGGCAGGAGGGGGATTAGGGCTGAGGCAGGGGTTTGGGGCCTCGGAGGGGGTCGGGGTGCAGGCTCCAGATGGCGCTTATCTCAAGCAGCTCCCGGAAGCAGCAGCATGTCCCCCCCCTCCAACTCCTACGCAGAGGCGCGACCAGGTGGCTCTGCGTGCTGCCCCGTCCACATGTGCCACTCCTTCAGCTCCGGTTGGCCACAGTTCCCAGCCAATGGGAGCTGCAGGGGTAGCGCTTGGGGTGGGGGCAATGTGCGGAGCCCCCTGGTTGCCCCTACATGTAGGAGCCAGAGGGGGGACATGCTGCTGCTTCTGGGAGCTGCGCAGAGCATCTCCCAACCCTGCTCACTGGCTGGAGCATGGGAGGGCAAGCCCCAGATCCTGCTCCCCAACAGGAGCTTGAGCGGGGGATAAAATTGGCTGGCGTACTAGATGTGGCCCGCGGGCTGTAGTTTGCCCACCCCTGGTCTACATCCAAGCAATATATTGCAGAATGGTAAAGCATCAGCAATAATTCCCTCAGTGAACAAAGGAGATTGATTCACAGCTCTTGACATGAGAGATGCCTATCTTCATAAGGGATCCACCCAGCACACAGGAAATTTCTCAGATTAACTGTAAATTTGAATTAATGTCAGTACAAGGTACTTCCCTTCAGCCTTGCTACAGCCCCCGAGATGTCGTCTTTGGTGTGTCAGTGGCAGCTCACCTCTGCTGCAAGAGAATTTTGATCTTTCTCTACCTCGTTGACCAGCTATTGACAGGGAGATCTTATCAAGAGGACCAATCAGCGATAACCGCCATACCCAAGTTACTACTATTGCTGGGAATCTGTGTAATTCAATAAACACACAGATGATAGAATTTATTGGAGCAACACTGAACTCTATCAAAGCCAGAGCATACTCCCAAAAGACAGATTCCTGACCATGAAGGCACTAATTACGCAGCTTCTGGCCAGTCCACAGACAGCAGTCCATTCCTGTCTCACTCTCTTAAGCCACATAGCTGCCTGCACACCTATAACATCGCTTGCAAGACTCTGACTTTCCTTCTTCCAAGCTTGGCACAAGACTGTATAATTCCGAAGCAGAGACCGCATGGAAAGACCGGTATCCATCTCTTAGAGAGTACAGGAACCACTAACCTGGTGGGGGGAAAAGCTACTAGACAGGGTCCTCATCATCATACTCAGATGAGGCTATTACACCAGGCTCCCCTTCTCTGCCTGTTAATTTCAGGAATTACATTTCAGGAAAAGGGTGGCAGAAAGGGTGTGGGAGTCCCATTCACTCACCTGCCACCTGAGAGAATACTGATCATAGACACCATCCTGTCGGAATGGGGAACCCCTCTGGACGAGCATACAGCGCAAGACACATGGGCTCTACAGGAGTCCAAAACGCATACAAAACATTTTGGAACTCGGAGCCTTCCGCAGAGCTTACCGATGGTTTCTTCCATACATAAAAGCAAAGTGTGTTCAAGTACAGTCAGACAACATGTTGGCAGTATTCTTCATCAGCAAGTAGCTGTTCATAGCCTTCACTGAGAAAGCAAAGCACAGACACTGGCCTGTTTAGGCAGTCTGGCTTGCTAAGGATATCACAATGTAGGCAGTGAACTTTGCAGCCTGGAAAAAACCCTGATCAGGAGGGAAAGAAAAATGAGTTCTGCCCAAGAGAGGTGACAGCTGAGAAAACAGGAGTCTAGAATGGGTGCCCTTGGAGGACCACCAGGTTGGCCTGAACGGGGACAGTAATAAGTCTTAATTTTAGGGCCTTAGTAACTACAGTATGTAATCACATATTTCATTATCAGTAATACATAAGATGTCAAAGGAACAAGGTAAAATATATTAGAGTACAGCCAAGACATTGAGAACTGCCTGTTAGGACTACTGTAAAAATCCTTGTCTAATTCATTAATATTGTTTATGATTTATTATTAGTATTACTGTAACACTTAGAGGCCCCTGGTACAGACAAACATGTCATGTAGTATCCTTTATGAGGGTCTGATCTGAGGTCAATGGGAATCTTTCCATTGACTTCAACAGGCTTTGGATTAAGCTATATGGTCAGACCACTTGTTTCCAGGCAGAATTCCCAGAACTCTGATGATGTGTGCATGGATTTATATCTTGAAATGCTGCAGGCACCTTACAGAAACTATAAAATGTGTAGTTTGCTTTTTAAACAATTTTTAGTAAGTTTTTAAAACTCTGAAATCTTGAGCTTAGCTGCATCTAGTATCCTAGTATTATTTGTCCTCTGTATTTCTCTTTTTCATTTATCTCAGGACGTAGGGGTAGTGGACCTCTATAAGATTTTTTTTTTTTACTTGTCCTGCCAAATGCATTAGCTGCCAGTAGTAACAAAAATCTGAAATGCTGATTTGAATAAGTAGTTTATTTTTCAATTGGGTCAGTTGCTTAATGAAAAGGAAACAGAAGAATCTGGTCTGGTTGTTTTTGTGCTTTATTTTCAATGTTCCATGCAGTCTATGCAGTTCTGCAGGTTAGCTAGCTAGCTCTGTTGTTCTGGTTTCAGGTATATTTTCATTCACCCCGTAGAAGATCTTGTCTAGTCTATTTTAGAGTTAATTAGTTTCAGAAGTCTGTGTTTTGTTCCAGTGTCACTACAACCTGCAGCTATGCCTTCTATCCCTGAAACTGAGCAAGACGGCACCTGACGCACTGGATCTATGAGGTTCAAGACAGGGAGAAGGAGACAGTGCTTAAGCAGACTTCCATGTTTTAATTTTGGCCTTTTGGAGTTTCATATGTTTCAATTACATTCACTACTAAACTGTATCTGTAACTTAAACCTTCTTTGGTTTTGATGCTTTCAAATTGCTTAAGATTAGTTTAAGAGGGCTTTGTGATCAAAGGGCTTTTGAGATACTCAGTTTTTGAAGTCCACCTTTGAGAGAGAAGTGTTGCCCCTTTTTGGCCTGAGCTGTTTGCCAATATTCGGGGACTTACTGGTTTGTTTCCAGTGGGAAGAGGAATGGATTAAATGAGACTCTCATTTCTCTGGTGTAATCTTATTTATTTACCATCTCTGAACAAACAACAGGAGGCAGTTCCTTGCTCACAATTTCCACACCTGCCTTTCCAGCCAGTCCTGTACCACAAGGAACTTTGTCTCTGCTCCCTCCAAGGGCCACGCTCTCCACTGATTCTCGCACTGTCTGTTGGCATTCACTTGACTTTTTGGTTGCTGTCACACACATATAGCTGCAATGAATCAATCTCCCAGCCCCTGCATTTGTTTTCAGCCCCCAGGAAAACTACTCAGTCCACGTAGCTAAGCTTCTTGGCCTTGTGTGCAGCCTAGTACCTTGGGCAGTGGCTTCCATTATATCCAGCTATCATACACCATAAAGAATTTACTTGCTCCTTTCATTTAGCCTGAATGAAGTGTTGCTACAACACCCATCATCTTTAACAAGGTCTCTGATTCCCTATAGATCAAAGAAATGCCTAACGGAAGCCTTTAACTCCTTCCAGCATAACAGAGGTATATGAATGCCTTGCTAAGTACAAGTTGGAAAAGAACACCACTTTGAGCCACAGCTTCTCTCTAGAATTCCAGATGCAGATGAGGGTCCAAACAAACCCCTAGGTTGCAAACCAACTTGAAGAAGAGATAGCTGATGCAGCTGTGATGGGTTAGATCACAGAAACCCCCTTGGGAGCTGCTACCTGATGTGCAAAGACTATACCTGCTCCTGTTTTCCCTGTCTTGCTGTATCAGACTCTCCCGTCTGCTCCAACACAGACCCAGGGTCTGAATCACTTGTCCCAAACTGCAGGTTTACCTGAAAACAGCTCACAGAAGTTTGCTTGTCTTTAGCACTCAGATGCCCAACTCCCAATGGGGTCTAAACCCAAATAAATCCGTTTTACCCTGTATAAAGCTTATACAGGGTAAACTCATAAATTGTTCGCCCTCTATAACACTGATAGAGAGATATGCACAGTCGTTTGCTCTCCCAGGTATTAATACATACTCTGAGTAAATTACTAAATAAAAAGTGATTTTATTAAATACAGACAGTAGGATTTAAGTGGTTCCAAGTAGTAACAGACAGAACAAAGTAAGTCACCAAGCGAAATAAAATAAAATGCGCAAATCTATGTCTAATCAAACTGAACACAGATAATCTCACCCTCAGAGATGCTTCAGTAAGTTTTTTCTCAGACTGGACACCTTCCAGGCCTGGGCACAATTCTTTCCCCTGGTACAGCTCTTATTGCAGCTCAGGTGATAGCTAGGGGATTCTTCATGATGGCTCCTCCCCTCCTCTGTTCTCTTCCACTCCTTTATATATCTTTGGCATAAGGCAGGAACCCTTTGTCCCTCTGGGTTTCCACCCCCTCCACACACCCCCTCCTCCCCCCCCCCCTGGAAAAGCACCAGGTTAAAGATGGATTCCAGTTCAGGTGACATGATCACATGTCACTGCAAGACTCCATTGCCCATTTGCCAGCACACACATATACAGAAAGACTCACAGGTAAACACAGCCATCTGCGGATATTGGTCCTCGTTAATGGGAGTCATCAAGATTCCAAACCATCATTAATGGCCCACACTTTACATAATTACAATAGGCCCTCAGTTATATTTTATATTTCTAGTTTTAGATACAAGAGTGGTACATTTATACAAATCGGATGATCACACTCAGTAGATTATAAGCTTTGTAATGATACCTTACAAGAGACCTTTTGCATGAAGCATATCCCAGTTACGTTATATTCACTTAAAAAGAACAGGAGTACTCGTGGCACCTTAGAGACTAACAAATTTATTTCAGCATAAGCTTTCATGGGCTACAGCTCACTTCTTCAGCTGCATAGAGTGGAACACACAGACAGAAGATATTTATACATACAGAGAACATGAAAAGGTGGAAGTACGCATACCAACTGTAAGAGGCCAATCAATTGAGATGAGCTATCAGTAGCAGCAGAAGAAAGAAAAACAAAAACAAACAAAAAAAACCTTTGAAGTGATAATCGAGATGACCCATAGAAGGTGTGAGATCCATAAACCTGGAAATCCTGGACGCCCCATCATCTCAAGCATTGGCACCTTAACAACAGGATTGTCTGGCTATGTGGACTCTCTCCTCAGGCCCTATGCTACCAGCACTCCCAGCTATCTTTGAGACACCACTGACTTCCTGAGGAAACTACAATCCTCGGTGATCTTCCAGAAAACACCATCCTGGCCACTATGGATGTAGAATCCCTCTACACCAACATTCCACACAAAGATGGACTACAAGCCATCAGGAATAGCATCCCTGATACCATCACGGCAAACCTAGTGACTGAACTTTGTGACTTTGTCCTCACCCACAACTATTTCACATTTGGGGGCAATATATACCTTCAAGTCAGTGGCACTGCTATGGGTACCCTCATGGCCTCACAGTATGCCAACATCTTTATGGCTGACTTAGAACAACGCTTCCTTGGCTCTCGTTCCCTAACGCCCCTACTCTACTTGCGCTACATTGATGATATCTTCATCATCTGGACCCATGGAAAAGAAGCCCTCGATGAATTCCATCATGATTTTAACAATTTCCATCCCACCATCAACCTCAGCCTAGACCAATCCATACAAGCGGTCCATTTCCTAGATGCTACTGTGCTAATAAGCGATGGTCACATAAACACCACCATATACCGGAAACCCACTGACCGCTATACTTACCTACATGCCTCCAGCTTCCATCCAGGACACACCACATGATCCATTGTCTACAGCCAAACTCTAAGATACAACCGCATTTGCTCCAGTCCCTCAGACAGAGATAAACACCTACAAGATCTCTATCAAGCATTCTTAAAACTGCAATACCCACCTGCTGAAGTGAAAAAACAGATTGACAGAGTCAGAAGAGTACCCAGAAGCCACTTACTACTTTGTTGGATAGGCCCAACAAAGAAAATAACAGATCGCCACTAGCTGCCACCTTCAGCCCCCAACTGAAACCTCTCCAGCACATCATCAAAGATCTATAACCTATCCTGAAAGATGATCCCTCACTCTCACAGATCTTGGGAGACAGACCAGTCCTCGCTTACAGACAGCCTCCCAACCTTAAGCAAATACTCACCAGCAACTGCACACCATACAACAAAAACACTAACCCAGGAACCTATCCTTGCAACAAAGCCCAATGCCAGCTCTATCCACATATCCATTCAAGTGACACCATCATAGGACCTAACCACATCAGCCACATCATCAGGGGCTCGTTCACCTACACATCTACCAACATGATATATGCCATCATGTGCCAGCAATGCCCCTCTGCCATGTACGTTGGCCAAACTGGACAGTCTCTACGCAAAAGAATAAATGGACACAAATCTGACACCAGGAATCATAACATTAAAAAACCAGTGGGAGAACACTTCAACTTCTCTAATCACTCAGTGACAGACTTGAAAGTGTCAGTTTTGCAACAAAAAAACTTCAAAAACAGACTCCAAAGAGAGACTGCTGAACTCGAATTAATATGCAAATTAGACACAATTAACTTAGGCCTAAATAAAGACTGGGAATGGTTGGGTCATTACACTAATTGAATTTTTTCCCCCATGTTAAGTTCTCCTCACACCTTCTATGGGTCATCTTGATTATCACTTCAAAGGTTTTTTTTTTTTTTTCTTCTGCTGCTACTGATAGCTCATCTCAATTGATTGGCCTCTTACAGTTGGTATGCGTACTTCCACCTTTTCATGTTCTCTGTATGTATAAATATCTTCTGTCTGTGTGTTCCACTCTATGCATCTGAAGAAGTGAGCTGTAGCCCACGAAAGCTTATGCTGAAATAAATTTGTTAGTCTCTAAGGTGCCACAAGTACTCCTATTCTTTTTGCGGATACAAACTAACATGGCTGCTACTTTGTAACCTGTTATATTCACTTATTACCATATTTTTCTAAAACTATCCCAGTTACATTATATTCACTTATTATCATGTTTTTATAAAACCATATAGACTGCACAACGTCACAGCAGCCCTTGCCATCTCCTTAATTCTTTAGCTAAATCACTTTAATTCATGACCTGTTTCAATCACACACCAAGAAAGTAGAGAGATTATACTAGCAAGATCTGATATGACACAGAAAGTCATCAACATATTGTTGGCATAGCTTTTACAAGTGTCTCACTTTCTTCCTCTGTGGCCCTGTGAATATAGAGCCCTATGTGACTCCATATCAGAGCGCTCAGAAAAAAGGAGCAAATTCCCATCATCAACTTCTAGAACATCAGTGAAGAAATGGAGCCACTAAAGAGGGTTGTTTGCCCATATACTGTATGGAATTAGGCCCTTGTGGTGTGTGGTTGTAAGGTTGAACTTGTTGACATTTGTTACCATTTATGTTATGAGGGCTAGTAAATTTGTGCCTAGGCTGGTAAGTTTTGGCAGTTCTGCAAGACCCAGCACTTACTGTATTAAAATTATTCAGGTATTAACAGGGCCGGCTCTGGCTTTTTTGCCGCCCCAGGCAAAAAAGCCTCTGGCCGCCCCCCCCCGCCCCCCCAGCACAGCAGGGGAGGCGGCCGGAGCCCCGGGAGGAGGGCGGTGAGCCTCGGCCGGGGCTCCGCTGTCCCCGGCGGCCAGAGCGCCGGGGGGAAGGCGGCGAGCCCACCGCGGCTCCGCTCTCCCCGGCGGCCAGAGCGCTGGGAGGAGGATGGCGAGCCCTCCTGGGGCTCCGCTCTCCCCGGCGGCCAGAGCCGGAGCACCGCACCGCCCCCCTCCAGGTGCCGCCCCAAGCACAAGCTTGGTGGGCTGGTGCCTGGAGCCGGCCCTGGGTATTAATGTGTTTTGTTACAGGTACCTAGTCCTTGTAGCCAAGGGCTAACGACAAGAGTTAGTCTGTACTGTAACTAGGGTCACTGTCTGGTAAAGTATAACCAAATCACCACCACCACAATATAAATGTCCAAATATGGTCTCGTTTCCTTGTTTCCACTGAGGTACCCAGAGAATTATTCTTAGGTTTGTTCCTCCACTAGTGCTGCCTCCATCTCCTGCCTTTTGAGTAGTTTTTTGTTGTGATGGTGGGAAAGCTAAGCTGAAATGATTGTCCTAAAAAGTTTCAGTCCCTGCCACGTGTGAAGCTGTGTGATAATGAAATGCTCCTGTCCAGAATCTTATTTCTGTTTATAAGGAACTAGAATTTGGACTTTGTGACAATCCAGTAAACAGAGATATGGAGCATCTTTAAGAGGACAAGTCTCACTATGCAAATGTCTGCATGTAAGCTGCATTGGAAGATCAAAATCCCTTACAGCATCTATGTTATACAGCACATAGCAAAATAAGGTCCTGGTCCATGAATAGTGCTCCTAGATACTATAGTAATACAAATAAACAAATTAACAATAATAATGTACCTCTGGGGCATTAAATACATATGATAAAGTTGCCCATCTGCTGCAAATGTAATTTTTTTTGTTAAATTTACATAGTCTATTATAAACTGAGCTTTTAAAAACTCTACAGTTTATCTTCAGTTGCATAATGACAAGTATATGGAATGATTGTTACTTAAAGCATTTTAATTTTGGTTGCCTGTGACCTAAACAAGCTTCTGAAAATAATAACTGTAAATGTTGAATTTCTCTGTCATGACCTGACAAGCAATGAATCTTCCTGGTTACCATATATATAGGGGTGTGTGTGTGTGTGTGTGTGTGTGTGTGTACACATACTGAGAATGAACTAGCTTGGCTGCACTTCTGCTTTCCTTTAGCTGGTAAAACTATTCAAACATGGAGTTTAGGGGGAGAATATACAATGGTGTGGGATGGTTTGGTTTGGTTTTTAAAGAATGATGCCAATAAAATTCATTCAAAGGTATAGATAATCAAGTTGGGGGATTTAGTTGGAACTGTAGAGGAACTGACACACAGGGAAGCTCTGCATGTGGTGAACCACACATGTAGACTATAAAACCCTTATTTTTTCATCGCATAGCAAAGTGCAATTCTGCTTAGCTTGTGAAAATAGACTTCACTATGGGCCATATTTAGTGCCTGACTGAAGCACCCTGAGCAGATGCATGAGTGGAGAAGGAATCCTCTCTACCTGAGGGCCATAGAGCCCCTCCATGGGTATTACTTCAGCAGAGTACCTGGGTCATGACTGTTGTAGGAGCAGCATTGATCTGTATGCTCTGTATAACCTGTATGCTCAAAAGGTCTGTTACACCTTTCCCAGCCCCCCCCCCCGCCCTTTTTTGTCTCCTCCCTCTTTGAATACTTGTGAAGTAGTTTTCCCCCTCCCCCACCCTCCTGGAATGCTTGTGGAATGAATGGGCTGCTTGAGCAGCTGGAAGATCAGAAGATCACAAGGTGTCTGGCACTCTGATTAGGCAGCTATCACACGCCCAATGCATGAACACTGCATGGACACTGGAGGTGGAGTGTGACCAACCAGACATGGCCAAGTCATCTCTAGTCCGAGGCCATGAGGAGCAGGTCCTTAAAAGGGGAAGGGGCCATGTGCTCAAGAGTGCACTCACAAGAATGTATCCCCTGTGAAGGCCCTTTGCCCAGACTGCCTGGCCAGTGGTTCGCCACATTGCATTTCATCGTGCCTCGGGAAGACTTACCTTCATTGCACCGTCCATCACTGCGCTGTGGGACGCTTACCTTGAAGGAACCTGACATCTCCAGTGCCGTGCTTGTCCCGGGAGTGTGAGTGTAACCCCCCCTCCCCCCTTCTTTTGAGCTTAGCTTAGCTATCACTATAATAAACACGTTGCTTTCTGCCAAACTGGTGGGTCATTAGTCCTCCCTAAGCTTACTAGCTGGCCCAATTTCGGGTAATGACCCCCTAAATTTTTCACCTGTCTCCCTCTGGGGGCAAGGATGGAGTATGAGACCTTTAGCCATGGTCTGATCCATAGCTCATCTCACGTTCCCTGTAATGTAGGGGGCTTTGCCAGACTGGGCTTCATGACACAGGGGTAGGGGGTGTCCATTCCTTGTGTGGCCCTCAAACATCCAGAACACCTTGTGTAGTATAACTGCACCAGTCCTTCGGTGAAGGAGCATGTGAAGGAGAGGGCTGTATTTGTCCCTATGTGGTCTGACAAGCTTTTCTTCCACATAGCATGATGAAGTAAGGGTATGTCTACACTTTGAGCTGAGGATGTAATTCCTGGGCTAGTGCACACTAAAAATAGAGTGTAGCAGTAGCAACGATAGAGCCTAGCCACCCAAGTTGCCCATAGTCTTGGATGGCTAGGTACCCAGGGTGGCTAGCCCCTCCTGCTTCTCACGCTGCTGTGGCTACCCTATGTTTTTAGTGTGCTAGCTCAGTCGGAGCTTGTGTATGGCTCCTCGAGCTGGGACTTACACCCCCTGCTCAAAGTCTAGACATACCCTAAAAGTACACCATCAGGGTATACCATAAGCTTTGTTGTACTTTGAATGGAATGAAAATGAGCAAATCCAGAGCATCACTCACTTGAGTCTTTAAATCAGAGAATGTTTTATGGTCCTGTGATATCCTAACAACATTTTTATTTCCCTGTCATAGATCTTGTTGTGTAGCATTATTCAACATAATAAAATGGGTTTGACATTACCCAGTCAAGCATTATGGACAGTTGTTTTGGAAAGGCTTAACAGCAGCTATTACTACCAGGCATTACATCTATCACCTGTGGAGTTCTACAGCTGCAGATGCTAGAATTCTCTGCTTAAAAACAGTAATAGTTTTTGTAGGAAAGGTTGATAATGAACTCATAGGACTCTAGGCTCCAAATGGAAATGCGTTATGATATTGTGTAGACCTTGTGTGTGGCTAGCCTCTATAACAGTCTAGAAAATCCCATGTTCGCTTGCTACACAAAGCTTGTAATGCCTCTGGAATAACAGATCTTACCAGCTAATAACCAAACACTTCCCAGCTACCGAAGGTATTTTGGATGGTGCTAGGATGTCACAGTTCTGAAGTAAAAATGAAGGCCCCCAGATATTAAACAACATTAAGCTTTACTGCCAAGAATGAGTGTAATTTTGGGAGGGTAGAATTTAAAGAGTGTACTTCTGTATCCTGTGCTTATCACTCTTGACAGTGAATTACCCTAAATAGTATGTTTACAAGCATATATAATGGCATTTGGTTTTCTCCTTTCACTTTTTGGTCAAATTTGCTAAGTGGTTAAGAAAGACAGACAGAATTTCCTCTGAATATAATCTGGAGAATTGCTTTCAATTAGCAGAATCGTTCTGTTTGACTGAATGGGATCAACTAGGTGCTTGGATACTACATTGATGAGTGCCATACAGATGCCTAAAAATAATTAATCTGGGCCAGACCTTTGTCCACCACTGCTTTTTCTGGCAATCTGCAGCTGGCAGAACACTGATACACCAAAGGCTAAACTGGCCACAGGATTGGGAAGGGTGGATGCCTTCCCCCAACCCTCTGCCTCGTTCCTATGTTGGGCACATTTTAGCTAGAGTCAAAGGTGTAGCCCTGTATCTTGAAATATTTTACTGTAGCCTTTTTATTTTTTGAAATAAAAAACAAGGTTTTTTTCTTGAGTGAGTGCCCAAGGTACTTTTTCTAAAGGAGACATAAGGCTCAACTCATTGGCCTGAAATTGCTACTCTAATAAATTAGATATGTACTTGAAATGGAGTATAGTACCACTCTTCCCACCTGATTTGACTCTGGCATAGGTCAGCCTTCTAAGCAGTAACATGTAAATTTGCAGCAGGTTACATCGGAACACTAGTCTCTCAATAGAAGTCATTACAGAAGCGTGATATAATGTAAAAATAATTCTATAAGACAGATTTAGCAGCACACCCCATATCCCCCGCATCAGATGAACCTGTGACTCCCCTGGTGGTGTGAGCTGGCACTGTGAAGAACAACAGTGCAATCTGTCTTTTCATTTATTGCCCCAATCAGGCCACTAAATGATAGTGTTCTTGCATAGTTACATAGCAGTTGTTTGACCTATACCTTGATTTCAGCCAGAGTTGGTTTTAGCTGAAAGGACAGTTTGTGCAAGCCACACAGGCATGCACAAATTATGCACCTAATTTATTTTACACTCTTGTTGATTATTTGTATTAATGTAGAGCAGTGATCCCCAAACATTTGAGGGTTGTGCCCCCCCTTTCCTCTGTCTGCACCCCCTGCCCCTCCCCCAGAGACAGGGCCAGGAGAGGGGCTGTGGTTCAGGAGGTTGGGGGGCCATGGACTGGGTAAGGCGGCCGAGGCTGGAGCCACAGCCAGGGATGGGTCTGGTGCCAGGCATGGAGCCACAGCCAGGGGCCAAGGCTGGAGTGGGGGCAGGGCTGGGAGTGGAGCTGCAGCCACGGGGCCAGCAGCTGGGTCCTTGGCCAGGGGCAGAACTGCACCGAGGGTGGGGACAGGATCAGGCACGGGGCCAGGGCCGGAGTAGAGCTGGCGCCGGGGTGGGGCAGGGGCTGGGTGGCCCTCTTTCCCTTCTTCCCCACCCCCCATGGGGGCTGGCCCAGCCCACCATGACCCTTCTCCTCCCCCCCCGAATGTTCCTCCAGGCCCCACAGTTTGGGGACCTCTGGTGTAGATCTTAGAAGGCCTAGTTATGGACCAGGACCCCATTGTGCAAGGTGCTGTGTAAACACAGATTATAAAAAGAGTCCCTGCCCTAAAGAGTTTATAATCTACCTATAACATTGATGAATACCTCTCAGGTTTTGCACTTTCCAGGTTTCATAGGTACAGTTTAAGTGCAATTATACTAGGATCTGTCTCTGTTACAGAATAGCTCTCCTTTCATCTAGCTCTATAAAGTGGACTTGACAATATCCAAGTCATCATTCGTGACACTCCATTAAAATCTTTGAGACTTCTGTATTTTATCCTACTGCTTTTTTTATTTTATTTTATTTTATTTTTTTAGTTTTCCTTAATAAATATTTGGCTGTTGACAAGTTAGAATGTATGTGGTTGTAATATCAAAATTCTCTGACCACAGGAGAGCGAGAACAGAGTTTCTCATTGGTTCTGCTAGGCCTCCTTTTCTCATAAGATGAGTGGGGCAGTCAGGTTTAATTGTGCTGCAGAATGCAGTGTAACGTTTTTTCTCAAGAGTGTTCCTTGACAGCTGACTGAGTCAAGAGAAATATCAGAGTTCAGGCAGCTGTAGGACATCTGGAAAACTCATAGAATAAAGGTATGTTGCAGTGCTCTTTGAGGCACCATGTTCAAAGAGACATTTGGAACTCAGCTGGAGGTGAGATGCAGGTTGGAGGTAATGCTTTAGATCCCTGATAAGAGAGGCACACTAGAAATAGTAGAGGCAACTAACCAGGCTTTATTGATTTTTGCCTTCACTGCCATTAAGGAACTGCCAAAGGGCAGCTGAACAGGGTTGGAAACTGGAAGGTTTGTTAAAAGAGAACAGGCAAAATGAGAATGCACTTTATGAAAGGGTGTTAAAGGAGAAGAAATGAACTTTTCACCAGGTTGGAAAAACCAAAATTGCTGAGTCAGATATTTATGTAATATACAAAATGATTTTGTTTAAGGAGCTAAAGTATATCCTAACAGCGAACTCTCTTGCTTGCCTTGCTATTAATTGAGAAATTCACCAGCTATTTCCTTCCCTTAATACAGTAACTCCTCACTTAATGTTGCAGTTATGTTCCTGAAAAATGCGACTTTAAGTGAAACGATGTTAAGCGAATCCAATTTCCTCATAAGAATTAATGTAAATGGGGGGGGGAGGGGGTTAGGTTCCAGGGCAGCTTCCCTTATTCTGCAAGCACCAGGGGCGGGGGGCTCAACCCTCAGCCCACCCACTCCACACCTTCCTCCAAGTCCCCACCCTTGACCCATCTCTTCTCCTCCCCACCCCCCAATGTCCTTCCCCTTTACTTCGCATGCCGCGTCCTGGCTTCTCCCCCTCCTTCCCCCCCCCCTTCTAAACGCCGCAAGCCAGCTGATTGCCGTGTAGGGGAGGGAGGGGGGAAGCACACTGAGTCCTCACTCCTCCTGCCTGGGGCAATCAGCTGGCTTGCGGCGTTTAGGAAGGAGGGGGAGGAGCGAGGACTTGGCACAGGCTCCCCCTCTCTCCCCCCCGTCTTCTGCCCAGGGCAATCAACTGGTTTGCGGTGTTCAGGTGGCAGGGGAGGGAGGGGGAGCCTGCATGCTGAGTCCTCGCTCCTCTCCCCTGCCTCCAAAACGCCGCAAGCCAGCTGATTGCCGCAGACAGGAGGCGGGGGGAGGAGGGGGAAGGTGCTGATCCGCGGGGTCTGCCGGCGGGCTGGAGGCACAGGGGGAGGGGGGCATAGGGAGGCTGCCAGCTGTGGAGAAAGCAGGCAGCCAAACAAGATAAGAGTGGAGCATTGCACAACTTTAAATGAGCATGTTCCCTATCAGCAACACTAAGTGGGACAACTTTAAGTGAGGAGTTACTGTACCATGGGCTGTGAGTATCATAAGCTGGGGGAGGCTGTGCCTCCCCAAACAGGCAGGCGTGACCCCACCCATGCGCTGCCCCCAACCCCCCTCCTGCTTCCTGGTTGGCATGGCTCCAGTCTCCCCGTGGGGTGGCCCCAATTCGGGTCACTCCACCTGCCTGCCCGTTGCTCCAGGAGGAGGGGATTGGGGGTGCTTCAGGGCTGGGGACACTAGCCTGGGGCGGAGGCCGGCAGCTGCAGTGGGGGAGGGGGTTTGGTACTTTTTTTTTCTGAAGCATATTTGCTGTTCTAAAATACCTACCTTGTTCAAAGACATTTAGTTAATGACTATAAATAGCTTTGAGAATATAAAACAGAGTGCTTAATATTTATTTGTTACTTTAAAATATACTCGATATTAGACATCAATACAACATTTCCTGTGGCTATGGGTGCAATTCAGATCAGCATAAGGACTTCAGTGTCAGTGTGGACACAAATGAGGGAATAATCATTCCTTCATTCTTGCCATTTATGATTTCCAAATTATTGTCCTTCCTCGTGTGACTTGGATTTGAAATGTTCTTCCTTACCTATCTGGATTTCATGATTCCCTTGGATGTTTTGAATCCATTCTAAAACCTTTTGTATTATATAAAAATATGGCCAAAAATAATTCAAAACGTTAAAAATTAAACCAACAACAATGAAAAATATGATTTCCTAAAGCTGTCAGTCAGCAAACAACATTTATTACCACATGATCTTTCCATCAAAGGCTGCATTTTTAAACTAGTGTTAAAATATAGTTGAACATTCTGTCTAATTCCTCTGGGATCAAGTTGGTCCAAAATGGAGTGTAAAGTGTACTCAAATTGTACAACAGCAGGAGGAGTCTGGTCATTGTTTATTGGAGGATTGATGAGGGCAGTTTGTTGACCCATATAATTAGCTGACACTTAAATTCATTTGAGTTATCTACTCCTATCTGATTTATAGAGATGTCATTTTATAAACAGTGTTGTGGTGGGTCAAGTAATCCATTTTTGAATTGGAACCAGCTGAACTCTATTTTTAACTTAGCTGCCAAGGCATGATTCATGCATAATATCTTTTTGGAAGTTTTAGTCTCTTAATTTAAAAAAATGGTTAATGAATTTTAGAGCTGGTGAAAGGTGCCAGATTGATAGCTCTGGCATCTGAAGGCCTCTATCCATCACATCTTCCTTCACATTGCCCTTTCAAAATATGTCAGCGCTGACCCAAAAGGACCAGCTCCAGAAGTAGTGTACATTCCATAGCCATTTAGTCTGTGCTGTCTCTATTGAGACAGTCAGCAACGGAGCTAAGTGTGATACTGTGTTTTTTGATGTGGGCACAAGCAACAAGCTTAAGCCCACAAATTCATTTAAATAGAAGCCATCAAGCAGTGATATGTCTGTGTCACCACTGGCCTGCACTAGAGTATTGAACCTCACCGGGGGGGGGGAGTGGTCTCTGTATCCCGTCATCATTTTCTGAGTTATCGAGCCTCCCATTAATACGCTAAAGACTCTAACTATGTGTTTATAGCTTGCTAATGGAATGGAACACTCCTGACCTAGACATGGACATGTGTAGTACTCAGGAAATCTTTATCTCTTGAGTCACAGCAAATGTATTCTGTGGCTCTGAGGTGCCTAGAAATGGAAAGACCAGCATGCTCACTGCATTTCTTTTCAATCTTTACCTAGGTACTTCCTTTCCCTAGCCAAGTGGTGTACAACAGAGTTGGAAAGTGTGGGAGTCGAACTGTGGTTTTGCTTTTGAGAATCTTGTCAGAGAGGCATGGGTTCAACCTGGTTACATCAGACATTCATAATAAAACCAGACTGACCAAAAATGAACAGGTAAGTTGTTTACGCTCATTTAAATGTTTATTTATTTATTTCTGTGTTTATTTCATTTTTAAGTTATGAAAGACAGGGATATATTGTTCAACATGACTTCTCTGAATATATGGTAGATAGGGTAGTGTGGCTAAATCTCAAGCACCATGTGGAAATGTATCTATAAATATGTATATGATGGGTTGTTACCCGGGGGGTGCAGTCTGGGAGCTGTGGGAACCACTGTGCCCCTCTAAGACACACAGCTGGATTGGGGACACAGCTAGCCTCACCCAGGCCCTGTTATCACCCAACACCACAGCAGGTTGCACCACTCATCCAAACTCGGCTACCTGAGTGCAAACAGACACCAGCCAATTTCTCAGCTCCCCAGGCGCGCACCTCCCCCGGAGTATAAATCCAAAATTATACCATCTTTCGCTGTACACGGAACTGTACAGTGTAAGATCATAGAGTTCGCCCCCTCCCTCAGTGTGGAAAGGAAATGCAACAGCCCCTGCCCCTTGAGCTAAGATTCCTAGGCACTTCACTCCAAACTTACTGGTTTAGATTTAAAATAGAAAATAAATTTATTAACTACAAGGAGATAGATTTTAAGTGATTATAAGTGATAGCGAACAGATGAAAGCAGATAACTGAGTAAAGAAACAAAAACACCACCTAAGCTTAACATACTAGAAGGATAGGATTTGAATTAACAATATCTCATCCTGACTGACGATACAAGCAGGCTTGCAGATTCTCAGGGCACAAGCTGCACTTGCTTTGCAGCTCTGGATCCCCACCCCCCCATTCCAAGTCCTTTTCCTTAGAAGCTTCTCTCAGGTGTTGAGTTGTGGGGCAGTGAAGAACAACAGATGATGTCACTCCCTGCCTTATATAGCTTTAGCAAATGGCGGGAACCGTTTGTTCCAAAACCAGTTCCCAGACCAGTTTGTGGAAAAATGTAGACACCCAAAATGGAGTCCAGAGTCATGTGGGCTGGTCATATGCCCTTGCAGAGTCATAGCAGTCATTACTTACAGGCTGTCTGGAGCATTCTCAGGAAGGCTCACAGGTGGGAGATAAGCTTCTCCTAAGGCCTATTGTTTTCCCTAATGACTCATTACCTTGAGTAGCCCTTCACAACCAGCTATCTAGACTGGAAGTCTCTTGCCTAGTGGGTGTCACCCAGGTATAACTACATTTGAAATACAGGTACATAGTCAATATTTATAACTTCAGATACAAAAACGATATGCCCACAAATAAGATAATCATGTTCAGCAAATCAGAGGGGAGGGATAGCTCAGGGGTTTGAGCATTGGCCTGCTAAACCCAGGGTTGTGAGTTCAATCCTTGAGGGAGCCACTTAGAGATCTGGGGCAAAATCAGTACTTGGTCCTGCTAGTAAGGCAGAGGGCTGGACTTGATGACCTTTCAGGGTCCCTTCCAGTTCTATGAGAGAGATATATCTCCATATATTCATTATTCATATTCAAATCATAACTTTTCCAGTGATACCTTACATGACCCATCTTGTACAAAATGCATCATAATTACGCCATAATCGTATCATCATCATATTACTATGACAAAGATGGGATGTAGTGTCACAATGTATTACCGCAGATTCTTTGTCACTAAGTATTAATAAATATTATACCAAAACCTATGAGGCCAGATCATTCCTCCAGTTTCATGTACATATGCAGCCTTCAACTGAGGAGAAAATGGAGAGATTAGAAGTAGCAATTTCTGGACTAGTATTTTTCCCACCATCATAGTCTTCCCAGGCCTGTGTATAGAAGGCACCCTTTACGTGTGGCTCTCCTCGTTCCTGTGGTGAAGGAGGAGAAGCGGGTAGTTGATCACTTCCATAGTTACAGTTGGTGCAATGTCCTTCCATAATGGAAACAATGATCCATCTCTTTACTGATGTCCTCTGAGATGAAGTGAACCCCATCACTTGTCTTTATATGGAGACTGGGTCTTTTTTCCTGCAACGTGGTACACTGGCAAAGGTGTCTTCACAGTCTGGTGAGCATTTTTCTTTGCTGACTCTGATCAGATCCTCAGGGTACGTCTACACTCATACAAACTATCGGGGATTGATTTATCGCGTCTCGTCTAGACGTGATACATCGATCCCCAAACGCGCTTCCCGTCAACTCCGGAACTCTACCGCTACGAGAGGCGGAAGCGGAGTCAATGGGGGACCGGCGGCCGGCCATCCTGCGCCGCGAGGACATGAAGTAAGTCAATCTAAGTTGATCTAAGATAAGTCGACTTCAGCTATGCTATTCCTGTAGCTGAAGTTGCGTATCTTAGATCAATTCTCTCCCCCTCCCCCCAGTGTAGACCAGGCCTCAGAGATGCCTAAATGCCATTGATTTCAATGAGAAGCGCCTATACCTTTTTTGAGGTTTGGGCCTCTAACATTAAACTACACAGAGCTGCTCCCAAAGTCAGTTCCCTTGTATGAACAGTGTTCAGAATTTGTTCCTTAATTCATAGTTCCTTATGTCATGAAAATGAGTAGTGGAAAGCTATTATAAACTAGCTGGAAATCCCTTCCATTCAGTTTCTTAAATGAAAATTATAACGTTCACCTAGAAAGTTTTGGTTTTGTGACATACTTTTTAACCACTTCTTAAGCCCTTGTACACCGTCTCATCTCTTGCAGGAGACAACACAAGTTTTTAAACATTGTCACGTTTCCCACCAGTATTAGAGGAAAATATCATTTTCTCTTCACATAGTGTTCAATAATTGTAAAAGAATACTGTTCAGACCCCTTAACATATGCTGCAGATTTTCAATGGAAGCCTTCCATAAGTGGACATTTTACCTCATTGTTTTAAACTGGAAGCTTCTTAATTGCTTTTATGCTTTCTCTGAGCTTTTTGTTGCTTGTATTCTGTCCTTACATCCAGAATTTTATTTTTAGTTTATGGGAAATAAAACAAAACCATTCCAATTCATAACATACCCTTGTTCTTTGTGTATGAAAAAACAAAATATCAGCCATTGTGCTACAGTCTGTAAGCCAACCACTTGGGGTTAGGAAGAAACGTCTCCCATAATTGTCCATTTGTTCCTGTATACTTTTGCTGTGTGTGTTTCTCATGGGATTTCCATCACTGATTGATTGGGAGATTTCTCCTAAAATCTTCATAGCAGAGCCCTATCTTTCATCCCAGTTACCTGCTTCATTTTGATACTGTGATACATCTCGCTGCTAAAAAAAATGGAGGGTCATTTTCCTTTCCTGACAATACTTGTCTCAGGCTAACACAAAGTGGACTACAACTAACATAATCTTTTTCCATACTGTACTCCCATCCATAGGCGCCGCCGACTTCTGCTGGCACCAGTGGGTGCTCGACCACCCTCTGCCCCTGGCCTCACCCCGACTCTACCCCTGCTCCTCCCCTTCCTCGCTTCTTCTCCGCCCCCATTCCAACTCCTCCCCCAAAATCCCCACCCCAACTTCGCCCTCTTCCTGCCTCTATTCCAGTGGTTCCCAAACTTTAACAACCTGTGAATTCCTTTCAGTAAAATGTCAAGTCTCGCGAACCCCCTCCTAAAAATGAATATTCCCAGGGATTTTATCCTTTACCTGAGTATAAATTATAAAAGCAGTGATCTTGGAAATATAAAATTTGTTTTTATGACATGCTTATTACACACTATTTATTATTAATTACTATTTATCATTACTGTATTTTTATTACATTATGAAAATGGCAACACTCTTCCAAGATCTCACTTTCGTAGCTTGTATTACTTGAATAAGCCTGTTATAAGACAAGGCTCCTGTGTTTCATCAAGGAGTATCAGATGTGAAACAGCATGAAGGTATTTAAGAAGCCAACTCAGAGTGCCTCCTACACAAGCATTCAGGTCTTGAGTAGTCCAGGAAAGCACCACATGTTACAACAAAGCTTAAACTTGTTCTTCATAATAATTTTAAAAACAACACTAGCTGCCTATTTAATTTTAAAAACAGCAAAAAATATCCACCTCCCTTTCCATTTCTTATAAGGAGTCTTGAAGTTTAAATCTCCTCAGTGGGATAGATATGCTTGCTTTGATCTGCTTAGCTCTTGGAAGTCCAGGGGCTCCAGGCTGCTGGCCCCGTGCTGCCCGGGATCCCTAGCGACAGCTCTGTCCACCATTAGGGAATTTTTTCCCGAGAACCCCCTGTAACATTTCATGAACCCCCAGGGGTTCAGGAACCCCAGTTTGGGAACCACTGCTCTATTCCAACCCCTTCCCCAAATCCCCACCCCAGCCCCTCCTCTTCCCCACCTCTTCCCCTGAGCGCACCGCATTCTTGCTCCTTCCCCTCCCTCCCGGAGCACGTCACGCCACAAAACAGCTGTTTTGTGGCAGCAAGCGCTGGGAGGTAGGCAGAGAAACGGGGATGCGGCATGCTCAGGGGAGGAGGAGGAGGAGGCAGCGAGGTGGGACAGGTTGGGGGGGTGAGGAGGGGAGCTTGGCTGCCGGTGGGTGCAGAGCACCCACCAATTTTTCCCTGTGGGTGCTCCAGCCCTGGAGCACCCACGGAGTCGGCGCTTATGATCCCATCAAGATGTTGGAAGATACCAGAGAAGACTATGCATTTATTTATTGTGCAGCAAATAACAAGTTATAGAGGACAAACCTGTATATAATCTTCTCCATCCCCTAAATTATCAGATTATTGGATTGTGAATTTAAGGGAATACAGATGGTGGTGGACATGTTGCTGCAGAGCTCAGGCTTAACTGTTGTGGATGTGCCCAGATATGCATTGTGTATCTTTTTATTCTAATTTATGGCTACATATCTTTTATGATGTATCATTGTATTTTGCTGAATAGTGGCACTTTGATCTCCTAGAAAAGTGTTGTTGGTCAACATGTTTGTTGTATTTTCTGTATTTGTGAGAGAGGTGTGTGGACTGGAATTTTTCTCTGTCTTTAATCTAGTATACTAACAGTGCCAATCTTAAATCTGTTTAGTGGCAAAAGGAAGGTTGGTCTTGTGGTGAAGTACTGGGCTGGGACTAAGGAGATCTGGACTCAAATCCTGGCTGTGCTACAGGCTACCTGTCTGACTTTAGGCAACTTACTTAATCTCTGTGCTTCAGTTCCCTATCTGTAAAATGGAGATCATAATACTTACTTCCTCCCATCCTGCCTCTGCTTGTATATTTAGGCCCTGATCCTGCAAAGACTTATCCATGTGCTTAACTTAATTCACTATAGTCAAGTAAAATTAAGCATTTTTGGGTACCTTATGTGCCTGCATACCCTTAAGACAGGCTCTAGTAGGGTCTTCTTCACCACCTTCTTTAACCTATCCCATGAAGTTTGCCCATTCTATCCTCTGCCTGTGGATAATTAGAGATAAAGCAGATAACATTTAAGTGGTTCTAAGCAAGCTCTGTTGTGGAAATAAATGGATGGGTTTGTATCTGTCTGTCACGCAAGGACCTATTGATGACAACTGCCAGAGGGAATGTGGGGACCAGGATCCCATGGGTTCACAAAAAGAATGTCATGTAAGATGCTTACTGAAAGCCTGTGTCACACTGGTCATATCTAAGGCTACCATTTTGTCATGGATATTTTTAGTAAAAGTCAGGGACAGGTCACGGGCAATAAACAAAAATTCACGGAAGCTGTGACCTGTCCCTGACTTTTACTAAAAACATCCCTGACAAAATGGGGAAGGAGGAGGGTTCAGCACCCTGCTCCACTGCATGCAGTGTCTGGGAGCTGGGAGGGACCCCTGACCGTAGGGCTAGGAGTTAGGGGGTCCCCTGTTGCCCAGGGCGACTGGGAACTCTGGGGTCCCCCGCTGCCCGCAAGGGCTAGGGAGTTGCGGGGCCCCAGTATCACAGAGGTTACGGAATCCGTGACTTCCGCGACATACTTGTAGCCTTAGTCATGACCACTGTAAGATTTATACATGGAAAACATGTGAGGAGTTATGTATATATGCTGAAAATTATGTTCTCTAGGTCTGTAATTAAGACAGGTCACCAAAAGATGATCCATATACTCCTGGCAGGCAGGGGAGCAGAGACACTTACCTTAATCAGGCAGGTCACATGCAAACTGAGTATTGTATGGTTCAGAATGAATACCTATTTACTGTCTGAGCAAAATGTGAATCTATAGATTGCAGGGGCTGGAGGAAGAAACAAAAACAGCAGGAGTTATCCTAGTTAGGGATAAGACAATGAACTTTTGAAACTATATCTGGGATGCAGATGAACCTCCACATATTCCTTCATTCTGTGAGGATGAGCTGCCGGTGGGCTTAATCTTATGAGAAGATGTCTCAGCCAAACTGTAACCTCTGGAGAAATGACCTGGGGTAAGCTAGGGCATAGGGGAATGCCATGTTAGTTAAGCTTAGTCTCTAGAAAGCATGTCATGATTTTGTTTTATTGGTAACCATTTGTTTCCAATATTCTCACTCTCTATCACTTGACTCTCTGTTCTTTGATGATAAACTTATTCTTGTTTTCCCTATATATGTAAGTGCTGTGTGTTAAGTAGAGTGGTGATCTGGAGTTGACTCTTGCAAGCTGGCATGTACCGTTCTTGTGGGAGTAACAAATATGAGAGTTCTGAGGGTGTTCAGTGGAACGGGCTGGGCACTCCAGAGGGAGGTTCAGAGGACTTGGGGTTCGTGTGTCTATCGCTGACCTGTACAGAGAGCTCAACGCCCGCAGAGGCTTGGAAGTTAGTGCTGGTGTTCCCCATGGCCTGTGGAATCGGGGACCTGAACCACAGCGGGCACAGACAAGACTTTCTCATCCTAGGGGCAAGTGTTGGTGAGGTGCCTGGGTACTCCAAGAAAGGTCATACTGACTGTTCAGATGTTCTAATTTAAATTGTATTACAAGAGCTACATATGATATTAATAATCATTAATATCATTTGTGGTTCTTGTAATACTAATAATATCTAATTAACCTTTCTTTACATCAGTAGATGGCCCTATGCCTAGATGAATCTCTTGTTTAGCCCTTTTGGACTCTGATTCAAGACTGTACTTGTGTATTGATTTACTATTGCAGGTGTCCAATGAGAGCAATTTTCCCTGACTGTTAAATTACATAATTCCCCCTCCCCTTGTTTTGGATAGTCAACTTTTTATGTACTTGAACTATAAAATACTAATAAAAGGTCAGTTTATTTTAAAAAATAACTGCTTATAAAAGACAACCTGCCATGGAAAAATGTTCCGAGCAGTATGGACACTTAGGAAGTTTTTGAAGGAATTCTCAATATCTTAGAGATGAAAATGAAGACTGATTCACATTCCTGTGATGATGAAGCAGATGTGAATTTTCTACCAAAAGGAAGTATGAAGTGCAGTGCAGATGAAAGTGATAAACAATGCCTAGAGATACCTGTATCTACTTGACCTTGCATGCTTTTTGAAAAGATTGAAATTAAAACAGTAAGAAGGTAAAATGTTCTGAGATAGGGTGAGAGCACAAAAGCGTGTCTTTCTGTGTTTGCATTAGTATTAGTGGAGATTGTAAACTGACACCACTGTGCTGTTGGAAAGTCATGCCAGCCTCAGTGTTTTTACATTTTGAACTTGAATTCACTTCTGATGAAATACAGCAGTTTAAAAAACCACTTGGACAGCAAACAAATTCTTCAGGCAGGGTTATCTACTGATTTTGTTTCTCATGGAACAAAACATGCTTTTTATAAATAAAAAGACAAAAGGCAATTGCTCTGAGCAAGGGAGCTGATAAGTACTGATAGTGCATCTTGATTTTCCTCTATCTTCAAGTCCGAATTATTTTAGTTTTTGATCAATGATATGGCTGGATGCCCTCCGCCACATTTATATATACCAGGGGTCAGCAACCTTTCAGAAGTGGTGTGCCGAGTCTTCATTTATTCACTCTAATTTAAGTTTTCGCATGCCAGTAATACATGTTAACGTTTTTAGAAGGTCTCGTTCTATAAGTCTAGAATATATAACTAAACTATTGTTGTATGTAAAGTAAATAAGGTTTTTAAAATGTTTAAGAAGCTTCATTGAAAATTAAATTAAAATGCAGAGCCCCTCGGACCTGTGGCCAGGACCCGGGCAGTGTGAATGCCACTGAAAATCAGTTCACGTGCCGCAGGTTGCCTACCCCTGATATATACTCTTTAAAGGGTATAAAGGGGCCCCATCCAGTTCTCTTGTGAGCAGTTCACTATGCCACCTGGTGGATTTTTGCTGAAAATGCAGCAGCAGCAGCCTGAATTCAAGCACTGATGATGCTGATCCATCCTGACTTGATGGGTTTTCTCACAGCATGACTGAAAATCTCCTTGTGATGAGGATGATAACTTGAGGCTTCCCTGTAGGGAGAAGGAAGTGTCTACTTTGAGTTTTACCGTTCATTCAGGTCCTAGACTAAAACTCTGTTCTATGGGCTCAATCACCGCTCCCTCACAGATTTGTAGAACCAGGTTTTTCTGTTTACACAGATAATAAATTGTTTTATAACAGAGACATCACTAATCAGGGCAGAGAACTTATGCTAGCACAGTTGTTCTTGTAGGGTAGATAGGCAGTTGTGGCTGGCTTGCTTTTATTTGCTAATTTTCCAGATACCTATGAGTAACTTCTGCCTTATATATATTTTTTTCTTAAGTACAATTCATTGTACATACTAGTAGGTACTCACTTTTGGCCAGCAACCAATCTTGAGCACTGGTGTGCTGCCAAGGGCTGCATTAGTTGGAGACATCATGGAGTCTGATGTCACTTCCTGCCACTCCCCATTCCTTCCCTCTCCCTCCACTCCTGTGTTTGAATGGAATAAGTTAAGAGTGAGCTGGAACCTAGTTCCATAGTATGCACCATTTAGTGTAATATAGTGCATTTCAAAGGGAAACTATTTGCTCTTCAGAACTATCTCTCCATTATCTAAGCTAAAAGTAATCCCTGGCAGGAGATATCATGGCAGTATCCAGAGAGAGGACATGAATCCCTCTAAAGATGATAGAACCCTCCCTCAGGTCCCTTATCATAATGAACACACTCCCTTAATTCTTCCCCTTTCTCCAGTCTGCCCTTTGATATATTTACCCCCCTATAAAAATCTATATGTCCTACTGTTCCTCTCCTTCCTTCTGTGTCCTCCATCTATGTCCTCCTAGACTTTTTCCTCTCATTTCTCTTTTTCCCTCCTACCTGTTGCTGGCCTGGGAAGGATCTCAGTGATGGCTTGCACTAGTATCTACTCCATCTCTTTCCATTTTCTTCACAAAGTCTGTCCCTCTTTCCCTCTCCCACTTTCATTTATGCTTCTTTCCTCTAACAGTTTTTCTCGTAGACTCTTTTGTAATTTCCTTGCTATGTCCTTCTCATTTTTTGAAATCTGCACTGTTTCTGTTGGGCCCTACTTTCCCTTTCTTGTTGTCTTTTACCACACTTGCTTGTTCATATACATACTATAGGCTTATCCTCATCTGCTGATGAGTCCATTGTAGCTTAAGCCTCTAAATATGAACATGCTTTAAGTCAAAACAAAATCCTGTGTCTGTTTTCAGGTGTGAGTGGATATTATTGTAGCTCAAGAAATTGAGATTGACTTTAATTAGCTCCTGCTACAAGACACATTGCAGTCAGGTGCTGTGCAAATAGCAGCATGCAACTCTCCAAATCCACTTTATTGCTGACCTATAGCGCTCTCTGCTATTCCACTCCTGAGACTTACATTGGCCTGGCTGGCATTTAGGTCAAGTGATATCTAGTTTTATTGAGGTGGGAAAATGTGGATCTAGTTGTTGTTACCAAACTTGTGCTTGTGAGAAAGAGACACCTGTATTAATATATGGTATAGGGCATGCAACCATCCTCACTTCAGTCATATAATATATTTTAAAGAGGGAGTTGCGTGCATAATTAATGTTTTTCATCAAGTACTCTAAACACCAGGATGATACGGTGAAGTGAATATTTATCAGCAGTTAATTTTTTAATGATATATTGGTATTTTAATATAGTTCTGGCTGTTTCATTTCTCCTGTAATTTAGTTTTTTGTTTTGTTTTGTTTTTAAAAGATGACGCCTGAGCTCTAACCATTGCAACCTCTTTTCCGTTTTTTTCTCAGAGCTAGGTAAGTCTCTGAGTGGGATGATGATTGTCATGATATTCTGACAATCTTTTACAGATACAGCCACCACCCTTCCAGCAGATGTATCACGCTGACATTTGTTTGATGGAGATAGTAACTCTTGTTGGAAAATGTCGGTGTTCTGTGCATTCAAAAATGACTCATCAAGTTCTCTGAGTTATTTTGCCTGGATTCTTTGCCACAGCATTTTTACTAGTCTCTAACAATGATTACACTGGACAATTGCAATGCGTCTCTAGCTTGTGGTTTATTAGGGAAAAAATTAATAAAATGTTTAGTCAAGTGAGTCGTATTTTCACATGACTCATCAGGATTGCCTCCAGGATTAATTACCTGTTATTATTAGACCTATTTGATGCCCTTTAAGAAGTCATTGGTAGGAGATTAGGATATTAGCGAGCATTTCCCCCTCTCCTTCTTCTTTTCCTTAGCATCTCTCCTCCTTTCTTATCTTTCTCCCTTTCAGCCCTCTCTTTTCTCTCTCCCTTCCATGGGGTTTATAATCTCTGTAGACTGCAGCCAGTTAAAGGTAGACTTGATCTCTCACATGGTAGAGCAAAAATGACAGTCCATCAGTAGAAGGCCATGCTTAACAAGATAGATGAGACAACCCTAGGGCTGCATCATTGCTTCTCATACATATCTGGGGGAACATCAGTTATTGAGGGCAGGGATTTTTATTTTCTTTTATTCTAACTCCTAGGTGTAATATGTAAGGATTGGCATGACACTTGGGAAGCAGTTGCGATAGGCATCTTAGAAAAACCTAAAATAGCTAATGAAAAATATAAGGGATAAGAAACAATAGACTGTGATCTATAAATTAAAACCAGTGACAAAGGACCACCAGATCAAAATGGGGATCAGTTAGTAAAAGTGGGTTTTACATTTTCCACAGTAAGGTATCCTCCTCCAGCCTGGCATACTTCTGTGTAGGTGTGTCATTCCAAAATTCTCATCCCAGAGCAAGAGAAGGAAAGATGCATGCCCTTCTCTCCCTTGCTGTTTTCAGAAGGTGGAGTTGCTTTATAGAAAAATACAATAGATTTGCATTTTCCTGTAAATTCTTTCTATAGGATTTTCAAACTGTCCTATATAACTTAATGATGTCTCTTTAATAGAAATTGGTCTCTTGACCATAGGTATATTAAACTCTATAAAACTTCTGTTGGTTTTTAGCATGATTACTCATTAGAACTCTATTAGTTTCAGATCTGTTAAATGATAGGCCTGATGCTAGATTTGTCTGTTTTTGCATGTGGCAAGTAAGATGCCATACAGTTTTAAGGGGGAAAAATTTCATAGCATTGAGGGAAACAATCTTCTAAATTCGTGACTTCTCAATTTTGATTTTACTTGTGTTTAGTATATGAATTTATACAAGTTAGAGCAGAACTTTAGAGCAATTCTTCCTCTTCCATTGCTATTTTTCTTTATGGATTGTTTCCATGTTGTGTATTAGTTTCCACTACCCAGTTTGTAAAATTACCACTATAATTATTGTGCTCTTCAAATTCAGTTATGTTCGGCGTCTTTTATTCTCTAATACAGCCTTGTATTTTTTGATGTTGCCAATTAGAAAATCAGAGAGCAGAAGTCAGGAAGTCAGAGTAACAAGAATGTTTGGAATTTTTTGCATATATTTCACTTAACATGTTCAGGCCCTTGACATTTTCCAGATCACTGTAAAAACTAGAAGTCTGCACACATGAGAATTTATTAATATAAACTGAGTATAATATATATATTATACTCAGTTTTTCACGTCAGCTGTTTTACATGAAAAAAGTTTTAATTATCTTTAATAATGCAAAAATAAATTAACTTAATTCTAAAAGCCCTTGCTAAAATGTCTTGAAAGCAGTAGGCCAAAAGACCATTATTTGAAGAGAGATTTCTGTCAAATGTAGAATTATATTCACATTTTAAATATGCTATACAAAAGAAGAAATGGGACATGTCTGCTTCTATATATGAGCAGACATCCACCCATTCAGTAATCTGGTGGTGATAGGAACTGTTATCATTATGTAAAGACAGTAATAGTCTCAATCCACATTTTCTGATGCAGATTTCAAACACTTCACATTTTGGAATTGTAGTTAGGTAGTTTAGATCCGTTTTGAAAATAGAGGCCACTTTCAAAATTCAGATCCAGATGTGGATAGGTTTAGAATTAGGATTTTAGTTTGTACCTTTGTCTAGAGTAGAAATTAACTTTTGGATTTGTATAAACTCATGGTATAGCACACTGATTCCTATGCTACAATGGTAACATTGGTGCTAGATTCATGATGCTCTGCCATCCATCCCTTTTAACATGGGTAACAAGCCCAGAGTTGCAGTCCTAGCATGACTTTTTTGGGAGTAGTTCTAAACTACTAAATGATTATATAGTTTTTGAGTGTCGCCATTTCTGTCCAAAAACACAACTTGGTTTAATTCGGTAATTTTGATTTAGTTGTAATTCTTGTTTAATTTTTTTTAGATGGAATTGATTAAAAACATAAGCACTGCTGAGCAGCCCTATTTATTCACCAGACACGTTCATTTCCTCAACTTTTCAAGGTAAGGCACTTTCCCAATTACAAGGCTTTCTTGTTTCTTTTTATTGGGTTAATAGAAATAACTTTTAGCCTCTCTTCAATTTCAAACAAATGTATGTCATTGCTGTGCGAAAAATCTCTTTTGATGCTGGAAGCTACACAAATAGGGTCAAAGGGTAAGACTTTTGCTACATAATATTGATACAATTTGTTTTAATCAGCCTGCATGCCACTGCATGCTTTTAACTACAAGAGGTAATTTTAGTTAGTGACATTTCAGCTTAAAAAAAATTATGTACTGTATCATATATTAATTAAGTTCCTGCCAGATTTTCAGTTGATTCCCTAGCCTCTGTTTGTCAGAGGATGGAGATGGATGGCAGGAGAGAGATCACTTGATCATTACCTGTTAGGTTCACTCCCTCTGGGACACCTGGCAATGGCCGCTGTCAGTAGACAGGATACTGGACTGGTTGGACCTTTTGTGTGACCCAGTATGGCCATTCTTATGTTCTTATTCTTATGAGACATTTAATTATCGAAGCCACCATTGTTAAAATATACTGGATTAAAGTCACTTTGTGGATAAGGAGAAATTGCAAATTTTCCTGAGCAGCATACAGTTCTTGCATATTTTAGCAGCAAAAGTTATATAATTCAGGGGTAGGGTGTTGCTTCCCAATATATATTCTACAGGAGTGAGAAGGAAATTCCCAGCATAGGAGGATAACTGGGTGGGGAGGGAGAGAGGAGGCAAGAGGAGCTGAGGCAAAAAGTGGAATTAAATAAGTGAAAAAACAAAACAGAAAAGATAGTGGAGAGAGAAATACACATTAGTATCATACAAACAAAAAGACGAATCCCTTTAAACAGTCCAAAAATACACACTTGACACCCAAAGGGGTGTCTGGCTCAGGTGAGACTTGGAGATGCACACAGCCCCTAGGGCCCCAGACATTATAAGTATAGTAAATCACCTATTGCCAATAGAACCTTGACATACTAGTCCATAAGGAAGCATCATCTAATAAAGCAATAATATATATATACACGTGCATACATTTAGTAATCAAATGGTAGTTTGTACATTGGTGCACCAATTCCATGAGCTAAGGCAATAGGAAATAAATTGATGATAAGAACATAAGAAAGGCCGTACCGGGTCAGACCAAAGGTCCATCTAGCCCAGTATCCTGTCTACCGACAGTGGCCAATGCCAGGTGCCCCAGAGGGAGTGAACCTAACAGGCAATGATCAAGTGATCTCTCTTAACATGTTCAGGCCCTTGACATTTTCCAGATCACTGTAAAAACTAGAAGTCTGCACAGATGAGAATTTGATAAAGATGATAACTCTTTAACCCCAATGAGAGAGAGAGGAAAAAAGGAACTTACATCAGTATCAACTTGTTTAGAGCAGCCATATCAGATCTCAGAGAGCAATTCAGAAATTCCATACAGTTGGATTATTCCATAGATGTCTCCTCTTGCAAGGGAGGAGCATGCAGATTTTTGAAGTATATTTCTGCCTCTTGAGGGGAACAAAATGATACTCACTTCTTGCCGTTCTTAATGTGGAGCGTTGCAGGGTATTTAATAAAATACTTCTAGTCCATTTTCCTGGACAATTGTTTTGAATGGTTAAAAGCTGTCCTCGTTGAAATCACATCATGGACATAGAACAGTATTTTAATTGCTGGTTCTCCACATAACAGCTCCTTTTCCCTCCCTCTAGATTTCTGCAATATAAGCTCCTTAGTGGTAAATTTCAGGAACTTCACAATCAATGCTTTAGGCCAGGTGTTCTCGCAACAGAATTTTTCGTGACCTCAGAGTGCGGCCACCAACTCTTGCTAGTGGACTCTTTGACAATTTTCCCTAAAATTCTTAATTAACTTTAGGAAAAATGAATACATATGCACATATACATGTCCAATCACAGTAATTTATTTATGTAGGGGTGTTTTTGCAGTCTCAATAATAACAACATACAGTGTTTCCATTCTTTACTGGACTTAAACAAAATAGAAACACAAATAAGGTGCTTTGCATGATCTTGTCATTTTGTTGTTGTTTCTTTTGCTTTTTTGGTTGCGGGGTTTTTTTTTAGACTTGCTAGCTAGTAAGTCTGCTTCTGTGAAAAGTGATATTTGTATGTTTGTTAATATCACTCTTCACAGCAGAGACTTGTTAGCTAGCTGGGAGGCAGTGAAAAGCGATATTAACAAACATGCAAATAATCACTTTTCATAGCAGATTTACTCAGCCCTAGCAAGCTGGAGGACTAATTAAGCATTGAATGGAGAGGTGGATAGGGAGGCAGTGGGGGCCGGGATGATAGGATGGTTGGGTGAGGGGCCAAGGGTGGCAGCGGGGACCAGGGGCGATGGGAGGGGGTTGAACTCGAAGCCCAGTGGTCAGGGGATGGAGCCCACTGCTGTGCAGTCAGAGCCCAAAGCCCCATGGTCAGAGCCTGCCGTCCACCACACCAGGGCTGAAGCCAGAAGCCTGCGCCCCACCCCCCATCACCACCCAGGAGGCTGTGGCTGCAAGAAAAGAAAGAAAGAGGCCGCATTTGAGAAACAATGCTCTAGGCTGATCTCCTGCAGCTGGCTGGGGGGCAAGAGCCTAGTGTTCCCATTCTGTATCAAAACAAAAATCTACTGGCAGATCCAATAGCTTAGTTACTAGGTTAGGGACAAATTTAGAGGGTTTACCTTTCTCTCTTCCCTCAGGGACACCCACAATCCTGATATTATTTCATTGTGAGTGGCTTTATAGATCAATTAGCTTGGTGTTAATAGTCTTGATATCATTACAATAACTCCTCACTTAAAGTCGTCCCGGTTAACGTTGTTTCGTTATTACGTTGTTGATCAATTAGGGAACATGCTTGTTTAAAGTTACACAATGCTCCCTTATAATGTTGTTTGGCAGCCGCCTGCTTTGTCCACTGCTTGCAGGAAGAGTAGCCCGTTGCAGCTAGCTGGTGGGGGCTTGTAACCAGGGTGGACCGGCAGCCCCCCTATCAGCTCCCCGCTCCCCTAAGTTTCCTGTGCAGCAGCCGCCCAGCAGGCTACCACTTGCTGGCAGTTCAGTTGTCCCTCCCCGCACTGAAATGTGCTACTCTTGCCCTCTGCCTTGGAGCTGCTCCCAGCAGCCTCCTGCTTGTTGTGCAAGGAAGGGGGAAGAAGGGGGCCAATGTCAGGATGTCGCCCTCCCCGCTACTCCTTCTCCATATAGAGCAGGGTGGGGACAGGACAGGGCTCAGGAGGAGAAAGCTTGCTGGCCGCAGCTGCTGTCTCAATTTCCTGATCTTTTTAAAGGCGATGTACTTAGAGTGGTGTCAGCATACTTAAAGGGGCAATGCACATCTCTCTCTCTCTCTCTCACACACACACACACACACACACACACACACACACACACACGGTGTGTGTCTCTGTTTGCCATGCTGTCTCCCCTCCCTCCATTCGTGCTGCCTTGTAGAGTGTGTGGCTACATTAACAACAATGTGTTAAGCCTTGAGGGCTCAGCCAAATGCTAGTTCATCATTTAGCAGGAAGGCATTCCCTGGGAAATATCCCACCTTCTTCCACCCTCTAACTTCACCACCTCAACCAAGCTTCACAATCATCATTGCTGTGTACAGTATTAAATTGTTTGTTTAAAATTTATACTGTGTGTGTGTGTTTTATTTATATATATATAAAAAACAATTTAATTTAATACATATATGTTTTTTGTCTGGTGAAAAAAAATTCCCTGGAACCTAACTCCCCCTATTTACATTAATTCTTATGGGGAAATTGGATTCACTTAACATCATTTCTCTTAGTCACATTTTTCAGGAACATAACTACGTTAAGTGAGGAGTTACTGTATAGCTTTTCATAACCTGTAATTTGTTCTGTTTGAAATCCTCTTCCACTTCAGAAATTCAGTGTTCTGCTTCACCCATCTGTCTGGATAGAGCTTGTAGTGCACTCTGAATCTCAGTCACAATGGTCTATAGGTTGGAAACTGTAGATTTAATTTCAACAGTCTCTGCAGCCACCTTTTGTTGTACAGCCATCAGTTGCGGACTGTCAGGCTAAGGAACCCTTTTGTTTGTAAAAGGCAGATCTCTCTCTTTTTGATGCTTTTGGATTACAGGAGGAAAATACAGAGCTAGAGTGCAGAGGGCATCTTGGGGGTTTCAGGTGTCCGGCGCAATATTTTGGGGGGGTTGGAAGGTGCGGCTTAGGGAAAAATGTTTGGGGATTCCCCATGGGCCACCTCAAAGCTCAAGCAACCTACATCCAGCTTGTTTGCAGCGCCCTCTGAGGTTCTAGATTTCTGATGTGTAGTTTGTGAAATAGCATTTCTGCATGTACTTGGAACTTATGGCTGTAGACATGGGTATAGGACACAGTATGAAATATTGAGCCAGATTTTTATATGAACTTTTAGGAAATAAAAATGAGTTTGCAATGTTTGAAAGTTTCCATGCGCCACCACTATTGCATTTTCGATGTCTCAATATCCTAAGACTTAAAAATGATTCTTTTATTCTAAGTGTTTTATTCCACATTGGATTCCGTTTTAAAAAAAATCTTTTCTTGTTAAATAAGACATTCCTCACAATGCACACCTGCTTCTTCACTCTGCTCTCTATACCAAAATACAAGAGTAGGCAAGTAGGATGCCTGAGGAACAGTGAAGGGAACCTGCTTGTGATTATGCAGACTTCTAGAGAAGGATATTTTAAAGACAGTACAAAGTACTGTATGAGGGGGGCAGGAATGAGAGATGATCCAAGTGACTGTTACCCCCCCCGCCCCCGCCGCCAGCCCCCACAGCTCATCTACTCTAACAGTGTGGCACATCCTCTCCACACAGATAAGTGCTTCTTGTGTTGTATTCACATAAGATTAATCTATTCTCCATGTTTTTCTTTTCTGTTCTTCCAGGATAATTTTATGTTGCTGCTACTACTGTAAAACTGAAACATGTAGGTTTCCTTTTATCCAAAGTGCCAAAGGCAACTGAACCCAGGGTGTGGCGGTGCCCTGGCTGATCCCTAAGCCAGCCAACGAGCTCAGCCACGTGCTGGCCAGTTTCTACAGTCACACAGGGTCTGACGTGTGTGGGCCTGGGTGCTAACTGGGTGGGTTGTGGCTCATCCAGCCCCACCCATGGCTATGCCCTGCGGGGATGTACAGAAGGTCAGAATACATGATCTAATGGTCCCTTTGGGGTTTAAACTGGAATCTGTGAATTAGACTTTACAACTCCCAGTGAAGTAGGTAAGCGCATTCCCATTTTAGAGAGGCAAACAGAGATTAAGAAACTTGCCCAAAGTCACACAGAAAGCCTGCAGAAGAAGTGGGAAGAGAACCCAGACTTTCTGATATCCAGGCCTGCGTCTTAGCCATCCTTTTAACTGTATTTATATGCAAAATGGGAGTCACTGAGAGTACCCTAGGAGCAGCTCTAGCTTATGGCATCCTATATCACCCCTTGTGGGCCATTGGAGCACTCCAGAATAGCTTGATCACAGCGTTCTCTGACCACTCCTCATCCCGCTCACAAGGTATGCATCATCCCCCAGTACTGCGAGGCATGAGGGCATAAGGTGGTTCCACCAGCCTTAGGCCACTGAGGGGAGGTCCATACGCTATAGAAATTCTCTGTGGGGCCAGTTCTGCTGCTGTGGAACTGAAAATCATTTGAAATATGATAATAAGAACATAGGATTTGCCGTATTGGGCCAGACCCAAGGTCCACCTAGTTCAGTATCGTGTCTCTGACAGTAGCCAGTGCCAGATGTTTGAGGCCCATGTGAGAACCCCATGGTAAACAGATGTGGGATAACTTATCTCCTACATATATCTCATCCTGATCTTTGGTAGTTAGAAATTGGCTGAAGCTCTGAAGCATAAAGTTAATAGCACTTTCAAAGTTGTCATCTTTGGTCATAACAACTCTGGATATTCTTGATATCTGTATAAAGGTTGGAGTGTGAAGGAGAATGTAAATAAACAATGGCGGACAAACAAGGTCTTTTATTTCAGTACAAGTGGGGATAAAGCACACAGAACTATGGGAATGGCTTTCACTTTACTAAACAAAATGTTTTGCTCTAATTCATAATTCTTGGTCCTATCAGCATTATGTGATCACACTTCCTTTACATATCTTTAAAGTCCAGGCATTAAATATGTTTATAGTTGGGGGTGAGGGGGGGCAGAGAGGAGGAGTTAAATGTGAATCCCCTGTGGTCTGTTTATATAAATGTGTTCTTCTGTTATCTGCACCATGCACATTACTGCCTACTCATCATTCCTTGATTTTCATTTTGTTAGTTATTGTCTTCTAAAAGAGGGAAAATCTTCAAACAAAAAATGTTCATCTTTTAGTTTAAAAACCACTGACCTTAATTTCTTCCAGCCTGGGGCAGAAACCTGGAAAGGGCCTTTTTTTTTTTTTTTTAGCACACCACAACATGACCAGCCTTGGCAGAAACAGCCAGTGTTCAATTAAAAAATGTCTAAAACCTTGCCTCAGGGTACGAGAATGTGTCAGGCAGGATTGTTAGAAGATAGTGCAGGAACTTTGAAGGAAAAGGTTTGTAGCTGCCATGTAAAATACTTTCCCAATATCTTATCAGATCAAAGGACCAAAATACAGCAAGGATGCAAACATTTTCTTGTTTAAACCTCAGTTAATTTCTCAAATATAATGCATATAAAATTTGCTTTATTCCACCTTCTAACTCAAATCTCAATGTCTGGATTATTTCTCCAGTGGCTCAAGTCAGGGAAACAGTATCAAGGCAGGGGAGAAAATTAACTGTAACCATTAAAACAAATCCAAAAAAAGTCATTACATAATTGAAATAATTTACAGTTCTAATACACTTTGCAACTTAAAATTAGCCATATATAAAGCATGATTTAAAAAGCTTATTTGACAGTATTCTGGGAAGCTGTCACTGGCAAGTGGAAGGTAAGGGAGGGTGTCTTAAGTTGTTGGACCTGCTTCAGTAAGGTACTTAAACACATGCCTAACTTTAAGCATGTGAGTACTCCCATTGAAGTCAATGGGCTGTTCATGTGCTTAAAGTCAAGTATGCACTTAAGTCCCTTTCAAACTTGAGACTGTAATTTCTACAAAATATCTTTTAATTAAAAAAAATGTAGCCCTTCTGGTTGTGAAGGTAACCACCCAATGTAAAGAGGTGTGCAATGCTTTCTTCCAGAGTATTCAGACAACTCGAGTACTGATAGATTATGCAAGCAGCAGAAGAATGAAAAGGGCAAAAACACAGGTCGTTTTTTTCATTTCAGAACCGTGAAACTGACCAAAATTAAGTCAATTTCACCCATTACTATTTGGGAAGACTCTGAGAGGCAGTAGAGGAATGCACACAGAAAGGTGGTGGTAGAACAGGGAAAAGAATCCCTAGATCTCCTGGCTGAGTGTTAGCCTTCCTTCCAAGTGCATTGTATGATAAATAGGAGTCACTGAAAGCACCTCTTAGTGCAACTATTTACAGGGGATGAAACCCCACCCCCTAAAAAAATAAAACAGCAACAAACCACAAACCCTGCATCTAGGTTGAGAAGTGGAGATCCCTCTTCCTCCAACAGCAGCCTGGAAGCTCGATAATAGAGTAGTAGAAACAACTTGCTCCTCACTGTTACCTATCTCCTAGAAATCAGGAGGCCACGGAGTAAGGCAGACAGAGAAAGAAGTCTTTGCTAGAGGGAAGGTTACAAAGGTTTAAGATACCTCCCATCTGAGACTGATATGAAACACAGATGACTGGAGAAGGGCTAAGACCACCACCCTGATGAGAATTCTTGATGCTTCCCAGGAAAAGGATTTGGCTTTTATCGGGGAACAGCTCTTGCATCTTGCTATGGAACCCTCCCCCAATCCTCTGTATTGGCCTGTTAGGTATTGGTCACATGTTTTCAAACTCTGAAGCAGAGCAGAGTTAGTTTTCTCAGCATATTTTGACTCTCTCACTTTTGCTTTCTTGGAGATTGCAGAGTTTTTTACAATGTCAAGTCAAACTAGGGAAACCATATGGCTTAGAAAGTGTGGGCTGGACTGTTCTGTAGAGACAGATTTAGCTAATGAGTACCATTTTGAATGAACAGTTCAACCCGGAACACTTTTATTATAATGAATCATTTATAGTGCACATATAATACCTTTTCAGTAACATACCAAATATACATACAATGGTAAAAAAAAATTGATTAGAATCAGAGTATAATATTTGGTACTTCACACCCTGAAAATGTAGAAAATCTGCAGATTGATCAAGATTATGGCTAGGGAAAGTGGAGAAAACTCTCTCACACTGCTTCACCACTCGGTATAGTGCTGCACATAGTCGTTGTAACTAAGACTAGAAATCTAAACCATTAATGCCTATTTTAATTTCAATATCAGGTCTTACTAAGAAAATACAAACCCAAAGTAAGCAAAACTGCCATCACAAACTATAAAGACCAGTCACTTATGTGCCTTATAAGACCCCTACATATTATGTAACTACTGTTTAAATCAGGAGCAGGGCCAGGAGCTACAGGGAGAGCAGCAGCATCTGCTGCCACCACATGGTGGAAGAAGCTGGAATGCAGTGATAAGGTGGTTTGCAGAGAGAGGGTTTGCTGCCTGAAACAATCAGAGGCCCTGGTGCTGCCATTCCATAGGGAGGGGAGGGTGTCTCCCAACTACAGCAGGTCCCATTGCCCAGGCTCAGCACTTCACTGGCAGATCCCAGACTCTGACATTCCACTCTGGAGAAGCCCCTTTATCCCAGTGGGAAGTAAGAGGGGGACTGCTCGGCGCCCTGGTCAGCTGTGTGGCAGAGATCAATTGAAGCCTACTTGTGTTCTGTCACTACTACTTTCACCTCCAGCAAGAAGTGGTGGGAGAGAGAGAGGAAGGGGGATCAGAGGCCAGAGGGATGTCAGAGGAGCTGGGGGTCTGGGATCTGGCAAGCTAGGGGCAGAGGGACTGGGGAACGGGGGGAGTCAGGAGAAAAGAGGGCAAAAAATGAGAGCTGTCACTGCTGGGGACCCAATGGATGAGGCTGGCAAAACATAGCCCTGACCTTTCTAGGAGCTGTGCTGGGACAAGGATGCCAGCACAGGGGCTGGCTAAGGGATACCCTGGCACCTCAGGCTGCACTGCCTCCAGGACCATCCACATTGCCCCTGCCAGCTTTTGGAAGCAGGCTGCCTCCTCATGGAACCCCATCACCACACTTTGGGTGAGCTAGGGTTACCATACGTCCGGTTTTTCCTGGACATGTCCGGCTTTTCGGCAATCAAACCCCCGTCCGGGGGGAATTGCCAAAAAGTCGAACATGTCCAGGAAAAATACCGGCCGAGCACTTCCTCTCCCGCGGCTGCTCTGCTCCTCCCCTGACTCAGACTTCGGCTCTGTTTAAGAGCCAAGCTGCCCGAGCCAGCGCTACCGGCTTCGCGCAGCCCCCATGCCTCCGGACCCTGCGCCCCCGGAGCAGAGCAGCTGGAGCCGGGGAGGAGAAGTGCCCAGCTGGCGGCTGGGGTCCAGAGTCAAGGGGGCTGCCCGAAGCCGGTAGCACTGGCTCGGGCAGCTTGGCTCTTAAACAGAGCCGAAGTCTGAGTCCGGGGAGGAGAAGTGCCCGCCTGGGGGCGCAGGGTTCGGAGGCATAGGGGCTGCCCAAAGCCCGAGTGCTACCGGCTTCGTGGTTTGCCGGGCAGCCTCCAGACCCTGCGTCCCCGGCTGGGCACTTCCCCTCCCGGGCTCCAGCTGCGCTGGGGAAGCGCCAGCCGGGGGCGCAGGGTCTGGGGGCTGCCCGGCAAACCGTAAAGCCGGTAGCGCTCGGGCAGCCCTTTTCGCGTGGCTGGGAGGGAGGAGGGGGAGTTAGGGCGGGGACTTTGGGGAAGGGGCGGGGAAAGGGCGGAGTTGGGGCGGGGCTGGGGGTGGGAAAGGGGCAGGGCCGGGGTGGGAAAGGGGCGGGGCTAGGGCCCGTGGAGTGTCCTCTTTTTTTATTTTTTAAATATGGTAACCCTAGGGTGAGCCCCCTAGCATTGCAACAAGCCTGGATAGAGCCGCCCACAAATGCAAAGGCAGCATTATCTGGGCTGGAGTTAGCTCCAAAGTAGCCGAGTGAGCGCCTATGGCCACAGCCTGCGATCCCCTGCCCTGCCAAAGCGCACTGCTCACTGACAGAGTGTGACTGCCGATGTACTGGTGCGGTCGGCTCTGCTGCTGAGTGGAGCGAGGAGCAGGCAGGCTGCACTACGGACTGAGCATTGTGATAGTGAATCCTTCTGAAATGAGCAGAGCACTTTGGTCATTGCCTATTTACCATAAGTTAGGACCCACCCAAATTTTCACTCCGAGCTACAGCACTCTATCACAGACCATTACATTTAATCAGGTTACCCATTTATTGAGCCCAATAACTGTGTTTGACTAAAGCATATCTTCCATAAAAGGCATCATCCAGTCTTGATTTGAAGATTTCAAAAGGTGGGGAATCCACCACTCCCCTTGGTAGTTTGTTCTAATGCTTAATCACCATCGCTGGTAAGAGTGGTGCCTAATTTCTAATTTGAATTTGTCTGGCTTTAGCTTCCAGCCAGTGGTTTTTGTTAAGTCTCTCTCTGCTAAATTAAAGAGCTTTTTAGTGTCCAATATTTTCTCCCTGTGAAGGTACTTAGCCACTTTACATATGCACTCAGTCTTCTTTAAGTCTCTCATGGTGAGGCATTTTCTCCAGCGCTCAAATCATTTTTGTGGCTCTTTTCTGCACCCCTTTTTCCAACACCTTTTTAAAATGTGGACATTAGAATGGTATGCAGTATTCCACTCTTGGTTTCACCTGTGCCCTAAAGAGGAGTAAAATCACCTCCCTTCTCCTACTCACTAGTCCTGTGTTTAGACATCCAAGGACTGCACGGGACCTTTTTGCCACAACATTGCACTGGGAGCTCATGTTGAGTTGCTTGTCCACAATGACCCCTCAGTTCTTTGCAGAGTCACTGCATTCCTGGGTACAGTCCCCTACTTTGTGTAAATATGACCTGCCTTCCTTGTTTCTACATGTATATATTTGTATTTGGATGCACTATATGTGTAGTGTATATTTTTAAAAAAAAGTTTTTTGAACTTTTATAGGGCCTTAAAATCAAATATTTCAAAGTGGTGGTGGTATTGGTTATTGTTTTATCGCTTTTTTCATAGAAAATTGACTGATAAATGTAACACTTTTCTGAAGATATTTTTGGCACCTCTGTTATGTACATGTATTCTCAGATTGCTGTCTGGAATGTGCTGAGAGCTTTCAAACTCTTATTGAATAAAGCCATACGAGGTCAGGTCCCTTAATTGTTTTTTACTGCAATTGCATTGGATTAAAACATGTTTCCCCTGTATTTCCAAAGAAAATTTCTCATGCTCACATACTAAGAACAACATGTTTTTCTGACACATGTAAAGATATGCCAGAAGCTGCTGTTAATAATCTAGGCTCTGTTCCTGCAGTGAACTCCACATAAGCAGACCCATCCATCTGTCCAGAACTCCCAACGAATTCAGCAGGGCTCCGTGGAAGATAGAAATCTGCCCCTTAAATTAAAGTCCCTGTTCAATACCAGAGTTGAATATATTCCTTAACTATATGTTGTGTTTCCTTTTTAAAATTGGTTTTTTTTCTCTTTAAGGACTTTCCTCTATGTATGTAAAGTAACATTTTTCTACAATAGCAGCTGCAATATGAAATAGGGTCCAATGTAATATTTCCAAAAATGCATATACTTTAAAGTAACAAAGATTTAAATGCCTGTAATTTTGTTACAACTGAAAATATTAAGGATCGATTGATTGAGTCTTGTGGTTACTGGCAGAAGTGCTGAATGTTTTGTGTGGCTGGAATAACATATAAGAACACAAAATGCTTATTCAAGAGGAGCTGAACAAGGAGGAGGAGTTCTTTGTACTTTATCATAAATGTCACTTAGTATCAGTCACTTAATGTGAGGGATTGCTAACCAAACTTAAGCAGGAAGATGCTTCAACTGTGCATGCAGAGCCCTTTTTGAACTCTAAAAACAATCAACTAAATCAGCCTGGGCAGCTACTTAAGACACTTGGTGTAGATCCCAAATATTACAAATTTCAGAGTAACAGAAAAAACATTTGCAATGAGGCATGTGAAATGTAGCAGAATCAAGGCCTTGCTATGATGTAGGTCAAGCTTTTAATATGAGTTGCATCATGCTACTCATCACCTGGTCCAGAGCTAGTAGAGCATTTGGTCCTGTCACCAGCACACACAATGGGTGTTGCTGCATATAGCAGGGTGGACACCTGCTCCTGCCTGGAAGGGCCTGAGGTAGCCCAGGGTGAAGGCTGAGCTGATTGGGGGAAGTGGCTGCAGCTGGGGCCATGCCCCAACCAGATTCAGCTGGCCCTATAAAGGCAGGGAGCCAGGAGCTCACACACAGTCTCTCTCTGCAGTCAGAGAGAGATAAGGGTCTGGTTGCAGGGAGCTAGACACAGGGTACCTGAGTGGAGCAGGGCTGGGGAGCTCCTGCCAGGAAAGTCCCAGGCTGTGGCCTAGGAGAAGGCCAAGGAGTACTGGGGGTTGCAGAGGGCAGCCCATTGGTAGGCTAAGGCAGCAGGTCCAAACCCAACCTTGCAGATGATGAGTGGCCTATAATGCAGTCTGCCCCAGGGAGCGGGGGCTAGTTGGTGACTGGCAGTGGCCTTATCCTGGGGTGAGGTAGGGATAGTGGGTGGGGGTTCCCCTGGGGAGGGGAAACCCAGAGAAAGGAGTTCTGTCAGGGGCAGCCCCCCAAATAAGGGCACTGGGGTCCTGGGAGGGACACGGTGGGCCAGAAGCGGTAAGGTGGATCACTGGCCTGCAGAGGGCGCGCTGGAGGTGGATTGAGCTGATTCCCCGAGACGACCAGCAGGAGGCGCCGCAGGGGTGAGTCCGCACCCTTACACTGCATCTTTGGACCACAGACAGTAGATCCCGGCTCAGATGGAGTTGGAGGCTCAGCTTGCCTCACCCTGATATTGTGTAACAGACCATTACAGAGGAATGTGGTATACTTTGGTTCAAAGGCCTGTCTCTGCCAATGACTGGCAAGTGGCAATTATTGGTGTAAAGACTGGCTGATTGAGTTCATAAGACTTAGAACCATTAAAAAGACCACTTGCATACAAAGGTGTTTTTTCATTTTTATTACAGTTGTTGAACTCTTCAATTTCTGAAGCAGTCACAGTCCACTTGCGAGTAACCATTTTTGTTTAAAAAAAAAAAAAAATAAAGCCCACAAAATTATAGATTCATAGATTCATAGATTCTAGGACTGGAAGGGACCTCGAGAGGTCATCGAGTCCAGTCCCCTGCCCACATGGCAGGACCAAATACTGCCTAGACCATCCCTAGTAGACATTTATCTAACCTACCCTTAAATATCTCCAGAGACGGAGATTCCACAACCTCCCTAGGCAATTTGTTCCAGTGTTTAACCACCCTGACAGTTAGGAACTTTTTCCTAATGTCCAATCTAGACCTCCCTTGCTGCAGTTTAAACCCATTGTTTCTGGTTCTATCCTTAGAGGCTAAGGTGAACAAGTTCTCTCCCTCCTCCTTATGACACCCTTTTATATACCTGAAAACTGCTATCATGTCCCCTCTCAGTCTTCTCTTTTCCAAACTAAACAAACCCAATTCTTTCAGCCTTCCTTCATAGGTCATGTTCTCAAGACCTTTAATCATTCTTGTTGCTCTTCTTTGGACCCTTTCCAGTTTCTCCACATCTTTTTTAAAATGCGGCGCCCAGAACTGGACACAATACTCCAGCTGAGGCCTAACCTAACCTAATTATGTAGCATTCTCTTTAAAATAAGAGAGTAAATTTAACTATAAGCTTAGATTCTTAATATTTGTTTCAGTTCATTCCAGCTACTTTTTTTAATCCAATTTGAACAAATGTACATCATTAAGATTTAAGAACTCATTCTTTCTTCATTAGAATGCTGTGGCTTGAGTGCTGATCGGTCTTTCAATTCTTACTAAGTAACAGGAAACAGCAGTGACTTTTGGAAAACGTAAAATTACTTTGGTTTCCAGTTACATACCACAAGTGCCCCTCCTTTTGATTTCCCCGTTTTTGGGTGTTTGTTTTAATACAGTTCCTGGTACCCATATAAGTAAATTTTTGTCTCTGTTTCCATCGTTCCTCAAATATATTATTGTGTGTTTTTGTTTTTCTTGGAAAAAGTACTTCTTAACAAACACATTCTTTAGCTGTAATGCTAGTTTCTTAAAAACAGGCACCGCAGCTAACACTTATTTATTTATTAAATTATCTAGAGAGGTGGGCACTGCCGGATACAGTACTGCTAGTAAGTTTGGACAGTTTACCTCCACTCAAAAGTAAATTCTGAATTACTGGTAGAAATAAAGCATGCTCTCTGATGCTTTATATAAAAATATAAATGCAAAATTCAGTTCAGATTAGTCCATAACTCTGATTTCCAAATAGTGTCCATTTTCATTAGTGAAGTAATTTTGTTTCCGTACTATAACCTTCAAAAAAAAGTCAAATATTGACCCTTTCCTCAAATTGTAGTAGTTCTGCTACAACTGGTGCTAACCCTTGCAGCTAAAAACGTAGAGCAGTTTCACAGTGGTGTCAGAATACCTCCTCCCCCCTGACTTTTTTAATTGAACTGCTTTCTTTCTCCAACTCAGAAGCCATTCAAGAGTTCAGTTTTAAAACGGTTTGACATTCCAGCATTTCTTCTTGTTCTTGGGTGCTCCGTAGTACGTCAAGTGTGTATGGCTTTGGGACTGTGATTTCACTTTGAAACTCCTTTTGTTTTTTTGTCTGGGAAACTGAAGAGTATAAAATCATGCAACTCTAATATGTTTTCTCTGTCTCTCTATCTTAGTTGACTAGTTTGGTGCAGCACCCAAATTCATCAACTCAAACCCTAGAATACTATGGCTATGCCTATACTACAGTCTATGTCAGCAAAACATATGTCACTCAGGGGTGTGACTATTCCATCTCCCCAGAGTGATAAGTTACACCAACATAAGCATTTGTGTGCACAGTGCTATGTCAGCAGGAGACATAGCTTATACCGCTCAAGAAGGTGTGGGTTTTTTTTTTAATACCAACAGAAGAACTCTCTCCCATAGGCATAGAGCATCTTCACCAGATGTGCTGCTGCAGCATGGCTGTACAGAAGCTCCCCGACTTCTGAAAGCGTTCCGTTCCGGAATGCCTTGCATAAGTTGGGAAGTATCTCCAACAATTACATCCAAAAAAAAAAAAAGCTTACGGAACCTTCTTGGTAAGTTTTGGATTTCTGTAAGTCAGGTTTGCATAACCGGGGGAGCATCTGTATCAGTACAACTGCACCACTGCAGTGCTATATATATAGACCTACCCTAAGTCTCTCCATCCCCGCGCCAGGGGGAAATCCCAAAAACTGGGCCTTCAATCTAGCAACAGAGTCATTTTGAAGGAAGAATATCTGGCACTTTTTTGAATCTTGCTATATTCATGATAACTTAAAGTTAGCCTGGTCAGGAGTATCTCTAGATGATGATGATATTCTAGTAATATCCGGAAGTTAACATTGCTGAGGCAGGGTTTCTATTCTAAACCCTGTTTTCAGTTACTCAGGGTTTCTATTCTCAGAAACGTCAGGGTTTCTGTTCTAAACCCTGTTTTCAGTTACTCATAACTGTTTAATAAACATGGCCATTTAGGCAGGGCCGGTGCTTCCACTAGGCGACCCTAGGCAGTTGCCTAGGGTGACAGGATTTGGGGGTGGCATTTTGCCACCCTTGGCGGAAATTCGGAGGCGGGGGGTCCTTCCACTCCGGGTCTTCGGCGAAAATTTGGTGGCGGGCCCTTCACTCACTCCGGGACCCGCCGCCGAAGTGCCCCGAAGATGTGGAGCGGAAGGACCGCCGCTGCCGAATGCTCAGAGGCGGAGCACTGCCGCCTAGGGCGACAAAAACCCTGGTGCCGCTCCTGCATTTAGGATTAAATTTTCTAGCCCTGGTCTCTACATTAGACATTTATTTTCTGTTTTGGGGAGGAAGTGTTAAATACTTAAGCTTGTATTTTAGTATGAGTAACATTTCAGAAAATTATAGTTTCTGCATTATAAGTAATTAGTGCAACCTTTCAATGAACAGTTGTGTCTGAAATGGCTGAGAATATGAAAGTTAAATTTTAACTGAGAGATTCCCTTAATTGAAGAGAAGTGCCTTTGATTGTTCAAAACTGATTGAGATTTAGCTGATTTAAGAGGCTTTGAAAGTTGCACTTTGAGCACAGAATGTAAATTTATCACTTAATCAGTGATGTGTTTGAACCATCACACACCAATGTTAGGAAGGGAAGTAGTCTGTGCTGTGCATGTGTGTGCTGCTGATGTGACTGTGTACTGAATGCACACATCTACTAAGATGCGGAGTAAAGTGTGTGTTGAATGAACCAGGCTTTAGTGCATAATAAAGAGTGAGAGTATAACAGCCCTAATTCATTCACTGGTCACTTGCTTGGACAGTTCAGTTGCAGGAGCACTTGGATGCATACCTGGAGCGGTGTAGGGTATTCTAATATTATATAGCTAATAGATTTAGATTTATGGATTTTTTTTCTTAAGACTTCTTCTTCATTAGGAAATGCCATTAAAAACTATATTAAGAGAAAAGTTAAGACTGCATGGTAAAACCCTTAAGTCAGGAAATGTCAAAGTTGAATGCACAAGCTTAAAACTATAGCTTTTATATATAGTCATTATACACATTGTGAAACACTTTCTGTCACCTTGCAAGGTCAATCTTGTAGAGTGCACACTGATTGAAGGGCCACAAGGTGCTACAGTCCCTCTTATCTCTTTTTCCCCCCACCCCCTTTGAACTCAACCTATTAGTGACCGTAACCATCACTTCATGGAAGGCTCAGCACAACTACTATGTGCTCTTTGGCCTTTCGGTATTCTGGGACATTTTTGAAAAACACTGTGTGGAATAAGACAGTGTGAAGGGGGTTCCACTCACTACATGTGCCTCCTTGTGGCTGGGTCTGGGAATTAGCTTTTGCCCCATCTAGCACCCCCTTCTTTGGTTGCTCAAGCTGTGGCCCCTCTGGCTGTGACCAAGGGTACTCCCTCTTTGTGACTCAGTCCTCTGGCCAGGTCAATATACAGTCTCCCCCCCACTTCTGGGGTAATTAAGTTCTCTTGGACACGCTGTCCATATGCTGTCTCAGGTAGTCTTCTGTTCCAATTCCAGGTCCTGTGCCACTTTCCCAGTGGCTAGAAGGGGATCCCAGGTCCACCTATTGGTCTGGTTGAAGCCCAGGGACCCTATGTCTAGCAACCTAGGTCTGCTTAGTCTCAGTCCCAGTTGTTGTTTCCCTCGACTCTTACTCCACCTCTATCTCCTTGCCTATCTCTGGGTTTACCTCCAGAGATTCAACTGCTCCCCAGGGCTACTTCACTCCTCTAGGCCTCTTGTAAGAGCAGAACCCCAAGACTTACTCTACCCCTGTATCTCCTCCTTGTCCCTAGCCAATTCCCCCTTCTTTTAGGAAATGACTGGAGATCTCTTCCCTGCAACCCCTTTGTGCTCTTGCTTCCTGACTTTATATTCCTCTCCCAGTTGGGCTGATCTGTCATTAGGCCTTATCAATCCCTGGTTCTTCTCCAGCTACAGCATATAAAGTTAATTGGCTCCTTGTGGCCCACATTAACCCTTCTGTGGGGTGAACACCCTATCAGAGACAGCATAGAGCATTCTTTCAGATTATTGTAACCTTGGTTTCCCAGTGCTATCATAAATGTGCTTCAAATAAGTCAAAAAATTATAACTTTAAACTATAAAGTTATAAAGACAAGTTATATTAGACTTTTAAGGATATTTTGTTGATTAAAGGGACATTGTTAACCTGAAATCTAGTCAGTTTCATAAAATGGATTAAAAGTTGTCAGGTGTCACTTCTGAACTACTACCATTTTTGTGTAGTTTTTACATCCACTTCGTTTTTTATTTTTAATTTCTTCCTCTCCTCTTCTACTGTGTGACCCACGCAAACAGGAAAAAAGGATTGACTATGGCAGGGAAGCAATGAAACTGGTTATACATAGAGTGATGTAAGATGCACAAAGCAAGCAGACTAGAGAAATATATTCTTCTCTAATCTTTCATTTCTAATTGCCTTAGACATAACAGTAGAAGGGAAATATATAGCCCAAGGTCCAGTGTGCTTCAACAGCAGCCCTATGAACTACAAGTTGTGGGCTACAAACTCTGGCATCTTGGGAGAACTTCCTGGTTCCTGCCAGGATATACCTCTGCCCTCCACAGCAGGAGTTCTCAGCACTGGCTGAGCTGGGAGCGCATCGCAGGCAAGCAGAGAGGAGGCTGCTGGACTGTAATCCTGTTCTATGTTCTTTACAGGTAGGACCAAAAAGGTCTTAAAGAGCACCCTGAGAGGAGTTTAAATGACATACAGGGGAACATGGGCTTGTTTGTTTTGGGGTTTAGTTATTGTGGGAGTTAGAACATATTTGTAAGGTGGGTTGTGTTGTACAATGTACTCTCTGCTCTCCCAAGAGGAGGTCTCAGCTGACTGAGCTGGGAGCATGTCGCTGCTGGACTGTAATCCTGTTCTATGTTCTTTACAGAATAAAGCCTTGTTCCTGGTGGTTGGTCTGAGTGGGTCTGGTCTGAGGTGAACACCCACTGACACACACCACAGAGCACATAAGGGCCTCAGGCTCAGTTTCCCAACGTTGTATAAAATGTCACATAGTAGGCTTCCCCTATCTTGAACAACCTCATACTGGGCCAGTGAACAGGAAAGGGGGTTACATATATATTTAGATGGAAGTGTGATTTGTTATTAAGTTGATCTTGTCTCCGTCAAATGAGTCTCAGATAAGCAGTCAGTCAGTTCACAGGTTTGCAGCACTTGCATGAGTTCTATTGAGAGCTGGCTAGTCACATGGTACTGGCTCCCTTCTGTCTTGCCATCTACTAAAATGCATGAAGCCAACTAAAAACAAGCTCATAGTCTACTTAAGCATTGGCTTGCCACAGAGATGTTATGCAGTCACAAATGGGAGGGGGTGGTAGGTCTAGAAGACAATAGTAGTTCATTTGATTTAATATTTGCTAAACTATTATGATTTCCTCAGCACTATACAAGGCACAGATGAAATCCTGTTCTGTGCCTATGGCAGATACAGTCTAAGGGCTTGTCTACACAGTGCATTAGTACACACTAAGTTGGGTGTACATTCTAGTGCTCACTAGCATGTTGCACACCAACTGATCCATGTGGACCTTGCTGGCACACCCTGTAGTGGCAGTCAAAAAAGCAAACAGAATGTTGGGAATCATTAGGAAAGGGATAGATAATAAGACAGAAAATATCATTGCCTCTATTATAAATCCATGGTATGCCCACATCTTGAATACTGCATGCTGATCTGGTTGCCCATCTCAAAAAAAGTTTATATTGGAAAAGGTATAGAAAAGAGCAACAAAAATCATTATGGGTATGGAACAGCTTCCATATGAGGAGCGATTAAAAAAAATTGGGACTTTTCAGCTTGGAAGAAAGACGACTAAGGGGGAATATGATAGAGGTCTATAAAATCATGACTGGTGTGGAGAAAGTAAATAAGGAATTGTTAACACTCCTTCTCATAACACAAGAACTAGGGGTCACCAAATAAAATTAATGGGCAGCAGGTTTAAAACAAACAAAAGGAAGTATTTCTTCACACAATGCACAGTCAGCCTGTGGAACTCCTTGCCAGAGGATCTTGTGAAGGCCAAGACTGTAACAGAGTTAAAAAAAGAACAGGTAAGTTCATGGAGGACAGCCAAGATGGGATGGTGTCCCTAGCCTCTGTTTGGCAGATGCTGGGAATGGGCGACAGAGGATGGATCACTTAATGATTACCTGTTCTGTTTATTCCCTCTGGTGCACCTGGCATTTGCCACTGTCTGAAGACAAGATATACATGGACCATTGGTCTGACCCAGTAGGGCCATTCTTATGAAAGGTCTGTGGTGCATGTTATAATGTAGTCCCATTTCAAACTGTACTACATCACTGTGCACTTTGGACCTTTTAGTGCTCACCAACTGGGTCCACCTGGTCCAATGAGTGTGCAACATGCTAGTGTGTACTAGAACTTGCATCCCAGCTGGTACATGAAGACAAGTGCTAAGAGGGAGGGTGACTTCCAATGCTTTTTAATGTGATCTGCTTCCTGTTTGGTAGACTAGGCAATTTACAGAGGAATCACTATTTTACAATGATATTTTCCAAAGTTGTAACTCCAGAAAATGGTATTTCTGGCATTGATAACAGCTCCAGAAATTTTAATTAATGAGTGTAGTGTTGCCAACTCTTGCAATTTTATTGTAAGCCTTGCACTATTTGATGTGATTTTGATTTTTCTTAAAGCCCCAACTTATGAAGCCTTGTGTTTGGGGTGAGAACCTCAGCTTTCATAAAAAAAATAAAAAATCCCGAGCCCTTATAGTTGCAGAGAAAAGCCTGCAAATGTGATCCAAGTGTAGCCTAAATGCTCAAAACCTACAAAGCAAATAAAAAGTACCCAATTTAAAAAAAAAAAAAAAAAATACTCCTGATGTTGGTGAGCCTGACTTGTGATTTTGAATATGTGGGTCGGCAGAACTGTGGGGGAAGAAACACTAGTCTGAGGATTGTGTTAAATAAATTACTGATTACAGCTCCTCTTCTTTGGGAAGGTCCTCATGAGCCTACTCACCTCTGGTATTTTGGATAGAAAACAGGTTTACTTTGCCAGAAATGGATATTGATACTCGACACTGCTATACCCTCCTATTTCTGTAACTCAGACTTCCCCTTCAGAAGATTCATTTTGATATAATTTAGTTTTAGAAAAATTGAAGCACTCACCTGTTGTCGTCGTCATCATTTGAGTTAACAGTGTCTTTGTGCAGTCCTCTTGTGAAGCCCTGCTCCATGTCTGGTAACGTGAAATAGCTCAGTGGTCCCATGATAATGCTACAATTTAATTAAATGTGCAATGTTTCCGGACAATTGTGCTATTAGCATTATTGATTCTTGGTCACACAAAGCTATAAAAAAGAGGTTGTCATCTCTTTTTAAGGGGAGTTGTGTGCCAATGTAGATTGGTAATGTGTGACTGTCAGAATATAACTACATTACAATATAACTAACTTTAGCTTTAAATGTATTAGTTTATGTACAGGAACTTTTTAAGTTAAAAGATTAAGATGTAGCAAAAGTTCTTGTATGGTTGTGAGGCTGGCAAACTTGTTTCCCTCAAGGAAGTCAGTTTGCCTGAAGAGATGAGTAAACCTGATTCTTTCTGTGTATATTTTAGCTACTGGGCTGGCATACAAAAACTGCCTGAAATGCAATGGCTAATTCCCCCGAGTATTTAACCTCACCTAGAAACAAATGCAATTAACGTATATAACACCTGAGAGAACCTCTCTACCTTATTGGTAAAGGAGCTATCCTCCATTTAAAAACCAACCAAATCAACCACCCGTGTTGCATTTGTAATTCTTTAGTTCCTGTTGTAATTTATATGTGATCTGCTAGCAGATTTCAGCAGAGCTTTCATTCAAATAAATAGAATTTGGAACACATTGGAGATTCCCTTTCCAAAGAAAACTTGCAGCACTTGGCATATCGTTCAACCTTCTAAATTAATTTTAAAACTTTAACTACTTTTTTTTCTGAGAACAAGTAGATGTATTATTGATGAGTATAAGTATCATGGATATTTTATGGCTATTGATGCCCCAAAATCCAATGGTTATTTTGATGACTATTCATAAGTCATAGCTGTAAACACAACAGTTGAAACTATGCTATAATATGCAATTAAATCTAAAATAACTGGGGTAGCACCAGTTACTGCCAGTGATACTATATACCACATTAATCAGTTAGGATTAGAGGTTAAGTATAGAAATAGAGGGGCAGAACCCCAGCTCCATTGACTTCAGAGGACAATTGACACCAGCTGAGGCACTGCCCCAGGTTGTTGTAAAGTTATTGCAGCTGAGCCCTACAATGTAGTTAGAATGATCAGGTGCCTTGCATATTTATAGTCCAATCCTAACAGCATGGAGGGAAATGGCAAAACTCTACTCACTCAATCTGAGGAGGGCATGGCTCAGTATTACTGTTTGTGGTGTGCTTCTCAATACATGTACTTTATGTATGAATAATATGATATATATAATCAGAGCAAAACAATTCAGGGTGTATGAGTACAGCTGAGGAGTATTGTTCATATGACTGTTTATATTAGCAAAAGGTCCTCACACTGAAAACTTAAATAGGAATATAGGCCTGGAAGAGACTTCCTGGGTTGTTGAATCCGCCCCCTGGTATTATAGACAACCCTGTCATATAATCCTGTTCAATAATTTAATTTATCAAGCCCCATTTTAAAACTAGTCAGGTTGCTTGCCTCCAGTACTCCTATTTGGAGGCTGTTCCAGGACCTCAGTCTTCTGATGGTTAGAAACCACCTGATTTCCCGTTTACATTTCTCCAGTTTATGCCCATTTGTTCTTGTGACAGCATTGTCTTTCAGTTTAAATAGCTCTTCTCCCTCCACGGTGTTTACCCCCCTGGTGTATTTATCCAGAGCCAACCATAGCCCCTCTCAGCCTTTGTTCCGCTAGCCTAACAGCGAGTCACTTTTAGACTCCTCTCCTACAATAGGCTATCCATTTTCCTGGTGAGTCTAGTAGTTCTCTGCACTTGTCCTAGTTTGAATTAATCTTCCTTGAAGAATATTTACTTGATTTTATTGATGTTTATACTATATAGCATATATATATATTTATAATTATATTGAGTTTACTTTGCTGATCTTTGTTGCTGCTGTTAATAGCCTGAAGATCTTGTTTCCTGGAAGCATTAGGATCTATTGTGCCAGGCAGCTGTTGCTTACCATGGATGTTTGTATTCTGGAGCTGAACAGTTTAGATAATCGTGTAAACACAGCTTATAATATTTCAGACTCCAAACTGCTGTTAGAAAAAATGCATATCAGTACAAATGCCAAAACAGACTTAATTTTGAAAGTGTTCTAATCAGGAAGTAAGCAACATCCTGGTTTCTATATCTAGAAGTTCAATTTTTTTATGTTGTCTCTGCAATTACAAATTATGGCACAGAAGCTGCAAAAGCTGGTCTCCGATATCAATCCAACTGCTCACATGCATAAAGTTAGTTGTGTATAAGCACTTGCAGACTTCACTCACTGGTCTGTGGGCACATACAGAAGAAGATGGTGCAGACTTTACTCAATTCACTGAGAGGTCTTGGAATAAATATCAAGTACACATTGCTGTGCACATTTTTATTTTTTTACTAAAATTCACATTTTAAAAACGTTTTGCCGGTTCTGTATTTATAAAACGTTCTAACATTTCATTCTCATGTCTTAATTTAGAAAATTAAGAGGAACTTAAAGATTAGTTTTATTTCCCTCTTGCTAAATGACAATTGCAATTTTCTTTCCTCTGATCAATTCCCCCCCACACACACGCACTGAAACTTTGGGTCCCAATTCAGAAAGTATCCTTATTCACAAATTCATGCTAAGCATGTGCTTATGTTCTATCAAACACCAGCTTAAGTGCTTTCATGAATCAACATGTCCTTTTGTAATTTTTAAATACTAAAACATTCCTCCCTATCCTTAGTTCAGGCAAGTTCCTGGTTGGGCCCACCCTAGGAATACCTCTCTCCCAACAGGCTCTACTCCCATTTTGCTGACTTGAGGCTTTTGTAGCCTGCAATATCCCCTTTTCACTTCAGATATTTTGGCTGAAGGAGGAACACAAGCAACTTTCCTTCTCTCAGTATTGGGTTGGTGAAGTAAGCCCGTTCTGCTGAAGATGATTTCTTGAATTGAGAAATATGATTACTTTTCCAGCACACTAAAAACAAAAGATAGGGTAGAGAGCCAGCTGTTCTACCTTCCCCACCACATGAAATTAGGAGTGAGGGGAGATTGTAAGCCATTGCCTCAACCCTTGGGAGATAACAAAAGAGAGATCCAGCATCTATTGTGAGGGTGTTCTCTGTCTGGAGAGGAAGTTCTGGTTTATGGCTTCATCTGCAAGATCTGGGGGCTTGGGTTGCACTTTGCTTTTGTTTTAATGATGGTCCCAACTTTCTCTACCCCTTTTCCTTAAACCTCTATGTACTGGTGATTCATATTTTAAGTTCTTTGAGGCAGGGGTTGTCTCTTCTTTGATAGATAGATAGATATAGATATCTCATCATGCAAAGTTAAGGTGCTAAATAAATACTTAATAATAGCCATTAACGAAAATAAGGGGAAAGATTTGTATCCGCCACAGCATATAAAAACAAGGCATTCCACCCAGCTCTGTGAAGCATGATTTTAGCTCTTTCACTTTTTCCAAATGAATGCTGCTGCAACAAGATTGAGCATTGCAAGCTGGCAGCTGTCATCTCTCAGGTCATGGTCTTTATTTTAAAGATGAAGGTGATTGCAGGACTACCTTGTAGAACTCCATGGGTTGCATTTTGCTTCCATTGTGGCCACCCCTGCCTTGTCATGATTTCCCAGATGGGAAATTAGTACACGGGAATAGGAATCCAGAGAACCAGATTTAACTGCAGAAAGTACTTGAACTGAAAAATTCAAGGAGAGTTCCCAAGTAGAATAATAGTTGGCATAGTTGTTCTTCATAGTAGGGAGATTTTCTCCGGCTGAAATGTGTGCATCTTAATACAATACTGTAGTTACCTTCCAGCTTAAAGGGGCCTGGTGCACTCTTAGAAGGAGCTGAGGCACTCTTACCATTGATAAGGGCCTTCATACAACTTCTAAGCTTCCAGCAGCTTTAAACTTGCATAGAGAACAATTTTAAAGCATTTGATTATGAGATCTGAATGTATGTCTGCAAACATCTAATGAGATCTACACATTTCCCCCACCAGGTTTGGAGGAGAACAGCCAGTGTACATCAATATTATTAGGGATCCTGTCAACCGATTTTTATCCAACTATTTTTTCCGTCGATTTGGAGACTGGAGAGGGGAGCAGAATCATATGATCCGCACCCCAAGTATGAGGCAAGAAGAAAGATATCTAGTAAGTTCTTTTAAATTAAAGGCTGTTAACAAAATACTTATTTGTTCACCATCCAGTTACATAATTATAAAAATTGAAACCAGATGCTTGGAAAGTTGGAGAATGAGTTCTCTTTAGTCTCCCTTCAGTCATTCCCGGTGTCGGGCTTCATGTTAAGTTGTATGGTCTTGATTTTAATCAGACTGTATAGTGCAGACGCTGCCTGGGTCAGAAATATAATTATATATTTGTCATGTTAGAGAGACAAGGTGGGTGAGTTAATATCTTTTATTGGACCAACTTCTTTTGGTGAGAGACAAGTTTGAGTTTAAACAGAGCCCTTCTGCATACATCAATGGAAGATATCGAATTTGTCAAGATAACTGTGAGCCAACTGCCATTGAAGTTAATCTGAGGCTTTCCACTTACTTAATTAACATTGGATTAGGCCCTCTATTTGCCATGCTGGATATTTAAATAGCTTTTGAGACTGAGACCGAGACTGAGACCAAGAATGTCAATCATGCAGTTTCAGAGTGTGGCCACCAACTCTCACTGGTGACCACACTGACACTTTTTAATTAACTTTAGGAAAAACAATTAAATGTGCCCAGATAGACATCCAAATCATTGTAATTTATATTTGTAGGGGTTTTTGGCAGACTCAATAATAAAAATATGGGAAGCAGCGGGGACGATGGGGATGGGTGATAAGTCCAGCTGTCACATTGCCAAAGCCAGGGCCTGGTGTCTGTTGCCATGTGGCAAGGGCCAGAGCCCAAAGCAGGGGACAGGAACTGCATGGCCAGAGCCAGGGATCAGAGTCTGCTGCTGCGCAGCCGGAGCCATGGGTCAGTGCCCGGGGACCAGTGCCTGCCACCGTGTGGCCAGAACCGGAGCTGGGTGCCAGAGCCCAGGGCTGCGTGACTCGAGCCAGGAGCCAGCACCTGCTGCTGCCTGACTGGAGCCAGCACTCGCTGCTGTGTGGCCAGAGGTTGGCACCCGGGGCCAGCTCCTGCCACCGCGTGGCCAGAGCTCGGGAACAGAGCTGTGGGTTGGCACCTGCTGCTATGCAGCTGGGGCAGGGTGTCAGCGCTAGGGGTGGAGCTACACTGCTGGAGCTGCGGGTCTGTGCCTGCCACTGCGCTGCCAGAGCTTGGGACTGGAGCCAGGGGACAGTGCCTGCTGCCACACAGCTGGAACCGGAGGCCGAAGCCCCGCAGCTGGAGGCCAGGGCCATGTGGCCAGAGCTGGGGGTTCAGTACCCACTGCCCCACGGTTGGAGCCCGGGGCTGCACTGCCAGGCTCCCGAAGTCCCGCTGCTTGGAGCCTGCTGCTGAAACCACCTCCCCCGAAGATGGGTCAAGAATTCACCTTGCTCCTGCAGCGTTGTGCCCCACCTCTCTCCAGAGGCAGTGCAGGGCACTGCACATCCAGGAGCAACAAAGAGGGAATGGGAGGGTCTGATGCTTTGCCCTCCCTAAAATTTCATGTTCTTCCTGTAGACTCAACCAGCTGCAAGTGAGGTCTTTCAGAGACAACTGATCTGATTCCAATTCTTGGTTTTCTTTGCTCAGCTTTCTTTGGTGACAAAAATGCTACTAGTGGTTGATCTTCTGTTTTGTGGAATATATCTGTGCTAATTTTGTGTTTTGTTTTGTTTTTTTACTTTGATACTGTGTGTGCTCAGCAACTTGAGAATAGTACAGACTGCCTGAGGTGACCTGTTGCACACCCATCTCCAATGTGTAGTATACACATAATTTCCCAGCAAAGACAAAAATATGGGGTTACATCCTGACCCCATCGCAGTCAGTGGTGAAACCTCCCATTGGCTGCAATGGTGCCAGCTCTCGCCCATTATTACCTAACAAATTGGGTGTCATTAGGTATAAATATAAACCAGTATATTAAAGAAAGGGTTATGAAAGCTAGAAATGACATTTTGTCATGAAATGTTCATTTGAAAATACTCTGCTTACAAGTTTCAGAAATAAGCTTTAGCCTACTCCAGCACCATGTAAGGTTGCTGCTTATTGCCACATGGATCAGTTCCAGTTTCTCAATATTTAATTTTTTCCAGAGCTGTGATTGTCCTCACCAGCTGAAGTACCACAGTGCTTACTTCAAAGTTTAGAGACACCCAAGGAAAAGGATCCCTAGGGCACATTTGTGATAGGACCGCTTGCTGCCTTATTATGTGACCTTATAGAAAATGATACAAAATCAAAATAGATGAGGGTCTAGAGAACTACAAGAGAGAAAAATGGTATAGAATCATAGAACTGTTGCAGGGGGTTGGACAAGAAATCATCTAGTGTAGCCCCTGCACTATGGCAGGACCAAATAAACCTAGACCATCGCTGACAGGTGTTTATCTAACCTGTTCAGAAAAACCTCCAATGATCAGGGTTCCACTTGGAAGCATGTTCCAATGCTTAACTACCCTAATAGTTAAGTTTTCCCAAATATCCAATGTAAATCTCCCTAGCTGCAGATTAAGCCGATTTACTTCTTGTCCTACCTTCAGTGGACATGGAGAACAAGTGATCACAGTTCTCTTTATAGCAACCCTCAACATATTTGACGACTGTTATCAGGTTCCCCCTCAGTCGTCTTTTCTCAAGACTAAACATGCCCAGGTTTTTTTAACCTTTCCTCATAGGTCAGGTTTTCTAAAGTGTTTTATCATTTGTTTGCTCTCCTCTGGACTCTCTCCAATTTGTCCACATCTTTCCTAAAGTCTGGTACCCAGTACTCCAGCTGAGGCCTACCCAGTGCTGTGTAGAGCAGGATAACTACCTCCCGTTTCTTACATCTGGCACTACTGTTAATACACCCTAGAATGGATGTTGTGAAGGCAAACATTATAACTCGGTTCAAAAAAGATTTAGATAAGTTCATGGGGGATAGCTCCATCAAGGGCTATTAGTCAAGATGGTCAGGGGCACACCCCCATGTTCTGGGTGTCCCTAAACTTCCAGCTACCAGAAGCTGGCACTTGATGACAGAGGATGGATTACTCGATAATTTACCTTGTTCTTTTCATCCCCCCTGAAGCATCTGGCCCTGGCCACTGTCGGAAGACAGGACAATTGGTCTGACCCAATATGGCCATTCTTATGTTTGTATGAATGATATTAGCCTTTTTCACAACTTCATCATGTTGACTCGTTCAGTTTGTGATCCACTATAACCCACACATCCTTTTCAGCAGTTCTACCACCTAGCCAGTTATTTCCTGTTTTGTAGTTGTGGATTTGATTTTTTCCTTCCTAAGTGAAGTATTTTGCACTTGACTTCGTTGAATTCAGACCAATTCTTCAATTTGTCAAGGTGGTTTTGAATTCTAATCCTGGCCTCCAAAGTGTCTGCAACCCCTCCCAGCTTGGTGTCATCTGCAGATTTTATAAGCATCCTCTCCACTCCATTATCCAAGTCAATAATGAAAATGTTGAATAGTGCTGGACCCAGGACTGACCCCTGTGGGACCTCACTATATAGCCACTTCTAAAACCACTGATAACTACTCTTACAGTCTTTCAAACAGTTGTGCACCCAATTTATAGTAATTTCATCTAGACTACATTTCCCCCATTTGCTTATGAAAATGTAATGCGGGACTATGTCCAACGCCTTACTAAAATCCAGTTATAGCTGCACGTCTACTGCTTCCCTCCTATCTATGAGGCCAGTATCTTAAAGAAAAAAAAGTAAGTTTTTTGGAGGGGCAAGGAAGTAGATGAGGTACAAGATGTGTTCTGTACCCTTTTTCATACCACAACTCTGAATTCCTTCTGCACAGCACAATTCACAAACATTTGTTTCAATAACCATCCTAGATGAGGTCAGTTTTACCTAAACAAGGCTATGTTTCTGCATATAGCTGAGCTGTGGGTTTTTTGTGTTTTGTTGTTCTGGCTCTGTTACTCTTATCATATGACTGCTTGGAGTACTTGCATGAGTTACACTAAGCATTTAAAATATTATCACATCTACTATATAATTAAAAACTCATTTGAAAGTGTTTCTGCATTTACTAAATGTCTGGGGATATTAAGAGGCCTCTGAGTCATCTTGGGTCATTGTTGACATTCTCATTCTTGCACTTGGAAGGAAGACTAACAGCTTTTCATTCTGTGTGCAACGTGTGTGTGGTTGCGTTCCGTGGTGTGTATAGGACAGAACAGTTGGGAAAGTATATTTATACTAGAGTCATCATGCCTTCCCTTTAGGAAAAAATAGGAGGTTACTGGTACACATTGTACTTTATTCTGCAGGGTGCTGACTGCCCTCTCCTGTCATTTAAGTGAGAGGTATGGTGATTGGCACCTCTATGCTTAAAAATTGGTGAGCATTTTTATAAGGCTTCATGCAATTTAATCCATTCTTTAAGACTTATGATTCACCAAATACATAAAGTTTCAGTATATTTACTTCCAACAGGCACTGTTACAGGATTGGAACTTCATAACCATGTATAATTCCTTAGTATCCCTCTTGCTTTAAATGTTAATGGCAGAATGGAAAAACATGACCATCTTTGTACTCTGGCAAGTTTACACACTCTCTCTCTCTCTCCCTCTCCATACATACTTGCATGGACACAGAAGTTACAGGCACAAGAAAAAAATATTATAGTAACAGAAGGCCAGTAAAATGTTGGTGTCAGTAGCCCATTGTCTTGCTCAAAGAGCATTTTGTTCTTTTAGAGACATTGTCAGCAACTTTGTAAAAAATTTTTTTTGTTTGTTTTAATTTTCACTGTTCCTAATGCTCTATTAGAAGCCTGGAAACAAACAATTTTCCCCTTTTGGATTCTGTCCTCCTCCTTTTGGCAAACTTTGATTGTCAGATGTCTTATTCAAAGAGGGTTGTTGTTCATGTCTGAGTAAAGTATAGGCCAGCTGCCAGTGAAAATCATTTTAACAAGTCAGTCGTTGAGAATGTTAAAGATTTTTGAAGATGTGTTGTCTAATCAAATTTCATAGTATGTAACTGCATCTTAACCCTTTCCTTTGTAGTGCAAAGAGGTGTATACTTATATTTTAACTGAGATTATGGGTTTTATGCTTGATCTAGCTATGAAGAAAATAAACTTTTACCCCTGGACCTACAGCATTGCAGCCTTTTAGCATACCGCTGATCCTTGGGCAGGTTTCTGCCTTCAACCCTCCATGTTTACTTCCTAAAGATTTTCTTTGGATGAAAACTAGTCAAATAGTGTGTGTGAGGGAGGCCCCCTTTTTTTAGGGGAAGTGCAGGGTTTCAGAGGGTCATCTTAGTTTTGGGTAACCCCTCATAAAGCTCTTTAAACGCAATGCTTTGCGTTATAAGTGAGCTGCTCCTCCTGTAGTGGTGGTGTTGGTCATTGTGCTACACATAAACAACTTGGGATGGATTGTGCCAAACCATGTGCTGATGGGCAAAAGGAGGACATGAGTGAGGAGGAAAGAAAAAGATTTCCCTGTTCCCCTTCCCTTATGCCCCTGAACAGGGGCCAGGGAGAATACCAGTTCTTCGATTCCACATATATAAGAACAACGGGAGTCTAGCACAGATCACTATTCTAGCCTGCCAAAAAGGGAGGGGGTGTCTGCTGGTTGGGCAGAAGGGAGTAGAGGGCTGTGGTCCCAAGCTCATCCCTCCCTACCCCCTTTTTTTGGACCATGTGAAATCTTGTATTTACATACTATATACGGTACAGGTAGCTGCTGCAAGGTGAGCTTCTCCACGCAGCTCAGCCAGTTCCTTGACCTAATCTGCAAAGACCACTGTCTCTGCTGAAGTGATGTATACAGTCAGTCATCTAAACAGCTCAGTCCTGGACTTCTCCAAGGTAAACAGTGTTGATGTTTTAGTGTGTCTGACAGAATATTGGAAAATGTCTGAAACCACCAATCCCTCTTCAATTAGGATTTCAAGCACATTCATTTGGGAACTGTCCCACCTTATGTTCCCATCAAATTAGAAGTTCTTTTGGTCCCTTTGGACCAAAATCATTTGCCCAAATGTATTGAATCTGGAAGCATTCAGTCCAGCCTAACTAAATCAACTACATCATTCACAGCACAGGTAAGGCAGCAGCTTTTAAAAGAAAACTCCATCCAAGAATTTAGTTTAGGCCTCAGGTCTGAGAGTTCAGAAGATAAGGACATCTCACAAAAAATATAAACTATATGTATTTGAAAACTTTTGATTACAGTTGTTCTTTCTAAACTTCCTGCTGGTCATGGCCAACTTTCAGAAACTGCTGGGATCATTTGGGATACGACGAGTGTGAGAGAAAATATAAAAGAGATGTAAGGATCTCTTTTAATACTGACTTAACAACCTTTGATCTAAGGGCCAAATACAGAAATTATGTGTCAAGCGGTGTAAGTTTTATGTGATTGGGCTTCAGGGAATCTAACTGGGTCTGATTCTGAACTCATAGTAGTTATAAATAAATGTTAGTGTAACTTCATTGACTTCAACAGTTATTCCTGATTTATTCCCATGTAATAAAAAAATCCTGAGTCCAAAGGCATAATTTGCATTTTAAGAGGCTAAAAGAGGGGGGGGGGGGTTAGCCAGAAAAATAGAGCCAAGAAAGGATAATTTAAGATGATATCCTGGTACTTAATGGATCACTTGATGATTATCTGTTCTGTTCGTTCCCTCTGGGGCACCTGGTGTTGGCCACTGTCGGAAGACAGATACTGGGATAGGTGGACCTTTGGTCTGACCCAATATGGCCATTCTTATGTACTTATAATAGGGTTACCATTCGTCCGGATTTGCCCGGACATGTCCTCCTTTTGTGTGCTAAAAATAGCGTCCGGGGGGAATTTGTAAAGCACTCACAATGTCCGGGATTTCCCCCTCCCACGGCAGAGCGAGCGGCTGGGAGGGCTGCAGGAAAGTCCCGGGCTGGACTCCGGAGCAGCTTCCTCCTCCCACCCCCCCCTCCCTGCATTCTGAGCCGGCCGGCAGCTCCTCCTCCTGCAGCCCGCTCCGGCAACCCTGTGCAGGGCCAGGGACCGGGTTTTGTGTTGTGCAGGGGAGCTCAGCCATGTGTCCGGCTGGCACAGAGCCCAACACCCTGTTCTGAGCAGCAGGGTAAGGGGGGGCAGGAGAAGGGACAGGGAGGTTCTGGAGGGGGCAGTCAAGAAACGGGGGGGGGGGGCTTTTGGAGGGGAGTGGAGAAAGTTTTGGGCAGTCAGGGTACAGGTAGGGGGTAGGGTCCTGGGGGGCAGTTGGGAGGGGTCTTAGGAGGGGGCAGTTAGGGGACAAGGAACAGGGAGTCTTAGGTAGGGGGTGGGGTTCTGGAGGGCAGTTAGGAGCAGGGGTCCCAGGAGGGGGCAGTCAGGGGACAAGGAGCGGGGGGTAGGGGGCTGGGAGTTCTGGGGGGGAGCTGTCAGGGGGCAGGAGTGGGGAGAGGGATCGGAGCAGTCAGGGGACAGGGAGCAGAGGGGTTTAGATGGGTTGGGAGTTCTGGGGGGGCTGTCAGGGGGCAGGAGTGTGGAGAGGGATCGGAGCAGTCAGGGGACAGGGAGCAGAGGGGTTTAGATGGGTTGGGAGTTCTGGGGGGGCTGTCAGGGGGTGGGGAGTGGTTGGATGGGGCGTGGGAGTCCCAGGGGTCTGTCTGGGGGTGGGGGTGTGGATAAGGGTTGGGGCAGTCAGGGGACAAGAGGCAAGGAGGCTTAGATAGGGAGTGGAGTCCCGGGGGGCAGTTAGGGGCAGGGGTCCCAGGAGGGGGCAGTCAGGGGACAAGGAACGGGGGGAGGGTTGGGGGTTCTGGGGGGGCAGGAAGTGGGAGGGGCAGGGGCGGGGCTAGGGCGGGGCTCCTCCCGTCCTCTTTTTTGCTTGTTGAAATATGGTAACCCTAACTTATAAAGTTTCATTATAACTACCTGTTTGTGTACGCACACAAATTTCTGAAAACTTTGGAATGAAATCTTCCATACTCAGTCTCTACCTAAAGGGGAATATTTTCAAAATGTTAAGCAAAACCCTTAATCTTTTTCTTCTTTTAATTTAGTAGTTAAAATACATATTCCTTTCCGTCTTTTAAAGAAATTCTAATCACATTTTAGGCCCCAGTTCTGTAAAATCTTACTTATACAAGTGGCCCCACTTGAGGTCCCCCCCCCTCTTTTTTCACCTTTAAATTAAACCTGGGAAAACAAATGCATGAATGCAACATTAATTACATTTTCTGCAGGAAGTTTAGATCTGTCATGGGGTACAGATCTGTTTTTCTTGTTAAATATGTAGATCAGTGTACAGTAACTCCTCGCTTAATGTTGTAGTTATGTTCCTGAAAAATATGACTTTAAGCGAAACGATGTTAATCAAATCCAATTTCCCCATAAGAATTAATGTAAATGGGGGAGGGGTTAGGTTCTGGGGGAATTTGTTTTTCACCAGACAAAAGACACACACATAATATATAATATGCACACACAGTATAAATTTTAAACAATTTAATACTGTACACAGCGATGATGATTGTGAAGCTTGGTTGAGGTGGTGAAGTCAGAGGGTGGAAGAGGGTGGGATATTTCCCAGGGAATGCCTTGCTGCTAAATGATGAACTAGAACAGCTGATCCCTCAAGGGTTAACACATTGTTAATGTAGCCTCACACTCTACATGGCAGCACAAATGGAGGGAGGGGAGACAGCATGGCAGAGACAGAGACAGGCACCCTGTGTGGGGGGGAGAGAGAGAGAGCTGCACATTGTCCCTTTAAGTATGCTTACTCCACTCTAAGTAGATCAGCAAGTTGAGACAGCCTCTGCTGTCAGCAGGCTCCCTCCATCATGAGCTCTGTCGTGTTTCTCCCCTCCCCCGCTCTATGGAAATGGAGTAAGCGAGGGGCAGGAATGGGGGGGGGGGGACACCCTGACATTAGCCCCCCCCGCACAGAAAGCGGGAGGCTTCCGGGAGCAGCTCCAAGGCAGAGGGCAGTTGGGGGAGGGACCGCTGAACTGTCTGCAATTGGTAGCCTGCTGGGCTGCTGCTGCACAGGAAATTTAGGGGAGTGGGGAGCTGATAGGGGGGCTGCCGGGCTGCCGGTCCACCCTGGTTCCAAGCCCCCACCAGCTAGCTCCAATGGGCTGCTCTTCCTGCAAGCGGTGACAAAGCAGGCGGCTGCCAAACAATGTTAGAAGGGAGCATGGTGCAACTTTAAACGAGCATGTTCCCAAATTGATCAGCAATGTAACAACATTAACCAGGACGACTTTAAGTGAGGAGTTACTATATTACTATTGAGGTCATTACTTTGTGATTAAAAAGCTCAAAATACTGTTAGAACATCCATCTGCATTCCCCAACTTTGTGAATTTGACAAACAATGTTGTATTACTGCAGTGTTTTGCATTTGATATATGCGTATTAATAAGTACATTTAAGTAATAAATCCTCCATTTTTTACTAGCTCCATTAATATACTGTATTTTATTAATGAGATCGGTAATAAAATGCATAGTGTTCACGTGTAGAAGAGAATTGACCATCGCAAGCATCTACCAATATTGGATATTGCCTGTAGTATTTTTTCCCTTTTGTTTGAAAATTGAAAATATCCAGTAAAGACTCATTATTTTTTCAGCACTAAGGAACAAATTGGGCCTAATCCTGCCACGCCCTCTATGGAAGAAATTCATTCCTGTGTTTCTATTAACTTCATTGAGAGCTATGTGCATAGATATCTTGTCAGATTCAGGACCCTTGTTTCTTATTAAAGGATTAGACTTTATTTTCCATCAATTGTCAAAAGTTCTTTAAGAAGCACTGCTTGCAAAATTAAGACTGTTAAACTTCATATTTATTGTATAATTTCAAATGTTGTAAAAATATTCCTTGGGTTGTTTAGTTTGCTGTCGACATGGTCTCCAGGAGATATCGGGACCCAGGAAACACTTAAGTCCTGGGTGCCCCTTAGCTATATTGTTTTTCCTATCTCCTTACATATGTATAGTGCCTTCCAAGTGAGGATCTCAAAACAGATTACAAATGTGAATTGATTAAACCTCACATGACATTGGGAAACTGAGGCACAGAGCTGTTAGAAGTGACTTGCCCAAGTTCACATAGTAAGAGGGTAATGGAGCCAGGAAAAATAGTTCCTGTGCTGAGATGACTGGTGGTATTCTTTGGATGTCTTTCAGTCTGTCCTGTAGTGCTGCTGCTTAAATTTGCCAGCTGTAAATTCTCATTTGAAGATCACACAGTAGCTTCAATAACTAATGCTACCATTCAGGATGCAGGCAGGGCGCTTCTCAAGCATAGCCACCTGACAGCTGACCCGATTAGAACAGTCTTTTTCTTTTCTCTAATGAGTTCTTTTAATAGTCTCCAGCTGTTCCCTTTTTCTACATTAACTCTCAAAATAAAGCTATGTATTTGTCTCATATTTGTTTAACTGTTCAGTGAATATGTATGCTCTTAACACAATTTATTGTTCACTTAGATTCTCCCATTCTATATTAATCATTTGTAAAATCATAAAGGGTCACTGTCAGATAACTTAGGCCCCCAAATTAGGTTGTGTTCTTATTTAAATATCATGTTTCGTATAGTTGTTTTTTTAACGGTAACCTTTTCATGTCAGTGATTTTTTTTAATAGTTTTCCATTGCAGGGTTTGCAACCCAAGCACTGTAGCATGATCCTATTGCCTGAGAACCAGAAATGAATTCACTAATATATTTTCAATGACCAAGCTGAGCAAAGGGCAGATGGTAAATAATAAATAGCATAACAGTGAAAATTGGGTCTTGAAAATATTGTTTCAAGCAACATAAGATGGTTTTAGTAACACAGGTGAAGAGATTTGGATTTGATCAATGATTTTTAACCTGACACTTTTCTTTCATTAGCTATATCATTCTGTGTTGCACCCCTTTTCAGTAAAGGACTATGTAGGGTAACCACAAAGCTTTGCTTCAGAATATAAGAATTAAGTCAGTTTTGTGGATGTTCAGCACTTTGTGACTGAGCATCTCAAACTATATTGCAAACGTTAAGAAACTCCATGAAAAATTTAGGACCCAGGAAGCAGTGAAGTCCTGGGTGTTAGTATCTCAAATCCCATTGAAGTCAATTGTACCACAGGTGCTCAACACCACTATCAGGCCACTTCTATTTAGGAACCAACATTAGGCACCCAAGTCTGAAAATGTTGACCTTTATTTTTGCAGCTAGTTCAAGCAAGTTGTATGCTATCTTTGTGCCTGAAAAGAAAATAATGCTGCTCTTTTTTTATTATTTTTCAAAATACTGTTGTGTCTAGTTTATGCATGTGTGGCCATACTTTCCCTTTCAGCTCACAGCCCAAAAACTAGGTTGTGTGCTGGGTATCTATGCAGGAGAAGAAATCTTATAGTGGAAGACCAAAATGGAAAGGTCACCAAGTCTGGTGTTTGTAAGTCCTCATGGGTGTGGATGGTATTTGCCACAGTGACATTTCATCATCGTGTGTGGTGGGACATTGCACAAGCAAAACAATGGGGACAAGGAAATACATGTTTTTAGCGGAAGTCCCTGTCACAAGCAGAGCCAAATGTGAGGTACAGTGTGTGCATGTGCACACATCTCCATATACTGCAGGGGAACATTCCTTGTGTTCCCGATAATCCTCCTCTACCCATACATCCTGTTGATCAATGCCAACAAGGAACTGACAGGACCATTCTCTTCCACTTAGATTCTGACTCTAGAGGTTGGTAAGCTAGCAGGAGGGAGAGTTGAAGGCTACAGGCTCACTCTCTCTTTCCTGCTCTGTTCCCCATGAGGAAAGGCAGAGAAGCCAATACGGGGACAGCCCTTTCTCCCATCGGGTGCTGGTGCTGCCTCACCTACTTGTCAGAAAGGTGAAGAGTTTACTCAGGAACAGATTCTGTTTGACATTCGGTGATTGCTAAAACTGATGTGCTCAATGAGGTTTCTTCAGTGTTGCATTGTTTGAAAGAGGAAGGGAACATTCCTTCCCTGAATGAGATATTAGCTGTTTTCCTCATGAGGGCCACCACTTGCTCGGGACTTGCTTTCACAAGCCAGGAAGGGCATGAGTGGGATTTGCAAGTCTTGAAGGACACCCCTTTAGGAGGTCCAGTACTTCTTGATGAATGAATGTACTGAACTCCAAGAATGCAGGCAGGCTCTTGGTGGGTGGACATATGTGGAGTGGATCCAGGTTGTCTGCACCTCTCGCATCACATTCTGATGCAAATGCACAAGCCGCTGTGATTTTACACTTTCTCACCATTTATCAATGTGACGTTATTAGTGTAATATAATATTTCATTGGAAGGTGACAGGGCCAGAAAGAGTTAATTAACTCACAGACTCACCTGATCCATGGGTGAACCTTAAGGACTAGTTAAGAAGATATGTAAATGAATAGAGCTTTGAAATGCAAGTCTGCATTGTTAGAGATCTCAAAGGTAGATGTTTGCTCAGGTCTTGTGATGTAAGCAAACAAGTCTCATCTATTGCTATAACTTTAATTCAAAGATCAAAAGGGAATATTAACATTTATGATGATATTTGAGTGAAATGGTATTATTGTCCATATGTCTCTTTGAAGGTTGTGGTGACCTGTATCTGAACTGTTTAATGGATAAATTACCCTGTGCTAATTGCCAGGATGTTTGGAAGAAGGAGAGTTAGGCCTATTGTTTTCTCAGGCAGAAAGGCTGCTGGAAATGTATAAGAATCGGGGACATGATCCTACTTCATCTCAGATCCGCTTTGGGTTTCAAGAGCGGGAAACCTTAAGCCACAAGGATTGAGATCCCCAGTCATTGACTGGAGCCACCCTGAATATGGACATTGGACTATAACCTATGGACTATATCTAAAATGACTTTTGGCAACTAGAAGTTCACCTCTGCTATGTATCTGAACCTCAAGAATTGAATTCAAGTCTGTGTATGTATATTGATCTTTTAACCAACTCTCTCTCTCTCTCTCTTTTCTTGTTTAATAAATTTTAGCTTAGTTAATAAGAATTGGCTATTAGCATGTATTTTGGGTAAGATCTAAGTTATAATTGGACCTGGGTATGTGGCTGATCCTTTGGGATTGGAAGAACCTTTTCTTTTATATGATGAGATAAGATTTTCAGTAATCCTAATCATCATCTGACAGGTGTGTCTAGACGGAGGCCTGAGGCTGGACACTTTAACGGAACTGCGTTGTTTGGACTTCTGAGTAACCAGTGAGGCATTATAGAAGCTGCTTTGTGCTGGCTTGGAAAATCTAAGTATTGGAACATTCACCAGCTTTTGGGGTTTGTCTGCCCCGTTTTGTTTGCAGTACACCCTGACTGAGTGATCTCAGCTGGCTCCCACGGGCAGTACCATCACAATCAGTTGCTGGGATGATGTCAAAGTAGAACCTGTCTTCATTTCTGTCTCCTTCTCTTCCCCTCTCTTAGGGTTGCCAGGTGTCCGGTCCGGTCAGTACCGCCGACCAGGCAATTAAAAGTCTGGTCAGTGGGGCCAGGGGCTAAGGCAGGGCCTCCAGGAGATATTTTTATTTTGAAATACAAAGGTATTTGTTTCAGTAAGTGAGTACCTTAGGGGTACTTTCATTTTCTTCTTAAAATATAATTGAACATTCTTCTCTTCAATTCCCCTTGCAGTGTTTTCTGCACTCTTGACAAAAGGATTTCTAGAGACAAGGTGGATGAGGTAATATCTTTTATTGGACCAACTTCTGTTGGTGAGAGAGACAAGCTTTTGAACTATACAGAGCTCTTCTTCAGGTCTGGGAAAGTTATCAGAACTAAATACAAGATTGCCTAGATAGAAGTTTAGCATAAGTAATTTACACACATTCTAAGGGACTATTCGAGGTGAAGTGACCCTTTAACATCCCTGTAGACATAGGACAAAAAGGGGGGCTAGTGGGTTACAGATTGTTGTAATAAACCATAAATCCAGTGTCTTTATTAAGACCATGATTTTTAGTGTCTAGCAAAGTTATGAATTTAAGCTCCCAGGCTTGTCTTTTGAAAGTGTGCAGGTTTCCTTTGAGGATGAGGACTGTTAAGAAAAGGATTTCTATTAGTAATGTGAAGTTGGCATGATATGGTAAAGGAAATGACATTAAATAGTTCCCAAAATCGTGATGGCTTCTGATATTTAGCTAATAAACTGTTAATACTAGAAGAAAGCCAGCATTCAGAGTATTGGAAACAAAACTGTAAAAAATGTTTTCCAGCTGTGTATGTGATATTAAGCACTTAGTTTAACAGATTGTAAATAATGGAGTTTAAGAGCTTTGCCTCCTTCAAACAATCAAACAAAATGGATAATTAAATACTAGTTAGAATAGAATGGGTTTTTTGGAACTCAAAACTTTGATTATTCTTAAAAAGAGCACATCAGACTTTTTTTGGAGGGGGGGGGGGGGGTTAGCAAGCATTTTAAATGACCTAACTGCATGTTCTTAAAATCGTGTTTGTGTATGTATATGAGGTTATATATACTTTAAAGCAAGTAAATGTATTGGTCCAGTGGCAAATGTAGAAAGTTACGGTAATTAGCTTACAGTAAATCTTAAGAAAAAAATCTTAACCATATCAAAATATTATATATTTTTCTGAAGATTTGCTGTAAGCTAATTAACTCTGTTTGCCACTGGCCAATACATTTACTTGCTTTAAAGTACATATAACCTCATAAAATAATATATTGTACTTCACTAAACTTCCCCCCCCCCCCCCCCCAGCAGTCATCAGGCGGCTGTTTTGTTTGTTTGTTTGTTTAAACAACCTACAACTGGAAATGTCTAGTGAACTGCATAAAAGAGTACAACTTTTCAGTGAAGCCACATTAGCATTTCCCTAGCAAACCATGCTTAAACATGGTCCTTGTTAGGAAGGGCCCAGAATGGTATCACTGATCTTTATAGACAAACCCGTTCGCTATTAGGGAGCTTTCTCCTTTCTGAGTTAAGATTGTATAAATTTAAGATTGGAAATCTATTTGTGAAAATGTATTTAAATTTTGAGTGTTAATGGCACAGAAGATAGGAAAAGAGTGATAAAATACCAGGCCTTTTTATTTACCTTTATATAAAAAAAAATATTATTTTGAATGGCTGGAAGAACACCAACACAGAAAGGAATGCTTAATGTGACCATAAAAATGAGCCATGGCTAAGAAATTAGAGCCCTGCCTTTGCTAGCACACAACAGAGCCAGTAAATCTGAGTAGGGGAACATTTTCCCCACAAACTTAAGCAGATGTGTTCTAGGCTGTCTGCTGTGAAGCACTGTTTGCTTTAATGTGATCCTGTGAACAGGAACCTGCATTATTATTATTTTTGCAAACAGACACTTTCATGGACTCCAAAGGCCAGAGGTTTTAATTGGCAGTTTGACTTGGATGACTGTGTTCTTTCTGACCAGTTTGGCCCCTTTTTGCAAGTAATTGGTGTGCTTTCATGACATGCCATGTAGTCTTAAAAATCAGATTTTTCATGTTGGAATGAAGAATATTGATGCAAGGACTTTTGTAAAAAAGCATTTTTCCTGTAGCACAGCTTTTTGCATAAAAGAAGATATCAAAAAAGTCAACTCTAGCATTGACTAAATGGTCCCCTCAATATAAGTGTTCCAGTGAGGTGTCCAGTGTCCTTAACTCCCATTCATTTCAGGAGGAGGTGACTGTACCCATAAACTCTCAAAATCAGACCCTGTATATGCTAATATGGGGAAATTTACCACCATTGGGAACATCAAAAGACAAGCTATTAGTTACTGTTAATGGGGTGATGGTGGGAAAAGTTGCTCACCACAGGTGCTTTGAGAGAAGATCGGTAGTTGACTTGAAATGCATAGCCTAAAGCATCATAGTACCATTATGGAAAGGTAAATTATCATGGACATAAAACTCTGCATTTAGAGAACATTGATGGTGTTAAGAGTTCACCAACAGCTATTCAGAAAAGTGTATTTCTCCTGAGTTCTCTAGCCATATCATGCATTATGTTTTATTTGAATTAAAAACAAAATGTTTTTTAATATATCAGTATGACAGTGTTGCAAAAAACAAGCTGAATGGAGGAGCAGATTGTAATTGTCAGGACTTAGGGATGCAAAGTGTGTGTGGAGGGGTGAGGGGGTTGCTAAAAGTGCCTTTATTTTCTTAATCATCATTTGGTCCCCTACATGAATAGAGTGAGAAATGGTCTTGGTGTCTGGCCAGGATGACAGGCAAATGGCAATGTAGTGCATGTTGGTCTCACTCCCAGGTAAGAAAGATGAAAGGTGGGAGAGAGACTAATCGATGCAAATCCTTGACTTTTTGCAAGGTACTACTTACAGTCAATTCTAAAATAAGAGTTTTTGAACTCAGCCCAGATAGAAAATCAGTTATTTCTTGACTGATGACCTCAGATTCCAACAAGGCTGGCGTGAGGGCTGGGTGATGTGGACAACCGACCAGAGCACTATGCTTGGAGGGAAATGGGGGGGCACCGTGGCACAGCAAGGCCAAGGCCTGATGAGTTGGGGGGCAGGGCCGTGGCCCAGTGAGTCTGGGGGAAGTGGTGTGCAAGGGAAAGAGGGGCCCCAGCAGGACCCTGGGATACAGATGTCTAGGACAGGCAAGTCAACAAAGAGGGTTTTGTTTGGGAGCTAGTGATTCCTCAGGCAGGAAGGAGAAGCAAAGAAACCACAGCAGGGCGGGGGGGAGGAAAGAGAGCAGTGCATGGAGAGAGCGGAGAGGGGCCACCCTGTGCTATGAGAGTGATGGAAGGAGTGGAGTGTGAGGAAATGAAGGGGAGCCTGGGCTGGTGGCAAACGTGCTGCCTCTTTACACACCTCAGTGCCACCCATCGAGCTGAAACATGAGCCCAGAAGAGGCCCAAGGCGGCAGCAGCAGCAAGACAAAGGGGGTGTGAGTATCCTGGTCAGCAGCACTCCGCAGTGCAGAGCAGTGCCCAGCTGACGGTGCATGCAGCTGCAGCGTTCAATTCCCCCAAGATGCACTCTGGGTTTTTCCTCCAGGTTGATGCTCTGTTCCTGCCAGCACCATCAGGATTTGGGCTCTCCCAGCCTCCATGGTGAGTGCCCCAGTGGGAGGGGACTGTGGCCCCATAAAGCTCTGGGGTGGGGTATGCTGCATTGCAGAAGCCTCTCCCCCATTCAGTGTATCTATGGGGTGATTAGGGGGTATGGTTCTGTCAGTGCTCTCCATCTCTATTCAGCATCTCACCCATGGTCAAGCTGTGGAGGGGATCGAGCTGGCTGCCCAGGCCTGGGAGGACGATGGTGCATTGAGGGCGCCAAAATACAAGTTTGCCCAGGGCGCCCTTTTTCTTAAGGCAGGCCCTGGATGCCAATGAATTGTCAACAAAGGAGGAGTTCCAGGATGTTTTTAAATCAGTTTGTTATTCACCTGTATTAAATGGAAGCCTAGCTTTGTCTGTCAGGAGAAGCAGTAGATTTTGGACAGCAGTTGAAAAGCTGGGTCCAACATGAATTGCTGTCAAGTAGAGGAAAATCTCCACTAAAGTAACTGGCAAGTTTGGTTAATAAGAATAATAATAAGAATCTTTCCGTGATGAATATGGTTGCTAAGTCCATCAATTTCTTCAGAATTTAGCTTTTAAAAAAAAAAAAAATCTGGACATGAAAGGTTACAAAACAAAAAATCTTCAGAATGTACTCCAATGAAGTGGTATCTTTGTGTCTTCAGACAAAGCAGATCCAATACTTTGCTGCTGCTTCATCCGGACAACCAATAGAGATGCCACTAGCATATTTCACTATACATATGTTTTTATAAGAAGACTTGGGCCACGTCTACACTACCCGCTGGATTGGCGGGTAGTAATCGATCTATCGGGGATTGATTTATCGCATCTCATCTAGACTCAATAAATCGATCCCTGAATCGACGACCGTACTCCACCTTGGCAGGAGGAGTAAGCAGAGTCGATGGGGGAGCCGCGGCGGTCGACTTGCCGCCGTGAGGACAGCCAGGTAAGTCGAACTAAGATACTACGCGAATAGCATAGCTGAAATTGCGTATCTTAGATCGATTTTTCTCCCCCTCCCCCTTCTCCCCCCCCCCCCCCCCCCAGTGTAGACCAGCCCTAAGGAAGCAAATTTCTCACCATTCTTTCAGGGAATAATAGTTTGGTGGAAAAGTGAATATTAACCATCTAAAGGTGGGGGGGACACTGACTTCACAGTTTAGCCCAAAGAGGCACCTGTTACCTTCAGGAAAAAGCCTTTATTGTATTCTTAAGTCCAGGAATAGATATAGTAAAATCCTCATTAACAAAATTCACAACCCTGCAGCCTCTGCAAAGTTTTGTATCTGTGTACTGCCTGATTATAGCTTAGATATAGTGCTCTCCTGGAGGCAATGGCAAAACTCCTACTGATATAAATGGGAGCTGGACTGCACGCAATAGCCTATAAAAAGTGACTGAAAGGATTCATTGGTATCAGTTACATTGTCCATCAATTAAGAGATTCTGCTTCCACGCACTATCAGTCACAATCAAGCACCCTAATTTTTCCCCCTCCTCATCCTTGGGTTATTGTATAGGAAAATAGCTCGCTCTCTCAAGCTGCTAGGATTTTTTTGCGGGGGAGCGGTTCCATAAGAACATAAGAACGGCCGTACCGGGTCAGACCAAAGGTCATCTAGCCCAGTATCCTGTCTACTGACAGTGGCCAATGCCAGGTGCCCCAGAGGGAGTGGACCTAACAGGCAATGATCAAGTGATCTCTCTCCTGCCATCCATCTCCATCCTCTGACAAACAGAGGCTAGGGACACCATTCCTTACCCATCCTGGCTAATAGCCATTAATGGACTTAACCACCATGAATTTATCCAGTTCTCTTTTAAACGCTGTTATAGTCCTAGCCTTCACAACCTCCTCAGGTAAGGAGTTCCACAAGTTGACTGTGCGCTGCGTGAAGAAGAACTTCCTTGAATTTGTTTTAAACCTGCTGCCTATTAATTTCATTTGGTGACCCCTAGTGCGAGTGGGCCATGTTATCAAGCTTTTCTTTGCAACCACAAAGACTAGAAACTTCCTTGGGGGGGAAAAAAAGCTGAGATTCTCTCATAAGCACTTGACTTCAGGAGTTGGCACTCTAAGTAGAGCACCAAATATTTAGATTTGCTATAAAATTGTGAAAGTTGGCAACACTAGGTCAACATGCCTGAGATAGCTATGTTATATAATGCATGTTACCTGTGAAATGAATTTCTTTGTGGCTGATTGATTTTCTCTCTCTGGTACTGTCTTTGAAATTCTCCTCAAGACTTATGGCATTTGTTGTTCTTTACTCTCAGCTTTTGATTTTAACTTGCTTTCATGTTACGAAATACAGCACTTTGAGAAGCTTTATTTTAAAACTCAATACGCTGCTAGTTATAAGACTCCTGGTTTCAGTAAAATCTAAGAAAGTTGCTATTAGAATAAACTTAATTGTATTGAGTTTATTTTTATTAAGTTCTGCTCTGTGTCACTTTTATATGTTCACTTAAGAGCTTTAATAGGATTGAAGTATTTGGCCTGGGAGAGAACACACTGCAAGGAAATGTGATAAATATGGAATTGTCTGATAATATACTGTAGCCTGTGTTTGTGCTATGGAATAAAAAATATACTTTCATTTATTATGACAACTGTAATTGATTTAAAATTCTCCATGATATCTTTGTAAATGTTCAGTAGTATTTTTTTTAACATTTACCAAGTTTTTCTGTAAAATCTCTTCTGAGAACTGGTGAACAGTAGGATTTTCAATAAGAGTGATTGGATATGTGCACTAGGGAACTGAGAATTTACGATATTATGCTGTGGTTTATACTGGTTGAAATAATCAAATTGTTTGAAATGTTTCTAGGATCCAACATTTAGTATGATACAGCAGATGACAGCATAAAATAAGATAGTGATGTGAAATACCCACTAGGTCTTCCTAGTCCTTCTTCCTTGCTGATACAGGATTGTTGCCTGCAGTACATTTCCTATTATTTTCTCTACTCTATTTTAAAAGTTTGAAGTGCCAGAGGTTCCACCAGTTCTCTTGGGAGATTGACTATTAGAAACATTCTGCATTTTCCTTTTCTCAGTGTCTTCCTATTCCTCCTACCTGTACACTCTATGTATCAGACTTATATTCTTTCCCTCTCTCAATAGACATCGCTTAATCAGCTCTAAGTATTTATCTCTTTTTTCATAAGTCAGTCCCTCCAAACTTCTAGGGAAGTGATGATGGGCAGAGCGCTGCCCCAGTCACCTTTCCTGCCATTAAGGAGGTGTTGTGATAAAGCACCAGTTTTATTTTGGACTTGCATTTATCAGTTTATTCCACCCTGAATTACCATATAAATATTGATACTAAGGTGCAGAACATTCTATTTCTCATAAGACAGCTCTGTTTTATATCAGCTCAGCTAAGGTAACAGCACTTTTTCACTGTGTGTAACTTCACATACATATGTATTCATGCAGAACTTCTCCCTGCCTCTCCAAACTCGGACACATTCCATTTGGGTGTATGCCATTGCAGTCCCAGTTTTTAGTAACATAAAGTGTTCATTCCATACTCCTGTTTCATCACCTACTTAGGCTTTGATCCTGAAAACATTTATGCAGATGAGTAACTTTACTCCTGAGGTGTGTCTACACTGAAATCGGGACCATGCTTCCCAGAGCAGGTGAACAGACATAGGATAGCTCTGCTCAAGCTAGCATGCTAAAAATAGCAGTCTGGTCGTTGTGGCACGGGCAGCATCACAGGCTAAACGCCCAAGTGCAATCCCACTCAACCCCTTGGGAAACACACTCAGGTGACTAGCCTAAGCCACTGCCCATGCCTACATGGCCACACTGCTATTTTTAGTGCACTAGCTAGTATGTGTCTGGCTACTCATGCTGGGCAGCACCCTCCAAGCTGCTGTGTGGACATACCCATACTGGTAGCACCACTGTGAGCAAAAATATTTGCAGAATTGGACCCTCCGCTTGCTTCTTTTCCTAGAAGTATTAGTATCTGTTGAGCAGCGTAATGCAACTTGGTGTTGGCAGGAGGCCAGTGGAGAATATTCCACGTTTAAACTTTTAGGAATTTAATACATTTCATCCCTAATAGATTTACCAGACAATCTGTCATAATTTGAGAGAACTTTTATGGTTTTAAAGCTTGCTTTTGGAAAGGTATTAAGAAATAGAATGTCCAGATGTTTCACCAGGATTTTTCCATTTTCAGGAACTCTCCAAGTGTCCTGCATTTTTTTCTTGGTTTCAATCTGATGATTCCATGTTTTCCCCTACCCTGTACTTGGCCTTTCATGGCTTCTGTACAATGCTCATACACAGCAGCTCTTCGCTCAGCTCTCAGGCACCCTCCCCTCTTCTCTCCCAAAGTCGTTTGCCTTTCAGAACAGGATTGATGCCTATGGCATAAACTATATATCAATAGGCAAGGGTGGAAGAAAACAGTAATGAAAGTTACTAATAGTATATGGGAGAATAGTACTAGAGGAATAAGGCAATACGTCAAGAGTTTTCATTTTAAAAATATGGTAATCTTATAATGAAAATTCCTTTAAAAAACAAATTAAATCATTCTGAAAATGATCAGAACATTTCAATGCTTTATTGGATTTATTATTCCAGCAGGTGTAATAAAAAAAAAAACCCTCAATCAGAACAAAACTTTTAGATGTAACTGCACATTTCAATATCAGAGAGACATCTTGCAGCAATTTTTTTATTTTTGATGTAACATGTATACCGCTTTGTCTGGCTGCTTTACCTAATATCTTCAGTGTTCCGTAGCATATAGATAGAATCATAGAATATCAGGGTTGGAAGGGACCTCAGCAGGTCATCTAGTCCAACCCCCTGCTCAAAGCAGGACCAATCCCCAACTAAATCAAACTGAGAGTCAGCATGACTAGAATACTGAATTTGTCTTTAATATTATGTGTGTATTCAGACCCATTTCAGTTATTCTTTTATTTGTTGTCTTTGTATGTTCATCCCCCAATGTACTGAATCAGTCTTGGTTACATTTTGTCCTATGTACAATATCCCAGATACAAATTTGTTCCTTTTATATTTAATGCAATTGTATTTCACCTTTTAAAAATGTATTTCTTTTTAAATTCCACTACACAAAAATGCACACCATTTGAATCTGAAATTTACCCTGATGTTCCTTCAGATCTTCTCTGTTTTGAAGGACCTGAGACAGAAATTAACACTATATTGCTTTGAAGTTTCAAAAAGTGACTAGTCATTTGGAACGCTTCTGTTTTTGGATGCCCGACTGAAAGACATCTAACAAGACCTGATTTCCAGAAATCCTGAGCACCCATTGGCAAGAAATCAGGTTCCTTTTAAGGTGTTGCAAGTGGAGTACCTAGAAATTGAGGCACCCGACATCACTAGTCACTTCTGAAAATTAAGCCATTATGTTTTCTGGATGATTGAATGTAACAAAATATGGACAAGAGAAAGGAATGAAGTAATGAGATTAATTTACAGTTAATAAAAACCCATGGCTTTTACCACATCAAAAGTGAGGCTGTCTTTTGATGCTATCGGCAGGATTGATTAAAAGATGATCCAAAGGAGCAACTGAAACAATACATCTCCTGAGTTCAGGGCAAAAGGGTGCTGCAGCAGGAAATTGCAGCCTCGGTGACAAGCTCCCAGCTGCTGTAGTGATAGCTTCCAAATACAGCTGCTGGCACCAAAGAGCCCTTGCCACTGTTGTTACAGCTGCAGCAGATGCTGTAAATCCTGAGGCAAGCTAAGTCCTTTTAGCAAAAATAGTTTTGTTTTGAATTCATGAATAACTTTTTTTAAATGAGATCAGATTGTTATAACTAAGCAGGGGGGATAGCCATGATTCTAGCACTGCAGATATAATAAAGACCTGCACAAGGAAAGCTCACATGACTGATCACAGCAGTGGAATAAAAGACAAAGCTCTGCTTACTCCCTGTTTCTCCTTACATCTACACTCACCTCAGAGAAATAGCTGGATTTTACCCAGGCAAGTAACCCATGCCTAGGGGAGAGTCTCCCCCCAAATGGCACAGTTTTGCTTGCAGAATCCCAGTTTCTGTATAGTAGATACATAGTAGTGGAATCAGAAATAACTGGATGAAGAACAGCTGCCTCAAATTGATCTCAACGAAGATGGAGTTACAGTGCTAGGGAGAGGGAAGAAATTCAAAGAACTCACTGAAAAACTGATCTCTACTTCAAATGAATGCATTTGCTGACCACAGATCACTAAGGTGGCATAAAGCTTCAGCATCTTGGATTTCTTGCTGCTTCTGGACTATGCACGTTCATTACTTTAGTGGCAAGTAACATTTTCTATGGTGCTCAACTGGCTTTTCCTCTCAAATACAGCACCTTACAGCACAGCCGGATCTCCTCCAGAGCAGATTATTCTAACTTCTCTGTGTCAGGAAGAATGCAGCTGCCACCAGGAAGCTGAAGCTCATGCAGCATGCCAACAAAGGCAGGTGTGAACACACCATCAGAATTCTGGGAACATTACTGGCTGCCTATTCCTTCAGTTAAAACTGGAAAGGTCCCAGACATGAACAACAGAGGGGTCATGGGTCAGATATGGGGTACCTCAAAGACCATCCAACTATTTGCAGTCTTCTAAGACAGCTGTGCTCATCAAATATGTTTTAACGGGGCTGGCCTAAGAGAGCACACTGTGGGACAGAAAACATGGCATGGTCACTGGCAGAACTCCAGCTGTGAGACTTTACCAAAAGGTGGTCAGATTGAGCCTGACCATGTTCAGGTCTAAATGCAATCCCCACCTCTGTGATAGGGCCTTCCGATACCAATGACATCTTGCCAAGACCAACCCCCAGTTGGGAAAGGGTGGGAGGGAAAAGCAAAGAAACATGTAGATTGAAAACAAGGGAGCGTCTGCGAATAGTTCCTTTGTAATATACACTCAGCATGATTTTTAACTGTTGTGGGGGACTTGAGCACTGTGGCGACTGGTTAGCTAATGGACCTCAGGTGGAAGAGAGCTGTTTGAGTCCTTTGGGGAGATAGGCGGCTGAGCAAAGCAAAACCTTGACCACATGCAGTGTTCCCTCAGGCAATTTTCTGAACATTCACCACTGTTAATGAAATCAAGACCTGTGACTAAAATTCCTAAAATGTTCTCAGAGCCAGCTAGGGAGGTTTGCTCTGTGATTTTATATATAATATATGAAGTCTGCAGGGTAATCCAGGGATCTTGGGGGTGCTGTGAAGGGCATTTGCTTCATACAGAGGCCTCTCTTCTCCAAACTGCCCCAGGATCTCCCTTCACTCCTATCAGCAGAGCTCTGTGAATAGCAATGTTGCTGTAAATGCCTCAACCACATACGTGGATCAAACTACCTTGGGAGGTTGGTACTTGAAGCAAAAGTCGGCATAAGGTAACGGTGATAGGTTCATGTTTTTATTTAAAAGGAGAAATCTTCAGTATATTTGTTGGGGATTCATACTGGAGAAGTGATGCTTTCTCAGCTCCACCCATTCACTATCTAACTATTCACCTTAAAACTGAAGAGCTCTCAACAGACAGCGCCCACATGCAAGGTCAGAGGGAGTGATTCTGCCACATTGGCACAAACTCTTCTCCCTCCAGCAGAACTTTAGTAAAACTATTCCATTTCTTTCACCCCTTCAATCACCCCTTTCATAGGAAAAAGCATAAGGAATGACATGGCCCTGGTTTTGAACAATGGTTATCAGGCAGTAAGGTTGGCGGCAATGGGGCAGACCATGGGGCATTCTCCCTAGGCAAGTGGCAATGAGGGAGAGCATAGGGGCGGGTAACCTAGTGCTGAAGAACAGGCTGACGGTTCCAAAACAGGACCATCCGTCATCGAGGGAAGTGTTCATCAGGGCTAAACACCTTCTCTCTTCCACCCAACCAGAATAACCTGGGTAGCTTTGATGGCACTGTCTCCCAGAACTTGGTCGAGGCCACTCTACCCATGAGGGTTAGTTTTGTCCCTCTTGTGCAGCTTCTGTGGGGTGGGAGGGTGTTACTGCAATTTCTGGGAGCCTCTGAAGAAAGGGGATGGAGGGGACAGGCTGTATGGATGGTTGGTCAGAGAGACTGGTTCGTATTTGTAGAAGTTCCCTGTTGTCTTCAGCAGCTGTGTGAGTTGTGACTGGAGATGCTGCAGAGCCACTCTGCACCCTTTTCTCTAGGTAGGTCAGAACAATGCAGAGCCACCATTCACAGAATAATGAGCTAAGTCGCCCTTTCCGCTTTCGGAAGAGAGGGATTTGGCTCTACCTGAGTAGGAATTTAAAATTGTGATTCTTCTTAACAGACTAGCTTAAGTAATGGTTTTAAAAGTTAAATTGTTTGGTTTATTTGTTACAATGGTAATGACAAATTAATCGTTTTTATTTCCTAGCTGGAAAAATAAGACTATTTAACAGCAGAGATGTGTTTAGTCCAAATAATTTTTTTTTCCGGGAAGGGCAGTCCTACTGCTAATGATAAATTTGCAGACTATTTAATGACCAAGAAGAGTACGATACTATATGTGATTATATTAGTTTACCAAGTAAACATAAGTTTGTTTTTAAAAAAACAATACCTTTGTAAATAAAAGAAGTTTGTTGTTTTTAAAAAAAAAAAACAATACCTTAGTGTGATTCCACTTTTGAGAGCGCATCTTCCTAAAGAGCTAGTGGGTGGAAATGAAATGTATGGAGCCTTTTATAACTATCAAAGGATTGCCATTCTCATTAACAGAATTTTTTTCCTTTACATATTAATATGATTTCTAATAAGGACATTTTGTGATAATTTGTTACAGGTGAATGTATATACTGCAAGTGAGAAAACCAAAGCCCGTAGAAGTATTTCATATTTTGTCATATATAAATAATCTTTCACTGTGGGCAAAGTTGATCTGCTTAAGCGATGATAGTGCCAGTGAAAACTTAAAAAATAATTTGTATATCAATGCATCAGTAATTTTGTATATCAATGCAAAATGAAACCTTAGAAATTCAGCACAAACATCAGTTTTGTAACTCCTGCTTAATGTAACGAAATGCCTAGGAGAGGAACTGAATACATTGTTGTTTAATTTGCATGCCATTTCTACTTAGCCAAAAGATCCTTCACCCACCCCACCCCACCCCCCCACCCCCCCAAAAAAGTGGGAAATAAAACTGACAAGATGTTTGCTTAAGTGGTCTGGAAAAAAATTAAAAACATATAATTTGCCAAATAAAAGTGGAAAAGCCAATTCAAAGAAAACCTAAAAATATCCAGCCATAATAACCTTCCAGGAATTCTATCGTAGATTTAAGGCACCAAAGGTTGAATCTAAGCAAACCATAGTCTAGCCTAGACTAATTTAAAAAGTCAAGTTTCCACTTTTAAACAACACCGAAAGAGGAATATTAGATGAACCAAGCTTCCCAACCTAAAACTTGGGAAATACCTAGGCCCTAATAGTTTTTTCTCTGATTTTCACACAATTTTTGGAGTGGAGATTGTTCTGCTCTGCAGGGTAATTCTAATAAAAGACAAGTTATCCTCTACTGTGAAGTAAGCTAAAGTTCCATGTGTCCACAAGTCCAAATGTTTCTCCCACCAGCTGATATCCCTGTTGCCCACAAAAACATAACTCTAGTCTATTTTGACTGTAAGATTTGAGGGTGTGCTAAAAGGATAAATAAATAACATACAGTCCCTGGAAGGTATTGGGTTGACCTTTTAAGACAATACTCTAAACCTATCAACTTGACCAAGCTGAAACAATAGGACTGCCCCCTTAGTTGCAGAGAGAGTCTTGAACTTGGTCCAGTGTTTAAGTACAAACTACTCTTTTGAATGCAAAGATAAGATGACCCAAAAAAAGTTAATCAGTGAATACCTTCCTCTTTGGAAATCACTAGTTAAGGGCATCCGAGACTTGCCAAGTCTGAAGGCTTTTATCATGAGTCCCACAGCTGATATTCTTTTGCAACCTGCTCAAGATCACAGAAGCATCTGCAGCCAGTCTTTGTTGGGGCTTTTTGCCCTTTTCAAAGATGTCTGACATCTTCCATTGTTTTCACTGAGTAAGAAGCCATGTTGGCCTCTTTTGAGATCGCTGCCCCATGTTTTCCATGGATTGAAACTCTGTATTGGTGCTATCTGTTTTATTTCTTTCTCACTGAAACCTTTGCATCTGTGGGGAGATGGGAAAGGAGGAAGTTGGAAGGACTTAGGGAAATGAGAGTAGTGGAAGGAGAGGAGGCTGTAGTGAAACTAGGATTTTTGATGTAGCTAGAAATTAGTTCCCTGCCCTTTTTTACATTCATGTTCTTCCCAGCTACAACTATCCACATTTTCAGTTGGAAAAGTCATGCTGGCAGCAAATAAATGCCCTTTTTAAAATGAAAACTCAGTCTGAATACAAAAATTGGTGATAAATGTCCAATCGTATAATAATCTAAAATGTCCATTCCAAACAAAAGTCCTGTGGCACCAAACCTACATTTTGTGTGTTCATGAAAAGTGATAACTATCCTGTTTGTGAAGAATTTCCTGCTAGAGGAGAAAAAATAAAAAACCTAATGTTAACGTCTTCCTTTTTAGGAAATTTTTTTCCCACATTTGTGTAATGTTTACATTTTTTTATGTAAAGAAAATAATTTCTCAAAAAGAAACCTTTACCTTTTCCTTACTACTTTCTACTTGCCTCCTCTCATCTGCCTGGGCTGACTTGTTTGAAGGCTCCACATTTATTCTTTGCCGGACTTCTTGTAGTGCGGCCACTTAGATCAGTAATGCTGGGGACGAGCAAATGGGCCATGTTTTCGCTGAGTGGCACTTAATGAGCATGAGTCTTTGCAAATCAGAAGGCTAGAACTGAGAGAATATTGCAAAAAAACCTTGTGAACATTTGTTTGAATAAATCATAAATTCACTTGATCTTTTTATTCATTTTTTCAAGCTTTTTATGTGATATTTTTCGTGAGAACATCTGCAGAAAGTAGAAGTCTCATGAAGACTTATACAGATGTAAGCAGAGTCAGAATGAGCTCCACCCTGACATCCGATGATGAGTTGTGGAAAAGGACTTCAGGGGCTGATCTCGTTTGCATGGGCACACCTACCTTGCCTAGCATGAAGGGACTACTTGCCCAAATGGTCACTTTGGCTGCTGTGGGACCCCCAGTCTCTTTGTTATCGGGGCAGGAGTAATAAAGTGGTGTTATCCTGGTTATGGAATCAAGGACAGTAGAACTGTACTTGGCATTTTATGACGGAGGGACTCGCCCTCAACTAAGTAGTACTCTCTAGGCAAGGGTTCCAAAGCCCAGTGAACTGAGAGAGGTTGGGGACAGGTATGTGTACCTGGTAGTGTGGGCCCCTTCTGAGGGCCTGAAACACCACGTTGACCCCTTCTCTCTCCACTGTGTAATAACAGAGCTAATTTGGACTCCATTGGGAGTCTTGCTACATGTTGCAGAGCTGAAATCACTTATTCCTAGATCTAAGCATTAGACCCACTTTGGTTCTGAGTGCACCAGCATTGCCCCCTCTGCCCACTAACAGCTGAAAAAGCTGTGTTAAGTGGGGAGGGGAGGGGCTGAAGACATATTGGTGAGCAGCTAGCAGGACGTCTGGAGGAGAGGCACAGCCAGCAGTGAAGACTGCAGCAGAACCCTGCGGAGAGGTGTGGCAATCAACCATCAACTTGAGCAGTGGAGCATGTAAGATGCCCCCTATACTTCCCCCCCACTTCCACCCAGGCTGGGAGGTAAACTCTGCAGATGCACTTCTGAACTCTGAGGGCTGCACTGACCAAGGACAGAAACTGTGGGAGGGGTGACTTTTGGGTTGCTGAGGGGAAAAGAACACTGCCAAACTTGGGGGTGGGTCTTTTGCTCATGGTTTGTGTTATGAATCCTGTTTGTCGTGTTTCCCTAACATAATGCTGCATTGTTTCCCTCCTTCATTAAAAGGCTTTTGCTACACTCAGACTCTGTGCTTGCGAGAGGGGAAGTATTGCCTCTTAGAGCCGCCCAGAGGGTGGTATGTAATTGGCCCAGGTCACTGGGTGGGGGCTCAAGCCAGTTTTGCATTGTGTTATTGAAACAGAACCGCTAGATACTGAACCCAGCCCTTGTTGTTGCCGCCAACTCTGACGGGCAGAAGGGTTATACAAACATGTTAGGCCCCAATCCTTCAAGTTGCTCCACACTGAGCCCCGCTGATTTCTGAGGCGCTCTGCCCAAATGCAGGGGGCACCTGTATGGGGCAATTTGCAGGATTGGGAACATAGAACCCAAAGGATTTGTGCAGCCATCTTGAAATCTCAGTGATTTCCATTCTCTGTGAAAGCTTGTCATCCGGATAGAATAGAATTAATACTGTATGACTTCACATACACCTAATAACAGTCCAAATAAATTATTAGCAAATAACTTATTGACTGAATGTGTTCAGAGAGCATGTGACCAACTGGGTATAATGAAAACCTGTCTTTTTTGCAAACAATAAACTGACGGTGAAATTCATTAAATAAACTATTTCCTGAGAACAGACTGCCCAGTCCTACATGTTCCACAGAAGGGCTTCTGTTTTGAACTAATCTTCGAACAAGATTGCTAGGGACAAGGGTGTGATTCAAATGAATTGGCTCTATGGGGTGTTTTTGTTTTTCCTACATGCTGCTGCTAAGGATCGCTAAAAACTTTCCAAAGAACATTGTTCTAATCCTTCTATGTGGGTTGTTTTACTGCACTTATCACTATGGTAACTGAGTGCCTTACAAATGTATTAGTGAACAGAAGATTGATATTGCAGTTCCCTTCTCTCTCCTTGGTTCTCTAGATACTGTTGTTGTTTTTTAAATATGTGATTTAGGTCAGTTTGGGGGAAGGCTAAATTGAAAGACTGATAATGAGTTTCCTGTGGGCATTTAAGAGACCCAGGATTAAGGAAAACACTTTTCAACTGCTATCAGAAATGTGATGGAGGGGGATTTGAAACCTAAAACACTATGGTATTTCTGGGCAGCTGTTTTAGGAGCTATACATGACTAGATACTTTCTGTAAAGAAAAAATTTACTTTTAAAGTATGGGATAGGGAAGAACAGATTAAAAGAGATATGAGTGAAAATAAAGATTATAAAACAAATCCCATCTCAATTTTGTCTAGGGTTTGCTAAAATCTAAATACACTTGCCTTACAGTATATGCTGCCTCGGATAAGGCTTGGTTTCTTCCTTGCTAATGACTTCCTTGTTGTTTGTACATTTCAACTTGTTAATAACTTGAAAATATTTATCTTTGGTGTAAACCCCTGGAAGAGATGAAGTTTCGTAGGGAAAAGGGGCCTAGCACCTCTCCTCTGATCAGCTTCTCAATGGAAGGGAGGCAGAGACCTGTAGAAGTGCCACTCCCCAACCCTCTCTGTCCTCTGTAGAGGTGACAGGGAGTCATGCTGAAGGAGCCCCTTGTAACCTTCTTGTATGGGTGTGTGTGTGTGTGTGTGTGTGTGTGTGTGTGTGTGTGAGAGAGAGAGGAAGAACCATCTGTTGCACCTCCAGTCATGGAGTGAGGAAGACTTTTCACAGGTGTTCCCCTAAAGCTGTATGAATAAGGGAGGGACCCTTCAGATATTCTAGGGGCCACAGTCACCTAAAGGTAGGCTCCAGTTAAACTTCAGTTTTCATCACAAAATTAAATTGCTCTGTACTTTGAATGATTTCCTGGACCTATTATTATAAAACTGGCAGTCTATCTAGAATCATGATCATATTTACAGTCATTTGTTCAGCTGCCTGAAAGGTCCTTTGTTTTGCACAGATGACAAAAGACTGCAACTGCATCTTGTAAGCACACTCACGGAGAGCTCACTTTTATCCCCCATCCCATTCATGAAACCTATACAGGAGATGGTGAGATCCCATGGTCTTCAGATGGATGATACCCAGGTCTGCATCTCCTTTACTTCAAACACAACACCCTCAAGGGTACCTAAATAAGATAAAAATCTAGATGAAGACTAACTGGCTGAGGCCAAACCAAAGCAAGAATAAGGTGGTGGTGATGGGGAAGATAAATTTTTTGTGGAAAAAGCCAAAACTATAACATTGCCCTCAGTCAAGGCATCTGGCTTCCAGCTTTCAATCATTGAAGTGGTGCATAGTCTTTGAGTCCATCTAGGCTCCATATTGTTTCTGAATAACTCTTAACCAGTGGTGTGAGTAGCAATCATTTCTTGCTGGTACACTGCACTCGTGGGAGGGACACAAAGGAGGGGCACGTGACCCCTTGCATGACTTCTCCCTGTTCCCTTCCCAGGATTCACATCCCTCCCTCAATCCCTGGGGGGGGGGCTCTGTTCTCCTCCCACTGCGCCAGAGACTTCTGCTGTACAGACCCCAGGCAGGTGGATGCAGGAGATGCAGCTGCGTGGAAGGGCTAGGGGGTGGTACAGCTGTGCCGGAGGAGCTGCCGGCACAGGGCTGCTTGGTGGCCCCACGTTCTGCTCCTTTTGCCGCTGCGGTTCCCAGTAGAGTTCTGAACCACAGGGCTATCCAGCAAATCGCAGCGGCGAAAGGAGCAGAACATGCAGCTCCTCCAGTGCAGCTGCTGTACCGCTCCTAGCCCGTCCACACAGCCGTGTCACCTGAGTCCTCCTGCCTGAGGTCTTTAAAGCAGCCCCACATTCTGCTCCTTTTCCCCGGGAACCGGAGTGGGAAAAGGAGCAGAAATTGATAAATATCTACTGGTACAGTGTACCGGACCTTACCACCGTACTTGCACCACTGCTCTTAACTCAATAACCAAAGTACTCTTATTAAACTTGGGTGGCTAATAAGCCCTGCCCCTTTCTGATTAATGCTACCTGGCCACAGCAGTCTGCACATTCATAACCCTAGACTCCATTGCTGCAGTTTATTGTAATTATGGATAAATATGATTGCCATGAAGAAACTAGATGATACAGGGCATCCACTACCTGATCTTTATCTTCAAGGGCCTCAGTGACCTGAACCCCTTAACTATATCAAAGATCACTTCTCTTTCTGTCTGTGGCCAGGATCTTCCTGAATAGCTACCTCTCTCCTCTGCTAGTTGTCTGGATGATCAAGGATCTCTTTCTTTTCAGGATGAAATGTAAGACTCATCTCTTTCCCTTTGTATCAATAACTACCATAGAGGAGGAATGAAACAAAAAGGAAAAATAAAAAAATAATCTCATGGTAGTCACTTTCACAGCATCACACACGAAAAGAAAATAATTGGTTGTTGTTTTGGGGGGAAGGGGTTCTGACTGATTCATAACATTATGGAGATTTGTATTTGCTCAGATACTGCACTGGTGTGTGTATTAAGAAATACCTAGAGAGACTTACCTCAGTGCCAAAGTGAAATGGTCAAATCATCATGACTGAATGCTTTTCAGTCATTTAATTACCATGTTGACAGAATAACTAACTGCAACATCTGAACAGTGCTAGTCAGGTCATTTAGCATTGGCTGCATCACGGTGAATGGGACAGAACATTGTTAAATTGTGACCTGATCGGGTTATAGGCTGAGGCACTAGCTTCTTACCTCTGGAATCCGGTTTGGATATTGAAATGGCTTTGAGGGTTGGTCTCTAGTGGACATTTCTCATTCTCAGAAAACACCCACACTCTGGCACAGTTTAGTACAACTGGCAGCCATTGGAGGGGCCTCACACCAGAATAGCATTGGCTGCTAAATGTTTGGCTGGAGTTGCATTGGCAGTGCTATGTGAGGAAGCTTGCATAGCATCTGCTTACCATATGGCGCACTCTAGCTAGTGTTACTAGTACCCTGCATTCATTAGCAAGGACCAAATTCTGCCAGAATTTGAAAATGGAAAATGTTAAAAAACTGATTAAATGGAAATTCATCATCTTGGCTTTATATGGCTTTTTGCATTAAGATGCCCAAATACTTACTTGATATACATTGAATGAAACATTAAACACTGATTAAAATCATACTTATGCAGGGTTAAAGCTATGTATTATAGTCATTGAATCTCCACAAAAATGTCTTCGTAACTTGTGATGTTAACATACAATAACAGTCTTAGTAAATCTTGATTACATTTGTATTTGGGAACCTTCATTCCAACCACTACTCTGACTTTATGGTATCGGGTATTCCTACAGCCTTAAAAAGTAGGAAATCGTACCTTTCTTTCTTTCATTTTCTGTTTACCCTGTTGAGCAATCTTCTGAGCAGTCATGTTTACACTTTTTCTCCATCACCATCTGTTTTTTCAGAACCATCCAGACATGGAGAAAGATATGCCTTTCTTTTCTTTTCTTTTCTTTTTTTTTTAAGTGTAGTTGTACTTAATACATGTCACGTGAGATTGTCAGGATGTGATGGTCAATTTGATCCACATATAAACACTGAGCAACAAACATTTAAAAAGTAGTTAGAGGATTGTGAAGTTTCTTAGTAGAACAGAAAAAATTTCCTTGGCTATTCATAATAAGTATGATATTGTACTGTTGACTAAAGATCTGTATTAAGAACAGCCTTGTAAGCAGGAGAGGTCACCATTGACTGGGCTTGCTGACTGGTTTTCCACATTATTTTATTTAGTTTCCTTTGACGGTTATGTGTCTAGTAGAAAGCCATTTATTTAGTTCACCACTTCCTCTATGGGCCTTGTGACGCACCTTCACTTCACATTTGTTACCTTCAGTCTTCATTTGGAAATACATACTGGCTATATTATAAATAGAGTCCCTCCCAATTATATTCACAAGTTACAGTTTACCAGGAGGGCATGGAAAGATGTCATTTTTCTCACTTTGATTATGAGAGAAGGAAAGGCAGTTTTCATAACTTGCAGTAGGTTAATGGGGAAATTCATAGAAAAATATTTGTAAGACACAAGTATCTAAGTTAAAATATAATTCTTCATTATTTACAGTCTTTAGGATCATTTAATAAGAATTAATATGTTAAATAGAATCTGAAATTTCTATAATATTCAGTTTAGGTTCATTTAGGATTAACAAGTTATGAGAATTTTGAAGTCCAGATTTTTTTATCCTAAGTGTTACCTACATTGAGAAAAATAAAGTACTTTATCTACCACTAATGTTGAGATTTTACACAAATCAAGAAATTCCAAATTATGCTATGGAAACCCAAGTCCAGCTGCTTTCCTTAGATGAAGTGTTCTGTATTACTGGGTATATAAAAGTGAATTCTACTGGTATGGAGAAACCTTAAATGCTCATAGTTTTAAAATTGCAGAACTGATTTCATTCAGACACATATAGCTTATCCCTAAGGTCTCTGAGGAAAAAAAAATTTCTGTTTGGGATATATGAGGAAAGTGTTGATTTTTTGTTTTAATATACATAACTTTGACCTGGCAAAACCAACTATCTTCATTCTTTCAAAAATTCCTTTCTGGGGTGAGAACAACCATAAAAAAATTCAGGCCCCCCCCCCCCCCCCCCCAAAAAAAAAAAAAATTGGCTTGACAGTTTAACAGCAAGTGAAATTAGGGGTGTCAAGCGACTAAAAAAATTAATCACAATTAATCGCACTGCTAAACAATAATAGGATACCATTTATTTAAATATTTTTGTTTTATACATTTTCAAATAAATTGATTTCAATTACAACTCTGAATACAAAGTGTACAGTGCTCACTTTATTTTTATTACAAATATTTGCACTGTAAAAAACAAAAGAAATAGTATTCTTCAATTCCCCCATTAAAAGTACAGTAGTGCAATCTCTTTATCATAAAAGTTGAACTTACAAATGTAGAATTATGTACAAAAAAAACTGCATTCAAAAATAAAACAATGTAAAATTTTAGAGCCTACTAATCCGCTCAGTCCTACTTCTTGTTCAGCCAGTCTCTCAGACAAACAAGTTTGTTTACATTTGCAGGAGATAATGCTGCCTGCTTCTTGTTTACAATGTCACCTGAAAGTGAGAACAAGTATACACATGGCACTGTTTAGCCAGCGTCGCAAGATATTTACGTGCCAGATGCCTTCAAGATTCATATGTCCCTTCATGCTTCAACCACCATTCCAGAGAACAGGCGTCCATGCTGACAGGTTCTGCTCAATAACGCTCAAAAGCAGCGCGGACCAACACATGTCAGAGTAGGCCCATTACTCAATGAGGGGGGAAAGACAATAACAGAAAATATGGATGTGGCAGAGGTGCTTAATGACTTCTTTGTTTCGGTTTTTACCAAGAAGGTTGGTGGAGATTGGACGTCTAACATAATGAATGCCAGTGAAAATGAGGTAGGGTCAGAGTCTAAAATAGGGAAAGAACAAGTCAAAAATTACTTAGACAAGTTAGATGTCTTCAAATCACCAGGGCCTAATTAAATGCATCCTCGAATACTCAAGGAAATGACTGGGGAGATATCTGAGCCATTAGCAATTATCTTTGAAAAGTCATGGAAGACGGGAGACATTCCAGAAGACTGGAAAAGGGCAAATGTAGTGCCCATCTTTAAAAAGGGAAATAAGGACAATTCGGGGAATTACAGATCAGTCAGCTTAACTTCTGTACCTAGAAAGTTGATGAAGCAAATAATTAAGCAATCAATTTGCAAACACCTAGAAGATAATAAGGTGATAAATAACAGTCAGCATGGATTTGTCAGGAACAAATCATGTCAAACCAACCTGACAGCTTTTTTTGACAGGGTAACAAGCCTTGTGGATAAGAGGGAAGCAGTAGATGTGGTATATCTTGACTTTAGTAAGGCTTTTGATACTGTCTCGCATGACCGTCTCATACACAAGCTAGGGAAATGCAACCTAGATGGAGCTACTATAAGGTGGGTGCATAACTGGTTAGAAAATTGTTCCCAGAGAGTAATTACCAGTGGTTCACAGTCATGCTGAAAGGGCATAATGATTGGGGTCCCGCAGGGATCAGTTCTAGGTTCTGTTCTGTTCAATATCTTCATCAATGATTTAGATAATGGCATAGAGAGTACACTTATAAAGTTTGTGGACGATACCAAGCTGGTAGGAGTTGCAAGTGCTTTGGAGGATAGGATTAAAATTCAAAATGATCTGGACAAGCTGGAGAAATGGTCTGAAGTAAATAGGATGAAATTCAATAAGGACAAATGCAAAGTACTCCACTTACGAAGGAACTATCAGTTAAACACATATGAAATGGGAATTGACTGCCTAGGAAGGAATACTGTGGAAAGGGATTTGGGGGTCATAATGGATCACAAACTAAATATGCGTCAACAGCGTAACGCTGTTGCAAAAAAAGCAGACATCATTCTGGGATGGATTAGCAGGAGTATTGTAAGCAAGACACGAGAAGTAATTCTTCCGCTCTACTCCGCGCTGATTAGGCCTCAACTGGAGTATTGTGTCCAGTTCTGGGCACCACATTTCAGGAAAGATGTGGACAAATTGGAGAAAGTCCAGAGAAGAGCAACAAAAATGATTAAAGGTCTCGAAAACATGACCTATGAGGGAAGATTGAAAAAATTGGGTTTGTTTAGTCTGGAGAAGAGAAGACAGAGGGGGGACACGATAACAGTTTTCAAGTACATAAAAGGTTGTTACAAGGAGGAGGAAGAAAAATTATTGTTCTTAACCTCTGAGGATAGGACATAAGTAATGGCCTTAAACTGCAGCAAGGGCGGTTTAGGCTGGACATTAGGAAAAACTTCCTAACTGTCAGAGTGATTAAACACTGGAATAAATTGCCTAGGGAGGTTGTGGAATCTCCATCATTGGGGATTTTTAAGAGCGGGCTGGACAAACACCTGTCAGGGATGCTCTAGATAATACTTAGTCCTGCCTTAAGTGCAGGGACTGAAGTAGATGACCTCTCAAGGCCCCTTCCAGATCTATGATTTTATGTTCATTTTCATCATCTTAGATGCCACCAGCAGAAGGCTGCTTTTCTTTTTTGGTGGTTCGGGTTCTGTAGTTTCCGCATTGGAGTGTTGCTCTTTCAAGACTTCTGAAAGCATGCTCCACACCTCATCCCTCTCAGATTTGGGAAGGCACTTCAGATTCTTAAACATTGCATCAAGTGATGTAGCTAGCTTTAGAAATCTCACATTGGTACCTTTGCATTTTGTCAGATCTGCAGTGAAAGTGTTCTTAAAACGAACAACATGTGCTGGGTCATCATCCGAGACTTCTATAACATGACCTATATGGCAGAATGCGGGTAAAACAGAGCAGGAGACGTACAATTCTTCCCCAAGGAGTTCAATCACAAATTTAATTAACGCATTATTTTTTTAATGAGCATCATCAGCATGGAAGCATGACCTCTGGAATGGTGACTGAAGCATGAAAGGGCATATGAATGTTTAGCATATCTGGCACGTAAAAATCTTGCACTGCCGGCTACAAAAGTGCCATGCGAATGCCTGTTCTCACTTTCAGGTGAGATTGTAAATAAGAAGCAAGCAGCATTATCTCCCATAAATGTAAACAAACTTGTTTGTCTTAGCGATTGTCTGAACAAGAAGTAGGACTGAGTGGACTTGTAGGCTCTAAAGTTTACACTGTTTAGTTTTTTGAGTACAGTTACGTAACAAAAAAAATCTACCTTTGTAAGTTGCACTTTTATGATAAAGAGATTGCACTACATTGCTTGTGTAAGGTGAATTGAAAAATACTATTTCTTTTGTTTATATTATTTTTATTACAAATATTTGCACTCTAAAAATGATGACGTGAGCACTGTACACTTTGTATTCTGTGTTGTATTTGAAAATGTAGAAAAGCATCCACAAATATTTAATAAATTTCAGTTGGTATTCCATTGTTTAACAGTGCGATTAAAACTGCAATTAATTGCAATTTTTTTTAGTTAATCGCGTGAGTTAACTGCGATTAATCGACAGCCCTAGTGTTAATAGGAGAGTAACTAAAGGTCTGCACTTCCTATAACTAGCATGCAGAAATCTCATAGCCTATACAGTGATAATGTAGTTAGACTGTAATTGATTGAAAATGCCTTGCGTAAGTGCTAACTTCCACATGCCTTTCCACTGGGCAAATGGGGAATGTGCCATACACTGTGGCTGTTCCTCAGAATAGCGCATCTCCCTCAACCCTGCCTCCCCACTCACCCACCCACGCAAGCATCTCATGCTTGTGGATCTCCACTATGTGTTTTCTTGTAGGGAAGGGGAAACAAAACATGTTACAAAGCTGTGTTTCTATCCCTTTGCTGCTTTCTCATTCCATAGCAGAAAGAGTAGCTGGCCTATGGTGATATTAAGCTATAAAACATAGTCCTTATGATATCATTCTCTTTTAACACTTCCTCAACCAATATAGATTTTGTTCCATTGAAATCCTTTGCAATATTTTATATTTCATTTAAACTCAAGATTACAAATAAACTCCTTGGTTCCATGGATAGAGAGGATTGTGTTAACAAAAGTATGAAAGCTATATATTGCTGTAAACTTGCTAAAAGATACAGTAGCAGAAACTGCCTTTGTTGGGTGTACTGCATTGTTTCACTGATGTCCACAACTGTCACATCAGGAATGAGAGCTCATATTATTTTTTGAGACTTTTTTTTTATGCAGCATACAAAGTCTGATTTTACTATTTTTACCCTAATTTTTGTATAATTCGTTGCTCCAAGACAGTACAGCTTGATTGCACACACGGTTTCATTTCAGTACCTATAGGCAATGAACCAGGAAATTATTGATTTAAAGATCTAGTATAATATGATTTATGGACATTTGTAGACATATTTCTTCTGGGTGGCTAACATTATACAATCTGATAGTCACCGTTTTTATCTTTTACCTAATGGAGTAAAGGCAGAATGGGTGTTTGCTCACAAAAGTTTTATTACACTTGACTGCTGTTGTGTGCAAGTCATAAAGTAGAAAGTGACTTTATTAAAAAAGGAATTGATTTTTAAAATTATTCTCCTTTTTTTAAATTTAAGTTGCTGGTTGTCCTTGTTTCTAGTGGATGTGTGTCCCCTTCACAATTGTTGCCTTATCTGGCAGTCGCAGAAAGTTGGGACAAAGTGAAAATTCACATCTACAGATCCAGTCTTCCCACTCCCACAGGTAGTTCCTGTAGAGCAGGGTTGAGGCTAACTTGGGAAGACAGCATAGAAAAGATTGCGCTGCTGCATTAACTCCTTGGGTATAACTGTGGACTTTCAATCTCCAGGGCTAGCAATCTGACACCTTTCATGACCTCTAAATTTACCTACAAATTATTTTTGAAAGAATATTTCTTCAACACAAAAAAGTCAAACATTTTCACTCTAACAGTACTGTTTGACTCCAGCTGCTGCAGCATAATTTGTGAAATATTTAGAGCTAAAATATTATGCTTGGGTCAGTCTTAACTAACAAGATTTAGAATTACTTCACAACACTGGGAAATAACCACTTTAGGGATATCCTGGTCTGACACTCAGGTATTTGTGGTCCAGAGTTTATAGTGAGGGATTTGCAAAAAATTCTGAAATCCTGACAGGAAAATCAGCATTACAGTGTATTGTCCTCTTCATTTTCCTCATTAAGGGACCTTCGGGAATATTCCCCACTTTTCAGTAATCTGCATTTATAATTAGTTAATAATTCTATTACAATTTAAAGATGTGTAAGGTCTCGTAAGTGTTATTATGTAATGAACTACTTTCTATATTTTCTTAACAGGTACTTATTTCACTATAAAATAAATTCGGTTACCAACATAGGCCATGTCAGACTGTGAGTCTTTACATTTCGTATATGCTGTATGTTTCACCAAAGTCTCATCTCTCCAGACCTCTGCGAAAGTCTGGAACACGGCTGTATCAATGAGAAATCATGGAAGATATAATTGTCTATACTTTTCTGTTCTGTAAAAACATTTAAATCATAATGAGTTGGACATACACCTACAGTTACAGAATGATGCAGCTATTGCTGTTGATGTTGTCACTGGAAATACTGTCCAACAAAACACCTACTGGAAAAGACGTGTATTTATTATAATTTGACTTAATTCGTGTCCTATACTTGGGCATCTGCTGTCTCCAAACCTCCTGTAATACAGAAATGGGGAAGGGAAGAATCTCACTCAAAACTTCTCATAGAAGGCCTGAATTTCATTGAGTAACAGCAGCTTGTAACTCAGAATCTTTGATGGGGTAACTTTGAGAAAGCAGTTTGTTTTGTAGGAGCATACTTGTAGTAACAGGAAAATAGATTTACCTCTAGCAGCCCTATTTTAGTTTTGGGAAACCCATTTCCTGTTTTCCTGCATATTGACTGAGTTTCATTCTGAAAATAAAATATGTTGAATCTGTTCTTAGACCTTTCTTCTCAAGGAGAGCACTGGTTTTTTGAGTAATGTGTCTTTTTCTGACAGTGTAGTACACTAATAAGTTAAAGGGTTGTCAGGCATTTTATTAAGGACAGATGTTTCTAAAAGTTGACATGAGAGAGAATAAGCAAAGTAATCTGGTTGGAAGAAAGCCTGTTAGGATCTAAGAGAGATGATCTAAGCTAATCAGTACTCCAGATGTGTAGGGTTTGGGAGAGATGGCTGAGAGAGGTTGTTTGTGGGGTGGTGTTTTGAAAAATGCAGTTTTTCCTTCTGTAACACGCCATCACTAAATTTATGGGTGGTCAGCAGCCTGACCTATCACCAGAATACTAGAGTAGAGAGCACTAGTTCACTTTTATATAATAATGTGGTGGTAGTGAAATATTATTTGAAATAAAATTGTAGCAATGATAGGGGATGAATAGGTTATGAAAAATTTCCAGTTTCATAATATCAGAACAGGAACACTGCAAGGCCTATGGGGATGATGGAGAGAGAGTTTAATGAAAAGCTCCAATCAAAGCCCGTTATTCCTAATTAGGGTGACCAGACAGCAAGTGTGAAAAATCAGGACGGGGTGGGGGGGGGGGGTAATAGGCTTCTATATAAGAAAAAGCCTCAAGTATCGGGACTGTCCCTATAAAATTGGGACATCTGGTCACCCTATTCCTAATTCAATTATACTGTCATTGGGCTAAAGAGATCTCATGGCAAATACTTGCGGTGATTGTCTTTGGGGATGGCATGTGTCTGAATTTAGCTAGGGTGACACAGGTTTCAGTGGCTTACCACAGTGCCCGACCTTGTTTGGACAGCAGCAAAAGTATGATACTTTACCATCCTCTCTCATTCCTCAATTCTCATGACAGAATTTTGAAAGTATCCAGATTTATTTTTTGTTGTTGTCTTTCTATTCTTTTAGCGCAGCTAGATTTGGGTAGTGAGCAGTGTCTCTGAGATTAAATCAACTTCCTCTAGCGCATCCAGAACCTTAGTGAGTGAAACTGATTGAAATTCAACCAAAAATGACATTTTGACACTTCTCTTCCCGATGCCACTATACAGGCAGGTGGACTGTTCCAGTTTAGTTTTAATTTTATACACAAAATGGGTTGAAAAACTCCTTGCAACGACAATTATGTTTCCGAGCAAAAACATTTTGGGTTCACCAGCACATCCATCATCCAGAACTGGCCAGGGCTTTGCAGATGCTATATTTCATCTCTACCAGTCACAACCTAGAATTTAAAAAACAAAACAAAAAAAAAACTTCTTACAACAATTGACTCATCTCTGGCCATGATTGTTGCCACCAGCGCAACTCTGCTCCTTAAACTTCATCTATTGCAAGTTCTCTGTATACCTAAATGACCCTGGTATGAGGGTGGTACACTTACCTATCCCCATTTCAATGGTCAAGGATAAAAGATGATCATAGTGTTCTATGAAGCCACCAGAAGAGCTGAAGCTCAAAGAAATTTGAAACCTCAGCCAAATTAGGGGTTCATCTGCACTGGCAGATTAATGAGTGGTGTATCTCATACTCAGTGAACAAAGAAAAATGTCTCTTTCAGAACATTATTATGAATGGATGTGATCCAAGTTGCTTTCTTGCTATTTCATTTTCAACTATGTTCATGTAGGTCTAAAAAGTAAAACAAAACACACATCCTTCCCAAGCACCTCTAAATTATGAGAGTTTGAAGCTGTCATCTTGGAATTATGCCTTCTACAAGTGAAATTCTCCATAGGTGCTTTAAAGGATCCATTTCCTGTTACAAAAGTATTTGTTCATCTTTGCCATTGTAACAGAAAATGAAATGTTAAAATTGATCAGGATAATCTTTTTTAACCTTACCACTCTCTGTGGGGTGGGGGGAGGAGGGGAGAAATGTTTTGGTCCGGTTATCTGTCAACTGTCAGAGCAATCAAAATACCAAAGAAGACTCAGTCTAGGTATGTTCAAATTTAGAATAAGTATAAATGATTTATACTTTGTAATTTATTTATAATAATTAGAACACTAGTAAACACATTTCACATGAGTACACATCAGACCAAATGCACTTTTTTCTCACGATTAATGATGTAATTTCATAGATTATAAGGCTGCATAAATATAAAATAAAATCTTTATAGAGTGAATGGTTGCTAGTGATTGCTTTCACAAAGGATAGCAGGTGCTAAACTTATTAGAACCCTCTGGATGCTGTAATGTACACCATATGGCAGTAAGTAATATTGGTTTTCAACATTGAAAGTATAGAATGTAAAATAAATGTTAGCAATCCCTTGGCCACATAGCAATCATGGTGTTGATGAGTTACGGAGCATTAGAAAGTGTGCATCCAATACTCATGTGAAAAATTATTGGTCCATAGTAAAAGATACTTCTCCCAGGTGTAAATGCTTTGTTTCAATGGAAGTTGTTGTTTTCTTCCTAATCCTTTTAATTTTTCCCTTATCAAATCAAACTCTGAGGGACAGTTCCTCTGCTCCTGCAAGCTGTTGTTATTCCATTTACTTCAATTGAGCGACACCTGTTTCTTCTTCGAGTGATTGCTCATGTGTATTCCACAATAGATGTGTGTGCTCGCCACATGCACCGGTGCCGGAAGTTTTTCCCCTAGCAGTACCCGTAGGGGAGTGCCCTAGTGACCCCTGGAGTGGCGCCTCCATGGCGCGGTATAAGGGGAGCTGCACGCTCCCCCCACCCTCAGTTCCTTCTTGCCGCCAGTGAAGGTGCTTCAGAACTGCTCTGCTCCAGCCTTGCTGTAGCTCGTCCCCAAAACTGCTTGTTCATTCAGTGTATGGTATCTGTAGTTGTTTAATTAGCTTAGTTAAGCTAGTGTGCCCGGGAAGGGGCATGCCCCGCGTTTTAAGTCGTGCGACACTTGTAGGCCATCTATGCCAGTGAGTGATCCGCATGCGGACTGTTTACGCTGTTTGGGGGAAATCCATCTCAGCGATCGCTGCAAGATTTGCAAGTCGTTTAAGCCTTGGACCAAGAGAGAAAGGGTCATTAGGCCCCGGGCTATTCTGATGGAGTCAGCGCTGACCCCAGCTCCGGCGCACCGCTCCGAGTCGGCACCCGGCACTGCGGTGTCAGTGCACAGTGACCCTTCGGTGCTATCGACTAGTCGGCACCGCTCCCCGTCCATGGCGCACACCAAGAAGGCTAAGAAGAGGCCGCCTTCGCTGCAGCACCGGAGCAAACCCAGTACAGAGGCTAGACCCATGTTGGGCAGTCCTCGATCCCCACCGGCCTCTAGGCCTCCGACTCAAGGCAAGCGGAGTAGCCCGGGCCATTCGGAGCAGGACTCCCCGGATGTCCGGATGCCCTTCACACCGGAGGCCCTGCAGGTAGCCTGGGATGTTATGTCCATGCCGGTTCCAGGAGCACTGCCGATGTCGGCCCCGTGCTCCAGAGGCAAGCCACCGCTGGGATCTCTGCACGGTACTGGTCTCGGTCGAGGGACCATTCCCGACACCATTCACTGCCCAGCGACTGTTCAGGGCAAAGTCCACGTGGATTGCCCTTGACGCCCACCAGGCTGTCTGGTTGGGTTCCATCTGACCAAGACTCTCGGCACCGCTCCGCCTCGAGGAGCGAACACTAACGGGACCAAGACAGCTTCAGTAAAGAGACATACAAAATATTCAGTGGTCAAATGTACAGGATTTTCTTTATGAAGAAATATTTTTATTGGATGGATGCTGTCTCTGCTTTTGTTAATCAAATTATGCTTTCAGAAGCGAGGAGGTCTCCATTGCTTTTTACATCAAATAATTCTTTGGGGGTTTTTAAATGAATGCAATCTTGTATTCATGTTTTTGAAGAAGTGATAGAGCTGCAAAGGGAAATCCTCTCTTTTCGGCCAATTACAGGGAGAGGCAGTTGTAGTTACAGCTTTCACCCATTGGGTTGCTAAAGCCATGAAACCTGCCTTGGGAAAGATTGCATTCTTGGGATTATAGTTTATTCCTGTTTCCACAGCTAAGGCTGATGAGTCTTGTAGTTGTTTAGCATTCTGAGCCTCTATTTTCGAGGTGCTAAAGTGAGAGCACAAATGCCTTTCTTACCCAGGATCATATGAACAATTTCAAAATGGCAGTAGCCGTAATAAGCATACTGAATTGCTTAAATACATTGTAATACATTGCTGAACATGGCAAATACTTGCTGATAATCCCAAATGTTTTAAAATATGGACTTGGTGCAATAGTAATTCTTAGAAAAAGAAATAAAGAGCTGTGATAGACTCCAGGTAGGAAGGCCTGAGAGTGGATGCTCAGAAGATAGCAAGGAGTGATTAAAGGAGTCCAAGGTGCAATGGTGGGAGAGACAGAGCAGAGCCTAGGAGAGACTGACAGTTGTGCCCAGCTTGGAAACTTCGAGACAGACCTCTGTGCGGGGTGGGGAAGTGAATGAATGAAAGAGACTGGTGTGGAAGAGACTTTTTTTTTGTATTTATTTTGTTAATTAATCAGACCCAAGAAGGCATGGTGTTGTCATAGTGTTATTGAGGAGTCTGAGTGAAGGGGAAACTGAGGCAGGGTGCTGCAGAGCCATGCTTGGCCAAAAGGGGCCAACAGGGCAGCGCATGCCCTTTTTTTTTTTTTTTTACTCTGGTATTTCTAGATATGTCAGCAGACTTTAGTACTGTCGATAATAAGGTTTGCTGGAAAATAGTTTAAAATATACGAACTTGAGTTTTAAAAGTTGTCCTTGGTTTTTGTTTTGTTTTGACAGGAGTGATTGATCAGTGATCTCTTCATTGTTTACTAAGAATTTAAAGAAAACTTATCTCAATATCCACTGTGTGTGTGTGAGAGTGTGAAGGTTTTTGGCCTACCAGGCTGTTGTTCCACTACAGTTAAGTCAATGGAATTGACTTCACTTTCTTCTAATACCTTCTCTCTCACGTGTTAAATTATGATGTGTCACTTCGAAGATAAAGAGTAGTGATTGATTTACATAAACAAAAGAGAGGGAGAGAAATGGGAATGTAGCTTGATGAGACTTATCATAGACCCAAATGCAATGTTAACAGTGTGATGTTAGAATTAAGGCCTTGATTCAGTAAAGCATCCTTATTCGGGAAAGAAAGCACTTAAGCATTTGAAGTCTGAGGACATGTCTACACATACTGTGCCGCAGCGGTGCAGCTGTACCAATGCAGCTGTAGCGTGTCTAGTGAAAGTTGCTCTATGCCGACAGGAGAGCGCTCTCCCTCTGGCATAATAAAACCACCTCCGCAAACGGCAGAAGCTGTGTTTTGCGGGAGAGCTTAGTTTGACTAATTTCACTCTGTTTATATTAGTAAAGTTCAATATCTACATCAAGTCTTTGATAAATGGCCCCTAGATGAAATCAAAGTCCTTTGCTTTCCCACTGGTTGAGCATACAGCTCTTTTGTGAGGGAGAATTTTCGCCATAGGATCCAGTCCTGAATAGCTGGGTGATATACTGACTTCCAGTGAAGTGTGATGCATGTTTTAGCTATCCGAAGAGAAAGATGTGTGAACTTTAACTTATATTCCATATAAGACCATTGAATGAAGGTAGAATAAAATAGTTTTGTATCATTTGGGTCTTAATTCAAATTATTGTGTCGTCTTCTGTCACTTCCCAGAGAATATTTAGAGGGGAAATTGCAAAGCATACGTAATAATGGTGTTAATAAATTGATGCTTAAGCTGGCTATGTTCAAAAACAGTCTCATACCAAAGTTGTTCTTCAGTACATTTTAGTGTTAAAACCTTGCTTTGAAGATGTGTTCACTGCAACAGAATAATAGCATGGTGATGTGATGCTCGCAGAAAATTTTTCCTATGCTAATGAAAGTCAGAAATGTTAAATGTCCTGCAAGTTATTCTTGAAGGACTTAAGTGTAGATTCAGTGCAGTCAGGGCTACACCATGAAGTATGGGAAAACTTTACTTAGGTGGGGAAGAAAAGAGCACATTTTTATGGACGGGATGAGATACAATATTTAACCTTGTTTTCTTTTGTTCTCCCTAGGATATTAATGTATGTGTTCTTGAAAACTACCCTGAATGTTCCAATCCCAGGTTATTTTACATCATACCGTATTTCTGTGGACAGCATCCAAGATGCAGGTAAATGTATATCACACATACCTGATTCTGTACGGCAATAGACATTGAACACTTGCCAATAGTTACCACACAGAGTGATATCAGAGACACAACAGTTGTTCCCTATTGTAAATATAGGGGGAAACATGGCTCATGTGACAGTGTGTGGTAACAGTATGTATTTATCATGAAATAATATATATAAGGGATTTGTTAAGTGGAGGGTGTAAATTTTGCATTATGTTTTTCTTTGAGTGCACACTATAATTAGAGCTTTGTGTGCAAATGTGAAATAACACAAAATTAAATGAAAAAGAACATAAACTACATAAAATGAGAATTTAACCTTCCGCAGCAGCTCCTGCAGCTTCTGTCCAATGGGGATATGATGGATGAGTGGCTGGCCCAAACCTAAGCAGTGCTATCACCCCAGGCGCCAGATTGCACTGCAGAGAGGTAGGCCCAGCCCTGCAGGACAGGAGCCTCCACTGTGGGGTGAGTGCAGGGTGATCTTGTTCTGCAACCCCACTGAGAGCCTCCCAGCTCTACCCTCCAGGGGTAGGACCCAGCCCCACCCACCCAAGGCTTCCCTCAGAGCAAGGACCTGACCCTCAACCCCCGCCTTCCTTTCATAAGGTCATATTCTGCAGCAGTGGTGTCCAACTTTTTCAGCCGGAGGGTCAAATATCCTATTTCAAAATGGTCTAAGGGCCACTATCAATAATTTGGGACAGATTCTTTGTCCCATGCCACTCCCTTTGCACTGCTCAGTCCCCAGTGCACATACAGCCTCATAAGCAAAGCCTATGCCCCCACTTCTTGTAGCCCCTTGTGCAGGGCATGTGTCAGATTGGGAAAGGGGAGTGGTTCAAGTGGGCTGCACTCCAGCTGTTGGCATATGACATAAAATGGCATATGGTCCCTACGGAACTGTTGCCAGCTTGTGCAAGTTGGAGCAGCTCCTGGGCTGATTTATCCTGCCCCAGAGCTGGGATAGAGAAAAAAAGAGACAGAACCAGTTGTTGGGTCTCGTCTTATCCTCCCCTTTTCCCCTGCCCTGGAATGCCTTTCGTAACTGAGAAGGTTGGACACCACTGCTTCAGAATATGTGCTTATGAAAGGAAGGAGCGCTCTGATTGCAGGAAATGCAAATTAATGTTACAAAGAATTTTGGGACGTACCCTCAACTGGTGTAAATCATTGGAGTCCATAGGCCTACATCCCTTTATACCAGCTCGTGTGAAACCATAGGTAAATCTGCAGGCCTACAGCAATACTGATCATTTCAGAAAGTATAAATGGGTAAGTGGTGGTGAAAACTTTCCACTCTGAAAGGAGCCAATAAGTATTTCTGGTTGGCGCTATTAAAAGCATGATACTATCGCGCTGCAGTCATTGCAATACCACAACCTGCACCCACTGTCCAGACCATGAGAAAAGTGTAGAAAAAAATAAAAACGTGGTCTTAGCAAACATGAATGGAAAGAATAAAAATAGGCAAAGTCTCTGTAAAGAAAAGGAAGACCATGTAAGCTACATTTCTGTAGGAAGCAATAAACTCTGCTGTACATTATCAAAATAACTTTTTTGTCACATGCTGCGAATTTTCTGAGCTGATACTGTTTTATGGGTGAGAGGTTTGGAACCTCTCTCAGTGAAAGCTGTCTAGAGAATTTAGTACTACTGTACTGTATCTAACTTAATTATAAAATAGTCACATTTTTACATGCTAAACTGCTTCTGTATGATTCATAATGAGCTTTGGAAGCCACATATTCTTCCATTTTCTTTCCAGATCTTTTTCCATCTGATCATAACTCCAGTAAGCATAATATCACAAAGCCCACTTGCAAATCTATGAAAAAACACATATGAGCATATCTGAGTCAGGGAACCAAGATGCTTTCTTAACTTTGTATAAATTTCCCAGTGGCAATCTGTGTGAGGTTTTCCCCACTGCTCCTTCCACCATAAAAATTTTTCTAGCAATCAGGTCTTCATTTGAATTTCCAAAGCAAACACACCATTTATAGACTTTTTTTTAATCCTTAAAGGGAGCCTGGGGAATGGGCCCTCGAAAGAGCAAAACTGAACGTGAATGAAAATTTCCTGCTTGTGGGGATTCTGGAAGAGCTAGAGGATGTGCTGCTTTTACTGGAAAGATTCTTACCTCATTATTTCAAGGATGTGCTCAGCATCTACAAAAACCCAGGTAACTTTCCTGTTATAAGATCACACCTTATAGAAACTGTTGCAAGATGCCCAGAGCTGTTCAAAGGTTAGGTGTTGTCTCTTAGCCTTTCAATAAAAAGAGGATTCTTTTTTGGGGGAGAGGATTTGAATGGTAGGGGTGAGCTTTTACACTTTTATCTCTTAGATGCAGAAGAATATGAAGATGACATATGCGCTTATCCTCCACTAAATGTGGTCCTAATGAGGCAAAGCAAAAGCACTGCCTTTTAAATTAGCTGCTTGTAATAAGACAGATAATGCAGCTATTTAAAAAAATAGTGCAGTTGTTAATTTGCTGTCATGTCCTATGCAGTCATGGGGCTATTTGTAATAAAAAAAAATGACAAGAAGGAAGAGAATTGTATGTCTGTGAGAGCAGCTCCTGTCTTTGGGCCAGATGCTCTTTCTGGTTTATGGAGAGTGGAAAGGAGTGGGATAAGACAAGGGTGTTGGTTTTCCCCACTGCTCCTTCCTCCTTAAATTTTCCCTTCTGTGGTTTTCCCCAGTCAAAGGGAGTAGTGTGTAGCACTGTTGGGAGACAATGCCTCCTGAAGGAAGGGGGCGGGGAAAGCTGGCAAGCAACAGAGAGGGTCTTGCTTTTCATAGAGATGCCTCTGAGATCTACAGAGGTGATGTCAGATTCCCCCAGATATCCTTGAGCTCCATTCCACCACCCTTCTTTGTATGGCAGTGACTCTTTGCCTTGTGAAGGGACATGGTCCAACTCTGAAGGTTCATACCTGAGGAGATCTTGGCACATAGTTTCCTCTCCTGTGTCTTGCTACGTGAAAGCAAAATTTGCCTGTCTTTCCTGCGCAGATATTGTAGGATAATGCCATTTACTAGGGAGATTTCTGAGCATCCATTTCTTTTGACAGTGTTCTTCATGCTGAATTAAATTTAGTTTCATTTTAATTTTTAACTATATTTGTTAACACTGAAGAATTAGTGAGAAGAAAGTTTCTTGTTAATACCCTGCTTCTCTTCTCTATTCTACTCCTTGCGCACAGAGATGTTTTGTTTTCATTGTATTTATTCTTAAATTGTGAGTAAGTTTGATGCTTGTGAATATCAGGGCTAATAGAACCAGACAGAGCTAAGAATCATGTAGGTAAATACCATGTAAGAGTTCCTAGGCAGATCTCCTCAGTGCATCTTAGTCCTGATCTAAAACACGCTCTGCTGTTCCATTCCTTAGGAGGCTTCATGAACAGCACTGATATTACTATCATGACAAATTACATGGTGTCCTTGTGAAAGCAACAGATGTCCAGGACTGCCTATGATAGGACTACAAAATGTATTTCTATTTGTGACTTGAGCAAGGACTTAAAATTAGATCTTCACAGTTGATAGATTAGTGGACTAACCTGCTACACCACATAGTGTTTTAAGGGTTTTTACCTGGCTATCTTGCTGCTTTTTGAAGATAAAGGATGAATGGTAGGAAAATGTCATCAGTAGAATATGCTGAGATAAGAACAACAAGTAATCACCTAGTCAGGGAACTTTCTGTAACCATAAACTCCCAACTCACTGCATTTTGCAATTTGTGAGATTGGTCAGATAACTATCAATACTTGTGTGAAGTTCTGAAGCAGAGGATAGTCAAATGAAAGCCGTCTTTGTTGGTCACAGATGAAGATATATTAGGAAGTCGGTTAAGGAAATGTTAGTCTCACTTGATACAATGTATTAAGGGCATGGGGTTGAGTCATTTATTAATTTGATTTTATTCAAATTCAGTTCAAGTTAATATTCAGAGTGGTGTGTGGGGCAGGGACCCAAGCCAGGGGAAGCTGGGAAGTCACATAATTTGATGGAAAGACCACTGGGTAATTTTCTAAAATCAGAGAGAGAATCTGGAAAATCTTCCTGATATTAGAAAATTACATATTCCTAACTAGTGGTTTGGGAGTGGCCTGCTAGCTGAGTGTGCACTAGCAAGGGCTCTAGCCTACTGTCATTTGATCCTTGATCATCCTTCCTTGTGAGTTTACGGGGGGGCAGGGTTGACCTCGGAGAGAAGGCTTAAAAGTCAGACACTAAGGGTACATCTGCACAGGGATAAAATACCCACAGCTGGCCACTGTCAGCTGACTTGGGCTGGGACTCCAGGCTGAAAAATTGCTGTGTAGATTCGGGCTTGGGCTGGAGCCTTCCCACCTCACAGGGTCCCAGAGCTCAGACTCCAAGTTTTCAGTCCAGAGCCTGAGTCTGCTGACCTAGGCCAGCTGCAGGTTTTTTTTTAATCCCTATATAGATGTACCTTAAGGGGCCAGAAGGAGCTAGTGAATAGGGGACAGCAAACGGACGTTTGAGAGAGAGATCCTCTGGTGAAGGAGGAGCAAGTATTAATTCTTGGGGTGAATGAGCATGCTTGTCTGTTTGGTTTTTCTTTTGACTTGCTTGAAGTTTAGTGTGGTCTCTTTGGGGATTGTGTGGGAGTAGGGGCCAGAGGCCTGCTAGCTGAGTGTGCACTTGCAAGGCTCTAGCCTCCTGTCCTTTGATCCTTGATCACCCTTCCCATGTGTGTTAAGGAAGGTCAGGACTGACATAGGAGAGAAGGGCTTTAAAGTCAGACGCTAAGCGACCATAGGGAGCTAGCAAAGAGGGGAGTTTGTAGAAGAAGAAAGAATAAAATCACCATGGTTCGGAAAGGCAACACAGCCAATGCCAACACTGCTTCTGGCTCCTCCACCTGCACCTGTGTCCAAGCAGAGAACCCTGATCACAGATCCCTCTACTCAGGTCCTGGTGTGGATTTATAATATAAATGAGATGAATATAAAAAACACAAGCATGTAGAGATCAAATTAGAAAGGCCAAGGCACAATCAAGCTTAAATTAGCTAGGGACATAAAGGGTAACAAGAAAATATTTTACAAATACATTAGAAGCAAGAGGAAGACCAAGGATAGGGTCGGCCCATTGCTCAATGAGAAGGGAAAGACAATAACAGAAAATGCAGAAACAGCCCAAATGTTAAATGCCTTCTTTTTGTTTCAGTTTTCACCAAAAGGTTAGCAGTGATTGGTTGACTAACATAGTGAACTTCAGTGTAAATGGGGTAGGATCTGAGACTAAGGCCATGTCTCCACTACAGGGTTGTCAACTTAAGTTACATTGACAACCATAAACCACTGTATTTACATCACTTGTGCATGTTCACACAACATGTTACCCCAGAATTTGACATTCCTGCATGTACCCTAGAATTTGACAGTACTGCAGTCAGCAATTTTGAATTTTCAGCCACTGCCAGCTGAAAACTAAACATCACATAGCGAGGAAAATCTTAGGCCCTGAGAAGCAGCTTTGCTATCAAAATGGGAGGATGGGATAAGAGGTGAATGTATTGTGAGAATAGAAGGAATGTTTGGGTGGCTGACGTTGGTCGTATGAGCCTCTGACACCTTTGACATGTAAGTTTTATTATTGTTATGACTAGAAATGTTTTGATTTAAGAGATAATGAGTAGTTTTGCTAAAAGAAGGAGATTTGGTGACCTGTTAAGAGTTACCATGGTGACCCACTAGGAGTCACAATAGGTTATGTGCTTTGTTTGAAATTAGCTATAAAAGATTAGGCGAAAGAATTTGCATTGGAGCAGTCCGAGGAAGTTTTCTTTCGGCAAGGATATGATACCCCAGTGCACCCCCCTGAAGCCTATCTGCTGATCCCTCAGAACTATTTCAGACTTTTTGGGTAACAATAAATGTTTTGAAATGCATTACAGAAAGACACATTACTGGGACTCATTGTCAAAATGCTGCTTCAAAGCCTCCCTGATTCAAATAGCCCCCCATTGAGCCCCTCTAATAGCCCTGGTATCTGGCTGCTCAAAATCAGCCACCAGGCAATCTACCTCAATGCTTCACTCCTGGGGAAACTTTTCCCCCTTGGTGTCACAAATGTTATGCAGAGCACAGCAGGCTGCTATGATCATGGGAATATTTTCCTCATTGAGGTCTAACCTGCCATAAAGGCAGTTCCAGTGATCCTTTAATCTGCCAAAGGCACATTCAGTTATTATTTTGCACTTGCTCGCTCAGCCTATTATTGAAGCGCTCCTTGCTGCTGTCAAGGTTTCCGGTGTAAGGCTTCATGAGCCATGGGAGTATGGGATACACTGGGTCTCCCAGGATCACCATGTACATTTCAACATCCCACATTGGAATCTTCTGGTCTGGAAAGAAAGTCCCTGCTTGCAGCTTTCTGTACAGGTCAGTGTTCCTGAAGATGCGTGAATCATGCACCTTTCATGACCACTCCATGTTGATGTTAGTGAAACTACCCCGGTGCTCCACCAGCACCTGCAATACCATAGAGAAGTAGCCCTTTTTGTTGATATACTGATCTCTGTCACAAAATGGCCTTGAGCCAAAATGAGGATATGTGTGCCATCTATCGCCCCACCACAGTTAGGGAATCCCATTTCTGCAAAGCTATCCACTATTTCCCACACATTACCCAGAGTCACAGTCCTTCATAGCAGGAGGCAATAAATGGTCCGGCACACTTGCATAACCCCAACCCCTATGGTGGACTTCTGAACTGACTGGTAGCATCCTGGAGTTGCCAGCTTCTACACACTGATCACCACTTGCTTTTCCACCATGAGGGCAGCTCTCATTTTGGTGTCCTTGTGCTGGAGGGAAGGGGCAAGCTCTGCACACAGCTCCAGGAAGATGGCTTTGCACGTCCAAAATTCTGAAACCACTCCCCGTCATCCCACACCTGCATCACTTTCCAATCCCACCACTCAGTGCTTGTTTCCTGAACTCAATAGTGAAAATCCACTTTGTGTGGCTGCTTCGTGAATTCCAACATCAATCTTGAATTGTTTCTTTCCATGGCACACAGCAGGGTGGGCACCACAGATTCATTTTCAGATTCACAGCTCATGAAATACTGCAGGATCAGCCACATGGTGTTCATAGTGTTCATTACAAGACTGGTGAGCAGTGCAGGATCCATGCTTTCAGGCAGAGATGGCAGGTGCACAGTTTACAGAGGAAGTTGAAAAACGGCACAAAATGTATTTAGAAGCCCATGGAATGATGGGACAGAGAAAACTGCATCATGGGACGGTGAGCCCACCCCCACGATGCATTGCAATCCATTCCCAGAACTCCCAGCAGCAGAACGTGGTGATTTGCACAGTGGGATAGCCCATAGTGCACTGCTCTCTGTCGGTGCTAGAGCATCAACTGTGGACGCGCTCTGCCTACTCAAGGAGTGTTTGTTACCCAGGGTTTTTAGGACCCAAAGCAGTGGTAACTTTACTGTTTTTCTCCAGGTGGTGTCAGGAATAAATTAATGGGGGCACAGCTCATCCGTCTGATAAATAATTGACCCAAGCAGGAGTGCTTTCATCGAAAACTTTTTTTTTATTAGATCTCAAGTGCACACATGCATTGTCACAGTAGGGTTAAAGCTGTAAACATTATACCAGCCCTAGATACCTAACATTTTAAAAATGTTAATAGCATTGGTGAAGTCACACACAGCCTTGCTCCCCCCCACCCCTTCAGTCTTCTCCTGCTAACACCACCTGTCCTCCACACACAAGCTCCAACCCTTAAACACCTACCTGGTCATTTGTAAGGAATTGAATCATCCTTAGTGCTCACAAATATGTCAGTGTTTCCTTCCTAAACCAGCTAGATATTTTGAAGCAGGGAAGAGGGGTACATCTCTGGATCCCACTCTCCCTGCTGTTTACACTTATTTCATCTTCACCTGCACAAGGATGTATTGGGTTGACTTAGTCTTCCAGTTGAGCAGCATTGGACATGGCGTCTCTGGAGTCCATCATTGCAACTCGTGGTTTGACAGGAGGGGTTTACTAAAAAGACTATTATGTAGTTCATCCTTCCTTTAGGCACCAGATATCACAGCCTTCCCCAGGTTGGAGGAGCTAGGGAATGAATTGGAACACAAATTGTTAGAACATGGGGTCAACCATCGGCATAATATTTGCTAGATATCTGCTTTGTGATAAGGGTCCGTGCCTATTTGAGGGGTGCAATGCACAGAGAGAATAAAGGGTGGTTAACATAGCAGATCTTTCATGAGTGAAGAAAAGCTCATGTGCAAACACAGTGTGTATCCTAAGTGAGGTATCATATCACAGATAGCCAAGAAGAGCTATCGTGTAACAAACATACTCTATCTTCCTCCACCCCACCTCCTGTTCCTTAGCAGGGGGAGATGCGATATGAAAGTGCTTTGAAAGTGTGGGAAACAAATGATAGGACTCAGTTTACTGGACTCTAATTCTATAGCACTAGAATTTTCTTCTACCTCGGCTTTTTTTTTTTTTTGGCCCATCTTTTAAGCAGAGATATGCTCAATCCCAAAGCCTTGGATTGGAACACCTCAGAATTTTGGGAAAATATGACTGTGTATTCGTACTTCCCAGCTGGTCCCTTCCTATCTAGTGAGTTTAAAACCCTTCATACAGACACTCCCATATTTCATGAAAGTAGATGCGGATTGAGTGTCATTGTACATGTAAGCATTCCTGCTGCTCCTTGTATTCTCACAGTTTTAGGAGCCAAATTGAAGGAGAACAGTGAGCAGAGTAACACTAGCTCTGCTGGTTATGGAAATGACTTATGACCCTTACATCCATTACTTTGACTAATTGCCCGCTGCCTTTGAAAGCGGAGGGTGGTTGCAGGTTCTTTTTATGCATACAGTCTTGGGTTTAAAAAGCAAATGAAAAACAGGAAAGAGATTCACAAAGCACAGAAAAGCACAGGGTTTTACTCTGCCTTTTTATTGCATGCAGTATGCCAGAAAAGGTAAAAATTAATAGCATCTAATGTAAAAGAATAGGCAATAAAAATTGCTGTTATCAGCTCAGAAACAGCACTAATCCCCTCACCTTTCTATAGAAGCTCATAAACCTTGTCATCTTTAGCATCAAAAGCCATAAAAAACATTTTCCTCAGTACTAGAAATTTATTTTTCTGTTCATTGAATGTTAGTTATAGCTGTAGGAATGCAGAGATTTTAATATGGAGCAAGAAAATGTTATTAGATTTTTTCAAACAGTTAATTTTATTATATGTAGTGAAATGACTCATGCTGTCAAGTGGAGCAAAATTTACTATCAGAGAAAAGTGTAAAAAGTCTGTGTATTCTTGGAAATTACAGTGCAAGGTACATGCAAATGAGATCACACCTCCTACAAGTTCTTACAGGTACACTATCAATATATAAAAGTCACATTCAAGAAGAATATGTTTTTATCTAGTTTACTAATAACCATTCATAAACAAAAATATTTTAAAGATCATTTTAATCAATTATGCTCATGTTCCTAAGCTTTTTGCACTTCAGACACCTTGGATTCTAACTTTTTCCAGGACTTACCTTTTTTCTTTTACCCAGTAGGAAATGTGAAAGAGGGAGATGCTGCCACCTCCTTTTACTATAGGGCTAAGGATGAGTGATGAAGGTGCTAATGCTGCCTTCTGCCACCACCAGCATCTCTCTAAGTGCTACACTGAAAGTTGTGTTGCCAACCTCCCCAGAGCGGGGCAGTTGGAAGGGTGATGTGCATAGTGATGATTCTACCAGTGGAGGAAGAGATCCTCATTGCCTGTGAGGTGACCAGGTCAAAACAAATTTCCTAATGTATGGAGGAGCTCAGACATTTGTTGTCATGTACTTAGGGAATGGAGTGGGGAGAGATCCATTTCCCTTTTTTGCTCCTTTCCTTGGTAATACAGGAGAGGCGTATTTCCCTAGAGCCCCTTCAATGTTCTTAGCTTTAAATATTTACATTTGTACTTACAACTGTTCCCCTGCCTTGTTCATGAGGGACACCACCTTTCCAGGCAGTAATGGCATGAACTTGCAGTGACTTGGTGACAGTACTGCCAGTTTCTTTTGGAGGAGTTGATGAAGCCAAGAGTGAAATCCAAGGAGAGCAAAGGTGGCAGGGGAGAGATTCTACTTTTGCTTCTTTCCCCCCCTTAAAGAGGATGGAGTGGATGTGTGTGCAGATAATGCTGCCAAGAGCAAGAAGTTGGAAAAGAGGCATTGTTTTTTGTTTAAAGTTATCCTTTTTTCTTTCCTCAAATAGTTTGCCCAATGATCAGTTTACATTTTAAAATCTATTTTTGACAAAAAAGAAAACTGCAAATGTAGGTTAGATGTACAGCCTGTAACATTCACCAGGCTTTTCATGGAAATTATATATGCATTGAAATGACTTCTTATAGCTAAAGATATTTGCATTACAGCTTGGAGAAAACACCTTCATGGACTATTTCTCACCAAGGATTCGTACATAAGATAAATGTGCAGGTATTTTTTACATCAAGTTGATTTTAAGTAATACACAGACAAACAAAAAGTTGGAAAAGTTTTCGAAATGTGACCCCCTCCATATGCTTTTTTCTGGTCTCTTGTCCCAAAACCAGTTAATCCAATTAACTTCAAACTTTCCCTAAATAAACAAACTTTCCAAAAGGCAAGAACTACACATCCCAAATTCTATATGGAAAGAATGTTTTCCAAAATTTTGGGATGAGTTGCCCAAAGTTGTGTTTATTATGGGAACATTTTAACTAGGGCAACTTAACTATAGAAACACTGCTATAATGAGTCCATAGTGTGTTTTCCATCTAGCAGGTGGAACTGAGTAATTGTGTTCAAGAACTAATATGATTTGTCCAGAAGGTGGTGTAATCTCCCTACTTTTCCAGTGTTTTCAGGGAAGTTAGACACTCTACCAACTTGCAATAGTGAATGTTGACTTGCATTCATATGCTGTTCAGTGATGAGAAAAGGAGAATATGAAAGCTGGAGGAATTCCCCTTTTCCTCCCACTCTTGAATCTGTAAGTTTTCAAAATTATCTAGAGGAATGCTAATAGCCACACTGGCCAGAGCAGCTGGCTCATTTTATAAGTCATTGCTTAAATAATGGTGCCTTCTAAAACAAACAGTTTTTAAGCTCTGAGTATAGTGTTTAATCTTTTACCCTAAAACAAATTCAAGCTGTGTGTGTGTGTGGTGTTTGTGTGTGGGAGAGAGAGAGAGAGAGATTGGGAAAGCAGGGTGCCCAGGCACATCCCCATTCATGCAGTCAAAAACTGCTCGATTATTATTTTAGGTCCTTAGTTTTGGACATTAGATTCTGAGAGTTGAGCCTGAGTTGGACCATTGGATCTGAAACCCCTCAAGCTTTGGGGGAAGGTCAGATCCCAGCTCTTGCATCATGGACAGATCTGTAATTTAAAATCTCCATTGACTGCATCTGTCAAATTCTCTAGAAGGGAGGGAGCTCTGGTTTTTGTCTTTAGGAAATCTGAATCCCATTGTGTAGGGTTACCATACGTCCGGATTTTCCCGGACATGTCCGGCTTTTGGGGGCTCAAATCCCCGTCCGGGGGGAAATCCCCAAAAGCCGGGCATGTCCGGGAAAATCGGGAGGCTCGGCCGGGGCCTCTTTGTCCGGGGCCGGGGGCATGGTGCCGGGCCGGGCTGGGCGCGGGGCCGGGGTCCGGGCCGGGAGCCGGGGGCGCGGTGCCGGTCCGGGCCCGCGGAGCCGGGTCGGGGAGCCGGGCCGGGGTCGGGGTGTGCGCCGGGTCGGGGAGCCGGGGGGTGCGCCGGGGTCGGGGAGCCGGGGAGTGCGCCGGGGTCAGGGAGCCCAGGTCGGGGAGCCGGGGAGTGCGCCGGGCCGGGAGCCGGGGTCGGGAAGCCGGGGAGTGCGCCGGGCCGGGAGCCCGGGTCGGGGAGTGCACTGGGGTCGGGGAGCCGGGGAGTGCGCCGGGGAGTGCGCCGGGGTCGGGGAGCTGGGGAGTGCGCCGGGGTCGGGGAGCCGGGGTCGGGGAGCCGGGGGGTGCGCCGGGGTCGGGGAGCCCGGGTCGGGGAGCCGGGGAGCGCGCCGGGCCAGGAGCCGGGGTCGGGGAGCCGGGGAGCGCGCCGGGGTCGGGGAGCCGGAGCCGGGGAGCGCGCCGGGGTCGGGGAGCCGGAGCCGGGGAGTGCGCCGGGGTCGGGGAGCCGGGGAGTGCACCGGGGTCGGGGAGCCGGAGCCGGGGAGTGCGCCGGGGTCGGGGAGCCGGGGGGTGCGCCGGGCCTGCGGGGCTGGGAGCCGGGGGGTGGTCGGTCGGGGCCGGCACCCCAGGGCCCGAGCCGACCCAGGCTGGAGCCACGGGGGGACCAGCCTGGGCCGCGCCTTCTCCCCCCGCCCCCCTTACCTGCTTCAGGCTTCCCGCGAATTAAATGTTCGTGGGAAGCAGGGGAGGGGGCGGAGACTTTCGGAGGGGGCGGAGTTGGGGGCGGGGGCGGGGCCCCGGGGAGTGTCCTCCATTTGGAGGCACAAAATATGGTAACCCTACCATTGTGGTAAAACTGAGCAGATCTTAGACATGATCTTTAGGGAGGATTTTAACAAACAAACCCATAAGGACCTTGGTCTTTATCTCTGTTTTGCAATATGGATTCAAAAGATCCTCCAGTCTGGGTTAGATTCATGCTTCTTTACAAACAAACCTGTGTCAACATGTTCTCTAGGGATGAAGATTAGGGCAGCTCAAAACAGCTGTAATCTTTCTTCAGGTGGGGTGGCTGGAATCAGTTTAGTTCAAAAAGTGGGTGCTGCTCGAAGAGGGAAGATAAAAACTATGAGGGTGGCAGTGGTAGGAAGGGATCTCAAGAGGTCATCTAGTCCAGCCCCCTGCATTGAGGCATGACCTAGTAAACCTAGACCATCCCTGACAGGTGTTTGTCCAACCTGTTTTTAAAAACCTGCAGTGATTCCGCAACCTCCCTTGGAAGCCTATCTAACCTAAATCTCCCTTGCTGCAGATTAAGCCCATTACTTCTCCTACCTTCAGTGGACATGAAGAACAATTGATTGCAGTCCTCTCTATTATAGCCCATAACGTACTTGAAGACTGTTATCAGGTCCCCCTTCAGTCTTTTTTTCCAAAGACTAGCCATAGCCAGTTTTTTTAAACTTTCATCATAGGCCTGGTTTTCCACACCTTTTATCATTTTTGTTGCTCTCCTCTAGACTCTCTCCAGTTTGTCCATATCTCCGAAAGTGTGGCACCCAGAATTGTGCACAATACTCTGGCTGAGACCTTCCCAGTACTGTGTAGGGCAGGACAATTGTCTCCTGTTTCTTATACAACACTCCTGTACATACACTGCAGAATGATATTAGCCTTTTTTTTTTTTTTTTTTTTGCAACTGCATCACATTGTTGACTCATATTCAATTTGTGATTCACTATAACTCCCACATCCTTTTCAGCAGTATTACCGCCTAACCAGTTAATCCCCATTTTGTAGTTGTCCATTTGATTTCTCCTTCCTAAGCGTACTAGTTTGCACTTGTCTCTATTGAATTTTATCTTGTCCTCCGAAGTGCTTGCCACCCCTTTCTGCTTAGTGTCCTCAGATTTTATGAGCATACCCTCCACTCCATTATCTAAGTCATTAACAAAAATATTGAATAGTACCAGACCCAGGTCAGATCCCTGCAGGACCCTACTAGATTTGCCCACACAGTTTGCCAGCGAACCATTAATAACTTTATTCTTTGAGTATTGTCTTTCAACCATCTGTGTACCAATCTAGTAGTAATTTCATTTAGAGCACATTTCCCTAGTTTGTTTATGAGAATGTCATGTGGGACTTTGTCAAAAGCCTTACTAAAATCAAGATGTCTCCCATGCAGCTTCCCCTCATTGACTAGGCCAGTAACCGTATCAAAGAAGGAAATTAGGTTGGTTTGGCATGATTTGTTCTTGACAAAGTCATAGTGGCCATTCCTTAAAACCCCATTATCCTCCAGATTTGTACAAATTGATTGCTTAATAATTGCTTCCAGTAACTTTCCAGGTATCATAGTTAGGATGATTGGTTTATAATTCCTGTGGTCCCCTTTGTTACCCTTTTAGAAGATAGATACTATGTTTGCCATTCTCCAGTCCATTGGGACCTCACCCCTCCTTCATGAGTTCTCGAAGATAATTGCTTACAGTTCTGAGGTAACTTCAGCTAGTGCCTTAAGTATTCTAGGGTGAATTTCATCAGGACCTGCCAACTTAACTTATCTACATATTCTTTAACCTTTTCTTTCCCTATTTTGACTTGTGTTCCTTTCCCTTTGTTGTGAATATTAACAACAAGGGGAATGAATGTGTAAAGTTCCCTAAGAACTTACTGCTGAGTGTACTTGAACCATTTTGCATCATGAAAATTAAGCCAACATACAGCATCTCCTCCATATTTTAATTCTGTTGTGAAATACTTTAGGTTCCAGAGCTTGCGTTTCATTCCACATGTTCGTGCTCCTTGCATTGTTTTCATTTTCCTTTTATCAGAACTATTGATAGGCTTTCTGGTTTTGGACTAAACCCACATGGATGTAATTTCATACTTTGGTCTATTAAAGATCAAATGTATTTGTGGCCTGATGTAGGCTGCATGTCAGTCAAGAATTCATGCATATTCTTTGCCAGGAGATAATTTCAGGAGTTCAGTGTTGGTATCTTTTTGGCAACTATATCTTTATGTCACGAGCACAATATCCTTTTAAGATATCAGAGCCTCATAACATTAATGCTGCTTTTAATCTGAGAATACTCCAAGATTCCTTGACACGTCTTGAACATGTAGGGTGACCAGATGAGATGAAGAAAATATCAGGACACGGGGGGGGGGGGCAAAAAAAAAAAAAAAAAAAAAGGCTGAGTGCTGCCATCCGGGGGGTGGAGGGGAAAGCCACAGATCGGTCAGGACGCGGGACAAACATCCTATGAACATGTTTTGTCTGCATTATCGCAACTTAGAAACCTCATAAGCAAGAAGTGTAGCAAAAGCTCTCAGCATGCAGGGAAAGCTGCATTCAGATCAGTGCAATATTAGCTAGTTGAATATGTCCCTTATGTAATCTCAGGCTAGTGATGGCAATAACCCCACAACCTTTCTTATGCTGCGTAATTAAAGTTTGTGATGACAGTTCATTCCTTCTTTGATAACAGACCACAATTGCAATGTTATATTAATCAATAACATGACACTCAGCTCAAACCTTGGTACTGTGTATGATCTATCACAAAATGTATTCTTTTTAAAGAAGATCATTTGAATAGGAATTACATCAGCATCGCTTCTTATGAAAATTGACTTCCATTTGGGCAAGATAATATATAAGGGGAGCTGGATTCTATTAACTAAATTCCAAGTTGTAGGGCCAAATCCTGCCCTCAGTTACACAAATAATTTGACTGTCTCCAGTAGAACTGAACGGGTGTCATTTTCACCTGTGTAAAAACAATAAACTTGCACAGATGTACCTGAGGGCAGAGTCTGGCCTGCAGAATCTTTATTGCTAGGAGTGATCCCCAAGTCATTAAGAACCAGACTTGACTATCAGATCCTAGGATGAATTTGCAGAGCAGACAGTTGGGAAAACCATCATTTACATTAGGGGTTGGCAAACTATGGCCCACGGGCTGCATACGGCCCACCAGCCATTTTAATCTGGCCCTTGAGCTCCCACTGGGAAGCAGGGTCTGGGGCTTGCCCCGCTCTGACGCTCCAGCCAGGGAGCAGGGTTGGGGGCCACTCTGTGTGGCTCCCGGAAACAGTGGCATGTCCCGTTTCTGGCTCCTATGCATAGGGGCAGCCAGGGTGCTCCATTCCACATGCTGCCTGCCCCAAGCGCCGCCCCCACAGTGCCCATTGGCAGGGCAGTGTGCAGCAGAGCCGCCTGGCCGCACCTCCGTGTAGGAGCCAGAGGGGGGACATGCCGCTGCTTCCAGGAGCTGCTGGAGGTAAGCGCTGCCTGGAGCCTGCACTCCTGAGACACCCCCCTGTGCCCCAAACCCCTGCCCCAGCCCTAATCCCCCTCCTGACCTCCGAACCCCTTGGTCCCAGCCCGAAGCACCCTCCTGCACCCCAAACCCCTCATCCCCATCCCCAGCCAGAGCCCTCACCCCCCGCACTCCACCTGCCTCAGCCCGGAGCCCCCCACACACACCCTGAACTCCTCATTTCTGGCCCCACCCCGGAGCCCTCATCCCCTCCCACACCCCAACCCCAATTTTGTGAGCATTCATGGCCCGCCATACAATTTCTATACCCAGATGTGGCCCTCAGATTAATTCATTTAATGTGAAAGACACAATAAACATGGGACCTCACAATGCCATATTTACAGTTGTTTTCAGAGCAGAATAACACTTTAGCTTTTTCACTCTTCCCTAAAGACTGGATCATATGTTTTTTGCACATAGATCTTAGCTCCCCACCCATAAAGATAGCAATGTAGACTGACTACATGTTTGACTGATTGTTCTGAATTCTGAGACTCCTTGGAAAAGCCCCAGGAGTTGCTTGGGACTGAGGGTATCTCTGATGCTTTGAAATGGTTTCTCTGGTTTTGTCTTTAGATAACCAGGAAGTCCTGAAGATATTAATTATTAAAGGTAACTTGACATTTAATTTCTGAACAGTATGTCTTTGCAGCCTTATTAGGCGGCTTGATTCAGTTTTCAGGTTAGCATTGCAGTTCATCTTCCTTCTTGTTTAACGGGGGCTTTGTAGTGATGTAAATATATGAATTATTATAATATGGAGTGTTCATATATACAAATTATTAAAATATATTGTCTTCACCTTGTATTTCTGTAGCTCATTTTTCCTTTAACTCGCAGATCCCAGTGGTGCTCAAATCCCATGGGATGAGCATGGGATAATTAGACAAAATTATCTGTAAAAGGACAGGGTTTTACCATGCACGCTAGTGTTTGAGGGAAATACTGTACTTTTCAGTATGGATATTGGAGTGAAGTTTAAATGAGGTTTAACATAGTTTATAGTTTCCTTTGCCCATGTAGATATAACTTGATATATCTGTCCTTTGAACACTTTAGGGTATAATTTCATTTCAGTGAATGGAGAAATTGGTGTGCAATTCCCATTTAAAAATAGATGTTGGTGAGAGTTAGGCTGCTAAGAGCCGAGTCACTTTTGAAACTGGGACCCAGGGGTGGTTCCAGGCACCAGCGCAGCAAGCGCGTGCCTAGGGCAGCAAGCCACAGGGGCGGCCTGCCGGTTGCCGTGAGGGCAGCAGTCAGGCTGCCTTCAGCGTCATGCCTGCGGGAAGTCCGACGGTGCCGCGGTTTCGGCGGCAATTGGGCGGCAGGGATGCCAAAGGCGGGGCATCGGCGGACCTCCCGCAAGCACGCCACCGAATCTGCATGACCAGCGGACCGCCGACAGGCGCACCACTAAAAGCCGCCTGGCTGCCGTGCTTGGGGCGGCAAAAAAACATAGAGCCGCCCCTGCTGGGACTTAGGCTCCTAAGTTACTTAGGTGCTTTTGAACATGTTACCCATTGTGTGTAACAAATGAAGCACTGCACTAAAAGTGCGGCTCTTGTTTTCCCCCCAGATTCACCTCACGGGCTACATGCAGCCCAGGAGGATCCATCCTCAACATAGAGGAGTATGCTAGGAGGTACAATCCGCTAGTGCGCCTGAGTACTATCAACTCTTCAAGCCAGTAGGTACATACATAAGTTAGCAGGTGTTTTAAATTGCTTCCATGTAAAGAAATAGCTTCCAACCAGCCCACCCTGGGTGTTTTTGCCCTGTGCCATTAGTGTTTCATAGATTCACTGACTCCAAGGCCAAACGGGACTGTTGGGATCATCTAGTCTGACCTCCTGTATAATACAGACCACAGAACTTTCCCAAAGTAATTCCTAATGCACATCTTTCAGAAAATACATCCAATTATGATTTCATAATTGTCAGTGATGGAAAATGTAGTATGATCCTTGGTAAATTGTTCAGTACCCTCACTGTTAAAATTTTGTGCCTCATTTCCAGTCTGAATTTGTCTAGCTTCAATTTCCAGCCACTGGGTTGTGTTATACCTTTCTCTGCTAGATTTAGGACCCCATTATTAAATATTCCCCATGTAGATACTTATAGACTATAATCCAATCACCCCTTAACCTTCTATTTGTTAAACTGAATAGATTGAGCTCTTTGAGTCTACCACTATAAGTCATATTTTCTAATCCTTTTATCATTCTCATGGCTCTTCTTTGAACCTTCTCCAATTTATCCTTCTTGAATTGTGGACACCAGAACTGGACACAATATTCCAGCAGCAGTTGCACCCAATTCCAAATACAGAGGTAAAATAACCTGTCTACTCCTACTTGAGATTTCCCCCTGTTTATGCATACCAGAATTGTATTTGTTCCTTGACCATAGGGTCACACTGGGAGCTTATGTTCATCTGATTAGCCACCACCCCCATATTTTTTTTAGAGTCACTGATTCCCAGGAAGGAGTCCCCATTCTGTAATTATGACGTATATTTTTATCCTAATGTATACATTTACATTTAGCCATAGTAAAACGCATATTGTTTGCTTGCGCCCAGTTCACCAAGCAGTCCAGATCTTTCTGAATCAGTGACCTGTCCTCTTCATTATTTACCACTCCTCCATTTTTTGTGTCATCTGTCAACTTTGTCAGTGATGACCTTTATGTTTTTTTCCCAAGTCTATAATAAAAATGTTAAATAGCATAGGGCCAAGAAGCAATCGCTGTGGGACCCCACTGGAAACACACTTGCTTCAGTGATGATTCCATGTTTACAAGTACAGTTTGAAACTTATCAGCTAGCCAGTTTAATCCATTTAACGAGTGCCATGTAATTTTATATTCTAGTTTTTAATCAAAATATCGTTTTGTACCAAGTCAAACAGTTTACAGAAGTCTAAATATGTTACAACAACACTATTACCTTTATCAATCAAACCTGTAATCTTATAAAAAAAAAATTAAGTTAGACAGGATCTATTTTCCATAAACCCGTATTGATTTGAATTAATGATATTATCCTTCTTTAATACTTTATTAATGGAGTCCTGTATTGGCCACTCCCTACTTCCCAGTGTCTTTACAAATTTAAATTAGGTGCCTGCTACGATATTCCAAAAGTTAAATAGCATATATTATCAATTATAAAACAGATTTTTAAAGAAATTAATATCAATTGGAATAACAATGGATGCCATCTACACATATCTCCCATGTGGAGTCCTTACTAAAGCAGTCTGTGCAGTATGACACATAGAATACCATAGCAACAATTAAACTATTTTATTCGTATGTGTTTAGTACATGGGACCAGCGCTGATGTGGGTTTTTACAGTATTACTATTTTTCAGTATTCTTAGTTCCCCATGGCCTCCCAAGATTTTAGCAGCATCAGAGAAATCTTAAGATAGTCTCCTAGCCACTTTCAGAAGTGGGAAACATTTGGAAGAGTAAAGGATGAAACTTCAATTTCTTAAATTTTGGGAGGCTTATGGGAGGGAATCAGTAAAAGGTGAGCATGAATTTCATGATAGATCCACCACCTATGAGGGCTTTGATCTGAACCCATAGTCCTTGCTATAATCAATGATAATTTAAACTTCCCGTTCATGGTTTTTGTTGCTGCCAAATCCACTTATTTAATGGAATAACAAGCAGCCTTATACACAGTTTGGGATATATTGTTCCTTATATTAGTAGGACTGTCTCTTACTTGGCCTAGAGCCCGCACTGCATTGCATATAGGCTATACTACTAAAGAGCCCCAGTGACTTCAAAGGGGTTCTGTGCAGGCAAGAGTCCATAAACACAGAGACCAGTGCAGGATCAAGGCCTGTGTCTTTGCACACCAGCTTGCTCAGTGGGTCCTCTGGGCCCTAGGGGAATACAAATAAGGATTATTACAGTTCAACAGTATTCACAAAAATAGGAGAAGGGGTGTTTAAGAAAATAGGGTTCCTGTGGCAGAGAATTCACTGCAGGCCAGAGCAGGGTGTGGCCTTCAGTTTTACAAACTGCAAGAACAAGCTCAGGGGAGGTCTAAAGTAGATTCTCTGCTAGAATGCTGAACAAGCCAACAGTTTAAGGGGGGAATAAAGTTAGTGTTCCAGGTACTGATCCAGCTGCCAAGCACAGTGTACACACCACCTGAAGAGCCCATTTCCTTTCACTCTATGTGCTTTGAGAGTCTCAGTATATTTCCGTTGTTGCTGCTCTAATTTGCAGATACTTTTCTAAAGTTATGTTCCAGCTAAACCAAGGAGCTGGAATGGCAGTGAGGCCAAACAATGTTAATTTTGCCATAAAAGTCTGAGCCTGCTTTGTCAGCTAGTCTTTCAGAGGAAAAAGAAACCATTGAGATGGTTTCTGATATTCTAGCAGGAGTAACAGCAGCAGCTGTTTTGGTAGCAGTAGCAGCAGCTCATATAATAAATGTTTCATGATGAATGCAAATAAAAGCCAACTCTGAAATTCCAGCTCCACTATGTACACACAAAATATAAAACCAATTCAGAATAACACAGCCACTCAGTTTAAAGGTTTCCCCTCCTCCCCTAAATAAATTCCACATGAGCATCAGTGTTTGGTCTGATGGGCTCACCCAGAAAACATTTTTAACATACAGCCTGGGGAAAAAAAGAGTAAGCATGAAGACAGACCAGAAGAAAATATTAAAATAGAAACCAGCTTCCTTACTCAAACTATAACACCAGGCTCAGGAGGAAGAACAGCTCTCGTCTATACTTGGGCATCTTGACTTTTCACAGGGAGAGGAGTCCAGCAGCAGAGCAGGAGAAAGGCAGGAGGCTGGGCATCCAGAGATCCAGAGATCAGCGGGGCAAAATGAGTTGAGTACAGGCAAAGCCAGGCTGCAGTTGCCTTGAATAGTATCCATTATCTGGTCTCCAAAACCCCCCAATCTGTTTTCTGCTTGACCCATTACAATTCTGTGCATGCATGCACTCACTCACTCATGCTCTGTGTCTCCACAATCCATTCATTTCTCCCCATGCTCCCCCAATTAATCTACTCTGGCTCCCTCCTAATCAACTCCGTGTATCAATAAAAAGTATACTGTGATCAGAAAACTTTTCCCCAGTCAACTGTTGGGTCAGCAATATACATGGCTTTGCATGTATCATAATTGCAAACCTTTGTACAGTGATTCTCTTTATTACGTTTTGCACAGTGAAGACCTTCAGTGGGGTAATTTTTTACAGTCATATGTCTTGCACCACAAGATCGGTACAAGTTGTCTTTCATCATACGAAGTTGCTGCTCTTGTTACTACGTAGGGTATTGGCCTGCCTCTCTAGCTGCATGTACAATAGCAAATGTTGGAGCCGTAATTCACCACCAGTGTAGCATCTCTGGTGTTAGAAAGGTTTAAGCAGTAGTGCAGACAAGGCTCAGGTGCTTTTCCGTATCTCTGCTACTATTGATAGAGCTGCACTAGTAGTGAACTGCAGATTTGATTTTTGCTAGATTAGATAAGATATCCCTTTGTTTTAGCAGTGAGGTGCTGGCAAATCCCATTTATGTTGAATGCACTTACATTTCATCACCTTGTATTAAAGTGGTTATCTTTTTTAACAGGGCTTTTGTTGATTCATTAGCTCTAGCTATATCTATAGCTTTCTCTAGTAAAGAATGGCTCTTGCCCTGGTTTGGGAGTTTTTTGGTTGGTTTGTTTTGCGTTAACTCATGGAGAATTAAAGAAATGTGATAGTTTCTCACATTTTGTCATTCTAACCTCAGTCTTTGACTGCTTACATTTAATTACCAGCTTTGCTTTATGTGACACCTTGCTTTTTGTGTGTGTTCAATTTATATCTAGCAAAAACAGATTTACTTTTGGCAACCAGAAGAGATGGGTAGAGTATTGGAGACACATGCACCCACTGCAGCTTTAGCAAGGAAGGAGGGAAACCGAGAATGCAGCTTCTCCTTTTCAGCAGGAAGTGGCCCTGGGGCTGGGCTTCACATTTATAAGATCCTGAATGCAAAAGATGGAACTGTCAAACAAGTTCTAGAAGCAGCACCGTAGTAGAACTCTAAGCATCCTCCTCTTCTTTCCAGAGATTGGAGACGGGGAAGTTGGCTTTTCAGTTGGCGATGGTAAAGCTTCCAAGCCCAACTTTGAGAGGCTGAGATGAGTCATTAATGGGGTAAGGTAAAAAAGAGAACTCTGGTAACGAGAGACAGAGAGTTTGGCGTGGTGGGGAGAAATGGAAGATGAAAAGGAGAGTGAGAGAGACTATAAGGAAGAAGGTAGACGGCATAATGTAAGCAAAGAGAGATGTGGAGGGAAAAGCAAAGGAAATGAAGTAATGCTGAAGATAACACTGGAAAAGATACATTCATCTATATTAGAAAATAAAGGAAAAAATGGAATGAAGCCGGAAGGTAAAATGAAAACAATTGAGGTCTGTAGTAAGTAATGTATTAATAGAAAGTTGTTTGAACATATGTTACAGTTAAATGCAGTACACAATAACTATCACACACTTGCCTTTAAATTGGAGTGTGGGAGTGACATTGGAAAACACACGCGTTCATATGTATATGTGTGCTTCTACACAAAAAGCCATGTATGGATATAAAATGGAATTTGTTTTCAACGTGGTTTGCAAGGTTTTAAGTTTGAGTCACTAACCCCATGATGTTAATTATAGCTGCATAACTTAAAGCCCTGAAAAACAGTTTAAAAATTTACCCTACAGTCTCAAAATAACATCTGCTATGAATTCTCTGAAACCTAATGTTATCATACAACAAATGTTGGCAGCAAACTTGATTATAATAAAAATGTACTATCATCTTCTTTACTTTTCTTTCCTATTTCCTTTCCTGTAATCTTTTTTATATTGATTTATTTTGCTGTTTTTACTTTGTCTATGTTTTCAGTTTCACTGTACTTCTAAAATGTCTTCATCCTCTCAAATGTTTTTTCTAATGGTACAGTTTTCCTTTATTTCCCAACCATCATTTTCATTTTGTATTTTTCACTAGATTTTAATTTCTTGCATTTTCATTATACTCATTTTAATCCTTCAACCTGACTTTTTTTTTCCTTAAACTTTTCTCTTCCCTGTTGATTCAGTTAAATCTCTTGCCTTTCACTCTCCTCATTTCTTTCTTTAAATTTCCTTTTGCACTCTGCCTTCCCCTGTTTTCTCCTTCTCCATCTTCTCCCTTCCTTTTTTCTGCCTCGGTCAAAAACTTGACTACCTTCCCCTCAGTCAGAGTTTAGTCAGTCTCTGAAATAATAGGGTAATAACTGACAATGTCAAAGACCTTGGATGAGTCTTATAAATAAGGTTACTGCCAATTCTTTGCAGTGTAATATAAATCTTTGGTCACTTTCAGTATGACACTACTTATAGTATTCACTCACATGAATAAGTTTTATTTTTTAATAGAATCACAGGTTTATTTTTTCTGTAGTTAAAAAAAAAATTCTAGAAAACAAATTTTAGTTTGACATATTCCCAGAGATTTAACAAAGCCAAGAAATGCAAAATCTTTTTTGTTTAAATTAGTTGTATAATAGAGTATAATCGTCTTAAGTGCCCAAAACTACAATTGATCTGTGCTCCGAAATTCCACTGATTGCGCCAGGAGCTCTGCATACAGACTGATGGCGATTCCTGCTCTTCTTTTGATAAAAATATCTCTGGTAGAAATGTGCCAGTTGATTCATTCTACTGTAAATACAGTGCAAAGTATTCTAACGTTTAAAAAATACACTGAAATAAGGTAAAATCGAATGGTTTAGAAGCCAGAATCTAGAGCAGGAAAACAAACTTAACAAATGGATTCCCAACAAAAAATGCCTGGCACTAAATACCAATTGATACCTGGAATATCTGTGAAAAGATGTGCAGACAATGCTCGGTATGCCATTAAGTGGCTTATTCAATAAAAGTTGACTCAGGATACATGATATGTGGAAAGATCAGTGGTTCACTCTCTGTTATGGTAATTTACCACAGGGTATTAATGGAAGTTTGAGAATCAGGTGTCATCAGGACTATTTTTTGCCATTGAAACTAATCTGAGTTGGTAGCTCTTACCGCATGTTTCTGTAATCTTGGGGTTGGGTTATTGTTCTCAACACCGGGAGGAAAATAGGCAACAGGCTAATCCCACAGCAATTTTCCAGCCTGAGCTGGTGGAAATTGAGCAGCAGCCTTCGGTGAGAGCCACCACACCATGGCAAGCCACTTGGATGGAGGAGTTGGCGAGGACAGCCTCCTTCGATGAATTGACTTCCTTGTAAACAGACTCACTAAAGTCCTGTCTGCAGAAATTGTATCTGGGAAAAAGGGAACTCATGAGAACGCATCGACTGCTCACAGAACTCCTGTGTTGGTCCATAACAACAACAACAACATGAGAGAAGCCAGGAGAAGGAACATGAGTCGTCACTATGATCCAGCAGCAGCATCCAGAAGCTCTACCGGTCAAACTGCCCTAGGGCTACGAGAGAGATCCTCGAGGGACCCTCATCTTACTGCGCCATCCCGTCCGAGAGACTATTCTCGTACTTCAAGGGGGTGTTTTACCATGTAGCTCAGAATGGCGCGAAGTGTGCAGAGTGCCTTCATCCTCTACCCTGGGTTGACTATGCAGAGGACCTGGAACAAGACTTTATATCACCGGAAGTAGCAACTAGATTTACAAAGACCAAAAAAACAGCCCTAGGGAAAGATGGTATTCACTACAACCTCCTGAAAAAACGAGAACTCTGTTGCCTGGGATTAACTACCATTTTCAACAAAAGCAAACAATTCTGCCGTACTCACAGCTTCTGGAAGAAGTCTATGATGGTGCTTGTCTACAAGAAAAGAGAATGAGATGACCCCAGCAACTGGAGACCCATCTCTCTCTGTTCCATCATGTACAAACTGTATGCCAGCTGCCTCACGGCTAGGATAACAGACTGGTCTGTGAACAGAGGAGCCATCAGCTCCATCCAGAAAGGCTTCATGTCATGCAAAGGCTGTTATGAATACAACTTTGTCCTTCAGACCACCATCCACATGGCCAGGAGGGCACAGAAGCAATGTGCCATAGCGTGGCTTGATCTGGCTATTGCTTTTGGATCGGTGGACAACCAGCACATTTTTGACACGCTACGAGAGTTCGGGATGCCTGAAAACTTTCTCCAACCGATTCGGGAACTTTACAAAGGCTGCACCGCTACTATCCACTCCATGGAAGGAGAGATGCCTGAAATTCCTATCCGTAGCGGTGTGAAGCAAGGTTGTCCCCTCAGCCCCATCGTTTTCAACTTAGCCATGGAGCCGCTCATTCGAGTTATCTCCAGCGGTCTAGACGGTTTCAACCTGCATGGCAACAGCATGAATATCCTGGCCTATGCAGACAATCTGGTCCTGATCACAAACAACCCTGAGAGTCTCCAACAAATGCTCAGCATCACCAGCCAGACTGCCAACTGGATAGGACTCTGCTTCAATGCTAGGAAGTGTGCATCCCTGCATATCAATGGCAGTAAAAGGAACTCGGTCCAGGCAACGCTATTTCAGATCCAGGGTGAACCCATGATCTTCCTCGAGGACGGGCAAGCACACCTACATCTCAGCATGCCCATGGGTTTCCGCGTCCAGCAGACACCTGAGCATACCATCGTGGAGATCCTACAAGATGTGGCCTGTATCGACTCCTCCCTTCTGGCACCATGGCAGAAGAGCAACACCCTGAACACTTTCCTGATCCCCCCCATATCTCATTCATCCTGAGGGGATCTGCTGTGATGAAGGTACCTCTTAACAAGGCAGACAACACCATCAGGCAGCTAGTGAAGAAGTGGATGTTTCTTCCCCAGAGAGCGAGCAATGAACTGGTGTACATCTCGCACAGGCAGGGTGGCGCCAACGTCCCTCAAGTGGGTGATCTATACAACGTTGCAGTGATCACTCACGCCTTCTGACATGCCCAGACACCATAGTGTAGAACATTGCAGAAAATGCTATGCAGGATGTCATCAAGAAGTGAATAGCCATAACCCCCTCCAACCAAGATGTTGCCACCTACCTGAGTGGCACACTGGAAGGCGAATTTGGAAGAGGTGGGGGAGACTTTGCTTCACACTGGACACCGCAATGCTACACGAAGACTGGAGAAGCGTATCGGCTGCCGCTGGACATGGTGCGAGGAATGCCAGGAGCTGGGAGTCCTGGTGCCACAGGTGAAGAATGCAGAGCACACAATCATCACTCTGAGAGCTAGAATCATGCTGGAGAGGACCCTAAAGGATGCAACCGGCTGCTAATATGTGGAAAACCTGAAACGGAAGCTGGACCAGGGCAAGGCCAGCAACCACTTCCTCCCCGGGAGCAGCTTCACCCAATTTGCCTACTGGAGGTTCATCCACAGGGCCCAGCTCAACTGTGTTCTGCTGAACAGAGCCGTCCGCCATGGAAATCGGGACAAGCGATGCAGGAAGTGCATCGATGCCAACTAGACGCTATCCCATGTCCTGTTTAGCTGCAAGCCCCATTCAAGACTTGGCAGCTGCGATACAACACCATCCAAGATTGCCTAGTCAGAGCCATCCCGCCACCCATAGAGAAGGTGGCCGTGAACTCCACCATCCCCAGAACTGACAGCCAACTGTGACCGGACATTGTCATCACCAACGAGGACCAGAAGTTGATCATAATGGTGGACGTCACAGTGCCCTTCAAGAATAGGACTCCGGCCTTCCGCGACGCCGGAGCTCAAAAGGTGGAGAAATACACCCCTCTGGTCGAAACCTTGAGAGCTAAGGGGTTACCAAGTTCAGACAGACGCACTGATCATCAGAGCCCTGGGAGCATGGGACCCCAGTAACGAGCGAGTATTGCGGGAATGCAAAATCCGTCAATGCTACGCTCTGCTGATGCGGTAACTCATTGTGTCAGACACCATCAGATGATCGAGGAACATCTATCTAGAACACATACCGGACATTGGCAGTACCAGGAGGGATGAGTTGGCGTGCCGATGAGAAGCATGGTCGGGAAAGTAACTAAAATACTTTTCTGATGGATTGTATTTTCTAATGGACAGCCTACCCTAAATTCTCATTTACTGAGGGACAATCTTGACTCACTGATATACTGTATAACTTTTTATGAGTGATGCACCCAAATACTTGGATGCTAACACCTAAACTGTATTGTTAAATTTAGCCACCTAAATTTGGATTATTGCTGATTATGCACTGTATGTATCTGATGACTTTTAAAACAAACTTTCTATTTTTGGATAATCCGAGCACTATACCCAGATGTACAGACACTCTCGTCTTAACTTGTGTATTATATAATTTTTTTTAACATTCGCTTTAATACAAATTTTAATTGATATAAGGCAAAGTTCTGTCTTCCCTGTCCTTTTAAGGGTCTGTTTCTGCTCCTGCTGTAGTAAATGGCAAAACTACCATTGCCTTAATTGGTGTAGTATTAGGGCACCAGTTGGTCCTGATCTTTCAA